>NC_045430.1:240840995-241503495 GCF_902635505.1 Sarcophilus harrisii
GAGGCAGTTAATTGCTCAAGGACATGGATCAAATTGATAACATAATGGGAAATGGAACCTATCTAGAGTTCTTGACTCCTTCTAATCAAAGGACTTTTCACCAAATGACACTTACTCCCCTGACTCACCTTTGGAGGAGCATTGTTTGGGGACAAAGTGGCTGGAATATAGGAAAATCAAAAATTTTAAAATGACAATATACACAAAAAACTATATTGTAATTAAATCATTTCTAATTTCCTTTAGATGTTTTTATGAAATTGCCAGATAATTTATTAAAGAGCATTTAAGGAATGGATAGTCAGCAGGAATGTCTAGGAAAAGCGGGATTGGCATGGGAAAGAGCTAGGTTATATATATAATAAATTATGTGCATATATATAAAATTTTCAATAGTAATTTATTTTTCCAAATATATGTAAAGGTAGTTTTCAACTTCATTTTTGTAAGACTTTGTGTTCCATATTTTTCTCCCTTCCTTCCTTATCTCCACTCTCCCTAAGACAGCAAACAATCTGATATAGGTTAAGTATGTGCAATTCTTTTAAATTTATTTCTATAGTCATAGTGTGCAAGGAAAATCAGACTAAAAGGGAAAATCTCAGGAGAAACTAAAATAAACAAAAAATGGTGAAAATTACTAAACTTCAATCCACATTCAGTCTCCATAGTTCTCTCAGGGTGTGAATGGCATTTTAGGATATATCTTCACAGCTACCATTGAATTTAGTTGTCATTACTCTTCCAAAAACTACATTTTTTCAAAAATATAAAGCAAGTCGAATGCCAATAGGTACTGCATACATTTGAATTTGGCAGCATGTTAAGAAGTTCTACTACAAGAGTCTCACATGTAGTTTGCCTCGATTTGAAATAGTCACCACCTCAAGGATCCATTCCTTTTTTGGCATGGCAGCATCCTCAGTCTAGTTCCTTTCCCTGACATCTGCCGAAGGCTTAGACAAAAGACTTCACATAGAACTTTCTCATTGGTTCATTTATTAGGTGTTTAACTTTTTTCTATGAGTCTTTTTTTTTTTCTTTTGGAGGGGGAAAGGATTTATTTAAACTGTAATTAATGTCACTTTGGCAAAAAGCCTTGCCTGCTTTTGTTAAAATGCACGAGGTTTAATTTTAAAATGTACTATTTTTACATCCAAGTTATTGTTCATGTTTCCTCCAATACCTCTAGCTCTGTCCCTCTGGGAACTTGAATCATGTCCAATAATGTGTTGGCCGTTTTGTGTAGTGGGCCAAGATACATGGGGGCCTACAGGTAAAATGAAAAGAACAAGATATCTGGTTGGAATGTTTATGAAAAGGCAAATTTTCTTGAAAGCACCTTTCAAAATTGCTAGCTGGAGTGCCTGACTCACAGGTGTTTAGACACAATCAATCAGTGTGATTTGGGCCTAGAATTGCAATTTTTATGATTATACTTGTCACAATAATACTAATAAAGTGCATGCTCATTGTATTTGGCCCCCCTCTAATCTCTTTAAGGATATAATAGTTTTAAACATTCATTCACTAACTCAACAATGCATCCCTACATTGCCTCTTTTTCTGGTATGACTTTAGAAAGCAACAAAGAAGTTTAACTAGCATAATCAGATGAGATTAAGAGGAAAAGCTTTAACCTTAAAATTAAGAAAATTTTGAAAACAACAAAGAACAAAATATAGTAAATGGAAAACAAGAGGGAAGCTCCCCTTGGAGTACTTAAACATTAGAAATTATAGGAACAAAAGAAACTTCCACTGGTCTATTATTTCCAGAAGCTGTCCTCTCTTTGGTGCTGGTGTTTTCAATCCTTTGAACACTAAAGTTAGGATGAACGACTTTGGCTCAGCTGCTTCCTACCTGTGTGACTTTTATCCTCAGTGATCCTCAATCTTCTTATCTTTAAAATAGTGGATACCCTGATCTTTGAGGCTCTTTCTGTTCTGACTCTTTTAGTTATAATGTTTTCATTATTATATATATTATATAATGTTATATATATTTATATATTATAATATTAAGTAATATTTAATGTTAAACAATATATAAGTATAACATTATAATATTAAGTATTAAAATTTATTGACAAAACACATAAAAACTTAAATTTACACATCAATAAAAATTTAAACAAAAGAAAGTATTTATTTAACATTTATTGAATGTCCAATGAGGCATTGACTTTGATTAACTTACAATCTAGTGGTAGAGGAATGAGCATCAGAAGAAAGGAAGACATACACAAATGGAATCAGAATCTCATGGTGCAGCAAACATAGAGTCAAGAGTAAGGAAGACCCAAAGTTGGATCCAACCTCAGATACTTACCAGCTGTGTGGCTTAGACCAAGTCATTTAACTTCTGTTTGCCTCAGTTTAACTAACTGTAAAATGGGGATGATATTAGTATCTGGCACTGGAGATTGCTGTGAGGATCATATGAAATATTATTTTTAGTGGAAAATTGATTTTATGAAGGAAAAGATATGTAATAAGATTATTTAGCACATAAAAAGTCTTTGATTATTGTGTCATTTGTATCTAATTTATTTCAGTGATGTACCATCTATTTTTTAGCCAGTGCCAAATGGTTTTGATGACTGCTGCTTTATAATTGAGTTTTAGATGTGGTACGGCTAGGACACAATCCTTTGTATTTTTTCCCATCAATTCCCTTGATATTCTTGCCCTTTTATTCTTCCAGATCAATTTTGTTATTATTTTTTCTAGCTTTGTAAAATAATTTTTTGGCAGTTTAATTGGTATAGCATTGACAAGTGAACCAATTTAGGTAGAATTATCATTTTTATTGTATTAACTTGGTCTGTTCATGAATAATTGAATTTTTCCATTTGTTGAGATCTGACCTTATTTGTGTGAGAAGTATTTTGTAATTGTGTTCATATAGTTCCTGAGTTTTTCTTGGCAGGTAGACCCAGATATTTCATTTTGTGTACAGTTATTTTAAATGAAATTTCTCTTTCTATCTCTTTCTGATTGGCTTGGTCAGTAATATATAGAAATCATCAAATTTGTGATGATTTGTATGAGTTTATTTTATAAATAGTTTTGCAATTTATAAGCAGCTTTGCTAAATTAATTGTTAATTGCTTCAAGTAGGTTTTTGGATGATTTTCTAGGATTCTCAGTATTTCAACATATCATCTGCAAAGAATTTATCTCCTCATTGCCTAGTCTAATTCCTTTAATTTTTTTCTTTTCTTTTTGCTAAAACCAGTATTTCTAATACAATGTTGAACAATAGTAGCGATAATGAGCATCTTTGTTTCATCCCTGATTTTATTGGGGATGTATCCAGCTTTTCTCCATCATAAATAATGCTTGCTGTGGGTTTTTGATATATAAAGTTTATTATTTTAAGGAAAACTCCTTTCATTCCTATATACTCTAGTGTTTTTAATAAGAATTGGTGCTGTATTTTGTCAAAAGCTTTTTCTGCATCCATTGACATTATCATATGATTTCTGTTCATTTTGTTATTGATAAGGTCAATTATGGCAATAGTTTTCCTAATAATGAAGCAACCCTACTTTCCTGATATAAATCCCACTTGGTCTTAGTGTATTATCCTGCTGATATGTTGTTGTAATGTCTTTGGTAATATTTTATTTAAAACTTTTGTGTCAATATTCATTAGAGATATTGAGCAATAATTTTCTTTCTCTGTTTTGGCTCTTTCAGGTTTAGGTATGAGTACCATATTTGTGACACAGAAGGAATTTGGCAGGACTCTCTATAGGTTTATTTTTCCAAATAATTTATACAGTATTTCCCTTAATTGTTCTTTCAGTGTTTGGTAGAATTTATTTGTAAATCTGTCCGGACCTGCTCTCTAAAGGATTTTGATAGTAGCCCTAATTCTGATCATGGGTAAGGAGTGAAGGAGCAGAACTCATAAAGATGGTCAGGCAGGAGGCCATTTATTCAAAATTTTCTCAGCCTTATATATCCTAATACACTTACATAACTATAGCACACTGTGCATCCGCTAACTATAGGATACTACCCATATGGGACCACATGAGCAACTTGCTATTGTGTGCCAATATTTCCTTGCCACTTTAGTATAACTGCTTTAATTACAACACAGATTGCCATGCCCATTGCCTTCTCAGGAAAGCCGAGATGCTGACAGGAGATAGAGAGGGTTTCTTTTACTGGACTAAAGGGTCTTATAGCTCACCCAGGTTGCCCACCCACTGTGGTCCTCTACAAAACAATCTGGCCCTGGAGAATTTTTCTTAGGGAGTTCATTAATGACTTGTTCAATTTCTTTTTCTAAAATGGGACTATTTCTTCTTCTGTTAATCTAGGCAATTTATATTATTGTAAATATTCATCCATTTTGATTGGATTGTCATACTTGCTGGCATACAGTTGGGAAAAAATAGCTCCCATTTATTCCTTTAATTTATTTTTTATTGATGGTAAGTTTACCCTTTTCATTTTTGATGCCGGTAATTTATTTTTTCTTTCCTTTTTCTAATCAAATAAACCCAAGTTCTATCTATTTTGCGGTTGTTTTTTCATAAAACCAACTCTTAGTTTTTTTTTTATTATAGCTTTTTATTTACAAAACATATGCATGGGTAATTTTTCTACATTGACCCTTGCAAAACCTTCTGTTCCAACTTTTGCCCCTTCTTCCCCCCACTCCCTCCCCAGATGGCAGATAGTCAAATACATATTAAATATGTTAAAGTATATGTTAAATACAATGTATGCATACATATTTATACAGTTATCTTGCTGCACAAGAAAAATTGGATTTAGGAAGAAGGTAAAAATAACCTGAGAAGGAAAACAAAAATGCAAGCAGACAATAACAGAAAGCAACTCTTAGTTTAAATAATCAGTTCAATAGTTTTCTTAGTCTCAATTTATTAATATCTTCTTTGATTTTCAGAATTTCTAATTTAGTATTCTATTGGGGGTTTTTACGTTGTTCTTTTTTCTGGCTTTTTTAATTTAATTTTTTTTAATGGAAAGTACTTAGCACAGTACCTGGCATATAGAAGCTGTTATATTAATGCTTGTTCCTTTCCTGTACACCTTATCTAGTCAGTTCCACTGACATTAAAAAAGTATCAAATATTTTTAATAATTATTCTGTCATAATTTTACATTTGGAATTATTATATGGAGAATTGATCAGCCAGAGGGAATAATCAATGACAATACTGAGGTTTTCTAGTTTTAATGACTTCCTAATACTTTTAGACTAAAATAAAACTCCCTCTGTTTAGTATTTAAAGATCTTCCCTATTATATTTCAACTTGTCTTTAGGGAGTGATTTCATGTTCCCATCTCTCATTCATAATTTGTCCTAGACACTCTGATCTATTTGTGGGTCACAATGCATAGCATTCCATTTTCTCACCTACCTACCCTTGTACAGAATGTCCCAAGTCCCTAAAATTGGCTCTTTCTCAATCTCAATCTATAAAACTTCCTGGCTGCCTTCAAGATTCACTCAAGTGCCTCCACTAAAGGAAGGCTTTCCGATCTACCTCACTGGTAGTATGGTAGTATGCACTTATTGCAATTACTTTGTAATCTACATAAACACATATATACAAATTAAGAGAGTATATTGGCTTCTCTGTTGTTTTCCTCCAGTAGAAAAGTAAGCTGTTTGAACAAAGGGGCTGCTTCACATTGTTTTTTGTCTTCATGTTCCCAACACCAAAGCAGCATGTGCTCAAAAATGATGAATTGCATGAAATGATAAGGTTGTTTGCTGAAATGGTAAAGGCAAAAACAGATTTTGATGAGAAGATAAGTATTATTTGGGACAGACTGAGTTTTGGTGTCAAAAATATGATCTAATCATGTTTATTTTTAATTGAAGCAATACAATTAGTTGATGTGACTAGAAGGATTCCTGGGCAGGAAGGTGGCAAAATGGATAGAGCAATAGGCTTGGAGTCAATAACGACTGATAAACTTGCTAATTGTGTGATCCTGGGCAAGTCACTTAGTTCTCTTTGCCTCAATTTCCTTATCTATAAAATAATTGGGAGAAGAAAATGACAAACTACTCGAATATCTTTGCCAAGAAAACCCCAAGTAGGGTCATAAAAAGTCAGATAGGAGTGAAGAATAACAAGAGAAGGATTCTTAGATTTTCCAAGTTTCATCAGATGTACTCACCTTCCAGGCTACAGCTATTGCCCTGGACCCTTCTTTATAGAAAAGAAGGATATGGAATCCTCTGGTATGCAATTCTTTTGACTCCTGCCAGTTTGACTACTGGGAAACTGACTGATGCTTTGGACCATTTTTCGTAAGATTTTTATTCTAACTTGTCCTCTGAAATTGGAGCTTGTAGAAAATAGCAATTGATGATATTGCCATTGCAAATAACACACATTAAAAATGACAAACCCTTCTCCAAAGGCTGTGAAGGGCAATGATTCTCAAATTAGTAAAAGGGGTTTGAGACAGATGAGATCAGCTGTTTTATTCTGGAGATTTATGTTGCCAGAACTATTAACAGTCTCCTCACCAGAAGCAATGATTCCAGCAGCAATATAAGCATTTAGAAGCAAAAAAGAAAAGCAAAACTAAGGAGGAGACAGATGGGTTTGGAAAAGATATCTTCTTCTAAGATATATTCCATATGCTCCTCCAAGAGTTGTTCCAGGGAAATTTTTTCTTCCTGCTTTGTCCTAAAAATAAATATTTCTTTTAAAAAAAGTGTTGGGGAGGCGGGTAGGAGGAGGAAATTTACCCACTATTGCAAGCTGTTTCCTGTATAGGACATTCCATTTCCCACCTCCGTGCATTTGTCTAAGTCAGATGAATCTAGGATGTACTCTTTTCTCACCTTGACTTTGGCTTCCTTCAGAGCACATCCCATGTGATACTGCCCACAGAAGGCATTTCTTGAATCCCAACACTCTTCCTCCTTTTACAAATTACTTTGTATTACCTTGCATGTATTATTGTTGGGTTGTTTCAGTTATAACCAATTCTCTGTGACTTCATTTGGGGTTTTCTTGGCAAGAATACTGAAGTGGGTTTGACATTTCCTTCTTCAACTTTTTTTACAGATGAGGAAACTGAGACAAACAAGGTGAAGTGACTTGCCCAGAATCACTAGAAATTGTCTAAGGTCATATTTGAACTCAGGCATTCCTGAGTCCAGGCACCAGAGCTCTAACCATTGTGTCACCTGCCCCAACTTGCATTTATTTGCATTTTATTAATTTACTAGTGCACATGCTCTATTCTACCAGCTGGATATAAACTTGAGAGAAAGGAGTTTTTTTTGTTTGTTTGTTTGTTTTGTTTTTTGCAATTATAATAGTGCCTGGCAAATAGTAGGCACTTATTAAGAATTTATTAATTTGAATAGCATATTAAGGTAAAAGAGACTTTTGTTAATAACTACCTAAGTAATCTTATTACATAACAATCACTCTCTATAACAAAATTTCACTTGAAAAGGCAAATATGTGATTTGGAAATATGTTTCAGCTGGAGAAGAACCCTAACATCATTAGCAATCCTCCAGAACCTCATCAGATCATTAACAAGGATTTCCTTAATTAACTACTAAATCACCAATTAAATAACAGTAGATATCTACAGCAAATAAAAAGGCTATTGATTTTAATTCAGTCACAATTCTGTAATGATAGATATTAATCACCTCTAATGATTTAACTTCAAAATATGATTATCTCCACCAGTTAAACATGATGAATGCAGAGTAGAAAAAGTGAAATGGTTTCCACCAAGATGAAATGCCAATATTTAGAACTGGAATGTTATACTGTGGAATTTAATCTAAAAATATATGTATATATTATATATAAACATAGTATATGTGTAATGTAGATTTCAAAAAGAGAGAAAAGGCACATATATGCAAAATTTAAAAGAAAGCTACCATTAAAATTTTTACTTGGAATAATTAAAATTTCTTGGAGATGTAATATTATGAGAGCAAGTGGAAAGAATACTTTTAAATGAACAAACGTTCAATAAGATTGAAGAGGAATTGCTTTCAAATTATGGTAACACATACAAAGCCCTACATATAGAAACTCGCCTTTGGCTCAATAATACAATTCAACTAACATTCGTTAAATACTTCCCACGAAAGGTAATCTGGAATATGTACATGACCAAACTTGGATGCAATGTGATTTCATAGATGTCAGTACTTTTTCCATTGATACACAATGTAATCCAACAACAATTTCTGATTCTGAGTGAATTTTGTCCCTTTCCTTCAAAAATCCTGTTCAGAGAATTCAATAAGTATGCTAGAGTTCTCTTGGTATTATATGGACACCAATTTAGCATGTGGGTCCTCCACTTTTGCCTTACACTCATTGTTTGATTTAATTACTCACTTTTTTATTTATTCATTCTTTTGATGGTATCTTTTACAGGTCATTTTGCATGAAATTTCTTATTGGTAACAGGCTCCAACCCATTCCTACTTCTTCCCCATTTTCTCTTCATTGCCATGTAAATAATATCCAATATTGATTCCTCAAAAATTATTGCATTTAAAGCCTCATAGCCTTATAATATCATTAGAAACCATTGGTGTCAAAATATCTTTTTCTTTGTTTGTTTTTCAGGAAGACTCTTAGGTTAAATGAATAAATGCCCCCAAACAATCTAGTCTTCATTCCTTGCCCTATTCAATTCTTTCTGAATTGAAATAGGGTTGGGTGGCTGGCTGGTTTTTGCTGTGAATATGACTCACAAAAGAACTGAAAATACAAGCTGAGACTATGGAATAAAGGAAGTAATAGCATCTTATTCCCTCTGGGGAAAGGCCATATGTTCAGTGAGAAGACAGCAGAGGGGAATCAGCAGAGAGTTGCTCAGCCCAGGCAATAGTGATTGTCAGTGTAACCAAGAGAACAGACTGATGGAGGACAGCAAATAATATATAAATGAAAGCCCATGATATCACTGGATGATATTAGTGTTTCTATGGAAAAGTAAGAAACAGAATGAAAGTGAAGTAGGTGTTCTAGTTGTCCTGAAAACCTAAAAATCTGAGATGCTTAGTTATACATTTATGATGATTGTTCTTGTTCTTATGTGTATTGTAGTGTCCCTTTTGCATAGAAATTCCTTAGCTTCTCCCACTGGTTCTGTGCATCATATACCTGTATGCAAGAAAGGAACTTATGTTATTTATTTTGATGGGCTAGTTAATTCCATGTCTTTGGTAGTGAACTACAATGTCTTCCAGTTTGCCTGGTAAAAGAAAAATTATGGATTGGTTAGTATAAACTGTGGCTTTGAGTTGAGTGTTCCAGAAGGTGTCTTCCCATTATGGTAGCTTTCACTATTTTTGAGAGTCAGCAGTTGCAGTCACTTTTTAAAGGTCCTTGGTGGTGATCTTTCTAACAACCAATTACATTGTTTGTTGTGGTTAGTAAACTAGATAGTCAATGATAGTGATGTTTGTCTAAACCTATCAGAATAGGTTTGAGACTGAGAATGGAGAGAAAACTGATAGGTAAAGAAAGATATTTCTCCAAGTTTTATAAATGGAGGTGAGGGCTTGAAGCTAATTAAGGAGAAAAATGCTCTATCAGAGCATACTCTTAGATTGCCTTTGAACCCAATGTGAGAGATTTGATAATGCAAAAAGTAATCAGTCAATAAGCATTTAGTACCTACCTTGTGCCAGGCACTAGACTAAAGGTACAAAGAAAGGCAAAAAAAAGTCAATAAACACAATATAATTAATAAATATAATCAATAGAAATACTAAAAAGGGAGTAAGACAATAATTATTTTTTTAAAAAATTCCTTCTTCTCCAACCCTCACCTCCTATCCCATTCTTAGAATTACTCAAATGAGAAGACAGGATCATGTTCTATTTAGATCTCTTTCTCTCAGTCTGCTTATCAAAGACAGCCTTGCCAAAATTTTGGAATAAGTCAACCAGCCCACCACTTTTTATTTTATTTTATTTTTACCAGATGGTGACATTTTTCCTTGACAATCACAGCCATTATGTATCTGATCATACATCTGCCAGAGAACATTGGCAACCTGGAAAAGTACAGTACCGGTCTGGTATTTCATAATTGAGTTTTATTTAAAATGATAATGACTCAGTCATAAGCTCTTGATTTTAAAGTCTTTTTGGGTGGGATGGGGGAAGGGAGTAGTGGCAGAGTATGGATCTGTGATCTAATCCATGCAGAGAAATCCCAGTGTGGAAAGTCCCTCCACTAATGCAAATTTCCAACTCAGCTGCAACTTAGTATTAAAGCATTATCTGAGAACGCTTAATTTTAAAAAAATGTAATTGAACAAATGCTTTCCTGTCTTGACTTTGCCTAGTTTCCTGAACTGGACTGTGTGGTTCATGCTCTTATTTCTGGTTTCCAGGGCATAGCTTTCATTTGTATTGTGTTTTGATATTAAATTAAATTATTATATTTTATTTATTATAGTTTTCCTTCTAATCTTTTTTTTTGTCAATGCCAAGCAATAATACTAATGTTTTTATCTAAACTTATTTATTTAATTGTGGATAAATTAGGAGACTCAGTGTTAGACATGCCATCAGTTAAGGATAAGGACTCAAATGACTGAAAAATACAGGGATTTTGAAGTCCAAAGACAAGCTGAAGTGCTAATCTGGCTGTTCACTCTCTTTTGAATGGTAAGTCCTTCAAACTCAGTGAACCTCAGTTTCTCAATTTGAAAATGGAGATAATCATAATTATATTGCCTATCTCATAGGACTGTTGCCAGGATACATTTTGTAATAGTATTGTAGATTAATTTAATGTAGCAGTCATGGATAGGTTTGTTGGTATGTTACAAGGTGAGAGTAATCATTTTCAGGTGTTCTCAGGAACAAATCAAATCAAAGCCCTATGCCTCAGCTTGCTACTTCACTTATTATTGGGTGCTTTTTAAAGTCTGTGACTGTTTTTTTTTTTCCCTTTCTTTGTATCCTTAACATAGTCCCTGGCACTACATTATCAAATGACATTATCAAATCTCTCACCCTGGCTTCAAAGGCAATTTTAAGAATATGCTCTGATCTATCGTAGCATTTTTCTCATTAATTATCTTCAAGTCCCCATCCCCATTTATAAAACTTAGAGAATATCTTTATCCATTAGCATTCTCTCTCCTTTCAGTCTCAAAACTGGTCTTATAGGCTTACACAAAGACCACTGTCACTGGTTACCTACTTTAGTAACAGTAACAAATAATGTAATTGGTTGTGAGAAAGATCACCACCAGTGGCTTTTAAACAATGAAGTGCAGCTGCTTATTCCTTCAAAAAATAGTGGAGCCAACAATTCAGTTCCATTAAGACTGCAATCAGGGTCTGAGGAGTTTTTTCAATAAGTCTTCTCCATGGGATAAGGGTTACATTCAGTCATCTTAGAAGGATTAATGATAACTCTTTTCATGAGTTTTCTCATGTATCAGTGGCAGTTAAATTATTATGTCTCCTCAGGAAAGACCTTCTCTTGATCTTCTCTCTGTTCCTCTCACAGATTCTTTCAAAGAACCTCTTTCAAAGATGGTAGATTAACTATTATTCATTCACAATCAACCAAACAATTAATCAATAAGTATTTCTTAAGCATCTACTATGTTCCAAAACTGCTGTTTTGACACTGGGAAATGGAATGAAAAAATAATCCCAGCTCACAAGGAGCTCACCTGATAATGTAGAGGGGCAAGAAAGAAAGGAAGAATTATAGATGAAATTCCTCAATATTTGTTTCATAATATTTCATAAAAGTATATTAACAGTAACTAAATTCTCTTTAAGAGGGTGAATTTTAGCTGAGGTTTTAGTGTAAAGCAATACATCAATGTGGGCAATTATTATTACTGAGTGGTCTCCAAGGATATATATTTAGAATTCTGTGACCAAAGGCTAAAGTGCCAGCAATATTTCATTTCCTCCTATTGATTCCAATCAGAGTTATTATGGTGATAATTACATCCACAAAAGAAATTTGAGAAGCCCAAGGCTAAACTTGAAATTTGTTTCTATAGTTCTATGACCCTCTACTGAAATTGAAGAAAGGGTGAAGTATCATAGATGTGACACCATTTCATTACTTGTTCTGAATAATTGGTCACATTGTTAGTTCTTGTCTCTTTACTTGAAGTTATGGCTTTCTCTTGGCTTGGATCATTTCAAGAAGAAGAATGTACAGTAGATAACATCAGAAATTATGAAATAATCTTTTTCTCTTACTTTCTCGAAGAAAATTTCTAAAATTATATCTTTAACTGCCTTTGTAAATTTTAAACATTTCCTTACATGTCAGATACATAGTTTTGATCTGCATATTTACCACAGATTTTTGTCTTAGATTGGTAATTTTCTGGAAATTTTGTTTATATTTATAAATTTAATAAAATCAAGCATATTTACTTTAGTAATTCCTTGTATTGTGAAAAAATTATCTGAGGAATTGTTGATACCTATTTTATTATCAATGATGCAGAGAGATGATTAAAAACTAGTTTATTATGCTCAGAGCATAACCTCACTGTATACAAAATTCAGTAGGCCCTGAGCATCTTGTATAGGTTTTGGTTACATAGGCAGGATCTGCACAAGGGAGTCTTATAAAAAGCAGAAGACGGTAATGATTTGCACATCAAAGACCAGATTGTAGAAAAGGTAAAAGGTGTATCAGGAAAAATAGGATACTAATTGGATTTGTAGTTGATTTCTCAAGCTGGGATTGGTACATTAACCATTTAATACAAGGGAGATAGTTTAATATCCCAGCTTCATTTCATAGGTTCTATCTACTTATAAGGCTTTTTCATCATAAGTATATAGCAGTAAGAAAATTAAGTCAGAAATTCTCTTATTACAATTTAAGTTGAAGAGAGGCTTTGGAGTCAGGACAAACTTGGTACAGTTATCATCTCAATGAAAATGACAAAGCACTCATAATATCTTTACCAAGAAAAGAGTTTGACAAACTTAAAAATGATTAAATAACAACCCCTCAAAAAAATCACCTTAATAACAACCCACCAAAATAATCCCCAGGTTTACATAGATCAGCCTAGTCTCTCTCCTGAACACTATAATGCCTAGCACAAAGTAGGTCCCTAATAAATGTTAATTGATTGATTGAATTAATGAATCAGAGCATAAGTGATAAGAAAGATGTCCCCTCTACTCACAAAAGCACTGTTTCCATAGATTAGCACTTAATCACTGGGGAAATGGACTCTTACAAAAATCTATGCTTTCTTCTGATCAGCTTCACTTTCTTCCTACTCTTCTACTCTTTTTATAGGAGAGAAGTAACTGGACTTATTTTTAGTTTCCTAGAGACATTGCCTTTTTTTTTTTAAAGCAATTCTTTTAGGTGAACCACAGCTTCTTATTGTTGCTATTCAGTTGTGACCACCTTTTTATAATCCTATTTGGGATTTTCTTGGCAAATATATTGGAATGGTTTGCTATTTCTTTTTCTAGTTCCTTTTCAGTTGAGGAAACTGAGATAAAGAGTGTTAAGTGACTTGCCCATGGTCACACAGCTAATAAGTGTCTGAGGATGGATTTGAACTCAAGAAGATGAGTCTTCTTGACTACAGGCCAGGTGCTCTATCACCCCCTTAGTGAAAATAAAATGTTATTTTTTTTTTTGCAATCGAAATTCATGAACTACCTGAAATCTGTCTATAGATCACTGTGGTCTATGGATAGTAAGCTATCCTGTACAGGAAGAAAAGTGAATGGATTAGATCATGATCTTTTTGAAGGCAAGGGCTCTCTTTTGCCATTCTTTTCATCCCCAGTACTTAACATGATTAGTAACACATAGTAGGTGCTTAATAAATTGGCAGTTAGGTGATGAAGTAGTTAGAGCATGGGGCAGAGAATTAGGAAGACCTGAATTCAGATATAATCTTAGACACTTATTTAGCTCTATGACCAAGTAAGTCACTTAAGCTCTATCTGCCTTAATTTCCTCAATTGTAACACCTACCTCTCATGATTGTTGTGAAGATCAAATGAGATAATGTTTGTAAAGCATTTAGTAAAGCACATAGTAAATGAGCTTAATAAATACTTATTCCCTCCCCCTTCCCTTTAATAAATACTTATTGATTGGCTAGAAGGAATGGACAAAGAATTCTGCTGGAGACATAAAGAGAATAATGAAAATGATGGATGTAAATTATGACAAAGCAAGCTTGGCTATATTGATGCCTAATATTATAGTCATAATAAGTCATTTCAGAAAGTGCATCTGAGTTTTTATATGGAGCTTTATGAGTAATTTTGTCTTATCTTAGCATCAAAGAACTACAGTAGGTACTATTGCCTGAAGGAAGCTTCAGACTCTCAGTCTGTCATTTGTTTTCCTCTGTTTGAAGCCCTTCCATTATGTAAATTATTTTGGAATGTTATTTTTATCATCAAAATAGACATATTTTAATTATGATGGGTTCCTCATAGAGTCACTCAAGGTCCTAGCTTTTGATTCTCTGAAAACCCAGCCTGATGCATTCAAGATGCTTATGAAGATAGAACACTGATAATATTGGCTGCCTTGTTTTTTTTACAGGACTTACCTTTCAGAGATGTCAGACAACATTTAATTTGATGTTCACCACAACCTTCTGAGGGCTGATGTTACTCTTTTGATGTGTGAAGTACAGGGAAAGTAAACAGAGTGTCTATATAGCCACTGTGAACTGGATAGGACTAGATGGATTATCCCAGTTAGACCCAAACAAAGTTTTGGGATTGTCTTGATGTCACCTTTCTTTCTCTTAATCTACTACTGAATAGAATACAGATGCTTCCTGATTATTTTGGCTGAGCCTTTGCGAGTGAAAGAGATCTTCTATAGAGTTTGAGAGTAAACTCATCTGCCCATGGATGGGAAGACTTTCTAATAGAGTGACTACAACCCCTCTCCTCTTCCCATTGTAGAGAACTAAAGGGAGGACATGGACAGCAGTCACACAAGGGCTAAGCCTTATACAGAATGCTTTACAGCTCTGACCCCATTTGATCTTCATAATAACTCAAGGAGATAGATGCTATTATTTTCACCCCCATTTTATGGATGAAGAAACTGAGGCAATCAGAGATTAAGTGATTTGTTCAAAATCTCATAGCTATTAAGTGTCTTAGACTGGATTTGAACTCAGGTTTTCCTGACTCTAAGCACCATGCTCTATCCTCTGAGCTGCCTAGCTGGCCCCAGAGATTCTTTGACCTGAAATATATGAATTTTTTTAAAAATTGAAAACATTTTTGTGCAACTGGTTTTCTTTGTAATCCTGTGTATTTTATTTTATGCATTTAAAAACATTATTCCATCAAAGGGTCCTTAGGCTTCATCAGATTGCCCATGAAAATCCATAATCGCCCAAACAGTAATGAACCCTGATATAGTTGAAAAAATAGATCTATTTAAGCTTTTGAATATGCAAGAACAGAATGGGATTATTTTAGGAAGAACTGAGTTTCTTGGCATTGGAAATATTCAGTTCAAGGGATGGATACTAATAATTTGATTCAACAAGAATTTATTACGAGTTATCATTTATAGAGTATTTCATGAGATATTATGTCAGTATCACATTTAGGTAAGACATATCTCCTAACTTGATGGAATTTATATTCTAGTATATTAATAGAATATATAAGCAAACAAAAAAATATCGGTTCTGAATGAGATTATAAAAGAACACAAGAGATGCTCAGCTTTATAGGAGGTTTTTTGAGAATTGTACTAACATTATTCACTGGCAAAATCGGGGAAACCTGTTAGAAAGATGATGTTTTAGTTGGTGTTTCAGAGTCTGGGAACAATATTTTTTAGATATATGGAACACTGATTAAAAAATATGGAGGTAGGAGAACGTAGAAAATGTATGGGAAATGGTGGATAGTCCGATTTGGCAAAAATACAGCGTGCATAAAGGGTATTTTTTATTGGAAAAAATCATTTGTCCTGGAAAAGTTTTGTGGTTGTGTCTTCATCCTATCTTTCCAAATTGGCTTCTCTTCCTTGAATAAGTTGTAATCCGGTCTAATTTCTGTCTTCTAATTATTCAAATCAGAGAGTATCAAAGGAATTGCTTTGCTTCAAATACTTTTATCTGAACTCTTAGATAAACAATAAATAAATATCTCCAAATTAAACATATGACTATAAAAGAATCTCATAATTGTAAGGGACTTCAGAAGTTGATTAGTCCAATTATTTCTGACAAGACATCTTCTCCACGCTTGAAGACTTTCACTGATAAGAATATACTATCTTACTAGTATAGTCTGTGCCTTCCCAATCCTTCCACATTTTTAAAGATTCAAGTTTAATACCAAAAAACCCAATCTATTTTTGAATAACTTTAATTGTTATAACATTTTTTTCTTCCCTCATGTTTAGCTAGAACCCATCTCACTGAAACTTTTAAGCATTGTTTCTTCTCCTCTCCATTCTAGAACCAACCAAAACAAATCTGCTCTCTCCTTCACTTGACAGCCCTTCAAGTACTTAAAGATAACTATTGTATCCCCACAAGTTTTATTTTTCTCTGGCTCTTCATCATTGATATATTAGTTTTTTTCTATATTTTAGATTTATTATGATTGGCTGTTATCTCCCATGTTCTGTACGCTGTGCCTTTCTGAATGTAGTTTAAATTCATATGGGTGACTGCCATTCTACCCTGTTGATTTAAGTGGACTGGAAGTCCACTAAAACTTCTGGATAATTTCCATCCTTTTATGCTTAGCTGTGCCTTCACTAGGCCTGTAAATCTGTAGTTGATTTTTTAAACTACCAAGCAGGTTTTTTTTATCCTTACTAAATTGTATCTGATTATTTCCAGCCAATCATTCCAGACTGTTGTTTTCTTTTTGTATCTGGAGTCTTTTGTTCAATGGATTAGCTGTCTCTCCTCATTTTGTATTGTCTGAAAATTTGATAAGGCTTTATCTAACATCTGATAAAAACTATTTAGCAGAATAACCCAAAGGACAAGTCCCCATGGCAACATATTATAGGAACACTATTTTTATATGGTGTGTATGTGGATATGTGTGCTTATGTATGTGTATGGTGGTCATAGACTAATATGATGCTAAATTGAATCTGTCCTCCAAGAATCTCAAGATTATTTTTCAAGCTGAAATTTAGTTACATTTGTGTTACATCTATTCTGAGGAGGGAATTTCCACGGTATGTTTGCACTGGGATGAAATCACAGGTTTTTGATGTTTTGGCATAGTGTGTTGCATCAACTTTTCCAAATACTTTTCTGAAATCTATTTTTTAAAATTTGCTATGCTAGGAAATTCACATCTTTTGGAATTCTCAATGTGTTCTTTAAATTTTTTTGAACAGTTTCTATTGAGTTCATGACAAATATTTGTATGAAAATCAAAATCAATTTATGAATGATATTGTTTTCAAACCAAAGATTTGACTCCCCCAAATAGTTATTTAGATATGCTTCTTAATTTCCAAATAACACTGCAAAGAAACTAAAAAAAACAGAAGTTAGTTTTTTAACTAATACTTTTATGACAGATGAAAATCATTTGTGAGGGGTGGAGCAGAGTTAGACAGCAGGAAAAAGGCAACTATTCACCTGAGCTTTCTCTCAAACCCCTCCAAACACCTTAAATAATGTATAAAACAATCTGAGAAGCATCAGAACCCACAAAAGGATGGGGCAAAATAATTTTCCAGATAACAATAACTTAGAAGGTAAATAGGAAATGTTTGTCACACTTGTGTGAGAACAGAGTACAGCCTCAGTCCTAGTAAACCAGAAGCAGATCTCAGGAGTCATTGCATCAGAAACAGCAGCTGTGCTTCTGGAGCTCTCAGCTCACAAATAGTAAAGGGCAGAACAAATGGTGAGAAGAAAAAAATTATGAGGGTTTCTTTGCTCTCACTGAGGTATGACTGTTGCTTTGACCATATTCAGATCTGGGTCACAGTCCTGGTTGGCAACCCCAGGGCAAAGAGGTGCACTAGCATACCACAGCTTGCAGTCAAAGCTATTGCACCCAAAGCATCCAAAAACAACTTAAAAAGTAGAATTAGCCAAATGGAAAAGGTGGGACAAAAGCTCACTAAAGAAAATAATTCCTTAAAACTTAGAATTGAGCAAATGGAAGCTAATGACTTTATAAGAAATCAAGAAGCAATAATACAAAACCACAATATTGAAAAAAAAAGAAGACAATGCGAAATGTTAGAAAAATAATTGACCTGAAAAAAATAGATCCAGGAGAGAGAATTTCAAAATTATTGGATAATTTGAAAGCTATAATAAAAAAGAGCCTGAATATCATTTTTCAAGAGATTGTAAAAGAAACCTGTCCTGATATTCTAGAACCATAGGGTAAAATAGAAATTAAAACAATTCATCTGGAGCCTAGATGGTGGAATAAAGGCAGGGACCTGCCCAATCTCTCCCCCAAACCACTCCAAATTCCTTTAAATAATGATCTCAACAAATTTTAGAGCATCAAAACACCCCAAAAGATGGAGTAGAAAATTTTCCAGTCAAAGGCAATTTAGGTCAGCAAAAAAGGTCTGTGATACTAGGATGAGAGTTGGATCCTAAGTGTAAACCTCATCAGCACAGTCCCAGATCAGGACTCAAATTTGGCTCCAGACAGACCTCTGAATCAACAGCACTACTGGTAGCTTCCAGTCTTCTCAGCCCAGATTCACCAATGAGGACATTTTGTGCCCAAAACTCCTGAAGTTTGGGAGAGTGCACCCTCTACCCTGGACTGAGAGTCCTGCTTTAGTAAAAAGCTAAACACTGAGTAACAGGCTAGAAAAATGAACAGACAACAGAAAAAGTTTTTGACGATTGAAAATTATTATGGTGACAAGAAATATCAAAGCACACACTCAGAAGATGATAACAAAGTCAAAGCTCCTACATCCAAAGCCTCCAAGAAAAATAAAAGGAAATACAAAAAACTAATGAAGAGAAGAATGCCTTAAAAACCAAAACTGGCCAATTGGGAAAGGAGATAGGAAAGGTCACTGAGGAAAATATTTCTTTAAAAAATAGAATCGAGCAAATGGAATTTAATGATTTTATGAGAAATTAGGATACAATAAAGCAAAACAAAAAATGAAAAAATAGAAAAAAATGTGAACTATCACACTGGAAAAACAACTGATCTGGAAAATGGAGCTAGGAGAGAAAACTTAAAAATTATTGGTCCACCTGAAAGTCATGATCAAAAAAAGACCCCAACATCATCTTTCAAAAAATTATCCAGGAAAAGTGTTCTAATATTCTAGAACCAGGGGACAAAATAGAGATGGAAAGAATATGCCAATCACCTCCTGAAAAAAGATCCCAAAATGAAAACTCTCAAGAATATTATAGCTAAATTCTGGAACTCCCACATTAAGGAGAAAATACTGCAAGCATCTGGAAAGAAACAATTCAAACATAGTGGACCACAGGCAGGATAACACAAGATTTAGCAGCTTCTACATTAAAGGACTGGAGGGTTTGGAATATAAAATTCTGGAGAGCAATGGAGTTAGGATTACAACCAAGAATCACTTACTCAGCAAAAGTGAGTATAATCCAAGGTGGTCAATCAATGAAATGGAGGATTTTCAAGCATTCAGGATGAAAAGACCAGAGCTGAATGGAAAATATGTTTTTCAAATATACAACTCAGGAAAATCATAAGGAGCTATTCAGGAAAGTGATATCATAAGGTACTTAATAAGGTTTATCTGTATACATTTCTATATCCAAAGATATTTGTAACTCATTAAAATTTTCTCATTATTATGGTGGTTAGAAGGAGTATATGTAGACAGAAAGTCCAGGTGTGAGTTGAATATGAAGAAATAATAGCTTTTTGAAAAATGATGAAATTAAGGGGTGAGAGAAAAATGCCCTAGAAGAAAGAGAAAGGGAGAAGTGGCATGGTATAAATTATGTCATAAAAAAGAGGCAAGAAAAAGCTTTTACAGAGGAAGGGAAGGATGAGGGTCAAAGTAAGGGTAAAGGTGTGTAAATGAACTTTATTCTCATCAGAATTGACTTAGAGAGGATATACTCAACAGAAATCTATCTTACTCTGCAGGAAAATAGAAGAATGGAATATGGGATGGAAGGGTAATAAAAGAGAGAATATATTGGGGGAGGGAGTGGTCAGTACCAAAACACTTTTGAGGAGGGACAGAGTGAAAGGAAAGAGAGAATAAATGAGGGGGTAATACAGTTACAATAATAATTGTAAAAAAATTTGAAGCAAATTTTTCTGATAAGTTCTTATTTCTTATACAGTGGGAACTGAGTCAAATTTATAAAATAAAAAAAAAAAGAACCATGTCTCAATTGACAAATGATCAATAGACATGATCTGTGCCTAAAGGACAAAAATTCATGCATTTCCTTTGACCTAACCACAGCACTACTAGGCATGAATATCAAAAGAGATTCAGAAAAAAAAACATATAGAAAATGACCTATATGTACAGAAAAAGTATTCAGAGCAGCTCTCTTTTCAGGGCAAAAATGCCTTTCAAATGGGGAATGGCTGAACAAATTGTGGTATGAAATTATGATGGAATACTATTGTGCCATAAGAAATGAATAGGATGTTCTCAGAAAAACCTGGAAAGACTTGTGTGAGCTGATACAAAGTGAAATGTACTGTCCACAAAGTAACAGCAATACTATAAGATAATCAACTGACAACAACTCTTCTCAGACATAAAAT
This sequence comes from Sarcophilus harrisii, assembly GCF_902635505.1. NCBI lineage: Eukaryota > Metazoa > Chordata > Mammalia > Dasyuromorphia > Dasyuridae > Sarcophilus > Sarcophilus harrisii. The sequence continues at coordinate 240,861,767 of NC_045430.1, forward strand.
AATCTATGACAACTGTATAAGACTTACGATAAAAATATGCTATTCATCTTCAGAGAAAGAACCAATGATATCTGAATACAGACTGAAACATACTATGTTTATTTTTTTTCTTGAGGCGTGTTTTGGTCTAAGTTTTTTTTTATAACGATTATTATTGAAATGTTTTACATGATTACACATGTATAACTATATTGAATTATTTGCCTTCTCAATGTGAGTAGAATGGGTGAGTAAGGAGGAAAGGAGAGAATTTGGAACTCAAAGTTTTAAAAACAAATGTTAAAACTGTTTTTTACATGTAACTAAAAAAAATAAAGTAATAAATAAGTAATATATTAAAAAATCATTTGGGGGCAGCTAGGTGGTGCAGTGGCTAGAGCACCAGCCCTGAAACTTAACACCAATTGCCTCAGAAAAAAACAAAAATCATATGTTATATTTTAAAGATTTTTTTTTGTAACATTTGTACTAGTCATAGACATTTTTTCTTGAGACATCAATAGAGTGGTAATAACTATCAAAAGAATGATTAGCGGATATTCACTACATTTTTTCTTATGCTGATTTTATACATTTGCTCAGAAAAGATATAATAAATCTACATTACAGTTTAAAAGATCTTCCTTTGGAAAATAATTTTCTTACATGCAAATTATTAATTACTCTTTGGAATAATTGATTTGGGAATCAGTGAAATGGTACCACAATTTTAAGTTCTGAAATACAGATCTATACATGATAGAGATAACCTTGTTCCTGAAGATCATGTTTTATTCAAATGTTAGATCATATGGAATAGAGATTTACACATACATATGCGTGTGTGTGTGTGTGTGTGTGTCTCTCTCTCTCTATATATATTTTTAATATACTATTTGATCCAAATTCCTTCTACAGCTAGGCCTTATCTGCCAGACTAAGGCAAAAGGGATTATCTCTCTAAAATTCTATGCATCTCTTTTTGAAGAGAATGTAACTCATAAGAAGAGAGGTGATTTCCAATAAGTCAAGATCAGTGGCATCTATGTACCAACAATGAATTTCTAAACATCCAAATGTTTACTAACCATCACATCCAAATATATGTGTCTAGATTTGCACAGAAAACTCATTCATTTACTCATATATTTAATGAGATATGAGAGCTGGATGGAAGTCTAGAAATTAGTTAGATCATCCAATGTCCTCATCTAAAGAAGAAATTGAAGCAATAAATAACCATCTTTCTCAGAATCGTCCTGGTAATTAGTGGCAGAACTTGGACTCAAACCCAGGTTCCCTGATCTTTATGTTATATCATGTTGGTTTGCATATCATCCAATCATTCCTAAAGGGAGAGACTAGTAGGGAAAATAATGCTTTTTCTTTCCTCTGGTGCAGACATTAATAATTTCTGAAGTTGAAGGAAGGAATAAAGGTATTGGATAGTAAGATAATTGATGACATATAGGTTGCACTGGGAACAAAGTGGGTGGTGATATTGTAGAAGAGAAGAAATGGAAAAAAGTAAGTTGCTGAGTAAACTCAAATTTGAATCTAGTCTTAATATTTAGATAGTACAGTTCCCCATATTCGATTCCAATGTCTAAAATGCTATTTGAGTAAGATGAATGATTTACTTAATCATCTGATTCAAATTATGTAGACGGTGGCAAGGCAAGCTAGAAGTTTCACTGGAAAAACCTCCTTTACTTTTTCTAGAGAATGGACTAATAACCTTTCTGAGATATTCTGTGACAATATGGCCTCCATCAATCTATGGAATGTAGCAAGACAAGAGAGGTCCTATAAAGGATACTACCCAGTGTGTCTCCCTGGTACCAATATATACATTTTGTAACCTTGGGACCACAGATGGTGGTGCATGAGAAAATGTATTAAAGTTCCTTAGCTATGAAGACATCAGTCATTTCATCCATGACAGCTTTTTCATGAATAAATTATTGAAAAGGTATATTAATGAAAAGGGTTTTGTACTCTGTGAGAATCACTTTGTAATTAATCTAAAAAGACACTGTCTAAATGTTTAATGCAGTAAAGTGGAAACTGTTACATGATATTTGCATTCATTTTTTAAACTATCTGTCTCCTGATATTTACAATGATGATTAAAATGCACTTATAAAATATGCATCATCGAAGTCTGATGATCTGTTAATATTTTCACATCCATTATTAAAGTTGAAAATTGAATTTATTAGTTTTTCCTGTTAGTAGTCACCAACAGAAATAATACCTATGGGGGGGAATCCATTCTATTCAATATTAATATGTCAATGGAACTGTAATCTGGTTGATGTGATTGACAAAGAATACACTTAGCTAGTCTGACTCTCAACAGATATCATACAAAGTCCAAGTTTATCACCGGATCCATCACTGAATCTTGAAAGAAAATTGCCAGTTTAATTCAGTCCACCTAATATTTATGACATCTGTTTTGTGTCAGGCATCATACTAGGTGCTTGGGATATCAAGAGAAAAAAAGCCAGAAATTGTCCTTAAGAAGTATGTATTCTACTAGCAAGAACACAACCAAATCCACAGATAAATAAATCTAAATGATCTACAAACTAAAATAAATTATCGGGAAGGCATTAACAGTTCAGGGGACCATCAAAAGGTCTTGTGTAGAAAATAGCACTTGAATTGGAACTTGAAAACAGATTCCAGGTAAGGGAGGCAGCTTCTTCAAAGGCACAAAGGTGGTAAATGGAATATCATCTAGAAAGAAAGTTCAGTTTAACAGGAATTTAGAATGTGTGATAGGGAATCGATGTGAAATAAATTTGAAAAGTTAGTTTGAAGCCAGATTTTGAAGAATTTTAAATTTTAAAGAAAAGAGTTTATATTTTATCCTATCTATAAGAAGGAGGCAATGAAACTTCTGGAGATGAGACATGGGTCAGCCTTGTGCTTTGAGTACATCGATTTGGCAACTATGTGGAGGAAAGAGATTTGAGACAGGGAGACTAAGTAGAAGGCTATTGCATTAATCCATGGAAGAACTGATGAGGATCTGAATCAGGATTGTCACTATTTATGTGGAGAGAAGGGGATGAATGAAAGAAATATGATGGCAGTAGAAATGATAAAACTTGCAACTGATTTAACATGTCAGACAGGGAGAAGAAGAGGGGAAATGATTAAGAATGACTGGGTTATAAACTACAGGATTGTAAAAGCCTTGACAGAAATAGGAAAGCGAGGAAAAGAGTTGGGTTTGGGAAGTATAGATAATGAGTTCCATTTTGGACAAGCTGAGTTTAATGTGCTTGCAGTTCATAAACTCACAGTTAGTAGTATGGTTGGTGAACTAACATGGTCTCTTAGCTGTAATTGCAGAGTGGTTAGCTGTCAAATAGCACGTGACTATAAGGTCAGTCTTCTGGTCATTATGTCACACTGCTTCTTTGTATTTAGCAAGTGTTCAAGTGACTAAAGCCATAACTTGAGTAACTCATTTTCTGATCTCCTTAAAGAATTCTGTACTTTTTAGAAGGGACAAGAACCACATTAGTATACATATGAGAACTTCAAGGACACTTTATAATGAATTATGTGATCTTATTTTATTAGAAACTTTGCCTTCCGTTACAGGTAAGGTAGAAAATCAGCTTCATTTTGTCTAACTCAATTTTCAAAGTGCAGCAATGTAAGTCTGATAGGTCGGTAGCTGTATTTGTAAATTAAAGATTACTTTAATCTTCAGTGACAGAGATTTATGAAATATTGCTTTAAACTTGTGCTTCATGTGCTAAAGCAAATTGAGTTTATTTTATAGACAAAAGCAATTTGAGAAAAGCCATAGATTATTTTGGCCACTGAAGGGTATAAATTATCCGTAACTAAATTTTGTCAGTCTTGTATGTTGAGCTATTTAGATAAAACATGCTTTTGACATTTATTACAGAATGATACCTTCTATTCAACTCTTGCTGTCTATGAAGTTGGGCATGGAATGAATCATTAAGGGAATTAGTAAGCCTTCTCTTGACATAAATAGCATTATACAAGGATGAGGAAATTTTGACTTATTTTTCTAAGTATATTATTGTGAAAAAGAACACGAACATATTATGTTGAATTTGAGAGATGTCAAAATTTGAGGGATGCCATCTAAGTATATATTTTCATAGGAAAAATCATTCTCATAACTTAAGTTTTTTAGTGTATATTCCCATGGGGCATAATACTATCGTGAATTGGAAAAGTAAATCACTCCTTTGGTAATCAGTTCTTGCTTATGGGAAGAAAAATATCATTTTTTTTGGCATGTGGGCTGCCCTGTGAATACTCTGCTAATACTGGCACATTTAAGATTCTTCTGGTAAAAACAAATGTACCCTTTGTATGCAAGGAATTGTACTGGGAGTAATATATGGCTCCAGTTCTCAAAGATCTAGATAGAAGGAAAGCCAGGTACAGGCATATGGCTATAAATACTGCAATTATTTGATAAATATAAATATAACCAATTATAGATCAGTTCTTTAATAGATCCATGAATAAATCCATTATGTAGATCTTTTTTCCAATGCTTCAGACTGCAAACCATATATGTCTGCCATCTTTTGTGTATTTTCCCCACATTTTCCTATAAATTATCTAAAATAGTTCTTCTCAAAGAAACTAGAATCCTCTCTCTAAATGCTTGACATTATATGGATATTCAGTCCATGAAATTGATACTTAATAGCACAGAGGGAAAAATATAATACAGAAGGAAAGATAAAGGAATGGTTGGATTGATTCTTGAGTGATTAGAACTAGATAGAATTATTCTTCAGTACTATTAATAATTAAACATTTAACAAATCAGGTTACATCTATACAACAATGTTCTAAAGCACTTAATAAATTTGGCACTGCTGAAAAATTGAAGTAATTTCATCTCCACAATTACATTTGATAGTATCAAATGGTTCCCCCTTTAGAAATAGATATGGTTTTCATCAGTGGAAATGACATGCTTTAGTACTACACTGAAAGGATCATAGTAGCTTTCAATTTAACTCCCAGCTAGAATGTCCTTTATGTATTGTCTCTTGAACCTGCATAGTAAGTACTAATAAATGTTTTTTCATGTATTTATTCATTTCTTCATTCATTTGCTCAACAGACCATGGGAATTCTATATAGCAGCTAATTGTATTCATTTCTCCATCAATCTATTTATCTCTATATTAGGCACTAATCAATTAATCAGATTACTAAGTACTTATTATATATAAAGCACTCTGTCAGAGGCTGGGTATTCAGAAATAAAAAAAGAAACAATCCTGCCTTCAAAGAACCTTCATTCTTTAGGGGAGACATGTTCATCTATATGTATATAGTAGATAATATATGTAGTTGGTGCTGCATATGCTAAATACATAGAAGATAATTAAGGTAATTTTTGCATAGATCCTGGCACATAGTAGGTCCTTATTAAATGTTTATTGACAGACTAATGAAAAAGATCCTCATAGCCAAAGAACTTAGACAAGGTGAACTATGCTGCTAATGGGCTAAGTCCAGGACATGGTGGTTAAAATACCTTTAGTGGCTCAAAGTTTAAGGAAATTGAGTTTGTGGTCAAGATGTACTGCACATCGCCTTTAGAAATGAAACTTTTCTGTCTTGAGTTAATAAGACAACTTTTCAAAACCACCATAAAAACCAAACCCAAATGGATAGAAGCATAATTAGGAGCCTTCGGTTATTTTGCTGCCTCTGAGATACATCTAATTGTACTGTTCATCATGAGATTTATTGGCTGGCTGGTTTGGAATAGGCTGATGGGAAAAAAGGCTTTTGTATGATTATGGATGCTGTGTGTGGTTACTAGGATTACACAAGTGTTTTTTCTTACAACAAACCCTGCAAATGGTGCTCACAAGTTGATCCCTAAGTTAAATTCATCTGTTTTACTTAAAATCCTTTTTATTTGACTAAACTTGTTACCTTAAGAGACTTAGCTACATTTTGGCAGGAAGATAATCATGCTCATGTAGTTCTGTCCTTTGATTAACTAACTAATGCTGCTCAAATTCCCCCTTTTAGATTCAGGGGAATGCCATCTTTGAGGCTTCAGTGTGAAATGTCTATCTTTTCCTCTGTTACTTTGGAAAGTTAGTTTGGTATGATGGAAAAAGAGTTCCAACTTGGGGTGTCCTGGATTACCATCCCTCCTCTGACTCTCAATACTGGACAGACCTTTGGTAATCCATATAATTTCCCTTGATTCTTTAGTGAAAATTGAGAGGTTTGTGCCAGATGGTCTCTGATGTTCAAATCATGGATTTATAAAAGTCCTATATTTAAAAATGCAGACTCCAAGACTTGGGCTTGTGTTCCTATCTGCATTTGTTTAATTAGCCAGATTCAGACTTAGTTGAAGGGGAGGATAATCCTTCAATCATTTTCAACAAGAGGTTGTCAGAAGGACAGTGGAGTGTTAAGTTCTTCTGAAGTGAGATAGCAAGGTAGAAAGTAGGACTTTGCTCAGGGGAGGATTTCTAGTTGACCTCTCAGTAGTTCCTCTCTACTTCATCTTGAAATATTCTTTCTTCCCCCAGGACCTGAACTAGCTCTTATAGGGAAGAATCCCTGTACAAATAATAGTTGGAGTCCCAGTAAATATGCCTTGATATGCCTCTTCCTTCCTTTCCCTACTCAGGGGATATATGAAATGGTTGATTTCTTAATCTTAAAGTTACCTATCACTCAATGGCTTTACACATTTTCTTCTTTTTATTTTTTTTCTTGTGTTTATAAATCTAGGTGACAATGGAGAAACTTTTGGCTGTAGAATCAGAAAACATAAATTAGAATCACTCTTCCCACTATAATATGCTCTCTTCATATTAAACTTGGGCATAGTGTTTAGAGTGCTGGAAAATTCATCTCCCTAAATTCAAATTTAGCCTCAGACCCTTACAAATGTGTAACCCTGATCAAGTCACTTAACTGTTTGCCTTAGTTTCCTCATCTATAAAATGAGCTGGAGAAGGTAATGGCAAATCATTCCAGAATATTTGTCAAGAAAACTCCAAATGGGATCGATAAGAGTTTGACATAAGTGAAAGTGATTCAGACTTGACCATAGTCATTACATTCCTACAAACTAAAATTTTGTCTCAGGGAGTGTGGACTCCTTAATGTCTTCCCCGGCTCATTTCTCCTTCAATGCCTTTGCTTCTGTTCCTCATTTCTAAAAAGCTCTAACATTCTAGTTGTGATTCCTTCCACAAGTTTATGCAAATCTCATCCAGCAGACTGGTTTGCAAATCAGACCCTAAAAATTGAATCAAAAATATATTTTTCATGAAGTATAGATTGTTTTTATGGATTTGAAAAATAGTAGGAAATTCTGTCTTCCCTACCCCAGTTATTTGAAAGTGAAATTTACACCAATTTCAACTATCTGGAACCCAGGGAATAAACTTCGACATCAATAACAGCAAACTAGACACTCCTGAATTTTAATAGACATGATGGTCATAAAGATCATGCATTTTATTCCTTAGGAGAGGGTAGGGAGAAAACTTTCTTGAGCATCTTATTTTACACCTAGACACACGTATGACATGAACTGATTGGAGACAGCAGCGAGGATATTCCGTATGAAAACTGACAATGAAGCAACAATACCGAAAAACCGAAAAGCGGTTATATCAGTTATAAAAGAACAAGTGTTTGGGGTCACTTAGTGTGAAAGTGAATAAATTTGCACAGTCAAAAACTCCTGAGGGCATCAGTTTATAATAGCCTAGTACAGCAATTGATATCCTTAATGACTCTGAGTCATGATGAATTTCAGAAGATGAAATGATTTTAAGTATGCTCTGTTTAAAAGAAAAATCAAGGTTAGAAAAGTTTCCATCAATAATATTTAATGCTTAATGGTTAAATGTCCAAGGAATAAACTGTAGTGATTTAGGGAGTTCACTTATAAATGAGGCTTCATTTACAGATGAAGAAAAGTGAAGTGTTTCTATCAATTAGGTGATTAACAAGCATTTATTTTGTACCTACCATGTGCTAGGTGGGTAGGTAGGTGGTGCAATGGATAGATCCTGAAGTCAGGAAGATTCATCTTTCTGAGTTCAAATATGGCCTCAGACACTCTGTGTGATCTTGGGCAAGTTCACCCTGTTGGCCTCAGTTTATTTATCTGTAAAAAGATCCATAAAAGGAAATAGCAAACCACTCTATTTTGCCAAGAAAACCCCAAACATGTTCATGAAAGTTGGATTTGACTGAACAATGTGGTAGGGACTGGATTAAGTACAAGGTATATATGACAAATATTAAAAAGTCACTACCCTCACAGAGTTTATACATTCTCTAGGGGAAAATATCATGTACACATACAAATATACCCAAAATAAAGAGTCAGTAATTTAGAGAATAGGTGCTAGCAATTCAGGGGAGGAGGAACAGAATTATGTAGGGGAGGGGGATTGTTTGAGCTGAGCTTTGCAAGAAATTAGAGATTTTGTGAGGTGAAATCGAGGAAGGGATATTTCCTCTTTAGTTTACTTAGAGCAGCCCTAAGGGCCCAGATGGAAGATGGAGTTTCATTTGTGAGAAACAACAATAAGAACAGTTTATTAATTTTACATGAATCAATCGTCTTTGCCTTAAAAATATACAAATAAAAGACTTCTAAAAACTGATTAATTTTACTGAAGTTAAGACAACTCAGTATTGTGAACAAAACTCCAGGCTCAGGAGATTGGTATTTGAATCCTGTTTGTGGCTCCTACAAACTGTACAAAAATGGGGAAATCTCTTCATCTTTCTGAGTCTCAGTGTTCAAATCTGTAAAAAGGGTATAATGATGCATATATGCATCAGTAGAATTGTCTGTCTACTTCATATCCCTGATGTGATAAATGTACTGTGTAACACTTCAAGCACTTTTTATTCCCAAATAGCCATTAACCTCTAGCTAAGTAGTATAATGCTAAAGTCATGCCTGTTGCTTGTGAGATGAATACAACCACTATGCAGTTAAAGGCACTAGGCTCATGCTGAAATTATATAAGTACAGCAACAAATGGCCTTCAGAGAATACTTTGGGATTTTTCATTTCGATGGGTCAATACCTTGCCTCCCAGGACCTTTCACTGGAAATGTAATTGCCATTTATCAAGGCAGTTAGTCATATACAAAGGGTCCTGGAGATGCCAGTTCTGGAAGGTCTGCGCTGTATTTTTCTAGCTGCTATCAGCTATATAACTTAGTGACACAAAGGTTTTATCTTTTTTCTGCATTTTTCTTCTTAACCTTGTACAGGGCTCTTGGTGGATTATAGTTATCTTCATAGCTCTTTCCTGGGCCACAAATGAAAAAGGTCTAAGGATCTATTAATACATTTTGATCTTAACAGGATATTTGCCATTTCAAAGACAGGATATTCTAAATGAGGTAGACTTCCTCACCTCATCCACCCCAACCTTTAACCAAAATCACTGCAGTTGTCCTTAAAGTCTCTTGTCTTAGTAAAATCTAAAAAGTCCTGCATTTTGAATAATTAAAATATCTGAGAGACTCTTCATATTTTATATTCTAAAGATTATAAAAGTTTTTGGACTCCATTTCTCAGCAATATGTCTATATAGCAAATTATTACAAACTGGGTAATTCAGCAGTGTTTGTAACATAATCAAATGAATTAGTAGCCCATTTTCTCTTAAAAACCTTTCTGAAGTTATTTTTACAAAATTAAACAATGTAACTCAAAACCACAATGTGATAATGTCAACCTTCATATTTTGACACCATCATTTTTTATTGAGACCTCTAATTCCATTGATCTAGGAAACTCCCAGTAAGGAAATGTCCTTTATCAGTTCAGGCTGACATAATTACTTTCCTTATCTGTCTTGACTTAGCAAAAAATGTGCTATTACAAATGGAAATAAGAAATACGGATGGATATATTTCATTCACTAAAAATTGCAATGTTTAATTCTTTATGGGGACACAATATGGAGTGGTTAATACAGGAGAATGTAGATGTCTCTCTCCCTTGGAGAAAGAGGTTTATAGGCGTGCTCTTGAATTTCCCAGACTAGGTAGTTGTGAATAAAGGGTGACCTAGGGAGGAGGAGGAGTTGACAACCTGCTAATATATTATCAGTGCTATTGTAGGGTTCACCACCTAGAGTCTCAGCACTTTGTGAGTCGATGTTGCTGTGTTCACTTTGAAGGTAGAACATTTAAACTGAATTTCCAACTCTTTTGCCAGGAAAATAAAGCTCACACCCTCCCCTTCCACCCTTCTGTGCTGAGACAAATGACAAACAGTTTACAAATTGCATTTTTTTTCTTGGTGCTAGAGATGAAAACTCTTTGGCTTTTTTGTTGTCTAGTCTTTCTTAATTTTGTCTCATTCTGTGTGTTATATGTGGTTTTCTTGGCGGAGATAACTGGATTGATTTGTCATTTCCTTTTCATACTACAGACAAGAAAACTGAGACAAATAAGAGTTATATGACTTGGGCCTTTTGGCCTCAGTTTACTCATCTGTAAAAAGATCTGTAGAAGGAAATAGCAAACCACTCTATTATTTTGCCAAGAAAACCCCAATAAAACAGACAGTTAGTGTCTGATGTGAGATTTGAACTCAGAATCTCTTGACTAAAGTCCCAGGCCCTAGGCCCACCAAATGCAGTAAAGTGGTTTGTAAAGGAAGGGATTGACTTTAGCCATCAGAAATGAATTTGAGAACGTGCCATTTTAGAACAAAAGGATTAAGAAATAAGATGGGAGAATGGAAATAGGAAAAAGCTGGCAATAATCCAGTAGGCTGAGACAGAATATTCAAAAGTAGGAGATAAATCTGGAAAGGTGACATGGAGGCAGATTGTATAAGGTTTTGGCTACCATGAGTATAAGTTTATATGTTATTATTATTATTATCTTATTTTGCAGAGGCGATTGGGATTAAGTGACTTGTCCAGGGTCATACAGCTAGGAAGTATTAAGTCTCTCAGGTCAGATTTGAACTCAAATCCTTCTGATTTCAGGGCTGGGGCTCTATTGACTGGACCACCTAGCTGCTCCAGTTTATACATTATTTTGATAGGTAAGAGTGAGCCCCTGGTGATATTTTAGTGCAGAATGTTGACAACGGGAAAGATTTTTAGACAAAAGCAGAATGACGAATGAACAGGAAGACTGAGAGGAGGCTAAAAATAATGATGAAAAATTATAAAAGTATAGGCTAAAAGTAGTGATGGCTTTATGCTGGTTGCAATGAGAGTAGAAAGGAGGGAATTTATTGACAACATAGATGAATTACTTGTTTATTTAGAAATAAAAGAGAATCTGAACCCCATTTCAGTAGAATTGAAATTGGGTTAAATTACAGATATTAAATTTATCCTATAATTATAGTATAAACTCCCTGAGGGCAGGACTCAAAGTTTTGATTTTGTATCAGAAGTACTTAACATGATCCCTTGAATGTAGAGTAGGGGGTAGGGTGGGGGTTAGCGGGATGCCTGAGGAGGGGAAAATAGACACAGACTGGAAATAAGACAGAAAACTTTTGTGTGTTAGCAAGGAGTAGTCTGTGGGTGGCTGTACCACTTTTATCCTGAATAAGATAAGATTCAGTCAGAAAGAGAGAGAAGAGAGAAGGGAAGAGAACATTGGGAGAGAGAAAGACAGACAGACAGAAAAAGGAGAGATAGGGATGGGGAAAGAGAAACAGACAGACAGACAGACAGACAGAGACAGAGACAGAAACAGAGACATAGAGACAGAAAGAGAGAGAGAGAGACAGAGAGAGACACACACAGAGACAGAGAGAGACACAGAGAGACAGAGACAGACAGAGACAGAGACAAACAGAGACAGAGACAGAAAGACAGAGAGAGACAGAGACAGAGAGACAGAGAGAGGCAGAGACAGAGAGACAGAGAGAGACAGACAGAGACAGAGAAAGCGAGAGACACGGAGAGAGACAGAGAGGAGGCGGAGGAGAAGAAGAAGAGGAAGAAGGAGGAGGAGGAGGAGACGGAGGAGGAGGAGGAAGAGGAAGAGAAGGAGGAAGAAGCGGAGGAGGAGGAGGAGGAGGAAGAGGGGGAGGAAGGAAAGGAAGAGTTAATAAAAGAAAGAAGAGAAAAATAAATTTGTAAATCTAGTTAGATTGCATTTCATTTGGTCTAGAAAATTTCTTTGAAATTTAAAATAGAATAAAACTTTACTAGTCTTGCCTGAGAAAACAGTTAGAGGGTGATGTCTTATACGCTTCAGGAAATTGGAGATTATTTGCTTTGCTGTCAGAAAAATATCTACCTTCTTAGTCCAAATATGTATAGTTTTACACTGAAAAATAATACCAATTATAGGTTGTCCTCAGATTTTATATGTGCCACATTTTGAAAAAAAACTACAGCCTATATTTTCTACCACTTTGTGGGTCATGGGTCCATTGAAGTATTACCCCGCCCCATACATTTTCCACTCTTGAAAATAATTGGCTGCCAAACAATGAATATATTATGAGAGACTCCTTCATAAATCGGCTAATTGTTCAAGGTTTAAAAGTATAAGAAGAACAAAAAAGTTCTTACAGATGATTTTAATTTAATCCATAAAAAGGAAATTTACATTATGTTTATGATTTTAGTAAAACATTTGATATAGTATTTTACTAAGTCTAATAAAACTGGTTCGAATTATATTGGATTTGAAAACTGTTAAGTGAAACCCCAAAAGACTAGACAAGCAAAAGTCAATTTCATACTATCTAATTTTTGAACAGAAAAATGCAAAAGCGAGGGTTGAATTCTGGAAAAATTTTATGTAGTAACTGAAAGATACTCAACGAAGGATAGTATAACACAGATCTACTTTGGTTATTTGAAGAAATAATCAAAAGAGCTAACATTTGACTTCAATGCCACGCTTCTGTAATAAATGAAGAATTTATAAGTAAAGGTAGAGCTAAGGGGGAAATTAAAATATTGTAATTAGCCATATTAATTGAAACTCACAAATTTTAGCTATTGTGTGAATTTCAGGTTAAGATGATGAGGTCATCTTTTTTATTTATGGTGATTATTTTTCAATTATGCAACAAGTATTTATTATATGTTAGTATATATAGGTTGCTTTAAAGTTTGCAAAAGTTGTTTGCAGATATCTCATTTTGTTCTCACAACTCTGGTAAACAGATATTATTATTATAATTATAACCATTTTACAGATGAGGAAATTGAATCTGAGAGAGGTTAAGTGACTTGCTCAGAATCACACAGCTAGGAAGTTTCTGAGGTTACATTTGAACTCAGATCTTCTTGGCTGTAGGGTCAGTGATCTATGGAACCACCTAGGTATGGTATATGGCTATTACTGTATATTAAGGCATCGTGATATTTGGTATAAATAGGTGATCTTGCCTTCAGGGAGCTTCCAATCTAGTAAAGAATGTAAGATTCTTTGAAACACACAATACTACCTACATACACACACAGGAAACTTAGCAAAGGGGAAAAACAGACTGAAGGGAAGAAGAGCTGAACCCTCAACCTTGAAAGAGCTGTTTGACCTCAGATAAGTCATTTCTCCTCTCTGTAATATAGTTTTTTTAAAAAAATGAACAGGTTGGATGAGATAATACCTAAACTCTCTACTACCTTTGAGTGGGGGAACAAATATTTATTAAGTACCTACTATGTGCCAGACACTGTGTTTAGTACTTTACAATGATTATATCATTTGATCCTCACAACAACACAGGGTCTCAGGTGCATTTATTATCCCCATTTTACAGGTGGGGAAATGGAGGCAAATAGCAAGGTCACACAGCTAGTGTGTCTGAGACTGAAGATCTCTCTGTCTCTGTCTCTCTCTTCTCTCTCTCTCTCTTTCTTTCTCTCCCTCTCCACTCCTCTCTCTCATTTTAAAAAATTTCTTTCTCCATGTCCTCTTTCTCTCTTTCACCGGTAGTTATAATTTGTCTTTTTTAAGATAAATTTTTGTTGTTCTTTTGTTTTTATACTACCCACTCGACCTAATGTATCAATTCCCTTACTCATCTCAGAGACCTATCTTTTATAACAAGGGATAAAAAAGAGGACAAAAATCTGTTCAACAAAATGAACACGGCAAAAGAACCTGACATTCTATTCTGTTCTCTACCTCTCTCTATAGTTTCTCATCTCTCTCTAAATAAGTAGAGAAGGTGCCTTCTCATATCTCTCCTCTGCAGTCCAACTTGCTCATAATTTCTCAATATACAGTTTCAATATTTTTTCTTTCTTACCATTGTTTTCTCAGGCGCTCTTATCCTTCCTTCTCAAGTCTAGCCTGCAGTGTTGCCATGTAAGTACAAATAAAACCTTACAATGTGAATACAATTCCTACTAAACAAAGGTTAGTGAAGGGAGAGATGAACAGCCTTCATATCCTAATCCACCAGTTGTGCTATATCAGCTCTGCCCCCATTCTAGTTCAAGCCTACCCCTCTCTTTGGCCATTTATCCAATTTAACTCTTTGGTTGCCATAGCACTATTGATTAATAATGAACACACGTCAGCACTTTTTTAAAAAGAGAAATGAGAATTAAATGGGGTCATCTTTGTGGGGCATATTAGAAAACTGTAACCAAAAATTATATGACCTCAGAATTGCTTCCATTTAATTAGAAGTAATCAGAAAGCCTTCAAGGTGGGAAATAATAATATTTTGACATTGTCCTCATAGATTAATAGTTTGGGATAGTGTACTGAAATGTGTAGCAGAAGACCATAAAGTGATTGAAATATAAACAAAAATATCTAACCCCCAAAAGTCGAAACAAACAACAACAAAAAACAACTTTGCTACGTATTCTGTCTTAAAACTTGGAATATAGAACAATCTAACCAGATAGGAAATATTTCTCAAAAGTTGTTTCTAGTCCTAAATTTATGATTCTATATATTTTTTAAACTTTGGATGGGATGTAACATTATTTGTAGGAAGATTTCATCAATAGTTCAAAATTTATTCTTTCTTTTCTCTACCTTGAGCAGAAGGAACTTCAAAAATATCCTACTCCTGTCCTTCTCTTGATCAGTGACAGAAGCCATTTATGTATGTGTATGTGTGCATGTTTTTTGTTAACTGGCAGTCCTTATTTGGACACTTTGGAAAATACTTTAAATAACCACATATATGTTAGATGTCTTCAATTAATGTGAATAGGTGGGAAAGTATTTTCAATAATTTGAGGAGTTGTGATTTCATTGAGAAGAGTACTCTTTCCATATGAGCAGACCATGAAGTCTCCATGCTCTCATAGATGGGTGAATCATTGTGATAAAAAAAAAAAATGAAGCAAAACAACAACAAAACTCCACAGTTGTTGGCTCGCCTTTTGGTGATAAGCCTCTCCAAACTTTATTGTTTATTTGTTTAAGTTCTGTCTGACAATTTGTGACTCCATTTGGGATTTTCACGGCAAAGATACTGGAATAGTTTGCTATTTCCTTTTCTAGATCCTTTTACAGATGAGGAAACGGAGTCAAACAGGGGTAAGTGACTTGCCCAGGATCACACATCTAGAATGTGTCTGAGGCCATATTTGAACTTGGGAAAAATGAATCTTTCTGACTTCAGGCCTAGCACTCTATCCACTGCACTACCAAGCTGTCCAAACTTAATTAAATTAATCTAATCTTAAATTCATTCTCAGTTAACACATGCAATGACCCATTTTAGCCTAGTAGTATTTGCCAGACCTTGTATTCCACTTGTGTGGTCTTTGGGAGGCCAGGATCACTTTCACACCACATCTAGGTGGAATGAGGCAATACCTTTATAGTCCCAAATTTTTCTGTCATTTTCAAATACCTGAAAACTTCACTGATTTCCTCAGTCACACAAAGTGTCAGAACCTGATTTTGGACTCTGGTCTTCTTGCCTCCAATTTGGTTCCAACATTTTGTTTGTGACAGCAAGATGATTTTATATAGCTAATTTAATAGTCCTCAAATCCAGCCTATCCATCCATCCTATCTTTTGAGACATAAAGGTATATCTAAAGGTATTAAGTGATAATTAGTAAATTATCAGTTCCTTATGTATTTTCTGGTAGAGTTTCTGATCAAGGTTGACCCTGGAGGCAATTATACAGGAAGAACAAGTGTTCTGATGCTTCTCCCCAATTAAAAAAAAACCTTTTCTTCTTTGCAGGTAGACTTTTTTCCCTTTCCTATCTTTAGATCTTCCCTTCTATTTTCTTGGCTCCATTTCCCTGCTTCCAAAACTTACTTGCAAGATGCTTATTATTGTCATGTAGACCCTGGTGGAATGTGTATTATCTCAAACACAAGCATCTTTGCTTTATGGACAGAGTCTCTACTTGCAGAATGACAAGTGTCCCATTTTGATGGAATGTTAGGCAGATGGGGGTGGGAGGTTAGAGTGGGAGGAAGGTCTTGTTAGCACCCATGAAATCACACCACCTACTTATTCTATATAAGCCCAAGACCAGATCAGTCTGCAACACGTGGGAGATGAACTAAAAATTAGCTGAGATTCTTACTACTGATCTTCCTATGAGCCACTGGACTGATCTAAGAGTTGGGACTTTATTGGAAACTTATATAGGTATTGATTAAAACACAATAACAACAACTTAATCACTACTGGACATCCATCCTGTTGAACTTTGACTACTGACCTAGACCTCTCAGGGGTCAAAATGTCTATTCAGAATCTAAAAATATTCTCTTGGGGTTAGGAGTTTTATACTTAAGCATCCTGAAATGAGTTAAATGAATCTTGCTCTAAAATCTACAACACTTAGGGAGATGTCTAAAGTTTTCTTTGTAATTGTCAAATTAAAAACTGACACAAATATGGTGATCTGTGCATTGTCTCTAGTTTGTGAAGTTAATTCCATCCCCTAGATCTGGAATTTGGGATAAATCATTTATAATAATACCAAAAAGTCAGTATGGCATTGTGCAGAGAGTTCTGGCTTTCAAGGAAAAAAGGCCTGGCTTCAAAGCCTGGTTGTTTCATATAACATCTAGAAATTTACTTATCAGACCCTATTAGGGTCCTAGGATGTTCTTTAAGATTAGAAGTTACAGGTCATTTGCTGGTCCACATTAGTTGAGGGAGTTTGTATGATGGGAATTCATCTCGTATGTATGGATAAAAATCAACATCTCCCAAGATCTTAGTGATAATTTGAGACAATGCCATTTATTTATCAATAATGTTGCTGTACATACAACTTGTTAGGTAAGAAACATTACTATTTCCCTCCTCTCTGTCTCTGTTTCTGTCTGTCTATCTCTGTCCTTTTTTCCCTCCCTGAAATGTTCTGGTTAGTTTTCTGGAGGTCTTGGAACCAGCTTTTGTTCCAGCAGAGTAATCACCATGAGAATAGCCAGAGATAAAAATCCAAATTCTTTATTGTTTCCTTCACAGTCTGCCTCCTTGACTGGCTAGTTTTCTGGAGGGTCTTCAGACAGGACTTGGTTTCAGTGGAGAAATGAAGGAGAGCCACCAGGAGCCTGATCAAAGATGGAATGGTTCTCCTCCAGTCCTTTGTTGGCTTTTATATACTTTATTATAATTATATCATCATGGTGTCAATCTTGTACAACTATATTAAGAACTAAGTATTAAGTACATGTAAACTAGAGAATCATTGTCTTATCAATTCCACTGAGCTAACACCTTGTTTCAGGTATGCTTCTCCAGAGTTCTGGCACTCTATATCTCCCTTTCTCTCTACCCCTCCCTCTTTCTTTCCCTTCTTTCTTCCCTCCCTTTCTCTCTTTCCCTCTCTCTTCCTCCCATCCTCCATCCAATCTTCCCTGCCTATCTCCCTCTCTCCTTCCTTCCCTTTCCCTCCCTCCCTCAATCCTTCCCTCCCTCTCTACCTTCTTCTGTGTCTGTGTCTCTGTGTTTCTGTCTCTGTCTCTCTGTCTCTCTCTCTTTCTCTCATCCTTCCCCCCTCAACTTGTATCTAATCTGGCAGGTCAAGATTTCCCAAGGACAGTTGCTACAACTCACTACTCTAAAAGTTCTAAGGGGAAGCCCTAGTGGATAGCTATTCCCTGTTATCAATATAGCTCTTAAATCTCTTTTGTGTTTCCCATTAACAATTTAGTCAGATGACTAAAAACAATACATACAAGTCATATTATCTCATCTGATATGTTGGATTATGCTATCAAGATTTCTCTAAAGTTACATTGCACTCTTCCTTTTAGAGGACCTTTAAAAAATTTAAAAGGTAAGGACGTGACTAAATAAAAACAATTTATTTGTGCCATACTTCTGGTGATTATTGAGTAGAAATAAAAGAAAGTACACACATGTCCTTGCTTGTCATAATGAAATAGATACAATAAAATATTAAGAGCTCCCCTAAAATTATAATTAATTTTAAGGAATTATGAGGAGGGTTGAAAACAAATAATAGAAAAAAATAATTAATTTTATTAAGAATAAGGACATCAATGAAGCAGCATATAATTTTTTTTTTTGATTCACACAAAGCAATGCTAAGGGAAACATATGTATCTCTTAATACTTTTAATTAATCAAAAGAGAAAGAGTAGATCACTGAATAGAGGACAAAACTAAAATATAGAAAACCCCTAAATTAAAAAGTTTCAGTTAAAAACAAAATAAAAATTCTAAAAATAAAAAGAATAAGAAAATCAAAAATAAAACCTTATTAACTTAATAAATAAAACTGAGTTATTTTTAAAAACCCAACAAAATAAAATTGTAGTCAATATAAAAGGTGAAAAATAAGGATCTTCAACAAGACAAAATATAGGATATTGTTAAAAATAATTTGTTCAACTGTATCACACAGCCAATTCACATAACTATATGGCTATATGACAATAAAAAGACATTAATGAAATGAAATGCAATAAAGGGGGTATTTGCAAAAATATAAATTTAACAGAATAAGAAATACAGAACTTAAACTACCACATTTCAACAAAAATCAAAATATTATGTTGATAAATGTAGAAAAAATGCTTTAACAAAATATATCTCTATTAAGAAACTAAAAAGAAAGGATAAATGGAATTTTCTTTAAAATGGTAAATAGCATACTTAAAACCAAGAACATCTATTTTATGTGTGTGTGTGTGTGTGTGATAGAGATAAACTAGAATCTTTCCAAAAAATTAGAAGTGAAACAAGAATGCCTATTGTCACCATTTTAATTTGCATCAGAAATGCTGGCTATAGTAATAGGACAAACTAAAGAAATTGAGGGAATAAGCATAAGTAGAGAAGGAACAAAATTATCACTTTTAGTATATGACATAATGACCTATTAAATGACCCTTAAAATTTAACTAAAATTAATTGAAATAACTTCAGCAAACTTGTAGCATATAAAATAAATCCACATATATATCATCAACATTTCTATTTATTACCAATAAAACCCAGAAAAAGAAATAGAAAAAAATTCCATCTAAAATTAATACAGAATATATAAAATACTTGTAAATTTGATCTTCCAACACACAGATAAGAATTATATTATAACAAATACAAACAACTTTTTATAGGAAGAGTTAAATAATTGGGAACATACTAATTGCTTATGGGTAGGATAAGGCAATATAAGAAATATATTACTACTTCATAAATTAATTTATTAAATGCCATATGAAACTATCAAGAGATTATCTTATAGAACTAAAATAATTATTTTATATTAATATATCAATTATGTTAAAAATAATTATAATATAAATGTAATATATAGTTTATATATATTTTAGTTATATATAGTTATACCCTAAATTATATTAAGAGAAAAATATATAAGAATCTCAAGGAAGAAAATGAAAAGAAGTGGCAACAAATGTTGCCAGATCTCAGGCAATTCCATAAAACAGTAATTTTCAAAATAATTTGACAACAGTTTAAAAATAGAGAAATCACTCAGTGGAACAGATTAGCTACACAACATATAGATGAAAAATTTGTGTTGTACTTAATTTGTTGGAAAAGGTTGGACAGCATGATGAAAGAAATTACTTCATACCTTATTCCAAAATAAGCTACAATTGGATATGTAACTTAGATGTAAAAGGTCACATCATAACCAATTAGAGAAACACAAACAAAAATTACCTCTTAGGTCTTTGTATAGGAGAAAAGTTCATGATCAAACAGGGCACAGAGATGATCACAGAAAATAAAATAGATAATTTTATTGCATAAAATTTCAAAATTTTGCACAAAAAATCCAAGAATGCTATGATCGAAAGGGAAACAACTGGAGAAAAATCTTTCCAGCAAGTTTCTTTGATAAAAGCCTATTTCAAAGATATATAGTGAGCTGATTAGAAGAACTGAAAAAATGGTCTAAGGATTTGAATGGGCAGTTCTCAATGGAAGAAACTGAGACTATATGTAGCTATAGGTAAAAATTCTCCAAATAAGTACTAATTTGAGAAATTAAAATTAAAACACTTTTAAGACTTGACATCATATTATCAATTAGCAGAAATGAAAAAGAGGGAAATCATGAATTTTTGAGAGCCTTTGAGGAAATTGGCGCATTGATATACTCTTGATAGATTTGTAAATAGGTAGGACTGTTTTGGAAAGTGTTTTATAATTATATACAAAACAGTGCAAATATTTTTATTGAACTATACCACTGCTAGGTCTATATCCCAAAGTAATCAAAGAAAAAGGTCATTTATATTATTATTATCTGACTCTGAATAAATCACTTAATTTTTGTTTGCCTTAGTTTCCTCATCTGTAAAATTGGGATAATTATAGCTCTTATATCCTTGGGTTGTTGTGAGGATCAAATGAGATAATGTTTGTGAAGTGCTTTATAAATCTTACAGCACTATATAAATGTTAGCTGTCACTATTAGTATTTCTTAACTTATTTAATGGATAAAATAATGGATAAAATGCTGAAATTAGAATCTAGAAGACTCATCTTTTTGATCTCAAATCTGCCCTCACTCAGACACTTATTAACTGATGACACAAGGCAAGTCATGGAACTCTGTCTCAGTTTACTTATCTATAAAAAAGGAGCTGGAGAAGAAAATAGCTAAGTACACATATATTTTCTCCAAGAAAACCCCAAATGGGATCATGAAGAATTGGACACAACTGAAATGATTGAACCACAAACAGCAACAAATCACCTACCTAATAGTTTTAATTTGTTACAAGACACTTCTCACAGAATGGAGGGAATCTGTAAGTTTCAGAAAATATATAAAACATAAGGTATCCATAAAACACTGGGGAAAAAAAATTAAACCTGCTTGATAGAAGAATGGATTGCCTTGGCAGGTAGTATTTAGTCTGTCTTTCAAGGTCTTCAAGTGGAAGTGAGATAAATTATAGTGGAGTTCTTTTAGGTACAGATGAAATGAGATGACCATTTAAAATCCTTTCCAAGTTCTAAAAATCATGATTCTGTAATTCTGAATTCCCTACTTTTAAAATAATATCTTGGAATCCAGTCAGCATGGCAGATAGTTTTTTAGAAGAGAGTCACTTAACAAAATAGAAACAGCAGGAACCCAACACATTACTGTACAGCATCTTTAAAAATAAAATATGGTGTTTAAACCAAATTCCATTTGTTTCTCCTCCAACTTGAAGGTTTGTAAAGAAAGCTGGTGCCAGCTGTCACCTGAAATTTATGGTTAGCTAGGTAGTACCATGAAAGCATACTGATTTTGTACAATTAAAAACTTTTTCACTGTCAATACTCGTAGGACTCCTAAAACCTTCAGTAAAAGTGAAAGACAGAAGGGCACGAGGGATGTGATAGATAGCTTGGATTAGCCCAAAGAGTGTCAATCAAGGATGGAACATGAAGACAGGTGTGAGTCAGACTTTCTCTGTGGCTTATGCTCATTTTAGGCTCAAACCCTGTTCTGAACCATGCACCATTCATACTTCTTAATTTATTACTTGTTTTTCTTTTCCTAGACTGGAAAGTTTTTCTCTTTATCATCAAGTCATTGGAGTTAGAGCAAAGAAAAATTTTCGAGATAATCCAATCCAAGTAAACAGGTTAATTGATTTGACCATACACATTTACTAAATAATGCAGATGGGACAAGAGGTTAGGTTCTCTGATTCTGAATTGAGCATCTTGATAAGAAGGAGTTTCAGAGAGATTGAATTTCAAATACAATGGATTTAAAAGCCTTAGGACTTATAACTTTTCCTCTCTCTAAAATAGAAGTCTTCTGTCATAAGAAAATAGAAATTAATATCTCATAACTGAATAATCCCTACATTTTAACAGGATTTTTCAACCTTTATTTCTTTTCCCTACAGTATATCTGTCACTGCCACTATTTCTTCATCAAGATGAAATGATTCTATTAAAATGATCCCTTTCATTTTCTCCCAAGTGCGGCAGTTCCCAATTCCTTTGGGATACCTTTTTTGTTATCAGCCCCATGTCTGTCACCTTCCACATTTATTATGCCTGGGGCTTTAAGTCAGACTCAATTTTAGATCCAGACAGCTTATGAGCTTTTCCAACTTATACATTTCCATAGCCCTAGCTACCCATTCATATCTTCTACACTGTTCAGAGTTTTGTAGGTGGATCAGTTTTGAGTTAAGGAGGTAAGAGGTGAGAGAGAACTGTTGAGCAGTCAGAGGACAAGGAAAAAAAAGATAGAACAGGTACACCTGTTGGTCTTTGAAACATCTCTTCCTTTCTATATATTCTTTAGATGTCCCTTTATATGGTGAGAACAAAAAGTCCATTTTCTTTTGGACAGCTATGGAATTCGCAACAAAATGGGAGCAGCAAACACAAGAAAATTGGGATCATTCAAGACATTTCCTCTAATCTTCCCAAATCAGGGATAGCAATGAATGGTATAGAGCACTATTAAAAAGTCTTCTTAACTGCATTAATCTCTCCTAACTTTTGATTCCAACTATTAATTATAGCCAGGGGTGTAGATGTTTTACAAATGGTTCTTTGAAAAAAAAAATGCATGCATGGGACCCTTGCAGATTTGATCCATATTATTATTTTCTCTATAACTTTTATAGCTTTTGATGATTTCTGAGATATAACTATTCACAGTGAAATTTTCACAATCAGTTTCTAGTGGTTTCAGCTCATCCTTGAATACATCATATCTTTTATTCAGTAATTCCATCCATGTAGATATCTGGAATTGTAAATTCCTTAAGAACAGCTATTGTTTTTTGAATTGAACCCTCATGGAGTAGAAGTTTTCCTAAGCTCTGTTTTAGTCCTTCATTTTTTTTTTTCCCCTGCATGTTTTCTTTCTTGGTGACTTCATTAGCTCCCACTGATTTAATTACAATCTCTATCCAGACATATTTATCCCTATCAGACATATCTATGCAGCTCCAGTTTTTCCACAGTATCTGTATCTATTGGAAATTTCAAATTTAGTTTATCCAAAACAGAACTTATTTTTCTCCTGGATCCCAGTTCTCTTCCAGACTGTCATTTCTGAAACATTTTTCCTGTTTCTTACATTCTTAATCTAAATGCCATAATTGACTTTTCACTCTCCCTCATCCTACATATCCAGTTAATTGCAAATCTAGCTATTTCTATCTTTACAACATCTCTCCCATCTGACCCCTAATTTCTACTCATACAGTTACTACCAGGTTCTCATCACCACTCACCTGGACTATTTCAATGACCTGCCAATTAATCCAGAAGTCTGCTCATTAATCCACCTGCCTTAAATCCTTCCCACAAAGCAAAATAGCTTCCCTTATTATGCAAATACTGTTTCCCGTGAAGGGAATCAAGTCATTCTCCCAAGTCTTAACTACGTTTTTTCCCTTTCTCAGCTCTCATGCCAACCAATTAGACCATGTATAGGGATAGGTGGATGGAGCAGGAATCTGTGTGACTGCCGCTGCCTCTGGTCCATCTCTCCTTGTGTCAGACTGAGTTCCACTTTTGTGACACAACTCCTGAGTCCATTTTATTTCTGCCTTGGATTACTATACACTTTGCTTATGACACAGGTTCATGTCCCAAAGTTAGTATGTCTTTGCTATTAAAATTTTAACATGGATAAACAGCTAGAGGGCACCATTTGACTGACTCTCATTTTCTAGCTCTCCCCCTCTTCACTTTCAAAAATCCCTTGTGCTTTCCTATCAAGATAACCACCCTTCCATCTGCCCTCCTTGAAAATGAATCCCAGGAGGCAATCCACACAGATGAAGTTGGGACAAAATGCCAGTGAGCTGGCACAAAAATCTGGTATAGGGCTGAGAAGTTTCTCCAAGAAATTATCTTTGGCAGTAGGTCCCCACATCACCACAGCTTCTGCTGGGAGTTACAGAAATAGTCTGTGGGACTCCTCATCACTTGAAGAAGCCACAATGCTACTGGGGGAAACATGATGCTAATCTGAGAGAAGACAACATGTCCACAGGGAATATAGGGGAAAGCAAATATGGTGCAATGTAAAGACCATTGACATAGGAGTCAAGAGACTTGAGTTCAACCCCTAAAGCCCTGGAAGTGCCACTGAATAACTGTGTGATCCTGGTTAATTGATGATTCTCTGAGCATCAGTATCTGCATAGGTAAAGTAGAAGAAATGAAGAAGGATGTAGCTGCTGTGATCTCTGAGTTCTTCTCACCTCTAATGCTTAATGATTCTATGGCTGTCAGAGCTGGGAAATGGAAAAAGGGGGTGAGGAAGAAGCATTTTGCTATTTAACTAAAGACATCTAATAGAGCTATTTCTTGAAGTTCTTTGATAACCAGCCTTCTTATATCTTCTCTTTAACATCTGATTTTAGTAATTTGTAGTCAACTTTCTTGCTGATAGCTGCTTTTTCAAACAGTAATGGATGACACTCTTGGCTGCCTTCCATGCAGTAAATAGTAACAGAAGTAGGAGAGGGGCAGAGTGTGGGTGAATGAACCATGGTTATATGCCAATGTGTAGTAGTAGATATTCATCAAATGCCAGTTACAAATATAGCAATCTGACATTTATGTTTGTGTGCATTTTAAAAACAAAAATAAATGTAACCCATGGCTCAGGACATTCCCAGGCTTTGGATTGGGTTGATTAGCCCCAAATGATCAGATACTTTTTGGATCATCATATATTTGCTAAAAGTTGCTCTTAAAAAGCGCGCTCTCTCTCTCTCTCTCTCTGTCTCTCTCTCTCTGTCTCTCTCTGTCTCTCTCTGTCTCTCTCTCTCTCTCTCTGTCTCTCTCTGTCTCTCTCTGTAAATATATATATATATATATACACACAAGTATTATGTATATTATATATAATTCCACAAATTTTCACAAAGGGGTTCATATTTCATACAAGCACCTATGGTATACATTGCATATTTAGTATGGGAGGTATATATTATGTATTGAACACTGAGTATAGAAATTTATCTCACAGAAATTTCAAAAGATGCAAAAGATTCATAAAAGCCCATCAATAGTTACAGAAATATAAAAGGTACCCAAAGGATACATAGAATCCATAAACATATGTAGAAAACCCAAAAACAGATATGTGTGGGGTAGGGTAATTTCCTTCTGAGGAAAGTAAATTCAGTCTTTTAAGTTGGGACAATACTTTTATTGTGATAAATCATAGGAACATAGATTTAGATTTGGGTGGAATTTTAGAGGTTATCTAGTTTAACCCCTTCATTTTTTTTGGTGAAGAAAATGAGATCCAGAAAAGTTTGAGTGACTTGTTGGAGTTCACACAGTTCGGAAGTGGGAGAGTCAGGCTCTGAATATTGATCTAGATTCCTAAACTCTTTTCAACTGAGTGATATTACTTGCTTCCTTGTCCTCCTACACAGATCCTTAAGCAATCCTCCTCAAAGTGTGACACAGATAATGGGAATAAAGCCAGAATTTAAACCCAGCTCTCACCTCCAAACTTGATATTCTTTCCACTTTACCAGAAATGTATTTCTCTTATTTTTTCTGATGTTATTTTTTGGCTGTATTTGAAGTTCTTGCGGGACAGTCTAAGGGGAAAAGTCTAGCAGATAATTATAAGTATAAATCCAATTTTTAGAAAAAAAGATTTATGCTGAAGGTAAAGATGTGTGAGTCAGAGGTCAGGGATGAAGATTTTATCTAAATCCTTAAGGGAAAAAGTGTAGAGACAGAAGAGGAGGGTCAAATTTAGTAGATAGGAAGAAAAGAGAAAATCAATAAAAATGATGACAAAAGAAATAGTTAAAGATGTAAAGAAGAACCATAAGATAACATTACTATGAAAAATCATGTGAGACATTTCAAGAAGTAATGGGGATTCAATGATACCAAAGGAAACCTAATTATGAAGGTGAATGAGCACTTAGAAAAGGTCATTGGATAGAAGAGGTCAAATAGGATACAATTGATAGACTTTGGGGGAACAGTTTTAATAGAATATAAGGGATTCCAATTTGAAAAGTTTTGAGAAAGTTGAGGTAGGGAGTGTAGATACTTTTTAAGAAGTTTAATAGTGAAAAAAAGGAATATGATAGTTTAGCTTCTTAAGGAGAAAACAGGATCAAGATTTTACTTTTTATATTAGTGAACTTTTGCTCATTTGTAATTCAGAGAGGAGAGATTTAGTGGAGAAGAATGAATTACAGATTCTGAAAAATACAAGGGAAATTGAAAGAATATGATATTTAAACAAGTAGGAAAGAATGATACTTAGGAATCCAGTAGTTTATATGTGCCTCCTCTTTTGGAAGCCATAAGTCAGTGAGACAGGAGGGAAGAAGAGAGGATGACTGAAGACAGAAAAATTTAAATAGAAAAGAAACTCATGTTGGAGAATCTCTCTCTCTCTCTCTCTCTCTCTCTCTCTCTCTCTCTCTCTCTCTCTCTCCCTCCCTCTCTCTCTTTCCCTCCCTCCCTTGTTCCCTCCCTCCAATAAAATAGGAATCAAAGTCTTTTGTTGAGAGTGTGGGCAGTGATGTTGGTGAGGAATTTGAAGAGGGTGGAAAAAAAAGTTTAGAACAGATGCTATGAGGACTGGAATAGGGAGTCAACCTGTGATGAATAAAAGAATTGCTAAACAATTCTGAGAGACCAGCTGAGGTTAGATTGCATGGATTTGCCATGGAGCCAGTTGGCCTTGTTTCATGATTTTTCTCCAACAAAACTGCAGATTAGGAGCAAGAGAACAGAAAACAGGAAGGAGGATATATCCAGGGTTAGGCAATGGTAAAGCAGATACATTGGAAAGAAAAAGGATAAGAGATTTTACAGAGCAGATTTGAAATGGTTGACTATGGGATGTGGGAAAGCAAGTGAAGCCAGAGATAGAGCAAGAGAGCAAAAGGTATACCTAATTGGTCGTGATTTCAGTGATGAGAAAGAAAAGCATTAGTAAGAATGATAAAGAGAATTAGGTGAGAGGAAAACAGATCATGTTCAAAGAGGGAAATTTCAGAGTTTGTTATTTTTGATTTAGAGCCTTTGATAGTGGATATGGGAGTAGGTATTGCAATGCTTTTGTCTTCAAAGAAGGCTTTGGGAGTCAATGTAAAGGAACTGTGAACACAGACTCTTGTAAGGGTTAGTTTTGACCATTAGAAACTGGGATAGCATGAAAAATAAAACTGGAATTTATCCAGTGATATGAAGGGATGTCTGAAAGGTCAAAAGAAGAAACCTTTTGAAGAGATAGTTATCGAAAATGGTCTTGATATATCAATAGAAAATGAGGAGAAATGTTGGACAAGTCCTGACCACCTTTGAAAAAGGTATTTTTTTTTTTTAAAGGAATGGCATGGTCAGGGAAAAGGTAGCATTCAGTCAAGTCAAGGAATTAGAACAAATACTTGTGAAAAGAATGGAGTATGTAGGAATGTGGATTGTAGAGCATCAGAGCACATAGCTACAAGAGCTATTGGAGGAACAATTTAGAGAAGTGTGAACTTTAAAAGGATTCAAGTTGATCTGATTAGGCATAGGAATGGGAAACAGAAAAAAAAAAAGGAAAGAGTTTACACTTAAAGTGGCAATTGGAGATAATAGGGATGGAGTTAATGGTATTTTGTGTCAGGCTTGAGGAAAGTATTAGTAATAAGTATGGTTACCATGTTGGGATTCAGGGATTGAACCCTTAAAATATTGGGATTCTGGACTGATGTCATGGGTGTCTCAAAAGAATTTTTAGGCTCAGTCCATCTCCAAATCAGGAGGTAAAGATTTTATTATTATAATGCTATTGTGGTGGGGCTAAGTTCCAAAATGGAACTAATGAAAAAGTAGAAGATATTTTTATAGGAAAGGAGTGATAGAAAACTAGGGATTTCATTGATCTTAGAGGTAGAGTTGGGAAGTGGTTACGTTAGGCATCTCACTCCAGGCCATAAAATGTAAATTAAGACAAGATAGGGAGAACCAATATTTTTTTGGAGCCTGTCCATAAAATGTAAACTAGGACGAGATAATCTAAAGGTAGAAAGAAATATATCATTCCTAAGACAAAACAACTTGGAGCCTGCTGCATTTTCAAGGTCATCATATCAATCATACATCAGGAGCTTTCCAGAGTTAAAAAAAATTTTTGCTTCATTATCCTTGATTAAGGAGTAGTTTTCAAATGACATCAATTGTTTCTTACCTGTTTTGAGTACAAAGTATAAGGCCTTATCCACCTCCCTCTCTGACCATTTCTACCAGTTTAATTGGTCAACATCCATTTGCAGAAGGTAAAGAAGCAAATTTCTGTTGTAAAAAGGGCAAAATGTTTTTGATTCAAAACTGACTCCTTCTTTAGAAAAGATGCTTTTCCAGTGACCTTTTGCTCTATCAAGTGGAAAAGTAGAAGGTATACTCTTTCCTCCACTCCTCAAAAGGGTAAAGTTGAGTAGGGCTAGATCTTATGAAGGAAAAAAAAAAACCCACTAGGATCATGAGTCAGTAGACAGTTTAAAGACACAGAATTTCTAAAGTCATTCTTTTTTTCATTCTTCTATTTTTCCCTAGTGGACTGGTAACCAGGAGGAGTGCTTTCTTTCTTTCTTTCTTTCTTTCTTTCTTTCTTTCTTTTTTTTTTTCCAGATGGGAAACAAGCAAAAATTGAAGCCTTCTTGACTCACATTTTGTCTTGGGTGATTCAGGAACGAAGCATGTCGGTTTTTTTTTTACAGTCTTTGTAATTGTGCATGTAAATTGGATAGATATCTACACCCCTACACCTACACCACTCTTTCGAATCATAATAGTTAACTGAAGCCTTGCTTCAGTCCTGATTTTAGTGGGAAAGTTTCTAGGATTTCTCCATTTTAAGCTGCACTAGCTCTTAATTTAGATAACTATTTTTGAACATATTAATGGAAGATAGTTTCACTCCTATTTTTTAGTTTTTCTTTTATACATAAATGAGTGTTATATCTTATCAAAGGTTTTTTTTTTCTGTATCTATATGATCATTTGTTTCATTATTTCTAATTATAATTATAATTATTGTGATGATTTATTTTGCCAATAATGTTTCTAATATGAAATCTTTCTTCCATCCAACTTGATCATAAGGAATATATTTTCTCTTTTTGGTTGTAATCCCTTTATCAATACTTATTTAATGTTGCCTCCAAACATATTTGCCTGCCTTTCTATTTCTCTGACTTATCCTTACCTGGCTTTAGAATTAGTATCATGTTAAAATTATAGGAGGAATTTAGATGAGCATTTTCTTTCTCTATTTTTAAAAATAGGAGATGCACCACAGAGATTATTCTCCTTAAAGGCAGGATATAATTAACTTCTAATTCTGTCTGTCTCTGGGCATTTTAAAAAGCTTCCTTAATTTGTCATCCTGGGATGAATAAATGAATGAAAAAGCATTTACTAAGTGTTTACTATGAGTCCAGAACTGTGCTAAGTGCTGGGGATACAAATAGAAAAGCAAGATAAGTCCTTGACCTTACAGAACTTGTATTTGACTAGGCGAAGGCAAATTGGGAGGAGGATTGTCCAGCAAGGTTTAAAGATGACTAGAAGGTAGCATGGTGGTTTGCTCTGGGCAGGATAAGGTGCATGCTCTTATCTCAGAAGAGCCAAACGTTCCAGGGGCAGGTAAATATCTGAATTCCAATGTGAGACAGAGATGGGCTGGAGAGCAGGCAGCATGGTCTGGAGATTGTTTAGGTCACATGTTTGATGTTTTAGAGACAGTTAAGTGGAACAGCTGATGGAATTAGACTTGGAGTCAGGACAGAGGAAGGAAACAAGCATTTATGAAGCACTTAGGTGCCAGCCACTGTGTGATAGATGCTGGATATACAAATACAAGCAAAAAGAAAATAGTTCCTGCCTTTAAACAGATTTTGTTTTAAGGGGGAAGAGACTACAGAAAAAAGAGATAAAAAGGCAGATGCTGGGGGAAGTAATTGTTCTGACAGCAGATTCTGAAGTCCAAACCAGGAAGAAGGTGAAGAGGGGAATGAAGTCTGCTGTGGGACCCTCCGCAAAAGGGAGGAGGCTCCAGAAGGAACTCACCAATGGGAGAAGGGGATAGGTTTTATAGAAGGATGCTTCAAATTGAGAAGACTCTGGGGGATGACTTGGGGAGACTTCAGATGCTGAAAGAAGTTCCAGGATGAGACAGAATGAGCTAGACATCTAGAAAGCAGGCAGGACTGGAAAGGGGAGAAGGGAGATCAAAAGAAAGGACTGAATTCAAATTCAACCTTAGAGTTTAGTAGCTGTGGAATTGTGGACAAACCAGTTAATCTCCCCCAGTCTCCCTTTCTTCAATTGTAAAATTTAATGATAATAGGACCTATTTTATAGGGTAAGGAGGAAATAATAGTTCAGCTGTCCAGCCAGTCCTATTTCTGGCTGGACCAAATAGTTCACATCCTAGGGATGACTCTTTACTGGACTTAACTTACTTGCTTTTATTGAGTGGAGTTCCAATGGCTCCTCCAATTTATAGAGAATTTCAGAATCATAACCTGGTCCTTTGCTTCACTTATGTCAAGAAAGAATTAACACACACACAAAAACCAAACACTACAAGCTGAGGGAGTCAAGGTAGTCTGGTAGGGCGATCTGGTTACTCCCCTTATCTACAAGCTCTCAACAATCCTCCCAATTAAAAAAAAAAAAATGCCAGGTGAGAGAATGAGGGATTATCAACAAACGATTGGTTATGTACATTCAGTCCTGATTCAGCAGTTATTCCCAGAAAGGAAACAACCAGAAGCTACCTACCTATGCTCTGAAATTCAGGTAAAAGGCCCTTTCTTTACTCATGCTTTAAACAACTTCATCAAGTCTCCAAATGCTGAGTTGAAACAAAGCAAAGAATATTATGAAGCAACCAGGTAGCTGAGTGGATAGAGTACTGGGCCTGAAGTCACTGACTCAAGTTCCTGAGTTCAAATCCAGTCTCAGATGCTTATTAGCTGTGTAATCTTAGGCAAGTCACTTAATCCCATTATCTCATTTTCCTCATCTGTAAAATTAGCTGGAGAAGGAAATGGCATCTTTCCCAAGGAAACCTCACATGGGATGAGGAAGAGTTACACATGACTGTGAACAATAAGAAAGAATATTACCGACCCTCATGGACCAGTATTTCATTCTAATATTATTTAATTTTTTTTTATTACAATAGAGATTTTAGAACTATATCCTTTCATAGTGCATTTCAATAGAATAGGAGTCAGGATAATTAAAGTCCCCTCATTACAGTACAGCTCCTTTCTTACTTGGTTGATTTTGTTCTATTCTACCAGCTCCATGTATTGGGTGGGACTAAAGTCAAAGTAGTGCTAAAGTAACCAGACAGATCAACAAAAGTGGGACCAGAAAGAGTGGGAATATAATCTGCAAAGAGGATAATTGGAGTTTTTTGAAGACCAGGCTGTGTTGCCATCAGAATTTGCTGACCACTCAACCTTCCCCTTATCACAGTGCATGCTTGTGGCTTGGGTTCTTGGGGAGTTTGATTGTCTGATGTCCACTACAACTATTCTAGGGTTTTAGTAAGAGTTTGCCATGATATTGCCAATTTCTACACTACTATTATTATTCTATTATTCTACACTACTATTACTATTGTCAACTACTATTGACAACCTAGGTAAGTTAGAATGGGCTGGGGGCACCAGCTACTGTCTTATTAGCATCTGATGTTGACTATCATCACAGTCACACATCTGTCACCTTCGTGTCAAGAGTACCTGGTTCTATATTCACCAGACAAATTGGAACTCAATTATTAATGATGGGGTATCAGGTTGTGAGACCAGCGTGTCGGATAGTTTGTAGCTATGTTACCATTGAACATGAAAGTAAGAGAAAAAGATTTGATCAGGTTTGGAGATTAATATCATTGCAGTTGCTACCAATAATATTTTTCACTCACTGGTTAATATTCAAACAGAAGATAAACCCCTGGATTATACTAAGTTCTATCTCATCCTCCCTCTCATTCCCAAGATGTTACCTCATTGACCTGGCTTTGAGAGTTACCTCTCAACTGGCATTAAATATTCAAGTTCTATCAGAATATCCCCTGCTACCTTATTTCACCTCTCACCATCTACAGCTCACCACCTCCAAGATCTATATGAAATGGCTATGGGACATTTATTTGAGTTTAAAATAGATTGTTACAAGTAATAGAATCACAATCACAAGGCTCCTATTTTCTTTGGAAATGGAAGATTTTGAAAATTAAGGGGGAAATAGCTCTTAAATATTAAGATGAAAATTGATAATGCTTCCCTATGATTTTCAAAGTACTCAGGCATATTAATATTGATAATAATAATAATTACTATTAATAATCACAATACAAAATCTTTTCATCCCTACTATAGACTTCTATAACTGTGTGTAACTGTGGCTACAATTGATTTTCATCAAGTTTTGAAACTACAAAGGGAAAAAACAAACTTCAACACCTTTCTGTGCTAAAGAGAAACTCATGTATGTAAATATTCCCTGAATTCCTTTCATGAATAGGTCTACCATAGCTCTACCAGCAGTGTGGTAGGAAGATTGTGGAAAATACTATATCAGCCAGACAGTTCATATTATGATGGAATTAGAGAAGAAAGGGACCTTAGAGGTCAATGAATCTAACTCTGATTTTTGAAAGGATCAGATATATGAATTCCTTGTAGGAAATCCCCCAGTAAGAAATCTCCCTATATCAGTGCACACGATACCATTCTGAAGCTTATAGTTTTAGTCATTTTCTTGAGGAACCTGAAACTTAAGTGCCTTGTCTAGAGTTTTACAGTGATCATCTTTCAGAGGTCATACATGAACTTTTGTTTTCCTGACTCTACTGCACAAACTATGTATCATTTTCTAGATGATTTTCTAGATTCTCTAGTGGGAATAAATATTTCATCCAAAATCATAGGGATAGTGACTGATCCAGGATTAGAACTCAGATATTCTTACCTCCAGATTCATAACCAGCTAGAGTGAATCTCCAAAAATGTATAAGTTCCTATTTCAATCATGGTTTGCAGGAGTTCCTACTGAGGAAAATTTTAGGGTTCTGATGATAAGGACCACAACTTTAATTTTTTTTCCATAAATGAAACAAAATGAAACCACTCTTATTGATTATAGCTTCTACCTGGATTCTGTGAACTGGAAAACACTGGTGGATTTATGTGAAGTAGGATACTTTTACTCATACATATTTTACCCAGATGAATCAGGCATAATTTGCCAAGCCATTTCTGTCACAGATGAGTAATCCTTTCTGGGCAAAGATAGCAGAAGTGGGTGGGGACAGTCACCAGGTTCTCTTGATTTTACTTTTGAAATGTCACTCATTCTATCCCTGCATCTCTTTTCCTGCTGTCACCACTTCATTCCAGGTCTTTATCAACTCTTGCTTGGACCACGGTAATTGTTTCTATTGGCCACTGTGAAGCCAGTTTCTCCTCAATCAAGCCAACATGCATCCTATTTCCAAACTAATCTTCTGAATATATATCTATAATCATGTCTCTCCTCAACCCGGAAGCCTTCAGTGATTTTCTGCTTCAGACCATCAAGTCTGAATTTTTCCATGCTTTTCAGGACCTCAGCCCCATTCTGGCCCAAATACTGACCTGAGCTCATTCCCCACTACTTCCCAACACATACCTTTCTGCTCTAGTTAGACCCTTCTTTTCATTGTGCCCAGCCTATCATTGATTATCCCTGCTCTTGTCACTTCACTTCGTTTTCTGGGGAAAAGAAACTCACACTGGATTTATAGTCCAGTGAGGTTGAGTCTTGTCTCCCAAACATACTTGCTCAATGATCTTAGAGAAATCATTTAAACCCTCATCATCATCATTTTCCTCATCTGTATAAGAGATAACTATATTATATCACAAGCCTCACAGGATTACTGTGAGAAAAGTGTATTATAAACCTAAAAGCGCTATACAAATATGGTATTATTATCATCATTGCTAGGATATAGAAAGCAGCTGTTTTCACCCGCAGTGGTGACCCATTCTCCCCAGCCTCCATACTCCCCCACATCATCTGTGCACGTATGTGTCCTGAGGGGTAAACCTGCCTGCAGTACTTACTGACTCAGACTTTTCTATCCAATCTTTACTCCGGCTCTATTCTCAGGAGGGAATTTTTTGGTAGGGCTTTGCTCCAAGAACTCCCATGTGCTGTATTTTTGATATGGCACTCTTTTGAATAGACTTCTCTCTCAAATGAGCACTGCTTGAAAGGGGGGGAAGGTATATGTTGAAAAGTCATATATATATATGTATATATACACTGAAAATAAATATATATGTATAATACTTTACATTCATTTAAATTCACATAAAGCTGTTTTACTCATTTTTATCATCATTATTCTCTCTTTCTTCCATCCTTGGCACTTTTATGATAATTACCTTATTAAAAGTACAATTATTGATTGCATTTCGGTTTTCATGCCAGATTTAAGTAAGATCAATTCAGTATTAGAAGAAGCATTGAACTAAGAGTCAGCCCACCTACCTAATCCCAAAAGAAATTGAATATGAGTGTAGCTCAGTCTTGTAAAAAATCCTATAAAGGTGGCTAAATCTCACTATGAATTGAGGCTTGTGAAGGAATCTAAGTACAACAAAATGAGTTTGTTTTTAAGCTATATTGAGAGAAAATAGAAGCTCAAAGAGGGGTAGGATCTTTGTCCTGATTGGAATAATAATAAATGGCAGAGAACTGAAGGTAAATCTGTCCAACTTTTACCTTTTCAGCTTCTTTTTATGTGTTGTCCTTCTTAGACTGTAAGCTTCTTGGGGGGAGGGGGAGAAAGGCTGTATTTCTACTTGTATTTGTATTCCTAGTGCTTAGCACAGTACCTTGCACAGAGTAATAACTTATTGAATGCTACTTGTATTTGCTGCTATTACATCTGCTTTGTTTTCTCTATGAAGGAGAATAGCCTTTGCATTGAAAATGAAAGAACAAAAGTAGCTGAAAGAGAGTTATTATCTTGAAAAAAGGAAAGAGATTATAAGAGAGCAGCTAGTTAGCCCATGGTGAATTAGAGCCAGTTGGTACAAATGAACTTTTATACTTTGTTACTGGAAGAACTGGTTGCTGTTATTGCTGTGCTGTTGTAAATGATATTTGGAAAGTCATGAAAAATGAAAGAGGAACTTTGAGAGGGAAGAAGGAAAATGTCTTACTTTTCAAAAAAGTACAGACTGGGCAAATTAGAAGCCATTGAGCTTGACTTTGATACCTGAGAAACATTCTGGAATAAATGATTTAAAATATGGTTGATAAACATCCAGAAAGAGAATGAAACATACCAAATTAAGCTATTTCCTTTTTCTCTTTGAACAGGATTTTAAACTGGTAAATAAATGGTGAATTATAGATAAATCTGCCAGGATGCTAACAAATCCCTTTTTTTTTTTAAATTTTAATATCTTTTTTTGCAATAGTATTTATTTTTCCAGGTGTATGTAAAGACAGTTTTCAACATTCATTTTTGGTGTTTCAAATTTTTCTCCCTCCTCTTATCTCTCCCTTCTCCAAGACAGCAAGCAATCAATATGGGTTAAATATGAGCAATTCTTTTAAACATATTCCCATTTTTGGCATGTTATGCAACAAAAGTCCGATCAAAAAGATAAAAACCATGAGAAAGAAAAAAAAAAACACAAGCAAACAAACAAGAACAAAAAAGAGATAAAAATACTGTGCTTTGATACAAATTCATTCTCCATAGTTGTCTTTCTGGGTTGCAGATAGCATCTTCCATCCCAAATCTATTGAATTAGCAAATCTCTTGATGAAGTATTTTATACTATTCTTGTTCAGAAGATGGATCTAATAAAACAGTTTTGATGGGTTCAGAACTAGTTGAATGGCTGGAATCAGTCATTAGTAGTCCTATGTCAAAATTATAGACCTCTATTTGAGTATCTAGAAATCTTCTTCCCTTGTCCCTGTACCATTTTACATTTATTTGTATTTGTCACTTGTTTAAAAGGATAACTAGCACAGTCATCAAATTTGTAGATGAAATAAAGGTGAGAGAGAATTAATATATTGGATGATATGTTAGGATCTAAAAAAACAGCATTTTTGAGTACTTGGCTGAACTTAATGAGATGAATTTCAAAAAAGACATATACATACACACAAATACATACAAACATATATATGTATATATATATTGTTTAATTTTTGTTTTCAATTTCAGATTCTCTTTCTCCACCCCCATCTTCTAGGCATTGAGGAAGCAAGAAATATGATATCTATCAAAATAAATATAAAGTCTTTCAGTAGAGTTAAAAAAATACTGACTTCACAGGTACAAGATGGGGGAGGCGTGCAAGGAAGCAAATTGTCTGAATAAGTTCTAAGGGTATAAATGGATTGCAAGTTCAAATGACTCAGCAATGTTATGTGGCAATCAAAAAACCTTAATGGGACTTTAGACAGTATTATGAAAGGCCTGGCTTCTGGAAACAAAGAGGTGTTAGTTGCACTCTATTTTGCTCCTGTCAGAATTCATCTGGAATATCCTGCTCAGTCCTGGATGCCATTCTTTAAGGACACTGGTGTCCAGAGGACCGCTAGCATGGTGAAAGGCCAGGTCTTAAGTGCATTAGTTGGATGCACTGAAGGTACTAGAGGCTTTTTTTGCTCGCAAAAAAAATTTAAGGATATGGATCACTGTGTTCAAATACATGTGAATGTTGTCATACAGGGGAGATTTTAGACTTTTCCCCTTTGACATCAGAAGTCAGTAGTAGGAGCCAAGAGTGGCAAAGAAAGGATCCAGATGAGCTTTATACCAGGAAAATCTTCCTTACAATCTAGTGGAATTAACTGCTTAAGATGATGAGATTCTCTTCCTTGGAGGTCTTCAAACAGAGGCAGAATGACCACTTGTCATGCATGTTGGAGCGGGCATTTATTTGGGCTGGAATAGATGGCCACTCAGTGCTCTTCCCACTCTTGAGAGTCTGGGATTCTGTGACGATCATTAATTGGTTGTACATGGTTGGCAAATCCCTCCTAACTCTGTTTCTTCATCTATAAAATGCAAATAATAATGCTGCCCTACTTACCTCCTGGGTTGTTATGAACATCAAAAGAGGTAATGCTTATGAGAGTGCTCTGTAAAGAATAATGTTATTGCACAGTAAGAAATGACAAATAACAAGAATTCAAAGAAACTTAGAAAGGCTCATATGAACTTAGGCAGAACTAAGTAATCAGAACAAGGAAAGCAATTTGCATAATGACCAAAATCACATAAAGAAAAAACAACATGGAAAGTCTTCATAATTCTAATCAATATTTTATTGTTAATGGAGTTCTGAGATTCAGAGACCTTTGGATTTAATATTAGAGTTGGGATTAGAGCTAGTCCAAATTATACATGACTCTGCCATTTACTATCTAGAGCCATAATTACCAGTTGGTCAGCTTAGAGACCATTCAGTTCAATCCCCTCATTTTACAAAAGAAAAAATTAGAAAAAAAAAATACAAAGATGAAGTGACTTATTCAAGTCTCACAGAAAGTAAGAGAATCAGGATTGGATTTCTGGTCCTCCAAATCTAGAACTCTTTGTCCTACATATCATAAAATAAATTATTTATATTATATATTATTTAAAATTAATCATTTATATTATATATTATTTTAAATGAATATTTATATTATGTGTTATACATATGTTATTTAAAATAAGTTGTTTATATTATAAAATAAAAATAAAAAATACAAATAAAAACAATTCATTCAGAAATGTACATGCCTGGGAAGTACTCCAAAGATCCTTTTTCACAGGAATAAGTATAATTGAGTGTATTGCTATACTGTCACCTAGTGGGGAAGTTACCTATGAGTCATTAGACCTAATACGACTTCAGTCTGTCTCCCACACATCTCTGGTAAACTAGTGATAGAGGCTCTACAATGCAAAAATGTCACAGAATTACAGGCTAATAGAATTTTCTAGCTGGAAGGGACCTTGGAGCACGAGGGCATTAGTGATGAAGGTTTTATATCACTGTGGGAAATATATACTTAGTAAGGTGTATGTGACATTGTCTACACACCCAAAGATACCATGCTGTTTTTTATAGGCTCATTGTTTTAAAGATGGAAAGGGATCTCAGAAACTTTCTGGTCCAGTCCTGACTCATTTATTTTGTAGGTAAAGAAATTGAGGTCCAGCTATGTTAAATGATTTGTTCAAAGTAACATGGGTCGGAGATGGGGGGGAGTATAGAGTTCAAAACTTAGTCTTTTGAACCAAAATCTGGGGTTCTTTCTGACAATACACACTCCCTTTCATGTTTCATAAAATAGCTTTGGAGAAAAGATAGAACAGATACCTGTTTCACAGTTAGACTTCTATGGGGATGAATTGCATGAGTGGGCCATGATAGATATACAAAAAAGAACATCAATGAAATATTTTATGAAAGAGACACAGAAAAAAACAATTCAGGAGATACAAGCAAATAAAGTCATACAGTTAAAATCTTGGGGAGTTTTATATTTATATAACAGAAGTTCACAGTTTTTTATACAGTCCTCTTTCTCATAGTAAGGATCAAATAAGTTAACATTTATAAAAAACTTAGAAAGTCTTAAAACGCTTTGTAAATGCTTTTGGTTTTGTTGAGGATGCTTAGTCTTTCCCCTTCATTTCTTCTCCTCTTCCTCTTCTTCTTCCCCCCTTCTTTCTCTTCCTTTTTTCCCCTACTTCTCTTTCCCCCGACTCTTTCCTGTCTTCCTCATTCTTCTTCCTCTTCCCCATTCTTCCCCCTCCTCCTCCTTTTTTTCCCTCCTCTTCATCCTCTTACTCCCTTCCTCTTCCTCTCTTCCCTCCTCTTCCTCCCCTCTTTAACACCTCCTCTTTCCCCTCCCCTTTCTTCCCCTTGTTTCCCGCCCCCCTCTCCTTTCTCCCTCCTCTGGATTGCTCAGATCTTTGTGTCCTGGTATGGGGATCACAGTTGTATGGATGGAGAGTAAGTCAAGAATGGCCAAAGCAAGCTCCCTGGCTTTTTCATGCTCCAATTTCCCCAGTGCTCTTTCTCTTTTATTCCACATACAAATCTGAAGGGTAGAAGAAGGTGAGGGAGTCATGGAAAATCATTATTTCTTCAGTGTTTTTAGGGGATGGGGCAGAAAGACTGAGTTGTGCCAGATCTATTATTGAGCTAATCTGTCATTTCAAATACTAATTTTTGTGTGAACAATGGAGGTATTTTTAAGGAATAGCATTTTAAAAATATTTTTTCTTAAAAAGGATAATTGAAAATATTGTAGCCATTTTGATGACATGAAACAGGGACAAACTAGTATGACTAGAGAGCCCCTTTTTTGTTTGTTAAAATTTTGCTATTGGGAGTTAAGAGCTGTGTAATCTTGGGCCAGTCACAACCTCTCAGGGACTCAGTTTCCTCATCTGTAAAATTAAGGAGTTGGACTAAGTGACTTCTGAGATCTCTTGCAGCTCTAGTTCTGTGTTTTGTCTTAGATCTAGATCTATGATTTTCACTGGTGAAAGGATCTTCCAATGAAGAAATTCCCTCTGTTCATGAGGACTAGCAATTGTTCTATAACTTGAAGTGTTAGAGAGCCTGAGGTATGAAGAGTTAAGTGACTTGGCCAAGATCACACACAATGTGTATCATATCCAAAGCAAAATTTGAAACCAGTTCTTCCTGACTTCAAAATTGGCTCCTATATACTGTGCCAGATTGTCTCTCATATTATAGAAATAAATTAAGACAGAAGTCTAATAATAACACGGAAGAGGCAGCCATGGTTTATTCAGTATTATAAAAAATTGAGCACTTGAAAACTAAATAAAAAGCTTTATAATACAAAATGCTTTTATATATTTTGATCTTCCAGGCTTTTTAAATCTTTTAGGCAAATATTCATAAGAGAGTATAGTATTTAAATTCCCTCCTTCCTAACACCCAGTATATTTGGAATAATTATATACTATCTGCCATTTGAATTAAGGTATTAAAATATGAATTTTCTATCATTTATGGGATCATTTCTATTCGAAAGAATCAGGCTTTTTTTTAAAGCAAGGTAAACAATGGGTAAAGTATCATATTAACTTTCCTAGTGTAAATTTTCAATGGTTCTAAACTTGAGAAAATCTTAAAGCTGTAATGCATGTGAATTTTTTACTGTCCCACAATGAGAATAAAATGGTAGCTCAGCATGAAATTATTATTATACAGTGTATCAGACATATTTCAGTTATAAGAAAGCCATATATTCCTTGTCTTATAAGTTTCAGTTTCAACTACGTGACTGTCTTGCTTTGTTAACTAGATAAGCCTCTTAATTTCTTTATGCTATCTTATTCTATGTAAAAATAGAAATATACTGAATAATATATTATGTATATATTTATATACAATCTGCACATATGTCTGATTATTTACACATACATATTTATGTATACATGTACATACATACATTATTAGACATAATGTATTTTTTTTACATTTTTCTTAAAAAAGATCATAAAAATATTTTAGTCATTTTGATGATCTGAAACAGAGACAAACTAGTATGACCAGGGAGCCTCATTTTAGTTTGTTAAAATCTTGCTGTTAGGGGTTAAGAGCTGTGTGATCTTGGATTGGTAACAACCTTTCTAGGAATCAATTCTTCATCTACAAAATGAAGGGGTGATTTCTATGATCTCTTCCAGCTCTAGGGGTGTGTGTGTGTGTGTGTGTGTGTGTGTGTGTGTGTTTAAAACTTGTCATTTGTATTTGAAAATACCAATTTTGATGATGTTATAAACTGTTAGGTATGGCTAAATTACCTGGCATATTATTTATGGTCAACCCCTCTCCTCTTTGCTTCTTCTCCCCCTCAAGTTAGCAGATGCTTATAATTAATGGCTGTCATCAATACATGTTTGTTTCTTGGTTTCACAGGTCCACTGGGCCTTACTATTTCTTTAGTATTATTAAAGCTTTTTATTTTCAAAACATATGCATAGGTAATTTTCAACATTCACTCTTATAAAACCTTGTATTCCAAATTTTTTCTCTCTCTTGCTTCACTCTCCCCTACACGTCAGGTAATCCAATATATGTTAAACATATACAATTCTTCTATACATATTTCCATAATTATCATGTTTGTGCCTTACTATTTCTAATGATGGAGCACTATTATGGTCTAGCATTGCTACATTTAAGTAAGTCATTGAGATCTCATGATCTGGTCTGGATGTAGGATTCATCATCTTCATAATCTCTTCCCCTTGCACTTTTTAGTTTCCTTTACCTATTAGCTTCTATTAGATTGTGAGCTCCTCAAAGATAGGGATTTTTTTGTGCTTTTCTTTATATTCTCAGAGCTTAGCACAGAGCTGGCCACATA
Source organism: Sarcophilus harrisii (assembly GCF_902635505.1). NCBI lineage: Eukaryota > Metazoa > Chordata > Mammalia > Dasyuromorphia > Dasyuridae > Sarcophilus > Sarcophilus harrisii. The sequence goes on from NC_045430.1 coordinate 240,903,646, forward strand.
GTAGAAACTTAATATATGTTTAGTGACTGTGACTCTAAACATTTATTAATCTCCACTGAGTAGTATAATCATTCCATGAATCCATGATATTTTTGGTGGATCTACTTTATTCACTAATCTGTCAGTAATATAATCATATGTTGAATTCTGCCCTACACATTTTACCTCCAAAAGAAGATGACTTGCAATTTTAAATCCTTATTTTAGTAGATATTTAACAACTGGCTTTTAATATCTATTTTTATCTGTTTCTCTTTCTACATATATACATATATATATATATATTATGTATATATATATATATATGTATAATTATCTATGAGTCCAACATAATTTTTTTTCTTTTTTTGCTGTTGAGGCAACTGGGGTTAAATAACTTGCCCAGGGTCACACAGCTAGTAAGTGTTAGATGTCTGAGGGCAGATTTGAACTCAGGTCCTCCTGACTTCAGGGATGGTGGCTGCCCCATAAGATACTTTTAATTAATATTTTTCATTAATAACATTTACTTCATCACTTTAAATTTAGACAACCAATAGAATAATAGATCAAGCTTTGATTTGTATAAAGTTTTTACCTGTTTCCATAGTATAATCACTCTGACAATTTAACAATTAACTCTCTGGAGCCTGTAAGAACGGAGTCCAGTACAATCTGGGATATAAGTGTAGATGGAAATTCACTAAACATAACTCCAGGATATTTTAGGATATTCAACATGTGGAGGTCACAAGGGAAGGACAAAGCATAGCGCTGGGTCATTCTTGGCACAATTGCTTGTCAATTTGAAGTCATCTCTAAACCTTTGTTAATTATGGATATTATAGGAAATAAGTCACTGTCACCACTTTGGAGAAGGACAAACCAAGACAGATAAAAAAGAGTTGTGATTTACCATGAAATCTCTCCAAGTGAAGGACAGAGGCTGGATTATTATCAATGTTAATATTATTTTACACTTAGAGAGCAGGTGGTGATATGCTCAGCACTTCCCCAGCCATTGGGAGTGAAGTTTGACCTATCAAGAAACCAAAGTGTGACAGATTGATGTATGTGGTTCTTTCCAGAGGTCCTTTAGAGGTTGTATGTGTGTCAGGCAATTATCCCTACTTAGCAAAGTAGGATTTTAAATGACCAGAATTCCCAGGCAAACTTGGCACACATGCAAGCCTTGATATTCTATCATTACTGTGAAAGATAACTTATTTTCATCATTGGTGAAAACTCAGAAATAGATTTCGAATAAAAAAATTGTTATTAAGTGATAACTTTTCTAGGACAAAACCCAAAACAAACAAAATTTATTTCATGTTACTTAGTTTGTACACAATTAGTGATAGAAGAAATGGGATCTTTCATCAAAATGGATTTTGGGGGGAAGGGGAAGAAAGGAAGGAGGATGATATAATTTCCTAACAGTAGAAAAATTCTTAGTGTGAATGAGTCTTTTATCAGTACAGATCATTTATCATTTATATCCTTAATTTTTTGAGATACCTGGATGTTGTCCTTCCTCCCTCCCTCCCTTCCTTCCTTCCTTCCTTCCTTCCTTCCTTCCTTCCTTCCTTCCTTCCTTTCGTGAATTTAGCTAGGCTTATTCTTGGCCTACACAAAGCCACTATGCCTTAGTTTGGCCCAATAGTTGTTTTATTCTCCTAGAATAACTTTCATAAATCTCCACACCAAGATAAGACAATATAGCAGGATTTTAGTGGAGAAGATATATAGCCAGATCCTCAAAAGAGAATAATTCTCTTCTCATAGTATTTATCTAGTACCATTCCACAATGATATCTTGGTGAAGGAGTAGCCTGGCATATTGGACTTAGAATCGGGAAGTAGCCACATGACTTGGGTAAGTGACAATTTCTTTGGGTCTCAGTTTTCTCATTTATAAAATGAAGGTGTTTGGCTACATGGCTTCTGCCACCACTGAATGAAGCTCTGCTAAAGAGGCAGTGCGCCATAGCACTATGAGACCTATTTGAAGCAGAATATTGGGATTTTAAGCTTGCAAATAACAATTAATAGATATATGATCTTAACAAGTCATCTAATCTCTATGAGACTCAGTTTCCTTATGTGAAAATTAAAGATAATCTTCACACTGTCTACTTTACAGAGCTGCTTTGAGGAGAGCATGGAGTGATAGACAAGTGAAAATTTCTTTAATTATTATTAATTATCTGATTAAATATACACTTAATTCTGGCACTATATTCTAGGACCAGATATACATGAGTATAAAGGTAGAGAGAGATTATCACAGCCTTCCTGGGTCCAAAGGTGGGTTTTTAACATTAGATTCGACTAGTTAGGTAAGACAATGAACTCAGGAAGACGATTTCAAATCTAGCCTAAAACTTACTAGCCCCTGGAAAATCACTTAATCTCTATTTTCTTCAATTTTCTGATCTGTAGAATAAGGATAAAAATTGCAACTACCTTATAGGTTATTGTCAGAATAAAATGAAATAATATTTGTAAAGTGATTAGTATAGTGACTGGAACTTGGTGTTTGTTATATATATGATAGTAGTTGTACTACTAGTAGAAGTAGCAGCAAGAGCAGCAGAAGTAGCAGCAGCAGCAGTAGCAGCAGCAGCAGCAGCAGGAGCAGGTGCAGGAGCAGGAGCAGGAGCAGCAGCAGCACCAACAGGAGCAGCAGCAGTAGCAGCAGCAGCAACAGGAGCAGGAGCAGCAGCAACAGTAATAGTAGCAGCAATAGGAGCAGCAGCAGGAGCAGGAGCAGCAAGCAGGAGCAGGAGCAGCAGCAGCAGCAGCAGGAGGAGCAGCAACAGGAGCAGCAGCAGCAGGAGCAGGAGCAGCAGCAGCAGGAGCAGGAGCAGCAACAACAGTAATAGTAGCAGCAATAGGAGCAGCAGCAGGAGCAGGAGCAGCAAGCAGGAGCAGGAGCAGCAGCAACAGTAATAGTAGCAGCAAAAGGAGCAGCAGCAGGAGCAGGAGCAGCAAGCAGGAGCAGGAGCAGCAGCAGAAGCAGCAGCAGGAGCAGCACTATCAACAGCAGCACTAGCAGCATTAGCAATAGTAACAGCAGCAGCAGCAACAGCTGTAGTACAGCAGCAGTATTAATAGTAGTAGAAGTAATATTATTAGTAGTAGACATCATAAAGATATTAATTTCTCTGTGTCTCTTTCTTCCTCTCTTTGTCTGTCTCTCTGATTCTTTGTCTCTATCTGTCTCTCTATTTCGGTCTCTGTCTCTGTCTCTGTTTCTCTGTCTCTGTCTCTGTGTCTCTGTGTCTCTGTGTCTCTGTCTCTGTCTCTGTTTCTCTCTCTCTCTCAACTCACACAGAAATATATGTGTTATTTGACCAGAGTTATGTCTCCATTCTGAAATGAAACTTCCATCCTGGTTTCCCTGACTTCACAATCTAATCTATCTATTATGCCTTGATGCTTCTCTGACCATTATAATGTAATTTAATTATAGGCTCTGCATATTAAATATTTGGTAATCACAAAATCTTTCCATAGGCCTGTAAAACATGGTATCAACTTTCAAGTTTGTATTCCATTCCCTTTCAAATGCTGAATTTGCTTAAATTATACACAGGTTCCAGTAGAGTGACTGCATAAAAACTCAGTGATTTAAGAGCAAATGTAGCACATTTTTCACTTTTGACATCTAAATTCTCCATCTTTGTGATTAAAACTTATTAGGATGTTGAAAAAGCACAGATGTGGATTAAAGTGTGTGGCTTAGGCCTCCCAATACTCAAAAGACTTCAATGGGAATTTTGTCTGTATTGGAAGATTTGTAATCTCCATTGATAGTGACCTTCGAAGGAAAATCAAGGGAATAAATTATTTTGTCAAAATTACCTGGAAAGGCAATGTTTTGGATGTCACGGGGTAATTTTTATTCCCCTCCCACCTTTTTTTCTCTTATAATTGTATCAGTTTCTCATTGTTAAAGAATTCCTCATCCCAAGCTACTCTATTATTTCTGGAATTTGTGGAAAGGTCAGTGAGTCTCAGGAGTTGTGATTACTTTTTCTAGTTGACATTTATTGATCTCATTACCTTCATGCTCATATTTCAAAAAACTTTCTTCCTCATTTTGTTACCATTTCAAAGATGACAGAAATGCTGTAGTGTTCACTGTATTAGAACTGTAGGTAATTAAAATCTGTACCCTGGGTTTCATCAGAATTTCACTGTCAGAACCTTCTCATGTGTTGTTTATAAATTAGATTGTTATAATTAGACCCCACAATGACTGCAGAAAGCCAGGCAGAATTTATATTCTAACATATATTTTATTTCTGCTCATAAAAAATGACTGCTATAACATCCGAACCACAAAGCAGTTTGCTGCTACTCAATGGCATACTTGAATCTCACTGCTGTTCATATTTTAGACTTAAATGGCCCCTTTTGAAAAAAGTTTATGTCTTTGTAAAAATGATCCCTTTCTTCTGAAACATCCAGTGCTACAGAATGATAAAGAAATGTGAATAAAATTGATATCAAATGTGGACACCTTCAAAATATAAGATCATTTTTCTATATGGAAAGTGTGTAAAAACATGTATAGTTGATATTCAATTTTTTCTTTTAAAATGTTCTTATTAATATCTTTGGTTTCTCATTTCATCCCTTCTCCTATCTTATTCAGAGAACCATCCCATATGATAACAGGATTTTTAGAGAGAACGGTATCAGCACAACTGATTTATAACAGTGAAAACATGTGCAGTGTTTAACACCCAAGGACTTCCCAATTCCATACCAAAGTAGGTATTTTCTCATATTTCTTCATTTGAGTACTGTTTGATCTCTATAATTTTATTATATTTTTTATTTTTTGGTGTGCAAGTGTTTATTCCATTTTCATTTTTAGAGATATTATGTAGATTGTTTGTGTCTGCTTACTTCATTCTGCATTAGTTCAGGTAGTTCTTTCCTTGCTTTTCACTAATATGCCATTATATTCATGTAATACAACTTGTTTAGCCATTCACCAGTTGGGGGACATCTACTTTCCTTCCAGTTCTTAGTGAGCACAAAACATATTAATCTTTCTTTGTGTGGGTGTCTCTCTCTCTCTCTTTGTCTCTCTCTGTGTGTCTCTTTGGCTGTCTCTGCCTCTGTGCCTCTTTCTATCTCTATCTCTGTCTCTCTCTTCCTCTCTCTCCCCCTGTCTGTCTCTATCTCTCTTTCTATTTCTGGGAACTTTCTTCTTTTTGATGGCTTTCTTTTGGTATAAGACCAGTAATGAAGTCTCTGGCTCAAATAATATGGACATTTTAGTAAGCTTTATTTGCACAATTCCAAATTGCTTCCCAAAATAGTTGTACCATTTCACAGCTCCACAAACAATATATTAATATGCCTATCATTCCACAACCTCTCTGGCACTGACTATTGCCATTTTGGGTAATTTTTTGTCAATTTGCAGAAGGCTCAAATATTCTACTCTCTTTTTCTATTTCTTTTTCAAATAATTGGGAGCTCCTTTATTCTCACTTGTCTACACAGCAAAAAAAAAACAAAAAAAAAAAACAAAACAAAAACAAAAACAAAAAAGGGGCGGCAAGAGATAAAAAATGAACAAATAATTAGTGTGGGGAGATAATTTTTTTTGTTTTCCTCAGTGATACAATTTGCCATATATATATATATATATATATATATATAACAAATGTACATACCTATATACACAATGTGCCCCCCCCCTTTTTTTAAGGATTTATGAATAGGAGATTTGGCCTTATACATCACTTATAGGTTCTACAATAACCTACAACCAAATAATCCAGAGACTATGTATGATATGATATATTTACAGTGAATCCAAATTCTTATTTCATCCCTTCCCCTATCCTATTCAAAGAGTCATCCTATAGGACACAGGATTTTGAGAGAGAAAGGTATCAGCACAATTGATTTATAACAATGAAAACATGTGTAGTGTTTAACACCTAAAGATGTCCCACTTTCACGAAAAGATAGTTTGGGGGTATTTTCTTTGCAGAAGAATGTGGACCGTCAACCATAGTTATCATACCTTCAGCTGTCTTTCTTATGGTCATAGTCCCAACTAGAAACATCAGAGGCTGGATCTCATTATTGGTATTTTCTACTGAAACCGGACTCTCGGGTTCTGTCCATGCTTCTCAGTATACTCAGTATAATACAATTCATCCTCCCTACATCTGTCATGATTTAGTCATCATAACTGTTCACACCAATAACAGTGACTATTAGAGAAAGCAGAATATAGTAGGAAAAAACAAAATGAGATTTCAGGAGACCCATATTTGAATCCCAGAGCCTGTACTTATTATCCCTACAAACACTTAAGATTTGGGGGCCTTTATCTCTAAAGTGGTAGTGATAATATTAATTATAGTTACTAGGGAGCATTTATATAGTGCTTACTATATGCAAAGTATTGTGCTAAGTACTTAACAATTATTATCTCATTTGATCTTCACAAGAAGTCTGGAAGGGAAGTACTATTATTATCCTCATTTTACAGAGGAGGAAACTGAGGCAGAAAATGATGAAATGATTTTCCCAGGATTACATAGGCAGTAAGAGTCTGAGACTGGATTTGAATTCAGGTTCTTGATTCCAGGCTGAGGACTCTACCTACTGTGCCATATTGCTATCCTTAAATACCCTCAAGGTTATTTTTGACAATAACTTTATTAAACTATAGACTGCTATGTAAATATATTCTATTTTTATTCATAATTTGGACTATTTTGATTAGACCTTAATTAAGCAGTTTGGCAAGAAGTTATAATAGGTAGTAACAAATATTCTTCATGAAACATTTTATTAGACAATTTAATATTTACATGAAGCAGCTAACCCTTCCCCAACTCTGCCCCCACCATTGTAAAATATGGTAATTGATTCCAAACCAATGGAAATGAAAAATGGAAAAAATAAAAACAAGTTTTATCTGTTTCTTAATGAAACATAATAGAAAAAATGTTTTCCTGATTATATTACAAAGTAGTTTTAGAAGGTAAAAATTACTGAATATTCTTTCTGTAAGCCTACAATGATGATATCATAAAAACATTGTTACTACTGCTTAAAATACTTTAGTAGTTAGATTAACCTGTACTGTTTTTCTTTAAATCTTACATAAATATGAGGATAGGTATAGAGAGCTTTATCTACATCTTATGAACTTTGCAAAGATTAGGTTTTAGGCTCAGCAGCCATAATTTTTTGCTTCATGTCTTCCATACCTCAAATGATATCTTCACATCTTTTGAAACTGAAGTTCTTTATGTCTGTACATTATTGCCTCTTTGGTATCATTGTTGATTTCTTCAAACATGCATTATAGTGTTGATTTAAATGAAAAGGCTCATTATTATTTATTTTTTTGGAGTGAGAATTGAGAAAACCCTGGATGTTATTATAGGTCATGAAAACCAAGCTTTTCCACAAGGTTTCTTATTCTCCTTCTGCTTTTGACCATTTGCTTTTGAGAGGTCAAACTTTGAAAATTACTATTTGCACAATATGGCAAACTATGCTTCTATGTCACATATGTGTTGCTTGTAGTTAGCTATTGTGAAGCATATTGGGTATTTATGATTGAATCTTAAAAGTTGTAATTTTTTTCCAAAAATCACTTAAGGAAATTGTATCATGTCCTGTAGTTTTAGAAAATGACTGTTCAAAAGTTTTTCTTTGATAGAGAGTCTTAAAGGTTGCAATGGTTCCTTGGCCTATGGACAATAATAATGTTGTGCCATTTGGTGGCAAAAATAAGACTTTTACATTCTTATGTGATGACCTAGTTGTAGTTAGATGACTTAAGACACATAAAAAAAAAACCAGTAAGGCTGTTAATGTGATATTGTTGTTCTTGCAATATTTTTATTAAAGCTTTTTATTTTCAAATTATAAGCATGGATAATTTTTCAACATTGACCCTTACAAAACCTTATGTTCCAAATTTTCCCCTCCTTCCCCCCACTCCCTCCCACAGATGACAACTAATCCAATATATGTTAAATATGTTAAAATATATGCTAAATCCAATATATGTATACATATTTATACAATAATCTTGCTGCACAAAAAAGTCAGATCAAAAAGGGAAAAAATGAAAAAGAAAATAAAATGCTAGCAAACAACAACAAAAAGAGTGAAAATGATTGGAAATGGCCTTAATATCTTATTATTAGGCCATGTCCATCAGAATTGACCATTGCATAATCTTATAGTGGTTGTGTACAGTGATCTCCTGGTCCTGCTCATTTCACTAAGCATGAGTTCATTTAAGTCACTCCAGGACTCTCTGAAAACATCCTGCTGATCATTTCTTATAGAACAATAGTATTCCATAACCTTCATATACCATATTTATTCAGCCGTTCTCCAACCATGGGCATCCACTCAATTTCTAGTTCCTTTCCCCTACACAAAGGGCTTACAAACATTTTTGCACATGTGGGTCCTTTTCCCTCCTTTAATATCTCTTTGGGATATAAGCCCAGTAGAAACACTCTTACAATATTTTTCAACAATTGGACTAAAATAATTTAAAACTTGGTCTTCAGACACTTTCTTATTTGACAACCAAAGAACTAAAAACTGAATGGTTGTAGTTTCTCAGAACAAATTTTGAAACTGATAAATAAGCATTTGTTTTTATTTAAAATTCTCTTTTGCATTGTTGTTTGTTCAGTTGCATTCAGTTTTGTCTGACTCTTTATAACTACATTTGGGATTTTCTTGGAAGAGACATGGGAGTGGTTTACTATTTCCTTCTTCAATTCACTTTACAGATGAGGAAAGTGAGGCAAACAGGATTTACTGACTTGCCCAAGATCACAGAGCTAGTAAGAATCTGAAATCAGATTTGAACCCGGGAGTTTTCCTGACTTGAGGCTCCACCTACCTGCCCTTGAGGCACCTTCTGCATTACATTCCTATAAATATATTAAATGATCTTTAAACATTTTACATCCAAGTTGAGGCTTTTCTTCCTCATATTTGGGAGTTTGAGAAGGCCTCCTTTTCTAGACTAAGTCTATTTCATCTATGTTAAAATTTGTTTTGATCAGTGTATAAACCTAATCCTTTTTCTTCTTTTATTTTCTTTAAAGCGTCGATATATTTAATTGTCCCACGCATAGTCTTCTGAACTGACTTCCTCTCTGTTGGCAGTAAGAGTATCTTCACTCTATATTTCATTTCCATCTTTTTTCACTACTTTAAATAAGTTTGGGGATTTTGTCCCCATGGCCACTCTGCTAAGAGGAATGGATTTTCTAAACACAGTCGGCCAGTCAATAAACATTTTTTAGTAAGTGACTACTATGTGCCAGGCACTGTGATAAGTGTTGAGGATACAAAAAGAGGCAAAAGACACTGTCTGAATATGAGGAGGTCACCATCTAATGGAAGAGACACCAACTAACAATATGTATACATAAGCTATATGCAGGATGAATAGGAGATAATTAACCAAAAGAAGGCACTGGAATTAAGAAGACTTAAGAAAGGTTTCTTGTAGAAAGTAAGATTTTAGTTGAGACTTGAAGAAAGATAGAAAAACCCAGAAGTGGAGGTGAACAAGAAGAGCTTTCCCAGAACTGGGACAGTCAGAAAAAGTGCTCAAAGCAGTTATGGAGGGAGTAAGATATAAGAAGACTGGAAAGGAAGGCTAGGTTAGGGAGGGCTTTGCATACCGTACAGAGGATTTTGTATTTTATTCTGGACATGATAAGGAGTCACTGGAGATTATTGAGCGGGCATATGTATGTGAAATGGTGTGACCTGCACTTTAGGAAAATCATTTTAGTGGCTAATTGGAAGATGACTTGGAGTGGGGAGAGATGAAGCAGAAAGACCCATCAGCAGCTATTGTAACAATCCAGGTGTGCAGTAATGAGACCTATCCAGGTGGGGAGAGGGTAGTCATGAAAGAGAAAAAGGGGGAGGATTTGGAGAATATTGCAAAGGTGAATTCAGCAGGTCTTTGGTAACAGTCTGGATATGGGGAATGAAAGAAAGTAACTCCTAAGTCTGAAGGGATTACTAGAAATATGTTCAAAGCCATACAGCTTAAAAAAATCTGTTTATATCATTGCTCTGTGAGTTTTATAACTTAGACTTAGGTAGACCAATATCATATCTTATTTTTGACTTACTATGACCACTGTTCAGGCTATTTCAATTACATAAAATTTTTGTTTTAGTGATAAGCTGCTGCTTCTTTCTTCTTCCCTTTTTCTTCTTCTTTCTTCTTCCTCTCCTTCCCCTCCTTTTCCACCTCCTTCTCCTTATCTTTTTTTCTTCCTTATCTCTTTTCTGCCTTTCAAACTCCCTCCCTCCTCCTTTTCTTCCTCCTCTTTCTCCTTCCTTATCCCTCTTCTGTCCCCTTCTATCTCCCTTCTACCTCCTCTTTCTCTTTCTCTTCTTCTTTCTTTGGCAATATTTCTATTGAAGTATTTTTTTTTCCTTTTGTCAGTCTTGTTAAGGACTCTTTAAAAAACAATACAACTGTTGATAATATGTTACATGGTAGCACATCACATCCAAATACAAGAATTAGGCAAGTATAGATTTAAGACCTAATGACATGATAACACCTTTGACTGGCTGGTGCATGAAGCATTTGTTGAATTTTTTTTCAAATTTAATGTGATCTGGTATTATTTTATTATTTACACTAAATGAAATTCTGCATCATTTGAATGTGCATTAATCATGATTCAGTGGCATTTATTTTTACTAAGTATTTACTTTGTGCAAAAAAATTGTGCTAATTGCATGTATTATAAATAGAAATGTAAGACAGTCCCTACTCTTAAGGAGCTCATAGTCTCATGAGGGAGAAAGCAAATAAGGACATTTTCAGATGCAAATTGATTGGAAAACTTTCCTGATCCTTAGTAGGCAATGGCAAAGCAGGTGGTAATCATATCATATCATATTTCTGATCATATCACTTTCTGATGTTGAATTGCTTAACAGTGTTGAGTTTGGTGACTAGAACTTTCCTTTCTGGATCTTCAGGAATTGGGGCTTTTGCACCTGTAGGAGCAGTTGTCAGGCTGCCTCCAGAGGGGAAGGTTTCCTAGAATGATGGTTGAAGATGTGACTCTTCCCAAGGCTATTGGGTTCAGGATCTGAGAAAAGATAATGATCAAAATAGTGATGGTAATTAGACTTGCCTGGCACAAGCTGCCTCATACCCTTCCCTTGCAGGGGTCCTCAAACTTTTTAAATAGGGGGCCAGTTCACTGTCCTTCAGACTGTGGGAGGGTCGGACTATAGTAAAAACAAAAACTTTGTTTTGTGGGCCTTTAAATAAAGAAACTTCATAGCCCTGGGTGAGGGGGATAATCGTCCTCAGCTGCTACATCTGGCCCGTGTAGTTTGAGGACCCCTGCTTAGGGTATCTGCTGCTCCTCCTCCCCTGCCCTCCTCCCCCCTTATCCCTGGCTGTTCTCCCTGCCCTTTATGTAGAAGTTGGTTGATAAGAGATTTGGGAGAACCAGAAGGACAGAATGTTGTATATGCAAATCTAGTCGTCTTGTGTGCCATTTTTGCTTAACTTGTTGTTATATGGTGTGGCCTAGAATTAGAAAATAAATATAGTATATGAAAAGGCACCAATAAGACTTAAAAAAACCAAATTATTTTAAATTTGGCTTTGGGAACTATTGTTTTAGGAAAGAAAATGTAGCGTAGTACAATAGCTTCCACATACAATTTATATTAGAATTTCAAATGATATAAGCTGTCAGAAATTCTGTTAATTTATAGACTCCTTAACACACTTTCTATAATGACATAAAGGCTGAATTCAAACAAATCAGTATCTAGGTAGAAGACAGAATATTATATTAGCTCACGCACATGTGATGTAATGGCCATGTGTATATCAAAATTTAATTTTGAAGTACAGTTCCATATTTGAATATGGGGTGTAGTTTGCAGGAAATTTATAGTCTCTGAATAAAATTTTGATGGGCATAATATAGCAAGCCTTGTGATTTCACTGTAGTGGCTCATGAAAGCATATATTTTCAAAACCTTTACATAATCAAAAATAGCCCTAGTTTCCTGTCATCTTCAGGAAGTTGAGCATAGAAAAAATGTTCCACTTGAGCAACAGAAGTTTCATCCTCTGATCATTTTATAGTTACAATGTATTATTTATTTATTATTTATACAAAGTACCCAGAACCCCATTCATATATAGAGAGTCATAGAGTTATAGAAGGAAAAAGTATAAATTTATAGATTCATAGATCTAGATCTGGGAGGAATCTGAGAGGTCATTTGGTCCAGCCGCCTGATTTACAAAAACTGGGGCTCAGAGACATTATTAAATGATTTTCCCAAGGTCACACTTTCCTTGAATTTGAAAGCCAGAATTTTCATGTCAGACATTTGATCTGGTATTAGAGGCTCTTTCTTTGTATCACTACTTTCTGCTTTTTATATATTCATATGACATCTTGTAGTGTAAGGGATAGAGAGCCAGTTTTGGAGTTAGGAAGACCCGAGTTCAAGTCCCCCTCATACTCATTTTTTGTATGACCATTGGCAAAGGTCATTAACCTATAAATGTATGTGTGTGTGTGTGTGGGGGGGGGGGCAACTAGGTAGCACAGTGGATAGAGCACCAGCCCTGAATTCAGGAGAACCTGAGTTCAAATCTGGTCTCAGACACTTCCTAGCTGTGTGACCCTGGGCAAGTCACAACCCCAAGTGCCTCAGCAAAAACAAAAGACCAACAACCTATAAGTGGCCCAGAGTACTCTCTTAGGCTATAGTATCTATGAGTTGGAAAATGTATCAATGGAGAGTGTTTCCATGAATTTTGCACTACAATGGAATTATATATTCAGAATACATACATATGTATGTATGTGTAACTATTGTGTGTATATATACACATATAGGAGATAGGGGAAAGACAGAGAGAAGGATATGGGATTCATGTCTATAAATAAATCATTTCACCCTATTAAAATAACTAACAGAACTTTTCTATACTCTGATGCTTTTTATGAGATGAGAACAACTTTATTGAATTAATCAAAGCCATTAAACAAAGTACAAGAAGGGAGGCAACTAGGTGGCATATGGGCTTGGAATCAGGGAGACTCATCTTTCTGGGTTCAAATCTAGCTACAAAAGGAAATCACTGAGTGGAGGGGAGGACAGGGCAGGGCAAACTTCTCCCTTAATCTGCCCTTCCCCTAAGTCCTTAACCAGAAAGCATCCTTGTGAACTTCCAAAGTTCAGACTATTTGGGTTTTCCATGTACATCCTAACAATGTCCTTGGAACAAACCTCTTTACAAACTTCGTTATTATTTGTTACTCTCTTCTCCATCTTATGCTCTTCCTTCTAGATTTTCTTGATATTATTCTCTCCTGATCCTCTTCTTTGCTTTAGGACCACTTTTCAGTCATTGCTGGATATTCATCCAAATGCTGCTCATTAAACAGAGGTGTTCTCATTCTTGTCCCTCTTCTATCCTCCAAGATAATTCCATCAGCTCTCACATATAATAGCTCTCACTAGGTAGAAGATTCTCAGATTCAGTTATCCAGCCCCAACTTCTCTATCCTTATGTAATATTTATTGAATGCCTGAAAAATTCAAGATTCTTTGCTGTGCTGGTCTTGCATGGGATACAAATAAGTAATACAGTCCTTACCACAAGTACCCTGGGGATAAGAGACACGAAATATGATGAATTAACTAACAATAAAAGATTTAAATAAGAGCTGACTGTGAGAATGGAAGAAATGCCATGAGGCACTATATGATTTATTGCCAAAACAATTGTACAGACCCTTTCAAACATTTTTCAGTGATGCTTGGTTGATATCAATGTGTATGCAGAAGTGGTACCCAGAACAAGATAAGAAATAACCTCTGATTCTACCATTTTTACACATGAATGAAAGATTATATGCTTCATTTGGTCTCCTGCCCTTGGATATTATTCTATTCAACTATCCAATATAAAAAAAGCTTGGGAGGGGGCCAAGCCTCCAGAATAGTTTCCATCCCTCAATATTCCCATTCCTGAATCAGAATTAGTAAAATTTATCATTGTATCTTCAGCATTCTTCCTTTTGGTGGACCTACTGGCTTGTTTAAGTCCTCTAATACTTCTACCACCTAAGAAGGGTCTCAGGGCTTCATGTTGTGTCCTGCTTGCCCAGGATGTCAAGTGTACTGCCCTGCCTCATCCTGTCCTCCCCAACCCCATCTTTTCAATGGGCAACACAACTCTCCCCTTCCTTCCTAGATATCTAACTTACCTGTCCTGAGTTTAATTCCTCCAGTGCCCTTTTATTTTGCTAGAAGAGAAAGTAAGTTAAATCAGAAGATTAAATAAGTTTATATTTAAGTTAAAATAGAATTCTATTAGTTAACACAAAAGTTCATCATCCTTTGCAGATTGCAGTCCTCCTGTGCCTTAGTTTATTGTCTTCAGGATTTCCTGTGGCAGAAATAAATCATTTTATTGTAGTCAGCTTTGGGTAATGAACTTTGAACTTAGGACAGACCCCAGTTAATAGAAAAAGTCTTTACTTAGATAGTCTGGGAGTCTTTTCAGTCTAGAAAAACCTGCCAATGTGTATGTTTTATAGGTATCACTTTCAAGAAGACATGATGAGATAAGGGAATAGGACTTTTAGCCTAGGACCCAAAGTATTAATGAAACTAAAATATCTTTTTGTTTTAAATGACAAGTTGATGCGACCAGAAGGAGAGAGATTTTTGTCAAGGCAGACTTTTTAGTGCTTCAAAATAGAAGGTCTGTTTCTTGCTCTGTTTAATAAAGAGCTGATCAAGGATGGTAGGGGAGTGATAGGGAGTGGTTTTGGGGAGGCAGGATGTCACTGTAAAAAGAGTACTACACATGTAATTAGAAGACTTGAGTCTGCCAATTTTTTTATCTATGTGCTAATGAATAAGTCATTTTGAACCTCAATTTCTCCTGTGAAAAATGGGGCTAATATTACTTTCCATATGTATACTGGAGGGTTGTTGTGAGGTTAAAGGAAATAATTTATATGTAGAATGTGGGCCTTAGGAAGCAGGGTAATTTAATGGATAGAAAGCCAATTTTAGCTTGAGGGACTTGAGTTCAAATTGTGCCTCTGTTCTGTATTGTATGATCTTGGGCAAAATATCACTCAATGGTCTAGGCAATTTACTGAGATTATGCATTGGTGAAGACTTAGTTATTTGCATTGGAAAAGAAAGTGTGCCCATTAAATCTTATTTAATATACCAGTGGAATCACAGATCTACTCTTTCTTATCTCTTTCCCCTTAATCCATGACATATATACCATGGGTCCCATGGGAATCAGTACACCCTTACTGTCTCGGGTTTTCTGTGAGTTGCTTTAGGTATTATGTTTCTAACCCCATTTAGTGCATTCTCTACCAAATAAGATCTATAAGTCCAACAGCAAAGCATTTAATTGAGGCAAAATAGAAAAGTAAACAGAGAAAGCCAAGCAATAGTATTGTTCTTTCCCTAATACATGAAGGTGTATAATCTCCTAAGGACTCCCATGCTGGTATAGAAGGTAACATTCCCCCAAACCAACTAATGCTCTCTAGAATGTTAAATAATATTATGGCTTGAACTATCTTTTATGGATCTGTCACTCAGGAAATAGCTGTTTTCCTTTGATTTTCAGCTCTAATTATTACAGATCCCTTGGTATGGTCCCTGATGCGGCCATCTGCAAGAAAAGTCATGTGATTTTGTAGGAGCTTTTTCTCCCCCAGGATAGTTGGTAGAGTTGTTACTCTCCTGAGATTGTCCTAGGGCAACACAGAGTATATTATGGTAAGATCTTTCTAACAAAAGAGCTGAAAATGTCCTGAGATAGTCATTATTCTTGCTTCTCTCTCTTAAGGTCTGTATGGGGATGTGTGACCAAGAATCCAACAAGATCCTCAAAAACGAGTAAACCATATGCATTGAGAGTTGATGACTAGAGGCAAAAGTGGGTTCAGATAAGGGTAGAAAATATGTGGGAAAGTAAAGTTAAGAATTAAGAGAAGAGAGCGAGGACAGTGGTTGTGGATGTCAATCACTTAACAGCTATCTTTCCAGGCTTTTACTAAAAAAAATTTAGAGCTGCAAAGGACTTCAGACATCATCTAGTCCAACAAGTAAATAATCTGTATATACATAGATACAACGGACACATGTAAAGCATGTATGTATATATATAACATGTACAATCTATATATATATATACACACAATATAGTCTACACATACACACATACATACATGCAACCTATATATGTATATGTGTGTGAGAGAAAGAGAGAAAGGGGGAGAGAATGGAGAGAATATTCAAAAAATAAGAAGGAATTAACCAGATTTTCTTAAATGATTTTCTATGAAGGGGTCACATATTCATAGTTACAGTTTTAACTGAATACAGTAGCAAATGCAAGATTTCCCACCATGAATATTATACCAAAAAAAGTAACTAAGAAGTAGATGTATTCTTAGAGATCTCTAATTGACAAAGAATTTCTCATTCAAATATGATCATATGATCAAGAAAAATTCCACAAGTTTGTTCTGTTTCATTTGGACCATAAAATAATATGCTATGCTTATGTAATCTGTATTTTTTTCTTTTAAATCAATATGCACTGATTTTGTGTGAAACTTTTTTTAAAGTAAAAACTATTTTTAAAAAATAATCTATATTGTCTATTTTGTTTTTTAATGATCTTTAAAAAAAGTATCTGCTTATCAATTTCCCATATATCCATAGCCGTGAAATTATTTTCCATTCATAATATCTATATATCAATATATAATATAGATATAAATATAGAAACACATATATTTGTACGTATATATGTATTTATGTATGATATGTACATATATATGTGCATATATATATATATATATATGTCCCTTTACCTATAGTGTGACTTTTATATTTAGCTCATTTGTCAACTTGGGATTTTTTTGCAGTACATGGTGTTAAGAAAACATGTTTTCTACTGAACCATTTCCCACTGTTTTTAGCTATTCTTGTTTAAGAAAGAATTCCTCCCCTAATGAATTGCATTCTTGATTTTATTGAATGCTAAACCACTCTACCCATTTGTTTCTAAGTCTTGCTTTTGTAATCTACTTCACTGATCTAATGATTTATCTTAAAATTTAGTACCAAATGTGACAATTCTTTCTTTGTAATGTAATTTGAGATTTACTAAGCTCCTTTTTATTCCTTTAAAAAAATAGGTTCCTTTCTCTTCTTGACCTTTTGGACATCTATCTTGGGAGAGCAGTGGAAAGAGGAAAGGTGAGAAACTGAACTTATTATTTCACTGGCAAAGGGAATGCCCTGTGAAGAAACTCCTGCCATCAACACAAATCAGTATATTTTCTCCAAGACATCACCTTGGAGAGTTGTCTGGGGGCAATTTTCTCCAGGGTCATTGATTCAGTATGGGTCAGAAGGTAGGAACCGAACCCAGGTTTTCTTGACTTCAAACTCTCTATCTAGTATTCCTTATTGCTTCTTTCTTATAGAAGCAATTCTAGAATTAAAAATATGTTTTATAATTTTAAAATAAAACACTATCATTAATTTTATTATCATAGTAAAAGAGTGCATATTAATTTATGTAGCAATGCCATTTTTATTATGTTGGTATGGCCATCTATAAACTTGGAATATCTCTCTGTTTCTTTAGTTATTCCTCTATTGATATAAAAATTATTTTGATTGTACCTTTATAAAAACCCATTTTTTTTCTTTTTACAGATGAGGACAGAGGACCATCAAAAAAATTGTGATCTGTCCAGTAATTGAGGCAAGATTTGAATTCAGGTCTTCTCAATTCCAACTTTACCATTTTATCCATTGCATTGTCTAACTTCCTAGATTGGATCCATGAATCCAATAATCAATGGGATTGCTTGAGTATATATAGCAAGTAGTGACTTATAAGAGGAATTACAAAATGTTAAAAAGGGGTCTGATGTAATGGGGAGGAAGCTGTATCAAACTTCTGAAGGAATCAAGGTAGAAATTCTGACATTTAGTCAATAGGGCTACCAGTTTCTTAACATCTTTATATCTCAGTTTCTTCATCTGTAAAGTGGTGATGGCCAACACCATAGGGTTGTTCTGAGGATCAAAAGAAATAATGTACATAAAAATGCTTTGTAAACCTTAAAGAGCAATATAAATACTAATTTTTATAAGTATATGTAAATATAAATATCATTAGTATAAATATGCATTAGTTATTATTAACTTTATTACTAAATAAACCTGTGACAGTCAATGAGATTATGTACATAAAGTGATTTGTATCTTTTATGTCATTTACATCATTATGCCAAATTATTACATTAACATGCCAAAGGAAAAAGCTTGCAATTGAATGTGAGACTGGCCAAATCATCCCTGAGAAAAAGATCAAAAGGATCATCTCAAAGAATTATCAGCAATTTCCAGTGAATTAGCAAGTTCTTCTTTACTGGAAGTTTTTAAGTGAATTCTGAATGATGACTTGTTAATTATTCTATATATAGTGTGGATTTTTTGAGGGAGTATGTGTTGAACTCAACAGTCACCGAGATATCTTCAAACTCTAAAATTCTGTGGTTCAGTGTTTTTGTGAATTCTATAAGGAGCTGTGTACATGGTGCTGATGGGATGCTGGCATGAATGGAGTGTGCAGACTTGTGATTAGTCAGGGGGCATTCTGAGCAGTGGAATAGTTATTGAATTTGAATTAGGTTTAAAATGAAGCAGCTCAAGGGGGAATGTTGTTAAGCTGATCAGAACTTCAAATTATGGCTAGACTATAGAATTTCTTTTTTAAAAAATTAATTAACCAATTAATTAATTTTAAACTTTTTAAATAGGATTTTGAGTTTTAAATTTTTCTCCCTCCCTCCTTCCTCTCTAGGACAGTAAGTGATTTTATATAGATTATATATGTATAACCATAAAATATAGTTCCATATTAATCATGTTGTGAAAGAAGAGGCAAAATGAAAGGGAAAAAACCTATAAAAAACTGAATATAATATGCTTTGATCTGCATTCAGACTCTATCAGTTCTTCCACTAAAGATAGATAGCATTTTCCATCATGAGTCTTTTGGTATTTAGAATATCTCAATAAAAGTTTGTGTGCTTTGTCTGCTAGTTTTCCACCTAGTTTAAGACATGGTGGCAAAATTAACAAGCAGTATTTCTTTTCTGCTCATAGTAGCCAACATTATTATTATTATAGCTTTTTATTTACAAAATACATGTATGGATAATTTTTCCAACATTGACCCTTGCAAAATCTTCTGTTCCAAATTTTCTCCTCCTTCCCCCCATCCCCTCCCCTAGATGGCAGATAGCCCAATACATGTTAAATATGTTAAAGTATATGTTAAATTTAATATATGTATACATATTTATAGTTATCTTGCTGCACAAGAAATATCAGATCTAGAAAGAAAAAAACTTGAGAAGGAAAACAAAAATGTAAGTAAACAATTAGCAGAAAGAGTGAAAATAGTAACAAACATTTTTGAATGGTGGCTATGGACAACGTAATGGGTATGTCCTGAGGGATTTTAAAAAATTATCAATTAGGTATGATTCATATCCTCATGAAGCTTAAAGTCTAGTGAGAATGGTATGTTCACAAATAATTATAGCAAGAAACAGCAAAATATATGGGGAGTAGGGCTGGATTGGAAGCAGAACCAGTGGCATATGGAACACTCCAAGGCTCTTGGAATGATGACCATGAGTAACCTTCTCAGAGTCTGAATGGAGGTGATGGTTGAGGTGAAGTCGTAGATTTGACTTATCTTTACCTCCGGTTTTCTTGTGTCTATATTGGGTTTTCCCATCCTGTATTTAGAAGTTGGATAAAGTTATTCTTTTACTTGGGCATTAACAAACAACATGATTCTTATGTTAGTGTTATAGATGATGAATACAGAACAAATGTATGATACCATTCAATTGAAGATTATATTTCGCTGTCTCTCTCACTTTGTTGATAGAAGGGGAGAAAGAATGTAGATCTATGATATCATCAATGTAGGGGACTCCTAGTCTGGAAAGTCCTTCTCCAGATGCCTACAAGCCACTCTTCTGTGTTGTTTGAATTTTAGAGTCCTGAAAAATTGTGTGACTTGTACTTTACTAGTATGTGGCAGAAAAAGCTCTTGAACAAAGATTTACTGATTCCAAGGTCATCTATTTCTTCACTCTGGTAAGAGGCCTCTCACCACATCTTTAAAGATTCAAATTAGGGCACCTGGATTACCTGTCTTTCCATCAGGCATCAAGTAGTACAGTGTCCTCAGGGGAATATAGCAAGAGGCACACGTGCTTAAAAATTAAAATGCAGATCATGTTTTTTTTCTTCATGAAAAGATTGATGTATTAAATATTTATGCAAACACATTAAATTGGCAAGTGTATGAAAACATTATTACATATTCATCACCTTCACATCTCATCATCCAGAAAAAAACACACAAAAATCCTTCTTCTTAAAAATAGAATGGATGGCTATAAGGTTTACAAAGTCACACTCTCTAATTTCTCCCATATTAGAAGGAGAGATATTTGTAGGTTTTCTTAATTCACACAAACAAAATTAATGGTGATGGAAAACACAGATAATTTGTCAAAAATAAAAACAGAGTAATTTGGCCTCTCTCCAAAATATTCTATGCAAAATAAATATTAATCCAGATCCTTCCTATTAGAAAGAAAGGTTACTTCCTAGAAATAAATCAGTTTTGATGTGGAATATATGTGACTTCTTTGAACCTTAGTTCCTTTATCTGTAAAAGTTGGGGACAAAAATCCCCTGAATCAGAAATTAGTTTGCCTTAAACATAATCTGGAATCAGAAGTCACAGATAGGGTAGGACTACACTGTCTTAGAATTTATAGATTACATTATATTAGTTGACCTATCCATTTTGACTTCTAGCAAAAGTAGGGGAATGGCCTGAGGTTAGAGCTCCTGGAGAAATGTGCTTATGTGACTACTTCTGGTCAGAAGATACAGCATCAGGAGAATGAAGTGGCTAGAATCCAGTACTTCTGAGACAGGAAAGAAAAACAAAATGATAAGAAAGGATCTTTTCAACAATGAGATAAACCAAATCAGTTCCAATAGAGCAATAATGAACTGAACCAGCTACACCCAGCGAAAGAACTCTGGGAAATGACTATAAACCATTACATAGAATTCCCAATCCCTATATTTTTGTCTGCCTGCATTTTTGATTTCCTTCACAGGCTAATTGTACACTATTTCAAAGTCTGATTCTTTTTGTACAGCAAAATAACTGTTTGGTCATGTATACTTATTGTGTATCTAATTTATACTTTAACATATTTAACATGTATTGGTCAACCTGCCATTGGGGGGAAGGAATGGGGGGAAGGAGGAGAAAAATTGGAACAAAAGGTTTGGCAATTGTTAATGCTGTAAAATTACCCATGCATATAACTTGTAAATAAAAAGCTATTAAAAAGAAAGAAAGAAAGAAAGAAAGGATATTATCCTGGGGTAGAAATAGGACCTAGAAGCCATGTGAAGCAAAGACTTAGAGTTTCAAAGGCTGCCATCTTTTGTGAATTCCCCTTGGAATGGTAAGCTAGAAGAGAGTTGAGTTTCCTCACTCAATCATTCCCATTTTTACTTCCCTCTGTGTTTGCCCAGGAGCCTAAAGGGGCTGTGGTTAGAATTCCTTGAAGCTATACCTGGAATTTGTAAAGGAAATCAGGAAGCGTTCCAAGAGATGGTTAGAGCTGAATTTCTCCACATAGGAATAGTTGAGATCTTTCCCTTTTTACTTTCTTCTACTCACAATAAACTGCAATTGTATCTTGCTAAATGTTGGGATCTGTACCATTACTGGGTAGTAAACTGAGAGAGAAACTCAGATAGGCCGGGGGCTCATGAGCTAAGCTGAATTTCTCCACATAGGAATAGTTGAGATCTTTCCCTTTTTACTTTCTTCTACTCACAATAAACTGCAATTGTATCTTGCTAAATCTTGGGATGTGTACCATTACTGGGTAGTAAACTGAGAGAGAAACTCAGATAGGCCGGGGGGCTCATGAGCTAAAAGTAGATTTAATACTTTAAAATTTGAGTAACATTGTTTCATTTCCTAGCTGAATTTCAGGCTTGGCTAATGAAAGGATTATTGAAGCTATTTAGTATCACTGGCGATATCTCCATAACTCTAGACATTTTTAGGCTTAATGCCCTCTTCTGGTTAATAGTGATCCTGCAGCTTCTTAAGATAAGGTTATTTCACTTATTGATTGGAGAGATTAAATAATTAAGCCAGGTGGTCTCATAACTCAAAGAGAGTGCAATCCATGGGCAATTCAGATTTTGCACTTCCTTAAATGATACTTGATACAATGACATGCTCTCTTTCTGTAGGAATAAGGACTCAAGCTACCCAATCAATGGGCTTTTATAGGTGGGAGCCAATGACCCAGGGACCACCTGAGTATGATGTAGGATTGGCTTCCACGGTACTTTTGTTTTCTCTTATTTTCTTTCTTGTTTTCCTTCTGTTTCATCCCTTGACATCCCCTCCTTTCGCTCTTTCCTCTTAAAGATTTGAGACATACAGGGCTAAAAAAGAACAGTAAACTCAGTAGTTATAAGACTTGGATTTGTCACTGTAAGTAAATCACTTACTTTCTATGTAACTCAGTTTCCTTTTCTGTACAGTGAGACTAATGGCCTTTCTACTTACTTTTCAAGGAAGGTGATAAGCAAGTATCTATGCTATATAAATGTAAAGTTTAAACTTTTTTCTTTATTTTCCTTGCCTTTCTACCTTTTGTATCATTTCAACCCATTTAAATTTACCTGAGGAAAATGAGATGCACCATAGTCTTGTTTTTTACTTTCCAACTTTATTTTTAATAATAGTTTTTAATTTTCAAAATACATGCAACATTCGCCCTGGCAAAACTCTGCATTCCGAGTTTTTCTCCCTCCCTTCCCCCGACCCATTTTCTAGAAAGCAAGTAATCCAATATATATTAAATATATGCAATTCTTCTAAACCTATTTCCACATTTATCATGCTGCACAAGAAAAACAGGTCCAAAAGGGGAAAAAAGGAGAAAGAAAAAAAGCAAGCAAACAACAACAAACAAGGTGCAAATACTCTGTTGTGATCCACATTCAGTCCCTATAGGCTTCTTTCTGAAAGGAGATGGCTCTCTACATCACAAGTCCATTTCAGGAAACTTAAGTGTAAAAAAAAAAAACTTGGAATCTTACTCTGGACAAAATAGAGCTGCTAGAAATCAAACTAAAACCAAAAACAATCTTTGGCTCTTTTTGAATGTTTTTGTTTTTGCTTAAAAGAATCTCCAGAGTACTACAATTTTAAAAACCAAGTACTTTCTTGAGTTCAGTTTCTGGTTTGTTTTTTATTTTGTTTGTATAGGATTAGGGAATTGAGGTAGATTCAAAAGTTCTATTCACCCAGTAATTATTAAGAACTTACTATATATTAGAAACTGAGCTAGAACCTAGGGACAAAAAGAAATGAAAAAATCTCTGCCCTTAGGGGCCCTACATTTTACTGAGGGGATGATTTTTGAAATACCCTTTCTTTCCATATTTTTTTTGTTTCCCTTGTTATCTTTTTTTTTGTTTTTGTCTTCTAAATCCTTCATATCAAATCATTTTGTCTTATTTTTGAACCAAGCAATTTAATTAAACAAATAAGAATTAAGCACTTACTTTGATTAGGAATGAAAAACCAAAAAATTATGACCCTTGACTTTGAGGAGTCTAAGTGTGGAGTTTAGGACATTTGGAAAGGTATAGGAGCTAAGTCTTGCTTTTATTGATATAAGAAACTTCTTGAGGGGGAAATCCCCTCTCCTGATGCAGGTTAGCACCCTCTCTGCAATTTAGAGTCTTTCAGCCAGGGTTTTTAATGATTTTTGTGTCATAAATTACTTCTCAGCATAATGTTTTAAGGTGAACAAAATAAAATAAGGTACATATGATTACAAAGGAAACCAAATGTTTTGAGTACAAAAATAGTTCATGGATGCCAGTTTTAGAATTGCTGTCTTAGTTACAGTTAGTCAATGAATAAGCATTTATTTAAGCATTTACAATGTGCCAGGGATTGGCCTAAATGCTGGGGATACAAAGAAAGGCAAATTCAAGGAATTCACATTCTAGTAGAGGAGAAAACCATGAAATAACTAGGTACAGGAAAGATACATACAAAATAATTGGGAAGTAATCAGAGAGGGGAAGGGACTAGAAATGGGGGATTACAAAAGGATTCCTTTAGAAGGTAAGGTTTGAGCTGGGTCATAAAAGGAAATCAAGAGGAAAAAATGAGGGGGCATAGTACTTTAGGCCTGGGGGAGACCCAGCAGAGATAAAGTGTCATGTGAGAGGCCTGTGTAGCTGGATTGTAGAGGGAGGAGGGGAGGGAATGTAAAAAGATTGGGAGGGTAAAAAGGGATCATGTTGTGAAGAGCTTTAAATGATTCTCCTTATATGGGAACCTGAAGATATTAGGGAAATATTTGGGATTCATTGGTTTGAAGGGTACAATGCATGAAGGAATCTTTGCTTAAAAAATTATCATGGCAGGAGTAAGGAAGATGGAGTGGAATGGAAAGAGAATTGTGGTAGGAAGATTTTGATCTTAGAAAGATCATAAAAGATATCATAAGATCATAGAAGGCTATGGAAGTCATCCAATTTGGAAATAAAAAAAGGGATGTACTAAAGTGGTGGCTATACGAGTGGAGAGAAGAGGTCAGGAGACATATTGTGAAGATAAAATGTCAACAATGGGCAATAGACTGGACTGGGGTTGAAGTGATTTGTCCTGGATTTCACACCTATGTGTCGGGTGAACATGGGTTCTTGGAATTGGAAGCTTGTGTCTGTTCCTTACATAGCATTACTTCTCCTAGAACACTGGGTAAAATCAAACTTACATCCTTGACTCTTATAATTTAATTGGTTTGATGTTCAGCATTTTCTTGTTTGAAAGAAATGGGTATTAAAGTTTTGGATGTTTTGAGAAGAGAAAATGCAATAATCCCCACCACTTCCCTATACACATATATCCCTACAACTTTATACATTCCTAAGACTTCATTTGATATTATGCCTTTTACCCAAGGTGAGTTACTGTATTACAAACATTTTTTAAACAAGTAATTATTATTATTTTTATTAGGAATATTTTCCTGGCCATTTTCCCATGCATGATTAATGAATGGTTACTAAAGAACGAGGCCTACAGCTAGAAGGATATAAAAAATGATCCTACGCTAAAATATACAAACAACTTCTACATTTTAAAAGAGCTTTGGTCTTTAAATTTGGGAACATAAGCTAAATATAAAATTTAGTAATGCAGCAAATACTTTAGAGCTAGTCTTCACTAAATGGAGAGAAGCCTGAGTGATCTCCCTTTTCTTTTACTTTTACTCCCTTCTCTGGGGTGTCCCAGAGATCTATACTAGAGAGCACATGGTAGGAAAAATCCATCACCTCCAGAAGCTTCTCTCTCAACTTGCCTTTCCCTTTTTCTATTATTACCCTGAAATCATCCAGATTGCTCATATGGTTTGAATTGGGTGGGATTCACCATCTTTATTTCTTCTGGTGAGATACAGAACCATCACAACTTAACATTTTCCTTGCCATTGCCTCCTAAGGTCACCTAAGCATTAACCATATGCATTTTCTCTACAGTCAGATAACCCCTGACTTTCTCTCAGATCTAATTATATAACTTAAGAAACCCTAGTCACCTTTGCTTAGTTCTTAGGAATTCTAGGTTTTTCTATATATTCAACAGCTGAATTTTCTTCTATGTGTTGTCTCACTCAATTAGAGAGATTTCTTGGAAAGAGGTATTGGATTTGGAGTCAGAGAGACCTGAATTCAAATCTGCCCTCAGACCGAGTAATCCTGGGCAAATAATTTGATCTCTGTTTACTTCAATTTCCTCAATTCTAAACTAGGACTAATAATAGAATCTACTTCCCAGAATCCTTGTAAGGATCCAAAAGTACCTGACACGTTGTAGGATTTTAATAAATGCCACTTTTCTACCTTCTCTATTTATTCTTATTTCCTTCCTTTCTCAGTGCTTAGCACAGTTCTTGACACATACTAAACACTGAATGCTTTTTCATCCAATATTTGTTATTCATTCATCTATCCTTCCTTCCTTCCTCTTTCCCCTCCCTCCCTCCCTTCCCTCCTTTCCTCCTTCCATCTTTTCTTCCTTCCTTTCTCCCTCCCTCTCTCCCTCTCTTCTTCCTTTCCTCCCTCCCTTCCTCCTCCCTCCTTCCCTTCCTCCCTCCCTTCCATAAACTTGAAATATGTCCCTAGGGAAATACCACTATTTCATGGCAAGATGGATAGCTTCCCAACATGACAGGCTGGTAAAGAAAGAATCTTATGGATACATGGGAAAAAAGGGGACAGAGGGGAGCAGGGAGAAGGCTATCCAAATGCCTTCAACAGGAAATCATATTCTGAATCCAGTCATGGTATCCCTATCTAAAAATCATTCATTTATCTACCTGTACCTAGGGCTGGTTAAACATAATTTTAGTATGACAAGACAGCCTAACAGAAATTGTACCTGAATGTGCATAGCACACGAGGATAAATTTGTTAATCTTTCCAGTTTATACCACATGCACAAATTACATTTCAGTGACTGATTGACCTTCGTATGTTTTGCATGTAGAATAAAATATGACCTGATCTGATCATGTAATAAATATAATTGAAATATCAATTTGTATATGGCATGGAAACATAAGGAATAGGCAGTTGAAAGTGTCTCCAGTAGTAATTCAAAATGATCCTGCCAGACTATAAAAAAGGAACTATATTAGTAAATTTAATAGTTCAATTGATTCTTCCCTCACTTCAGCAAAAGAAATCTGTCTGCTCTCAGCCCAAAGCAGGAAAATCTCTCTGTTAACACAGCTGGGAGGCCATATTTCTTCTCCCCTATTTGAGGGCCCCAGACTGAATGAAGGGTCTAAAAGGAGACCTCCCTCCCTCCCTCTCTCTCTCCGTCCCTTCCTCCCTCTCTCTCTCCGTCCCTTCCTCCCTCCTTCTCCTTCTCCTTCTCCTTCTCCCTCCCTCTCTCCCTCCCTCCCTCTCTCTCTCCCTCCCTTCCCCTCTCCCTCACTCTCTCCCTCTCCCCCTCCCCCTTTCCCTTTCTCCCTTCCCCTCCTCCTCTCCCCCTCCCTCTCCCTCTCTCTCCTCTCCCTCTCCCTCTCCCTCTCTGTGTAATGGATTATGTTCCAGGATACAGGCACCTCATGGGGCCTTGTTCTCCCTACCTATCTGTGTTCTATATTGCTTCTGAAATAGTTTTTAGAAAAAAAAATGCTGTTAAAATGCCATGGAAGCAGCACAGAAGCTACCTACTACAAACAGCATTGCCTGCTATTAAGAATGATCTTTCTAAAAAATTCAAATGCCTCTCTTCTTTTTCCTTATTAGTCAGGTGGCAGATTAGACACATCTGACTTGGAATCAGAAGTACTGGATTTGAATTCTTCCTCAGTCACTTATTAACTGTATGAACATGGGCACGTCGCTTAATTTCAGTTTGCTTCACTTGCCTCAATTATAAAATGGGGATAATAATTATATCTCTCATACAGGTATATTATAAAGATAATTAGATATATATTGAATGCTTTGTAAACCTTAAGGATCTATACAAATGCTAGTTATTATTGTTGTTATTATTATTATTACGATTATTTTCCTAATTAGCTCATAAGCAACTTTGGTTGAGAAGACGATACCTGACACCTCTCCCAGGACCTTGAACATAAGGGGGTGCTCAAATACTATTCCCTGATAGTTTGTCCATCATGCATGTTGGCGCTTAAGGTGGGGTAGAAAGACTTTGAAACTAGGGAAATAGCAATATTTCATTTCATTCACGGGGCCAGTGCCTTCCCCAGTGTTATGGGAGGAATCAAACCCATCCAGATTAAAAGAAATTGAGTGGAGGAGGTGGAAGAAGAGACATAGAATGTTCTGCAGTGACCTGTTCGTGAGGTGAGAGCAGTACCTGCCCTCCAACATACCAATGCAGTGCTCTAAGAAGAGCTGAAATGAAAAGATTAGGGTATGCTAGCTCTGATGGGCTATGAGATTCACTGGATGCTATACTTTTGCTAGTGACACTGACAACTCCATTTTCAGATCCTTGCTGTGTATGGTTTTTGTTTTTTGTTTTTCCATTAAATTTTAGCATCCGGACTTTGGAATGGTCATTCCAAAAATTCACATTAACAAGACAGCTCTTGAACAAATTCTGCTCATGCAAAGTCTCTCCAAATGAGGACAAGGAGAAAGATGCCGTTGAATGAGAGCTGAGAGCAGCATTCCCCCTTCCCCATATGGATTTATTAGTCATAGACAACTGAATAAAACCTCAGATATCAGCTGGGGAGTTTCTTGGGCTTTATGACTGGGGAACAACGTTGAAATGACTGTAGCTATTTAAGTTGGTTTCCATTCTAAGGTAGTGTTTACTTTTAGAGTTGAAAACATTTAAGGCTCATTGATTCTCTAATTTTGCCCATGGTGGTTTCTTGATTATCCAATATGGCAAGAAAAGAGGGGATCTAGAAAGCAGAAGAGCCAAAACTTTTAACTCTTGTTTCCTCATCTGTATAATGGGGATAATTACTCTTACTTCACAAGGTTGTTATGAGGATCAAATGAGATATATATCTATATACATCTCTATACAGTTTTTTTTGCAAATTGTAAAGTACTAGGATTAGTGGTATATATATAAATTATTTTGCTGAAAACATGATACACTGAAAAGAACATCAAGTCAAAGAATCAGATTTTAAATTTAGCACTTGATCTATGTGACTTTGGGTAAATGAATGAACTTCAATGACCATATGTTGAGTACTTACTTAAAGGATCCTTAACAATTTTATGAAGAGCCTCTTATCATTGAGTTCAATTAAATAAAGCCAGATCAAGTATACCCCTGATTTCTGTGGATACAAATATAAAAATGAAGCAATTTCTGTCTTCAGGGAGCATATATTTTACTAGGTACACCAATATGTACATGGGTGTATATATATATGTATATATGAATATATATTTATATACATATATATGAATATATGTATGTACATGTATATCTGTGGGTACATATACATATATATGCATGTGTTGTATACATGCACACATATACATACATATATATGTATATATGTGCAGGTAGATGGTGCAGTGTATAAAACGGCCAGACCTGGAGTCAAGAAGACTCATTTCTTGAGTTCAAATTCAGCTTCAGACACATATTAGCTGTGTGATCCTGGACAAGTCACTTAACCCTGTTTGTCTCAGTTTCCTCATCTGTAAAATGAGCTGAAGAAGGAAATGGTAGGTCACTACAGGATCTTTGTCAAGAAAATAGCACTGCAAAGAATTGGACATGACTGAAAATGACTGAACAACTATATGCTTTGAATAGTAGACTAAATAGTTCAAATCTTATCCACGATTGTTATAGATATTTTATGTATTATATATAGATATTATATAGATATAGATAGATTGTATAGATATAGATATTTTCCTATTGTTATAGAAAGCCACTGGAAGTTTTTGGTCAGAGAAATGTGTTCTAACCTGTGCCTTGGAAAGATCATTCTAGCAGTTACATAGAGGATTGATAAGATCCTGGAAGGAGAGCATCCAAGGAAGCTGTTACAATCAAACAAGCAAGAAGGAATGAAAGAACAAATTAGAAGGATGGTGGAGTAGGTGACGAATGTCAGAAATGCCAAGTATGTGGAACCAACAAGACTTGGCGACCGATCGAAGGCAGGAGAGGAGAAAGAGGGAAGCGCCAAATATGATTCCCAGGTTATAAAGCTAGCTAATTGGTTCTATGGGAGTCCCTTCCATGATAATAGGGAGGAAATAGGTTAGGGATAAGGATGGCAACTTTCCATTTGTAAGGAACTGAGCCTGAATTTTAGGTTAGAATAAGTGCTGATGAGAGCACAGCTTCATAATAGACATTTATTGGTGCTTACCTCCTCAATGGAAACCTCAGCCAACTAAGAAGTGAATTAATTAATTTAAGAACTAAAGCCATAAGTGGAAATTGAAGAGAGGCAGCTTTTGGATCCATGTGGAGATGGATTTTCCAACAACGAGAGCTCTCTAAGAGTGAAATGGGCTCCCTCTAGAGAGACCTCATGAGAGCTCTTCTGGCTAAGGCTAGATGACCACTAGTTATAGATATTTTAAAGGGGATTCTTAGTTAATTACAGGTCGAATTATAAGGCCTCTGAGACCTCTTCCAACTTTAAGAGTTTGTGATTCTGGGAAAGGGAGCACGGCAGAGTGGGAGGCAGGGTGGTGTCACGGCAAAGCTATGGGTTCTATCATTTCCTGGGGGCTCTTGGGTTTTGTGTGAATCATTGTGCTTGATTTAAACAGCATTTGGAACATAATTCAATCCTTTCACGATGATTCAGGGTCATAATTTAAAACCCCAGTGGTTTTACTGAGAGGAAGATGTAGGCAATTTGGGACATTGGGCTGAATCTGCACTGACCTCTGCACCGATTTCTCCAATAAATCCCCAATAAACGTTTTATTTTTGTTATTTATCTCTTTCTCATAAGAGTGGAGTACAGAATGTGCAGCAGCATGACCTTAGATGCCTCTTTGCAAAATTAATTATTGAGGCAATGTTCAAAAAGGCTTTTCCTAACTTTTCTTGCCCTTAAAAATACCCTTATCAGCATTGTCTTTAGTAGTCCCTTTGACTTCAGTGGCATTCAAAGCATCCTATTATTTCAGCATCAGTTGTCACTTCAACCTTTAGGTCAGTTTCAACACACTCTGAATATCACTTGCATTAATTTCACAGGACAACATGATTATATCACAAGATCACAGATTTAATACTGGAAGTAAAGGTCATCTTTATCTAAGCTTTTCATTTTACAGATGGTAAACTGAGACCTGGCTGGTGTTGGTTTTTTTGTTTGTTTTTTATTGTTGTTGTTGTTTTGCTTCTTAGGATATTAATAGAGAACTTTTAAACCATGGACTTTTTTTAAATAACCAAAGATATAAATGGAATTTTTACATTGTTATCTTTTTATTTATTCCGAGATGCTCCAACATGTAGGCAATACAGATTGGTAGAAATAGCATAAACTCGAGAGGGAGGGAAGGTGACTTCAAAGTCTATCTTTGGCAGTTAAGATGTGTGTGATCTTTAGTAAACAAGTCACTTCCATTATCTTGGTCTCAATGTCCTCATCTGTAATAGATGTGATGTCTTCTCAGGATCCTTCAGGTCACATAAAAAAGCTTTCACCCACTTACAATGTGCCAGGTAGTGTGTTAAGGGCTGAAAATACAATTCACAAGCAAAAAAGAAAGACAGTTCCTCCCCTTCAAGTACTTCCATACCAATGTGGGAAGACACACCTAAAAGAGAGCCACTAAAGGCCTGAATGTGAGGAGGAGGAGGAGATGAAAAAGTACCAGGGAAGATGCCTTCCCTCCCTATTGGAGAAGTCCAGAGAGAATCCTAGAAAGGAACAAGAAGGAACATGTTCTCAGGACACTTTCCTAAAAATGGGGGTTTCAGGACAAATGGAACCATCAGAAAAAGAAGCCATGAGGGGTTAGTTTTCCCTCTATGAATTTTAAAAGATTTCTGCTGTATTCAGGAATTTTAGTACCTTCAGGTAAATGTTTATATCTGGCTCTGGAGGGCAGGAAGGAATGTATTCCAAATACATGTTCAAGTTAATTTATATTATTAATATTTTCTCTATCACTTTAAGTTTAGACAATCAACAAAATGATCAAACCCTGACTTGTAACATCTGACTATTTTTGAGGTATAAATGTCCACACTGAAAATTTAATAATTTCTTAATAGCCAGATATGAACTGGTTCCAGCATTGAAAATTTAATAATTTCTTAATAACCAGGTATGAACTGGTTCTAGTACAGTCCTGAATTTGTAAGAATGAACTAATACTAGTAATACTACCACTAAGACTACTACTACTATTACAACTATCATAATGTAAACATTCTGAGATCAGAGGATCATTTTAATTCTTTATATTTTTATACCTAGAACCTAACATAGTGCCAGGTATATGGTAGGAACTTAATAAATGATTTTTGATTGACTGATAGGACTGATACTACTTCTACTATTAGTATTGCTTTTTCTTTTACTACTACTACTACTACTACTACTACTACAGCTGCTACTGCTATTATTACTAATCTATTACTAGTACTACTATTATTACAATTACTACTAATATTACAAAAACTGCTACTAGTAAAGCAACCACAAGTATTACTACTACTACTTCTTTATATTTATACACTTAGCACCTAACAGTGCCAGGCACATGGTAGGAACTTAATAAATAATTCCTGATTGATATCACTGATACTACTTTTCCTTCTCCTCCACTTCCTCCCCTTTCTTTTTACTAACAACTACAACTACTACTATTGCTCTTATTATTACTACTAGTATTACTAGTATCCCCACTACTATTGTTGTTGTTGTATCCATACAGACAATTAGGTTGATTCTATTCCAAAGAATCTTTATTCTCCCAAGAATATTGATAAGATGGTGGCTTCCTATACCCAGATGCAAATGGACAGCCTTAGAGGGAGCAGCATCAACTCATACAAATAGGAAATGGGATAGTACCTCAGCCTTGGGGATGAGGGACTGTCTGGCTCACATTTTCCTTCTGGCATTTCAATTGTGGCACATAACCGAATCTCATCCAACTCTAATTCTGTGAATACATTTCAATGACACGAAAAGCCACAGCTTGGATGCCAGACCTCTTTGTATCAGATAACCCAGATTTTAGTGCACAATTGTACACATATCCTAAAGCAGCTGGTTCTGAACCACATAGAATCATCATTATGACAGTTTCAGACTGAAATAGAACCTGGCAAAAAGAGGAAAAATACTTAAATGTTGGCCAAATTGTTGGCCAAGATGAGTTTATGACAATTTTGTGCATTAGGATGATTCAGTAGGTCATATTCAAAGGTTTCACAGAAATACTTTAGAGTCTTTTGAATATAATAAAAATATTTTATATGTGTCACATGATACAACTTTCTAAAGCACATTTACATAGTCAGAGCTGATATTAGACATTTTATGAATAAAAAGATTAAGGCTGAAGGAGACTCAGCAAGAGTATTCAATAAGGTGAATTTGTAAGATGCATATTAAGGAATTCACATGGAGACCATCAGTAGTAACTGTAGCTCAGTGCCTCACACATAGTAGGCACTTAAAAAGTATGATCATTGGTGATGTAGCATTGTGTAGTTGGTGAAAGGAGGAGGAAGCTCTAGAGTTAAAGCTAGTAAAGCCTTGAGTTTGAATTTTGCCTCTAACAATAGTTGGTCAATTATGGGCAAATTTCTTTGACTATGAAAATGAAACAATGAAAGTTAGATTTATTTACTCAAAGGAGTTCTAAGAGGACGCTGTTTTATAAACTGTAAAATGCTCTAGGAATATGAGTTGTCATTAGCCATCTTCAACAAATACATTGAGAGAAATAATTATTAATAACCAATTACTAACATGGGGGATCCAGGTCTTTCCACTCTTTCTATTTCTTCTTTTAACTACTGGGTCAAGACAACATTTGAAGGACTGGACTGATGATAAAATTGGGTGCAATCTTTCCCGCACAACTGGGAAAACTTAGTTCTGATTAAATCTGGGGAAAGTTCTTAGTAATGCTACTATTTTTCTACTTAGCTAAGACTGGGGGGGAAATAGCTCCTTTTTTTCTAGCCTGAGATAGGAGTGTTCTGGGTTGAGGTGAGTCTCTTTCAGTCAAAAGTCATTCTCCAGCTCCTCATTAGAATATGCTTACTTCTTATTATAATATTCATCCTCTCATTAATTGTTAATTAATCAGACGTGATTTCTGTCAGGAACACCTATTTTTCCAACAGTATTTAAAGATCCAGAGGACTCAAGATTTGTTTTTGGCTTCTAAGAATGCTACTGACTTCATTATTAATTATTTGCTAGCCATAAGTAATAATATAATTATTAATTAACCAGAAATTATGTCTCTTGGACTTTTTATTTGTCATAACATAAAACGAGAGACAGCATGAGACATTGTGCTGGATCATGGGGATAGAAAGGGGAATAATAGTTTGCTGCTCTTAACAAGCTTATAGTCCGATTGAAGATCTAAGATATACTAAAATATATTGGCTGTGCCCCATGCTTCAAATACTGTCTCCTGATTTTCACTTCATGAAGTCACTTCCTTCAAGACAGCTGGAGAAAAACATTTTCTAGACTAGACCTTTCTTAAACTATCCTCTCATTTACTGGGGCTCTCTTTCCCTAAATATCTTTTATAGATCTACCTTGGATTTATTATTCTGATATGTATTGTGCATATAAAAATATATATACTTGTATCCCCATCATAATATAAACAGCTCTAATTCTTTATATTTGTATACCTAGCACCTAAAAGTGCCAGACATAGAATAGGAGTTTAGTCAATGGTTGCTGATTTGTTGATCCCACTAACAGGGAATATCCAAATTGAATAAAATATGAGATCTATAAAAAGAAAGAAGTATTTTCAGATAAAGTTGGGAAATGAGAAATCCCTGACAGGATTAACAATGACAGATGGTACAAAAATAGGTTAAAGTAGTAAAGGCTATTGAGTTATCAAGAAAAGTGATCAAGGAATGACTTAATAACTCTTTTCATCTCTAGAAGGATTTTAAGGTAAATGACTGTCCATGGTGGAAAATCTAAATGTACTAGATACGAGTTTAATTGAACAAAAGAACATGAATTCTGTGGAAGCTTTCAAAATCTTCAGGTTTTGGGGACCAAATACAGAACACTAAGATTGTATATTTGAATATTTTAAAGAAGCTTTTGATCATTCTAATCCAACACGTTTTAGGGACAATAGAAGTAATCTTTAAAAATAATTCAGTTTCCTAATTTGGATATTTTTGATTAATGGAAAGGAACTGTATCCTTGACATGCTATTAGAAGTTATGATATAATTAATATTCCTAATTGTTTGAGTTGAGGACTGTTTAATTTTAGACTCTGGTCATTGCCTGTAGTTTATGCCTGTAAAACACACCCAGGAACAATGTTCTCTCTTCCCTTGGTTCCCCAAAGGGCAGAATAATGGTTAATCAAGTAAAGCCCAAGGCTATATGTCTTTAAATCTTACTACACACACATATTTCACCCTCTCTTCCCTCCCCCACCTATAATTTTACATTGTTTCTTAAGCCTTAGGGATTGTATAAGTATTTAACAAATCCTTGGTTTTAATGATTTTTAATATCTTAATATGGGAGGGAAAACAGCACTTTGGATTTGGATCCAAAGGTTCTAGATTCAAATTCTGAATTTGCTGTGTAAGTGACTGAGGACAAATCCCAAGTCTCAGGATCTCATTTTCTTTTTCTGCAAAATGAGACACTGGGACTGATGACTTCTAAGTTCTCTTGTAGCCCTTAACCTATAACACATTCATTCACGTTGATGTGTGTGTGGTTTTCAAGAATTGTGATCTCATTTTTTGTGCATTATCCTCGGTATGGATATTCCCAATCCTGTTGGACAATTCATTTTTAAGTTACAGACCCTAAGAACTGTCTCTAGTAAATAATGTACCTATATGAGTTAGTTCTTATTTCCAAGCTCTATAGAAACAGCATTAAAAAAAAAAAACCCCACATTTCAATAGAGATCAGAGAGTATTTTTCAAATAAATCCCCATTCTATTTTTTCTTTTAAAAATGTTTTGGGGCTGAAATATCTGATTCACAATATTTAAAAGTCCTACAATTAATGTTTCAGGTTTGAGTAATTTTCATTTATTAGAGTTCAGACAGTCTGTTGGGTGTTTATGTGCTGTGAAATGACTCCTACGGCTTGTAAGAAAGAGTGTAAATTGCTAATGTTGTTTGAACTAGAAGCATCCAGTTAATATCTATGATACCACTTTTGGGGAAAACGGTTAAAAGTATAAAATGGAATAGACATGGTATTTACAGTATTACTGAAGAAGTCACAGTAACTGACAAATGAAATCGATGGCGGGGAGGGAGAGGAGGCGGAGTGTAATCATGTAAGTTCTGAAGCGCTAGAGGGTCTAAATTGTCACCTGTTTTTCATTGTTGTTTGCTTTTGGTTCAACGTGCAAGTCATTTTATTTACACCTGATTTTTTTTCTCTTAGACACGGTTTAAAGGACCAGGGCGCATTATAAAGAGGGACAATTTTCATGCCCGAAATTTAACTAGGATTTTCACGCAGCAATGAAAAGGGGGGAGGGGAGAGAAGGAAAAGGAAGGGAAAGAAAGGGAAGAATCAGGGAAAGGACAGGAAAAGAGGAATGGGAACCTTAAAAAGAATTTCTTTTCTATTAGTCCTCGAGCTGAGGGCAGGAGGAGAAATAATAGGGTTCCTCCATCTTTTTTCCCAGCAGCACAATCAGGGTCAAGTGGAACAGGTACCTCCACTCTCCAATCAGCCTTGGGCTACAGGAGGTGTTGGGGAGCAGGACAACAACTCTAGGGAAAGCTTTTCCTCGCCTGTCTGGGAAGATCTATTCTCAGAGTCTTTTCTCAGCTCAGTCTGCTCCCTAGTGGTTTTCTTTCCAGTAAATGAGATAATCTCACTTAAATGCCACTTAACTGTGGGCCCATTGCAGAGAGAAGCTAAGGCTGTCTGCGAAGAAATATCTGTGTGTGAATGAATGCACACATTCAACCTGAAGGATGTATGCAAATGCGGACAGATAACATTTTGCAGCTTTTTATAAATATTTGGGGA
Organism: Sarcophilus harrisii; assembly: GCF_902635505.1. Classification (NCBI taxonomy): domain Eukaryota; kingdom Metazoa; phylum Chordata; class Mammalia; order Dasyuromorphia; family Dasyuridae; genus Sarcophilus; species Sarcophilus harrisii. Next base: position 240,940,663 of record NC_045430.1, read on the forward strand.
CATAGCGATCTAGCGATCTATATCTACAGAGATATGGAATATAGTACACAGGTGTATTCTCTATCCTCTGGGAAACTCTCTTATAAAACAACAAATAAAATTACTTAGCTCTGTGTACACACACACACACACACACAGGCTACCCATATACCACATCTATCTGCCCTATTTAGGACTGTATAGCTCACTTTTGCAGCCAGCTGGGGAGCTGTTGCTTCCTCTGGCTGATGCATCTAAGCGATGCTAGAGGAAAGAGACAGAGTTAAGGGGAAACTCCTCCTCCTCTCAGTCTTCCCTCTTTCACCCGCTCCGCCCCCCCAGTTACAAAAGGGTGAAAAGTTGGCCAGAATGAAGGGCAGAAGGGTAGGATGGTTCCCGGGAAGCGCGCATCCGCTTCCAGGACCCGAAAGCCAGACTTTTGGCAGTCGGGATACGTTCGGGCAATCGCTGTCTTGCCAGCAGCCGATCCCTCCCTTTCCTGCCTCCCCCCAGCACCCCAACTACTCCCCCCCCCGGGCGTGTCCAGTGGGCAAGTCTGAGCCCCGCGCAGGGCTCCAGCCGAGTAGGATTCAGCTACGACGTGAACTTACCAAACCAGTTGGGGAGTAGTACCCGACCCCAACTGGAGTCTTTATCCCTCCGCCCTAATTCTGCTCTCCCCTTCCACCTTCTTCCTCTTCTGACTGCTTTCCAACCGCCGCCTCCCTGCACCCTAACCCTCCTCCTCCCTAGTCCTGAAATTAGCTAAGGTGACAGGGACCGTCTGCAGGATGTGACCAAAAAAAAAAAAGCTCTCTCAAGGACTCCTGACTACTCACATCTCAGGCAGCTGCCGCTGCCAGCACAGCTGGATTCCCGGGCGCCACTGCCCCCCAGCCCAGCTCAGCACCAGAGAGGCAGCGAAGGGCAGGGGACGACCCTTCCCGAACGTCCTGGTCCCGGGGACCCTGCGCTGATCTCGGAGCATCCTTGTCTTTAGCTCCTGGGGTTGGCACTCGGTGGGAAGGTTGGAGGAAAGAGGGGTGGAGGGGGGGATTACCAAATTCCTCCCAGCTGCAGGAAGTTGTCCTTTAAGGGGTGGGGGGAGGTGGGGGTGGAATAGCGGAGAGGCTGGTGAGCAGAAACACAGTCAGAACAGCATGTGGACTGGCTTCCCCTGTTTCTTCAATGCTCTGTGTTTGCAGCTGCGTCCGCTGCTGCTCCTGCGTCCGCCACCACCGCCGCCGCCGCCTTCCGTATAGCCTGCTGTCGGCAGCCGTCTCCCGGGCACTGGCTGGAGAGAGGGGACGGACTACCGCTGCCGCCTTCTCGGCTATATGGTGTCTTCTGGGTGGGGGGGGAGCAGTCGCCGCCGCCGCCGCCGCCGCTGCTCCTCCTCCTCCTCCTTCTCCGTCTGCTACTGATGCTGCTACCTCTGGAGCCGGCCCGCATTCATTCCCCCAGCCCGTAGTCTAGTAAGGAGTTGAGCCTCTGCGCCTCCCTCCAGGACGCTCGGACACACATGGCTTGTTACCTGGTCATCAGTTCCAGACACCTCAGGAATGGCCATTACCGTGGTATTAAAGGAGTCTTCCGGGGACCCCTGTGCAAGAATGGCTCTCCCTCACCGGTAACTCTCCCCCGAACCCCCTAACACGCACACACTCGTAGCCACCGTCAAAATAAACAGAGGGGGAAGAGTGTAATGTGGGTGGCTGTGTATACAAACATGGGACTCGGGGGATGAGCACCTACAGCATCTCTTAACAATAGTCCATACTGTCTGTTTATGGAGTTTAGAAATCTGCCACGCACAGATAGGGGCATGCGACTGTTTACATTTGTACTCGCACCATATGGTTGCCAGGAGCTTGATTTCTCAATGTGTAAATAATAACGGAATGCAGTTTGCTGCAGGAACCCGGAGGTATAGGTTTGCTTAGGATTCATTCTAAATGGAGCCTCAGATTTGGATTCTGCCAGTTTGGACCAGTTCGGAAAGTTTGGGTGACACTTCATGTTGTGCCTTGGGAAGATTTACTCTATGGGGAAGGAAAAAAAAAAAAAAAAAGAAAAGGTGCTTTGGAAAGAGTATGGATGCATCAGGTCTCAGGCAGTGAAAGGTGCTAGACTTGTAACATGATTTCACCTAGTGTTTTACCATGAGGTAGCATTAAAGGGTGGAAAAATAAACATGCATTTGTTTGATGTTTTTAGCTTGCCATGATAGAGATTTAATAATTTCTAAGTGGAATGAACATTTAAGAAACTATACTTCTGGTTAAGTTGAAACAGAGCTTGCTTGGGGGCTCTGATTTAAATGCTAATTATATCCTTGGAAGATGCTATACCCTAATGATATTTTAGGCTGCAAATATATTCCAAGAAAATGTAAGTATGAATCATGCAGAAATATTATACCTGCATTCTTAGGAAGTAAATGAACTCGAGTAACAATACACTTTGGGTTCAGGGTAGAGAAAGCCAAGTTAATATACAATGAAACAGAGAGAACTAGTTTTCCACATTAGTCTCATTTTTCTTTGTATGCAATTTCCAGTATGAACTTTAATGCTTCGTGTGGGTGAATTAATTTTTAGTAAAGTTATATTGAGAAAGCTGTGATTATGTTGGATATAGACTATACTCATGAAACTTAAAATATATTTGTGCAAAAAAAGAACAGAAATGTAAGTTATAAAGGAAAGTTTTGCCTTATAAGGTGCTTATCCACTATAAAAAGTTTAATTTTGCAAACCTCCTCATTCATTTGAACAAGAGAAGTTAGATATAGGATATCATGATATGAATCAAAGCTTTGAGTCACAGGAGCTTAAGGTTGGATGATGCTTTTGGTACTTGAGTTTTTATTTTCAAACTCTTTGACTTCCTCTCATTTTTAAAGTCTTTGAGAATTAGAGATCCCAGAAGCTTCCTTAGTAAGCTGCTTACATGTTTAACTATTTCCAGTGTCAGCAAAATCATTCTTGTATTAAACTCCAGTCTGTCATATTGTAAATGAAGACCATTTGTGGGATTTTCCCAGTCTTCAGCCATTCTAATGGTTCTCTTCCAAACATTGCTTTTAATTGGGGGAACCTTGAGCTGGACATGTAATTCCAATAAAGCCTTGAGTGGTTCTTTGTATGGAGGCAGGGATACCTCACTGGTACATCCTGTTTCAGCTTGAGTGGGTTCCCTCAGAGGGTTGGTGCATGCTGTTAGTTATGGGTTCCTGGAGTCTGGACCACTGTGTGTGTGTGTGTGTGTGGGGGGGGATCCTGGTCTTTGGCCACAGATTGGATTCTGAACCTTCTCTAGTTATTTCTCAAATGCATATCTTTGAGTAAGGGGAATCTTGGGCAGGAGGATGCAAGAGTATTAAGGTAATGTCTCATCAAAATAGAAACTCTACTGATGATGGGCGGCCAAATAGCATTATCCCATATAAAGAATTATAGTTTTATCCATTATTGGCTTGTTTTTAAACTGAAAATGCTAGTTTAACAATCCTATTGACTATCATGCTATGACCTCTTTGTCCCAGCTGTATAAATTAGTCTTTCCTAAACTTATTTTTAGTTTACTTTTACTCCCCAGACCACAATCCTTCAGTTAATGACAATGAATTCTATTCTGCTTACTATAGATCACCACTCCAATTTGTCAATGTTGCTGTTAATTTGAACAGATCTTGGGAGGTTCAGGACATTTGCTCCTCAACTGGATGATATCTGAAAATGTTGTAAAGGGTATATTATGCATTTTATGGTTCAAGTCATTCACTGAAAAATTATGTAGCATGTGGTCCAGCATTGACCCGTACAGATCATCACATAATGGTGTGTATCCTTACTTTGAAACTGGTCTTCTAGCTCCCCTTGTTCTCCTTGTGCAATTGTTTTGTGATCTAGATTGTTTTTTCTAGTTTGTTAGTAAGTTCATTGTGAGAGATGGAATTAGAAGTTTTCCTCAAGTCAAACTTTGTTTTTCTGTGTCTCATTTTTAAAGGTATTTTCATATTGATTTAATGAACCCCCCCTCCTTTAAGCCTTTCCCCCTTTCCTCCCCCTAGTGTTTTTCTTGATATAGATATTAAATTTTCAGATTTGGAATTGCCATGTCATCCTTTTTCTCTTCAAAAAAATATGAACACTGTACTGCTCTTATTTTTTCCAAATTGAAGTACTTTCCTAACCTTCAGTAAATTCTCAGGAATGGCAGGTATACCTTTTAACCTCAGTAAATATTAACCTCTTTTCATGGCTGTTCAACAGAGTCTAGTTATATGGCCACAGCTGGCTTCTCACTCTATCCTACTTGTGCTTTCCATTCCTATTCAAATTCATAACTTTGTTTCCCTGAAAATTAGAGATGATATAAAAAAGGGAAATACCTATAAAATCCCCTATAATAGAATCTCAGAACTAAAATATATACCAACTTACTTTACCAGAGAGAATAACAGAGCCACAATCAAATGTGGACATAAAAATGTGTTTCTTGGATGGTTATTTTAAAAAGAAATATCTGGAAATGCTCCAGGTATAAAATGTCACTCTCTTAAAAATGTACTTTCACAGTTTTCCATTTGCCCCTAGTGTTTGCTGGTGTGGGTTATTATAGTCAAAACTACTGTGCGCAGCATTTTTTTCTTTCTATGCTGTTTATTTCAGAGTATTTACTTCAGAGGACATTTACTTTGTATTTTTAGTGAGAATTGCAGGGATAATAAAATATTTGGAAGTTATCAAGCTATATTCCCAAAGTTAAAGTAAAAGATGGCTCTTCTCATCCAAGGGTATAACTGCAAAGATATTCTTTGAAGGTTGAACTTTACTACTTGTTGGGAAGTATGTGTAGAAAGTACGGCATATTCTGTTTATTTCTAATATAAACATGTTGCTTGAAATTCTGCCATAGTATAAAGAGAAGGAAAAGAAAGAAGTTAGGGGATACTATCTATGAAATTTTTTCATTGTTTTGAGAGAAAACTGGAATTCTCTCTTCCCTTCTTCCTTTGTAGATGCCTAATTCCATCCTCTCAACCATAGTAACAACTAGCTCACATATATTTCTTATTTCTGATTGCCAATAAACCTGAAAAAATAACTGTCTTAGAAGAATCAACAAGTAAGAGAAAAACAACTCCCACAAATTCTCAAGAATTGTTATCAACCTTTAAAATTATGTCCACTCACACACCCTAAAAAGAAACAAAACATACATTTGTTGTATTATTATTAAAAATTGTCAAAAGATATGTATGGGGAAATCATTTGTTTAGCATTATATATACTAAGAATGCGTCCTCCTCTTAGTTTTAGAAAGGCAGCAAAAGATAATTTCTAAGGAAAATAATCCATTCTGAGATAAAACCTACCATTGCAGACCAAGAAAACTCCCTCCCTAATATGTCAGGATTCAGAAAACCAAACACTTTTCTCCACCTTAGGAAATTTAGAGAGAAAAATGCATTATTTCAGCTAATTTGTAATGGTAATCTTTTGATGTGAAAAAAACCAACTTTATTTTCAAATTAATGATCAACAAGAGGCAATGGTTTGGAGGATTAAGAGATGTTGGGCTAATGTCAATATTCCCAGGTAATTCATTAATATTATAAATTGCTAAGTAGATGATGAATTGCATTGTTACAGGAGAGAAATTCTCTAAATCTATGAAGTCACAGGTCAAGTGAAATATTATATTTACTAGATTGAGGTTGGATTTAGTTTACTTGATCCATGAAGAGTTAAAAGGAGTGATGCTATTGAAACAAAATCTGTATGTGACAAACTGTTATATAATTGTCACTGTAACTTGATTCTATCTTTTTGTGCTTTTTAACTCTAAGTTTGGAAGTAAAATTGGGTATCTTCATTTGAAGAATTCTACAACATCATGGCTCAACACTGAGAGAGGGGGCTTTTGGGAGCATGCATCCCTAAGTTCCTAGTTGGGACTGATGGAATTTGGGCATCAATATCGCCTTTTAGAGGTGCTAAATGACCCACACTGAGTGCCATCTCTTCCACATGTCCTTACATGAACATCTTCACTGAAAGTGTTTTCAACTGATGTACTGTCTCTTACTTCGTAGAATGAGAGCTTCTTGAAGACAGGCTTTACTCTTTATTTTTATTCCCAGGACTCAGCACAGTATTTGCAGATAGTGAGTACTTAAGAAATGTGTCTGTATTGAATCATTACACAAATCAAGATATTTCAGGAGCTCTGATGTGCTTCTAATCACAAGTGGGGAGCCTCCACCTCTTGTTGTCAACTTTGGGTTTCTCTTAGCCAGATGTGAGAGATTCTCAATGTAATCTTCAAATTCAGATTTCCAGTTTGTAACTTAAAAGGGAATTCTTTCTCTTAAATCAGAAACTTAGCATCTTTTGATTGTTGCACATCTTTAGGTTTTGTAAATATGCGAAATCTTGTTTCAGAATAATTCAGATGTTTAATATCAAATATGTGTAAAATTATAGAATAAAAACATTATGATTACTTGAGGTTGCATCCATCTCACATATATGCCTTCATGTCAGGACTTTGACAATGTTCTCCATGTTTCTAATGCCTGGTCTGAATTATAGACATGTTCTTTAGTGTGAACAAACATCTTATCAAGACATTTCCAAAATGTTCTCAAATTGACACAAACTTGAATGTGCTAAATGTAACTTTAAAGATAGACACTTCTCTACACCAGTCATTATTATAAAAATATCTCACTCTTAGATGGCACTTTAAAATTTGCAAAGAAGTTTGCCTTTATTTCATGAGAATGACGACAATCATCTGAAGTGGGCACTATTATTCTCTCTATTTATATTGGAACAAAGAGGGAACTGAAACTTAGAAGCAGCATAGGGACTTGACTAGGGTAGGTAAGTGCTGAAGACAAGATTTGATTCTAGCTCTTTATGAGTCTAAGCATAATGATCTATCCACTATGCCAAACTGCTTTAGTGCATCTTCTTTATTTGGATACAGGAATAAATAATGGGTAGATATATGGTGCAGTATGTAGAATACCAGCCCTGAATTCAGGAGTATCTTAGTTTGAAGCCAATCTCAGACACTTAACACTTCCTAGCTCTGTAGTCCTGGGGCGAATTACTTAACCCCAATTGCCAAAAAAAAATAATAACAACAAAAAGGAACAAACAAGGTATTCTTCAACCAATACTTTCAATAGAAGAGCTATAATCACTATTTCTAGAGTTATAGGACTTAAATCAAATCCTGCTCCATTCATTATTACCTTGTGACCCTGGGAAAAATTATTTAACCTCCTTTTCTTCTTATTTCCTAATTTGTAAAATGAATGTGCTGGATTAGATGGCTCCTGAGATCTCTAAATAACTCTATAAGCTTATATTTTCAGTGCAGTGTCCGTGGTTGCAATTGGTTAGAAGTCTATTCTTTTGCCTTATGATAAATATTATACTATTTATTTTTTCCAACCACATCACTGCAAAACCTCTTCATGCCCCCCAGACCAGGCATGAAACCCTGGTTTTAAAAGATTTCTACTTTTGGAAAGTCATAATAGGCATTTAAATGTCTACTCGAAGAATTTCCTTGACTTTCAGACTTTGCATCCTGCTAGTTTAAAGAAGTTTTTGCTATAGAAAGAATGAAAACTATGTTTCAGTGGTGCAATTTGTGAATTTTTAATGAACTACACTGTGTTGTTCCTTATGACAAAGAAATCTGATGCAATAATGTGCTTGGGTTTGTTACTCTTAGGTTCTCAATTAAAATAAGTGCTCTGCTCTATGATTCTGCCCTTATAATTTGGAAATAAAATAAAACTAACAAAATCACATGCTGAGTTAATTTATATGCTAAATATGGAATAGCATTAAATGTTGGATTTGATCATTTGTAGCATTAAGCAGTCCTACCCTTAAATAGCATGGCCTCATGAATGACTATGTAGTCTTTGATGAATAATGTGTGTTCTGTATTAACAGAGCTGGAAATGCCAGTAGGCTTAAGGCTATGTCAAGAACAAGGAGAATAGTGAATGTTTAAATAACGTTATCACATTTAATTCAGTATGAGTCTGTTTTATTCAGAGCAGCCTCTTTCGTAGAATTTGTTTTGTATTTGTGTGTTCATCGAGTATTAGATTAAACAAAATGACTTGGATTTGGGTTATAAAATGTTCCTTTGCTTTAATTTTTTTGATTTCCAATAAAACATATTTCTTTGTAGAAAAAAGTTACAAAATGACACGTGTTGAACTAGATACCACTTAGCCTTCCATTTTAAACTAATTTTACTCAAATGATGTTGTAGATGGGTTTAGGAAGAAAATCTTTTGAAACTGGCAGATATTTTCATAAACTAAGGCAGGAATAGAAAAGTAGTGAACCATTGTTATTTTAGGTTTTATTCAAGTTAGAAAAATACTATTGTCTATTGCACTTTTAAGAATATCTTGGAAAGTAGGATTTATTGCACTTTTAAGAATAATGTAATGCAAAATGGGTGTTCACTAAATCATTTGTTTTGTTGTTCTCTTCAAGGAAAAATTCAATATATATGATATTATCTATGTCAAACTTTCCAATGGAAAAGTCTCATTTATTTCATTCCTACTGTGCTCACTAACAATTTTGAGCCATCTGAATTGCATCACTGATAGGGAAATCTTAAACCATTTCTTTTCATTCTAGAAGAAGGGAACTAGGAATCACACTATGTTCAGTCCTAGTCAGATAAATATATTCTGTTCTAGACATCCCATTTTAGAGTGACACTGAAAACTCCATAGCTCTAAAAGAAAGTTACCAGGATGTTGATGACACTGAAAATCAAGCCTTATGAACAATGTTTAAAGGAACTTTTAATGTTTAGCCAGTAAAAAAAAAAAAAAGAATGCTTGGGGAGAGTGTTACAGTTTATATCATTATCTTCAGATCACTGAAGGAATAGCATCTGTAAGAAATACTAGACTTAGTCTTTATTGTTCAGATAATGTAACTAGGACAAATGGCAGTGATGGTGAAATAACAGGGGTATAGATTTTAACTCCATATGAAGAGTCTTTAACAATTAGAACTGTTCAGAAATGGAATGTGCTCCTTTAAGAAGTACAGTTATCCCTTCCCCTTTGCTACTTTCCCCATCATGGTTTCCATATATTACAGGTAGGCATAAGAAGATAAATGGGGATTTCAGGAGAGTTTTGTAGGTGCTGCAAATCCTCATCATGGTTTCCATATATGACAGGTAGGCATAAGAAAGTAAATGGGAATTTGGGGGGAGCTTTATAAATGCTGCAAATGATACACAAAAGTCAGCAAATGACATAAAAACTTAGAAAGTCAAAAATACATACATTTTATGCATAATATTGTATGATATCAACACAAATTATACAATAAGCTGCTTTAAACATCCCATAAAAGAAAAAAAACAGACTTTTTCTCTGGTATAAAAGGAAGACCAAAATATTTTATGGAAATTTTCCAGATTGAGAAGGCTCCATGCCCCTAATCCTGGTGATGTGAAAAGAATAACTGTGATGAGTCTCCCTATTACTGGAAACATTTAAGTAGTGAAAGAATGACCTTCTGTTAGAAATGTCTTAAAAGGGGCTTCTGCAAATGATTAGACCAAATGACCTCTAAGTTTTTCAACTCTGAAAATCCTTCATTGCTTGGAAACCTACATTCAAGCTTTAGCTATGGGGGCATTGACCTGGAATGGTATACTGGACAACATTGAGATGATTTATGCTGTACATTCATTGTGTTCAGTTATAATTAGGGCTGCCAAAATTTTTATTTGAAGATTGGCAAATTCTTTTGGGCAAATTCCACTTCGTTTCTGTGTGGGTGAAGGAATTCAAAGATACATTAGTTATAAATGGCAATTGTTAGGCTTTTTTTTTAAAATAGTTATATCCCTCCACTCTTGTTTCCTGTACCTTCTGTACCTTTATCCCAATTTCCCTTAAGGCAAATGAATTTGTAGATGAAATGCTAACAGTTATATCCATGGCCCTTTCCAAAGACATCCTCTTCAACGAACTTATGGACCCACTGTTACTGTAGCTATGCTCTCTGAATTCCCTCCAAACCCACAAATCTTCTTCCAAATTCATAGAAAGCTTCTTTCACAGCTGTACTCATTCCTTTTCCCAAAAGTATTACTTAATATCTCTCAAATTGCCCCCCAAGAAATGCATATACATGCTCATGCTATTCAGTTTCTTACTATCTTATGAATGATTCTGTTGCCTCCCCTTTGGTTTATTAACCAAAAGTTTCTTCCTTTCGCTCAAACTCTAGTGAATCAAAGGAACCACATAAGAAGGAAATTTCTATGGAACATCCAAATTAGGGAGTGAGATTTTTTTTTTTTTTTTTTGCCTTCTAAGGTTCAGGGTTTGTTATCATTGTACTTGGATTAAGAAGTAATAAAAAAGTATAGCTTCTATTGTTGTATAGACTCTATGTTTGCACACTTAAGCCTAAGTGACTTTATTCTTTGTTTCAGAGCCCCAGAGAAACTGATTGTGTGACTCCTCACATAGCAGAACATTGGCTACTCATATGTTTATGACAATATTTCTTTGTCACAAAGGAGATTCTTTGTCTCAATTGTCTTAATCACTGATTATTAGACTTTGCTTCAAGTCAAACTGAGACCTAAAACCTTAATTTAAAAAGGCCAAGGTCTCCCACTGCATCCAGGGCCATCTCATGCCATCTTTATCTATGTCTGGCCACTGGTCCCAGATGGTTCTGGAGGAGAAGGTGAGGCAGGTGATCTTGTCCAGTCGTTCCTCACTTAAATCCAATTCACTTGCATGTCATAGCATTCCATAGTCCTCTTCCAGAACTGACTTTAGTGGTCTGAAATTGGTAAATTGGAAGACTTGCTCCATCCCTTGCTCCGTCCTGCAGAAAGAGCATTTGGGGCCAAAGAACCTGGGTGGACATTCAAGTTCTACTTATTCCATGTATGAGCTTAGCTAAATCACTTAAACCTTCTCAGTCTTGTTTTACTCATTTGTAAAGTGAGAGTAGGATTATATGATCTCAAAGATCCTTTCTAACCCAAGTTCTAAGACTAATGATAACAATAATGCTATTTAATAATTTATAGTTTTTAATATATGCCAAATATTGTGCTAAGTACTTTAAAATTATTAGCTCATTTGATCCTTTTAGCCACTCTGGGAACTCAATGTTAATCTTTTCCCATTTTAACAGTTGAAGAAATTGAGGCAAACAGAGTATAAGTAACTTGTCCAGAATCAGTCAGCTAGCAAATGTCTGAGGCTAGATTTGAAACCAAATCTGGGCCTGTCCCTCAAACCATTTCACTACCCAAGATAGTGATAATAATAAAAATAAATTAATGATAATAAGCACACATATTTATAATATATAAATATAACTTTAAGGCTTTATATACACATCTATCATCTATTTATTTATCCATCTGGATTAAAGGAGACTTTCATTTTAAAAAATGACAGATTTATTTAACTTTCCTGGGTTTCAGTTGCCCCATCTCTATAAAGAAGGAACTGATAAATGAGGTCCCTTCCAGTTTAATGATACTATGGTTTTAATTCCAGAACTCAGCCTAACTCAGTGTTACTCATGGAATGGATGCTAGCTAAAGGTGTTGGGCTCATAGCTCGAAGGATAGGAATAATTCATCCACTTTATATGCTATTTACATACTAAATAATATTTATATACTATTGTTATACAGCCATTCCAGTCACATACACATCTTTGTAACCCCTTTTGGGATTTTCTTGATGGTTTGCCTTTCCTTCTTGGGTTTACTTTACAGATGAGGAAACTGAGGCAAACAGAAGCTAAATGACTTGCTCAGAGTAACATAGCTCATAACCATCTGAGACTGAATGTGAACATAGATATTCCTAACTCAAAATCTGACCTTCTATCACTATACTACCCATAATTTACAATACCCTTGCATTAAATGCATAATTAAAAGGAGAGTAATTTTGAAAACTCTCTGAGAGAGCACTCTTTGGAGGATGGTTTATTTTTTTAAAGCACAAATAGTAATGATGGTATATAGTGCTTTAATACCTACAAAACCCTCTCCTTTCTCTCAAATTGGATTTATCCCTAATTACCTCTGTAACCTTGAGCAAACTGTCTAATGTCTTTGGGCCTCAGTTTTCTCATCTAAAAAGCAAGAGGCTACCCCTTTTGGCTCTTCCAATTCTAAAGCAATGAATCTATTGTTTGTCTTTCTATATATTTTTCTACCTAATGGAATATAGGGGAGGGGAAAAGGGAGTTTCACCATTCTGGCTAGATTCCCATTTGGGTAATTTCATTATGTCTAATGAAATTAACTCTATAGTTTCAATAGGACAAACTATTTCTCCTGTGCATCTGTTGATTGTTACAAATATGTTCTATTCTGCCCCTGTGGCAGCTCTATTTCTATGGTATGTGAAGAAAACACTTTCCATGGGTAATTTTGTGCAGCCGCTTGAAGTCTGGTGGGGTGGGAGCTAGGGTAGGAATGGGGGGGAACAGTCCTTTCATCATGATTATGTTTTTCACTTTAATACCTACAAAGATTCATTTAGTGAATTGCTTCGAGTATAATTTAATGCCTCTTACTAATCGAAACCACAATGTATTTTATTGCATTTCACTGTTTCTGAACATCTTGTGGAAAACACCAGAAGAGAATGAAAATGTGTTGTGCATAAGCTGATGAAGTCCCCACACAGATTAGTTCCATTGTGTTGCCCACCGGCTCATATTTCATAACTGTCAAAGACAGGAAATGAACATTAGGAATTACTGAATCTGCTCTTCCTTTTCTTGTCTTGGTTGGCGTGGAGGGCAGAAAAAAATATCCTTTGGTTATCACTGCTTGATACCTTGTACACAAATAGAAAGGGAAAGCCTCAATGGCCTTCCCAAAGCAAAGGCACTAAAGCTGCTTCCAAACAGTTGTGATGGAGAAGGAGAAGGTAAGGGGAGAGAAAGGACACTGTCCAGTTTGTCAGAGCCTTGGGACCCCTTGCTGTTCTAACCTGTAGTATTCTATTGTCCAATCCTACTACTTTTTTTAAAAAAAGTGTAAATAAAAGCTGTTAAAAACAGTACTGTGACTGTTTGACAGCATATGGAAATTCTGCCCCTGAAATTGCACCTTCCTTTGCTCCGAGGAGGGAGATCTATGTCATTATCTCTACCTATTCCAATTAGAGTTCAGCTTCTTTTAATATCATATACATTTTTCATAAATTCTCCTTAGATGGGGAAGTTCAGACAAATGCCCCAAAGGGTAGACAAACTCCCTTGGTAGTTTAAAAAGATATGTGACCTAGACTGAAAGATATTTTATTTTTGATTTAGTTCCTTTATTATCCTCAGGCAAGAGGACTTGAAGTATTTTTTAAAGGTGTGGTAGCAGTATGAACAATCAGCCAGTTTTGTATTCAGTTCCATGATAAATTTCCATTGTTACCATCTCTGCCCATTCAGGTTTAATGGTGCTTTTGAATTAGAGACATATATCTGCCTCTTAACTGGAGGTCTTCTGAATTAAGGTCATTTTTTGGACTGGATTCTATCTAAATTGACCATCTGTAAAAGGTAATTATTCAACTTTCTATTTCACTTCAGTTGGTCTAAGTTATGCTGTTAACCATTTGAAACATATGTAAAATATTATACCAACTAAGTTGATAATGAGTAGATATATGTTAATATATGGTTCTATCTGTGAGTATTTCATTATCTTCTTTTTAATATGTAGTTGAAATTCAGAGATCCAACAATCATGTATATTAAGAAGTCAGATCTCATGTAGTAATGAGTGAGTCTGTTGCATCTTCCTTCCTTAAGAAGAGAAATAAGTTCCATACTTAGGAGCAGATAATCTGCTAGTTTCAATACCAAACTAGTTATTTAGACTTTTTACAAAAGGTGAACTTTGTTTCAACAAAATATAAACTTGATTATAAAAGTTTTATATTAATGCATAATGAAAGAGTTCTAAAAAACTAGGCAAGTAAAACCGTAGTGCATAGAACTCTGGATCTGGCAGGAAGACTAAAATTCAAATTCTGCCTTAGATGTTTATCAGCTGTGTGATCCTGGGCAAGACACTTATTCCTATTTGCCTCAGTTTCTTCATCTGTAAAATGAGCTGGAGGGAAATGGTAAGCCAGTCCAGAATCTTTACTAAGAAAACTTCAAAAGGGATCACAAAGAGTCAGACACAATTGAACAATGGCTAAATAATAAAAAAAAGTTTTGGTTATAAGTAAACCAAAACTTTTTTAAAAAAAATTATTTAGCCATTGTGATGGCTATATAAGCCATATAATAGCCATTAGCTATAAGTAAGCATTGTGTATGTGGGACATATGACTTATTAGAATAAAGGAGTAATATTCCTGATACCTTCTGCTCTAGCCAGATATCATTAGGAGTTCTATTCTATGAGTCACATTTGAGGAAGGATTCGGAAAGTTTGAAGGGTTTCTACAGCTGGGCTACCAAGATGGTGGAAAGCCTCAAGGTCATGTTCAAGTGGACCATTTGAAATGAACTAATGATGTTTAGTTTAGAGAAGAAAGAGTTAGGTAGGGAATATGTATAATTATTTTCAAATGGCTGATTACTACTTCTATGATTTTTTTTTGGGGGGGAGAGATGTGTGTAGCGATTAATATCCATGCATTTCAACTTTCTGATTTGTAAAAGGGAGTTTGGACAAGTGGGTTTCTGCTTTCCTTCCAGTTCTAGCTTTTTGAACCTATGAATATCTGAAGACCTATTGTGTAGAAAAAAGATCAGCTTTCCTTGCTTTGACTAGGAATGGCAGAAATAGTAGCAATGAGTAGAAGTTGCAAAAATCAATTTGAGCTTTACAGAAGAGAAAATCTCTTAATAATAGGATTTGTCCCGAAATCTTTTGAGCTTCTTCTCAAATGTGTGGATTTTCCCTCACTTTGAGATCTCAAAAAAGGTTGGAGGGATTTCTCAGACACATTTGCAGAAAGAATTGTTTTTCATTTATGAGTTGGACTCAATGGTTGCTGAGATATCTCCCAGTCAGATTCTGTGGTTATTTCTCTGCACATTTCCCTCATATTCCTCACTGAATGATGGCAGGAGATTAAAGTAGGTGAAACTTTGGGATGGAACTATCTTAACACAAATTAAAATAGTTTTCCCTGTTATAATTCAAATACTATTGAGGGTAGTATTAAATGCAGTAGTAGCCCTTTAATTTATATTTATATTTGTTTAAATTGAAAAATAAAAAAGTTTTCTTTTTGCTGTTGTTTAGTCATTTCAGTTGTGTCTGACTCTTAGTGACACTTTCTGTGATTGTCTGCAGCAAAGATACTGCAGTGATTTTCCATTTACCTCTCCAGCTTATTTTATAGTTGAAGAAACTGAGGTAAACAGGATTAATTGACTTTCCAGAGTCACACAGCCCGTAGGTATCTGAGGCCCTATTTGAACTCAGGAAGATGAATCTTCTTGATTTCAGGCCAAACATTATCCACTGTTCCACCTAACCATCCTATCTTTTCTTTTTATATAATCTCAATTTCCCAATATATTCTTTCCCTGCTACTGCAACCAAGGTTGATGTGTAATAGAGAGTTTCTTAAATAGAGGAAAATCAGTTCCACAAAACTTTCCAATATGCAAAGAGGCCTAATTTTATTTTGCAATATTCCACACCCATAATTCCCTGCTTCTGCAAAACTAGAAAGAGGGACCTCCTCATATATATTCTTCAAGAATAAACTTGGTTGTTTATGATTTTGCAGTATTTAATTTTGGCTAATTTTTCCCATTTACATGTCTGTAGTCATTGGTACATGTGTGTACTTCACTTTGCTTCAGCTCTTATTTCTTCCCACCCTTCTCTATATTTATCATTTTACTTGTTGTTTATAATATAGTGATATGCCATTATCTTTATGTATTTTTTTTTATCTATTTGTTGGCTCTTGGTAGTCCAGAGAGGTACCATTTGAAATTTTTTTCCATCATTTTATTTATTGGACATGGAATAGATCTTGAGGGATTCTAATTCCAAAGGCTTGTGAAAATTACTAAGGTCAAAATTCAGGATAATTCAATGGCAAGTAAGACAACTTCCCTATTCTTAGGGACTGACAGTTTTGGAGGAAATTCCCAGGAAATGGGAATGAAGTATCTGATAGCATTTATAAGGGAAAGAGAGACCACGAAGGCACTTCATGTCTGGAGGAGATGACGGTGGTAGTCATAGGGAAAGGGTGAAGACTGGGGAATATTGGAGCTCCCAAGGCAAATTTTATCTGTTTTACAGTTATATTTATGGGCAGCCCTGGAGAATAGGCCTAGGCTAGTGGACTTCTTGGGGTAATTAATCAAAAGAGAAGGATTTTAAAGGGAGCAGAAAAAGGAAGGAAAAGTTGATAAAGATAAAATGTAAGCAGTTCCATATTTCCTTAGGAATATTGACTTGGAAAACCACATGTTTACATATGTGTACATATACATGTAAATATACATACACATACATATTACACATGCACAAATATATATGCATGTGTATACATTTTATTAATACATCAAGATTAAGATCAGATTGGAATGACATATTTTTTCAAGTTCAGGCTATATATATCTGTATGTATATATGTATATCTCAGATCCTCCATGCTTCAAGGCTAGCTTTCAATTCAAATAGAAACAGATCCCTAAAATCCACAAAAACAATTATCTCAAAAGACTTAAACAGAAAAAATATTATGTGTTTCACTTAAATTTTGTTAAGCATTTCCTGCTTTTAATCCTTTTCCGTCCACTCTAGCTGTGAGAAGATAACTCCATACTATGCTATGCTGATTTTAAAATAAATACCTATGTGCAAGGCAGCTGAATTTAAGTTGAATGGGAGCTCTTTTCTGTTTCATGTATTTTAATCGATCTCTGATCTCATTAGTTCTCCCTCTGGTGGTGGAGATAATAATACATTTTTTTTTTTCTTATGCTAAGTAATTCCTGTTCCTGTTCTCTAAATCTCCATTGAGTCTGTCTGACATGTTAGAGGCCTTGGTCTAGGTATCCTAACGTTGCTTGGGTACTAGTGCTGCATGCAGTCTATCCATCTATTATCTCTTTCTCTTGAGATCTCTATATCTATCTCCAGTTTACCTTCTTTTCTGACTGATATATCTATATTTAAATCTATATCTGTATACATACACATATATATGTAAATCATAAAAACACATACACACATCATATACACATATATACATTTTATACACACACACACATATATATATACACACACACACACACACAAATTTTTATACACACATATCTATGGTTTATGGGTAGGTGTGGTTGAGAGTATTTGATGATATTTTTTGTTTCTACAACTTGTAACATCATTAGTAATAATTTGCAGCCCATTTTTACCTACCACTTCTACCTATTCCCCTTTGGGTAATCTGCAATTTTGATTTTTCAGTGATTGTGAAATGATGTAATTTTTTTGCCATATACCATAACTTATAGGATTTGGCATGAAAAATAGGGAATTTGTTTTGAGAGAGGTTTAGGATTATAGAAAACACTCCACAGTATCTCAAATATGTTTTTTTTCCCCTTCTTATTCAATTCTGGGCCAAACTCCTTATTCATTTTGTATTTCTGTTCAGCATATCTATGCTGGTGACCAATTCAGTGGGCTCTCCATTTAAGCAAAAATCCATCTGGCATGCAGACATTCTTAAACTTGATTTTTCCGTGTTAAACTGAAATCTTGAGTGCTTGTAAATATCATTTAGGAGTCTTCATAGTTAATATTCTTGTGTTTAATGCACTTAGCACGATGTCATGTGCAAACAGGATCATTTAAAGGGTCTTTTCTTTTCTGGGAAATATTCCTTTATTTGGACTCTACACTGGTTATTAACCACTCATGGAAGTGATGAACATCTGGCAAAGATATACTTTTCTTATTTTGGGCTTTATTTATTATTGGTAATCATACTAAATAAAGTTAACACTATTGCATTAAGAAATCTTATGTAGTTTTCGTGTCATGTGTGGGACAGAGGTTGTTGAAGAAGAGACTTGAAGGCTGAATTTTGCTTAACCAAGCCAAAAGTTATTTTTTTGGTCTATAAAAATCTCAGTGGAATTTTGTATTCTTTGCACTTTTCAGTTAGATTTGTGACTCTAAAGATGAATTTTTTTAGAATATTGTATCTTTTGTGAAAACAAGCCTATTTCTTCATATTTTATCATGGATTCCCATTGTAGAGAAATGTTATAGATTTTGTAAAGGTAAGAAAAAGGATATGGAAATTAATAATTATTGTTGTCCCAGGGATTTTTTTTTATAGTATTGTTACCAATTATTTGGCCCCATTATTCATTACCTTTTTCTCTTTCATACATTTTGAGAATTGATTCCTTAATGTCCTTGGAATTCTGTCATCTCTTGCATGAACCTTCTCTATCTGGTTCATTTGTTCTTCATGCTCCCATTGATGTCATTTATACTTCTTCAACTCTCTTGAACTAGAAGGTTACAGTCCAAATGCAGGACCTTCACTACCATTGATTAGAAATAAAATTAGTTATAGAAATATTCACAGATATTTTCCATTTTTCCATCCTTCAAGTTTCATCTTTGTGTGCTTTTGGGATGAGCTGGCTTCACTGGATCTCAAGCCAAGCTTTCTGCAAATTAATCATTCTTTCATTAAAAGAAACAAAACAAAACACAAATTTTATGATATAAAATTGTTAGGATAAATGTAGCCTTAAATATACAGCAAACTCAGTGAGTCAGTTGGGAGATATGGCAGCCAGAGAAATTGATATAATTTTGGGCTACAATAAATAGTGTGCAGGTGATAATTACTTAAGAAGATTGATAGCCCTATAATTTTTTTCTGGTAGGACCATATTTCAGATTTGAGGAATAGGATTGGCAAGCTAAAGAACATCTAGATGAGAACACTCTAGTTAGTTAATGGTTTCAGGTTTTTCTTAGCTCAAATGAAGAAATTGGGAAAGTTTATTCTAAAGAGAAGATTTAAGGAGAATCTGATTGTTCTTGTCAAGAATTTGAGAGACTCTTAACCCCAATTGCCTCAGCAAAAAAAAAAAAAAAAAATTGAAAGACTATAAGAAAGATAAATCATTCTGCTTAACCCTCAGAGAACTCAGCTAGGAACAATGGATAAAAGTCATGTGGAGGGGAGAAGGGGCAAATTTAATTTTGAAATAATAAAAAAATTCTTAACAACTAGAGAATTAGAAAAGTGGAATATACTAACTTAGGAATTTGTAGCTTTGCCCTCTCTGGAGGTATTTCAGCAGAGGCGCTAGCAACACTTCTGGTTTTATTTTACGTTATTTTTAATGTGGCAACACTGTCCATAATCTAATGTCATTCTCCTCTGTCAGTTTTTACTAAATAGTTTATATTCTAATGGCATTGCTCTTGGCTGTCACATTCCTCCGTTTGGCAAAATCACATATTTATTGGTTGAAGCAATTTCTTGGTTCTTTTGCTTTCATTGTTGTGGCAATTGCCTTACATCATTTAAATTTAAATAGAAACTGGTGATCAAGTCCATGTCTACTCCTTTATACATTCCATAATTTTTGGTGCAAATCACTTTAAGAAATAACTTGTGCTTTATTTTAGTTTCACTTTGTATCTTTACATCCTTTCCCTCATAATTTGGTGGTGTTTTTGATGTTGATTCTGTGTGTCAATGGTCTGCCTTAGAGAAGCAGGTGATGTGGAAATAAGTCCAAAGTGGGTGACTAATTATTTCCTTATTATTGAGACAGTTATTTTCATTTTCATATAGCAGTACAGGATGTAGCAAGTTTATCGCTTAATTCTCTACTTCAAGAAGTATGATGTGTAGGAATGAGGTTTAATTTTTTACTCTCCTCCATGTTCCCTCTTTTGCACCAAAGTAATGCACAAATTAAGGTGTGTGTTAATGTAATTTGGCGAGTATGATTGACACATTTATGTTGATTTAACTTGAAATGTTTGATAAATGACAAAAAAAATTAATAAAAGAAAAGTAGAAACACCTAGGGTAGATAGCTTTCTCAAGGAGTTTACTCTTGAAATGGAGGAGAAATATGGAATAATAGTCATTGGGGGCCATAAAGGGGACTTTTTTTTTTTTTTTTTTAAAGGAAAGACATGGCAGCTAGGTGGCTTAGTGGATAGAGCACCAGCCTGGAAGTCAGGAGCTCTGAGTTCAAATTTGGCCTCAGATACTTAACACTTCCAGCTGTGTGACCCTGGGCAAGTCACTTAATCTCAATTGCCTCAGCTAAATAAATAAATAAATAAAAATTTTAAAAAAAGGACATGAATCTGTTTTTAGGGAGTTGAGAAACAGGCAGCAGATACAGAGGAATTCAAGATTAGTGAGGGTGCCAACAGATGAATGATTATTTATTTAATGTCTAAAAACTGTGATTCCAGCCATCTTCCAGACTTGATCATTCTTGCACTATTACAGCAGAAATTGGAAATGGCAATACAGGAATAAGGATAGTTTTTTTCCTGTTCTATGGGATGCCATGACCAAAGAATTCATTACTCAGAAAACAGTTTCTTAGTGATGTTTTTCTCTCCTTAACTAGACTGGTCCCCGGTCAGCAGAATGACCAGAGACCAAATCTGTAGATAAAACAGAGGACCAAGGTCATCTAATTATTAGATGTCACAATTATACATCAAAACAAGTCTTTTGTGTTAGTGGTGGTCCATTGGAGATGGAGTATCGAGTTGCATATAGTTGGGAAGAGGTCCCTAAATTTAACTCCCATTTCTGACATACTGGCTAGATAATCCCCAACAAGTCACTTAACCTCTCAGTCCCACAGGCAACTCTTTAAGACTAAAAATAGCTCAAGAGGAACAAATCTGGATAGGAACAAATAATTCTTCACTAGGAGCTTTTTATACTGATAATCTTATAGGTCTAGTAAAACATAGAAAAAAGCAAAAAACACTTGCTAAATATTCCATATTTAGACATTTGGTTTTTGTCTTCCTCTAGTTTTTCTCTTTGCTTAGGATGAAAGTTCACCTAGTCAATTTTTGTTAATCATATTGAAAAATCATGAAACCATTACTTTTCTAATACAAACACAAACCAGAAAATTATTCATAAGCATGTCACTATTAAACAAGTGCTATAGTCAGATTATCATTAATCTCAATTATATGAGCAATAATTACAGTACTCATTTTTGATTTTTTCCCTGTAAGAAAAAATAACTATAAATCTCTTGATTGTTGAATGTTAGGGTTTATAATAAATTAAACTCATCTTTTAGGTATTGAAAAGTCACATAGTCACATTCATTAGGTACGATTTATTTGGTGCTTGGAACTTGGGATACAAAGATGGTGAGGGGGAGAGACTCGGAACAGTCCCTGCCCTCAAAAGACTTAACATCTAAGGAAGGTGGTATACACATTTGATTGAACTTATGAATAGAAAACTTAAGGAGAATCATTTTTTGTTTGTTTTTTTTTACTTTTGGAAATCATTCAGATGAAGAACAAATAACAGACTTCTAGGAGAAATTGCATAGCATGTCATTTATTGAAAAAGATCACAAAATTCATTTTGATAAATGATGTTGGTTCTAGAGAATAATTGTCTAATTTCTAAAAAGTGAAGACAGTTACATCATTAGATCAATAATGATACCTAGGGTAAGGACAAATCAGTTAAAAAAAGCTGTTAAGCTCTCAGAGATATGTGCATATGTTTACTAATGAATGAGCCTTTGTTAAAGCAACCTAGACAAAAACAAAAGAGCTACTTTTTTTTTATACTTAAAATGAAATTTATACAATGTCTGGTGTTCCAATAAATATTTACTTACATTTTCTCCACCTGCACAATTCCTTTCTTCAGTTTTTCACTTTATGCAATGAAAGCAAAGAGTTGGGGACCTTTGTGATCCTAATACAGCCTGAAGAGAATTCATTCTCTCCTTCTCACCCCCCCCCCCATCTATCCCCTCTCTTTGCTCTTCTCCTTTCATTTTCAGAATTAAACTTAAAAATATTGTTTGTCTTTGATATAAGACTGAGAGAATTGGGCTATGGGAAGAGAGCTAGCATCAGAGATAGGAAGATCTGTATTCAAATCTTCCCCCAACCAACCCTGAGTACTTTTGCTTCATACTGTGACTTGAAAAGAAAGTACTAACCTACATTGGGGGAAGGATTTTTATCACCTGGGAGTTCCCTGTATACATGAAATCACAGGTGTAGTCCTTTTCCCTAATTATTATAAAGATAAAAAAGGTAAAAATACTTCACACAGTAGTTTCAGCTGTAATTCTAGCAAGTATGCCTGACTGCCCCAGTCTTCGGAAATTCTAATTAACCAGGGAAATGCAGGTGATGTTCATCTGCTTGATTATCTTGCTTTTCTGGAGGACCCGTTACAGCTACTGATCTCAATCTGTCTTTTCCCACCTCCCTGCATTAGTTACATTTGCCACAGTTGACACTCCCAAAGCAAGATTGCTTTATAATTTCCTCCCTCTCCATACTATAAAACAAAAATTGTAGTTATCAGTAGCATACCTGTGGAAGGGTGGGAGAAAAAGGAGAGATTAGATGAGCCAAGATTATACCCATAGATACATCTTTTAAGATATACCTATAGGAGCCAAGAGCTTAGTCAAAAGATAATTGAACAATTAGGTAAAGATAGTTGGTGCTGGAATAACACAAAAGGAGCAAGAAGATGCAAAAACAATTCCACCTATTTCTTAGACCTTTAAAATATTAATTATTTTCTATAGCAGGAACTATATCTTCATAGTCTTCACAGTTGATTGAGAGATGAAAAGAATACAAGATCCCACTGGGTTTGTTGTTTGATTATAAAATTCATTTGACTTACTAGAGCAAAACATAGCCTTAAGGGCTCTTCTTCTACAAGATGTCTTCTTTTTAAGGTCATATGATGTTCCTCAATAGAGAACTTTGTTCAGTGATGCTCTGATTATAAAAATCAAGTGAAGCATTAGATGAGGATTTATACCTTTGTCAGAGGTGTTTGGCCTTGTAATGGAGTTTGTCCTGCAGAATTGAGATCGTTCTTTTTGTAAATGGCATTGTGTTGATTGAAGTCTCAGAACATTATTGAGTCTCAATAATGTGATCACAATTTGTGTGTGTATCTGTGTAGATAGATGGACTGCCTATCCACTGAAGTCATCCTTAAAGAATATAGACTAAGGCTGGACACTGAAATAATATATAAACCTTAACAGAGAGAAGAGAGTAGTTTGGATTACACTTGGGAAATTATATGGTCCATTCAGTCATCCCAAACTGCTCCTCTAAGCCAGGGCTTTTTAAACTTTTTCTACTAATGACCCCTTTCCACCTGAAAATTTTTTATATGAGCCCAAAATATAGTTGTAGAAATCCAACACTTACTGATAACAAATCATAATTTCGTGATTTCCACATTCAGTGATGAGACTTGTTATGGGATCATGTTCCACAATTTAAGAAGCTAGGTTCTAAACAATGCATTTTTTTTTTTAACACCAGCAGTATCTTGATATCTATATGTATGCAAGTCATGGAAATTTTAAAGAATCAAAACTGTAGGTTACCTAAACGGCAAGGGAGAGATATAGAGTTAGCAAAAACAGACTTGCATGTAACTGACAATGATATTGCAAAAGTAGTATAAAATGTTATCTGGTATTTTCAGAAAAGTGGTAATGTGTTGAGATGAGTACATGGATAGAAAGTACTATACACGTAACCATAAAGTATAATAAAGAGGAAGGTCTTCAGCACATTGAGTGGATCCTTTATGGAGGATTTTTGGGAGAACAAGGATAAAAAAAAGTTTGCTTCATGAGTTATCTCCTTTGCTGATAAGTTCACCTTCACAAATAAAAGCTTGGATTCTTTGAAACAAAAATTTATAAGCAGAAAGAGAAAGGAGCTACAGCTACCTTTAAGACCTAGGATTTTAAGTTTTGACTAATTTAAAACTTTGTTGTTGTTTTTTTAAAGCCTATGTTTCAAGTGGACAAATAAATACTTGGTTTAAAACATGTACTTATTAAATACCTATTAAGTGTTTTGGAAAAGGGCATTATTTTATTTTATTTTTTTTTAAATCTGTAGGTTGTTGAAGAAAATATCCATAATGTTTAAACTTGTAATTTTGATTAGAATGACATATATAATAAATACCTTTCCTTCTTTTTTGCCCAAAAGTTATCTTGGAGGTTCAGTGTAATGTAGTTGAAAAGACTGGGTATAAAAATCAATAAGTAGATATTTATTGAGCACTTATTATGGTAGAGATATCTTGCTAGGCATTAGTCAAAATCTGGATTTTTATTCTCAATTTGCCATTAATCTTCAGATTTCCTCATTGGTTTCCTCTTTTGTAAAAGGAAAGAATGGATCAGAGGGTGATTTCTTCTAGCTCTAATCCTTTAAAATAATTTTGTCAACATGATAAATTTCTAATGATTCTCCTTTTTCTCCCAAATCTTATTTTAGAAGCCTCATTTGTAATATAAAAACATAGTTAAGCGAAACAAATTGACTATTGTTGACACTTGTTTTGTTCTCTGTATCTCTCTAATATATCAACTCTTCATCAAGAAGGAGCAGAGAGCTTTGACCATCAGTCATCTGATAATAGAATTGGTTACTGCATACATTTGTGTTCTGATTCTTTTTTTATGTTATTGCATTAATTTTACATTTTTGCTGACTTTTCTTTTAGTTCATGTAAGTTTCTCTAAATTCTTGATATTCAGTATTTCTTATAACAATAGTTTATTAGATTCATACATACCTTACTTTCAGGTATTTCTAAAGTGAAGTGGAATCATTATGATTCCACTTATTTTTCCAGCTCCTACATTCCTTCTACACATAGAAGGAAAATAGAGTGAAGAGGGGAAGAAATGATATGGAAGAAAAGAGAGAAGAGAGATGGGAAGGAGGAGAGAAAGAATTGAGAAAGAGGGGAAGGAGAGAAAGGAAAGGAACTGGGGAGAATGAGATAAGAAGGGGAAATAGTTGCATGCTGAATATTTGAATAAAACTAGATTTCTCTAGCACAGTTGACTACCAAAATATTTATAGGCATATGTGAATGGGCTAAAAAAAAGATTCTTTCTCCTGAAGAGATGAAATTTAGGTAGGGACATGACTGAAGTTGCATTAAGTCTCAAAGGTGAGGTGAATGAAGCCTTATTAAAAGATACCTTGGACAAGACATTTTTGCAAACTGAAGTTAATTTTAATATAAATAAGAGGAAGTATTATTTCTTATAACCAGATAATAAACTTATGGAAATTATTATTCCAAGGGGAATATCGGCAGAAAATAGAGATCAGTTCTAAAAGAGTTCATGAAGGTCTGGACAGACTTACATGAACTGATGCTAAGTGAAGTGTTTAGAACCAAGAGAACATTATACACAGCAATAACAAGATCATAAGATGATCAATTCTGATAGATGTGGCTCTTTTCAATGAGATGATTCAGCCAATTCCAAATGATTCGTGCTGAACAGAGCCATCTGCCCTCAGAGAGGGGACTGTTGGGACTGAATGTGGATCACAAATGATGTTTTCACCTTTTTTGTTGTTGTTTGCTTGCTTTTTGTTTATCATTTATTTCCCTCTTTGATCTGATTTTTCTTGACTAGCATGATAAATAGGAAATATGTTCAATAGAATTGTACCTGTTTAACATATATTGGAGAAAAATTTGGAACACAAGGTTTTGCAAGGATGAATCTATCTTTGCATATATTTTAGAAATAAAGAGTTATTATTTAAAAAAGTTCATACATCATCAGCACAATTGGTCATTGTATTGATTAGTTACATTTATATTTTTTTTTGTTTCTATAATGGTGGTGTCAGTTGATCATTTATTAAGCATTTACTATGTGCCAGGACCTATGCTAAAGGCTGGAAATATGATTACAAGCAAAAGGAAAGGTATTTCCTGCCCTAAGAGTTTATATTTGAATAGAGAACAAAATATCCAAAAGGAAGCAGAGGGAGGAGAAGATATGATGGAGACATGAGAAGTTCAGAGGAGTACAGCCCAGAAGACTAATCTGATCACGCTCCTTAAATGGAGGATCTGAGAAGGGCTTTAGGTCAGAGATGTATTGACAAGGTGCGAGTTCCAGGGCTGAAGTGATATTCCAGAATGAACAAGGTCCTGGAGCATGATGATGATGATGATCAGAGGAGGCAGGGTTGTGGGAAATTTCCTATGCATGTTTGTGTGCAGTATGTATGTATGTATACATTGCTATATGCTATATATTTTTGTATATACACACATAGGTATGATAATGTATACATATGCATGTGTATATCTATATACACACATATGCTTGTGTACATATGTGTATGAATATACATAGTCTATTTCTTCATTCATTTTTCACTAGTTTACCAAAGCCTTTAAAATGTTTTATTTTTTATATTGATGCTGTAGGATAAATTTTTATACTTCTGCTTCCTTTACTCTATTACTTTATATAAATCTTAACATGCTTTTTGAAAAAAAAATTTTCAATTCAGAAGTGATAATTTGGAGCAGTGGTCCTCAAACTTTTGTTCTCAATATCTTTATCTTACTAAAAACGATTGAGGATCTGTCTAAAGAGTTTTTGTTTATGTGGGTTATAGTTATAAATATTGATCACATTAAAAATAAAAACCAATTATGAATTTGTAGACTCTCTGAAAGGATTTCAGAGATTCTTCAGGATGCTGTGGACCAGACTTTGAGAACCACTGATTTGGAGCATACAGAATGAAAAATATATATGTATATGTATATGTGTGTGTACATCTGTATCTATGTGTACAATATATGTGTAAATATATATTTACACACACACACACACACACACATACACACACACATCCCCCAACTCTCATGTACAGCCATTGGAGGAATTTGTTTTGCTTGACTATGCACATTGTTTCCTATAAATTTTTGTTTTTCTTTTCTAAGGCATGGGATGAGAGGTGGAAGGAAAAGAATTTAAGTTAATAAAAAAAAAGACATTTGGGATAGCAAAAATATGGAACAATGCATTTACCCTGCATATTATTAGTTTTGCTTATTTACTTTGTCACACAAGACCTCTCACAAAGTGGAAATAACCTACAGATCTTTATAATGTAAAATCAACAGAATAAGACTTTTTCTTATATCAAGATTTAACTTTTTAATGAACTTCTGCTTTATGTATTTACTGTGTTTCTGTGTGCTTTAAGGTAGATTTTTTTTTTTGGTTTCGATATAGCAGAACATGAAATCATTAGTGAGTTGCAGTTGCATTTCTCTCAAAAACAAGTTAATTACAAAACAAAGTATGTTATTTAGTTCATTCTTCCACAAATGTATAGGACTTCTGTATTTTTTTTTCTTTTTACTTCATCCAGAATCTTGACGAAGATGACAAAAAATTTAAAATTAGAACTATTCAAATGCAGAAAAAACAGTAAGCCTTTTAAAAAAAGAGTTCATTGAAGTTTATGAATGACAGGCGTGCACGTTTTATTCTTTTATTTTACGTTACAAAGATGGCATTTGCCTCACTTTTAAGATTGTCATGGCAACAATTCTATTTCATGGCCTTGGGGAATGATGTTGGACATAGACTACTTGATTGAAAGTCCCAGTATGACAAGGTCTTTTTCTTCATTTAAGTTGGGTATGACTTGCCACTCTTGAGATGAGGAGAAATTCTAAGGTTGTGGAAACTTTTTATGCTTTAGGCTTGTCATATCAACAAGTGACACAGAGAAACATTTTATTTTAGCGGTTGTATCGCCCTTAAGTTGTCCTTTAGACTCTGTTTTCTTTGTTTATTGAGTAATATGCCAAGGGAGACTGAATCAAAAACCTTGGAAAAATGTCAAAATGGATAATATCTATTACTTCTTGCCAATCCAAATCTTCAATCTGCCCTTGAGGATGATTAACAGCATTGGTTCATACTAAATGGTACCCAGATCCCAGAATTTTTCAAAAGCTTTATAAATTCGGTTAATATAAATTTTAAAAAGTTAAATCTAAAAGCAATTTTAGATTCACTTCTTTTCCCTTTATAAAAGATAGACATACTGGAACTCTTCTATTCTTAATTTCTCCTATAAACATCTATTAAAAAATAATGATGTGTTGGGATCCCATAATAATATGGAAGAATTCTTTTACAATCTTGGTTAAAATTTATTAGAAGCCACAGATTATCTGTCCCATTTATATAGTCTTGCACAATTTCTCCCCTTTATTTTTTAGCCTGATTTGCCATGCCCTTATCCCTGGTCAGACACTGAAATAATATAACTGAGATTATGCAGTTGGCTTACAAACCTGATAACTTTTCTTTCTTTTAATTAAATTTTAAGGTTAGAATAGAATTTTGAGGTTAAGGTAATTTTGGATATTAGGGAGAGGATGATGAATTTAGAGCTGGGAGGGGGCCTTGGAGAGCATCAGGTTCAACTCCACCACTTTTTAAATGAGGAAACTGAGGCACAGATTTATCCTGGAGTCACATGGCTAATTAGTGTTTATTTTGTTGTTCAATCATTTTGTGACTCCATTTGGGGTTTTATTGGCAAAGATACTGGAGTAGTTGCCATTTCCTTCTCCAGCTTATTTTACAAATGAGGAAACTGAGGCAAACAGGGTTAAGTGATTTGTCCAAGGTCACATAGCTATTAAGTATCTGATGTCAGTTTTGACCTCAGCAAGATGAGTCTTCCTGATTCCTGCTCAACAATCTATGTGCTATGGTAACTGCCAACTGTCCCATTAGCGTTTACATTGGGATTTAAAGTCTAGATTTGGTCTAGTGCTCTGGCTTCTACATCTTGCTGCCTCCTTTTGCAAATGAGGAAACAGAAGTTCAGAGGCATTAAATGATTTATCTAAACTCATGCAATGAGTAACGGTTAGAGGCAAAAAGCACTTTTTGATTGCCCGATACCACAGATTTCTACTAAATCTGGCTTCCTCTCAAAGTAAAGAGATGACCATCCTTTGGTATATAGTATACTAGATTTCATGAATTCTGACCAAGAACCTAGACAGATTTCAATTTGGGCTGGTTATTAAATAGAATTTCAGTGAGATAGAACCTCCATGGCTTCCATAATTGGATACAATTATTCTATGTAGAAAGCTTGCTGATTTGTCATTTGACTATTGCCACTGCTTTCTCCCCTAGTAGAGTATGGGTAATCTTTCAGGAGACTCAGGTTAAATATGTCATTTATTTAAAACATGCTAGTTTAGGTCATTTAACCCTGAGCCAGTATTTTTAATGTGTTTAGTTTTTAAATATCTATAGCAAATTGGCCATTATACATTCATTACTAATTCAGCTGATTAAGAGATTGACCTTACCATTGTGATTGTTTTGCTTCTTCTACATGGAAAGGAATTGAGTTTTTGGTTTAGTTAAGAAAAATCAAGAAGTTCAAATTCTAAAAGTACAGTAGACTTTTTATCTGTACTATTTTATTCTGGTAAAAAAAAAGTATACCTTAATCATATGAACCTGAAGAAAAATGCCACGCTAAAGTGGGGGCAAAGTGGATAGAATGCTGAGCCTGGAGATATAAAAACCTAAGCTCAAATCAGCTTAATGCTAGGTGCTTACTGTGTGACCCTGAGCTAGTCACTTAATCTCTGCTTGCCTTAATCCACTGGAGAAGGAAATGGCTAATCATTTTATGTCTTTTCCAAGAAAACCTCATGGACAATATCATACATGGCATTACAGAGAGTCAGAAATGACTGAATTTTAGAATGTTTAGAGGATTTGTAATTTTGTTAGTCGGGTGCTTCCTTCATTAGGTAGGTGTTACTCTATGTAGACCTTAGTAGATGCTGAAAAAACTTTTGTATCTCAAAAATTTCTTTCTTATTATTCTTTCTTGTCTGAAATTCACAAATTATTTATTATGTTCATACTCTTTAGTAAATAAGAGCATCTGACAATAAAAGAAATATTAACTGGTGTTGTGAAGGTAATACCCAGATAATAATTTAGACATAATGGGCTGGAAAATTAGTATGATTAGGTACAATTTTTATGACTCACAGAAAGTCATACCAAAGTTTGCTTATATTTTGGCTAATATGTGTGTATTTGATGGCATTCCTCATATATTAAGCAGAGATAGTATGGTAGGAATAAGGCTTTGTCAAGGATGAATGTCATCATCCAAGGGCACAAGATTTCATCCGGTGGGGGTAAACTTTCTCCCTTTGGTCCCTAAATATCACAATCATTTTGACTCTATTATTCATATCCATGGGCCATCACTCCCTGTCATCTTGTTGCTCCTAAATCAACATGTCTCTTCTCCCACTTGACTATAAAATCTTTGAGGGTAGGGATTATCTTTTGCCTCTTTTTAAAAATTCCCAATGCTTAGTACGGTGTCTGTTACATAGTAGATGCTTACTAAACGTTTAATGATTAATTCCCCCAACCCTTATGGGGGTACAGTCCACGCTCTCTTGGGGCCAAACTGATATGTCTCTCAGTGCCAACAAGTAAATTGTGTTTTATATTCCAATTATTTTTGACCTAGTTGAAAGAATCCTTAGTTGTATCTCTGGTGTGAAGGAAAGTTATCTATAATGTATAGTCATTTGCTTGTTAGTTTTAGGCCAAAAAAAAGTTAAAAGTTTTCACTTTACTGTTTACATTTTGATATTCTGAACAGGATACATTAAAAATATTGTCCACACATTTCTTTTAATTGAATGGTTCTCTTTCAAAGTATTCTAATCAGCTTATATTAAGAAGGTTAGTAAAAGAAAAATAGGGATGTGACAAACTTTTTTTTTTTTTTTTTTTTAATGTTCTTGACAGCTAAAACCCTTGTCATTCCACTTGACTGGGGACAGGCGTATGAATCTTAATTGGTTTCTCTAGCAGTGAGTTGAGTGATAACTACTTAAGCAATTATGGTCCTACACATGGGCATTTTAAACATGTTAATTCATGGATAGCTGTCCTCAGGCAATCAAAGAAATAGTCTTATGCTTCTCAGGTCATATAGAAGTAGGAGGAAGTGCCTTTATTGTTTGCATTTCTTGTAAACTCTTCTCATTTTGTTAAACTGCCAGCCTCAAGCTAATAATGTAGGCAAGGAACAAGTTACCTTTAGAGAGAAGAGAGCTGTTATCCATAGACTACTCCTATATGTAAAATTAAGAAGCTTTGATATTGTCAGGCTTGGTTTTAGATCTATATTGACATTTGAGAGCAGGAAAGATGGGATGAAAGACCTTCCTAGAAGCCCCATGTGGAAGTTTTTGAATGGAAGGAAATAGTGAAGCAAAAGTACATATTCCTGTCTACGTTGAATTTTGATGACAGTTTCCAACACTTTTTTGGTTACAAAGGTTTTATGCTACATATGATTTCTCTTTTTAATTTGCACACATAATTGCATGATGTTAACCACACAGGCTGACCTGGCAAAAGAAAATTGGAAAGTGTTATTGTACTGGGCTTATGGCACTATGCAGTAATCATTAAGACACTTGATTGGTGAGATAAACATAGTTCATTATTTGGTAGGCATGGAAAGCCTTGGTCCTTATTATTTCTCAAGAGTCCATTTTTATTCCAGCAATCAAAGTTAATCATTTGATTGGCATTAGAAGGGTATGCATTGGAATTCTGTTAGATGGTAGAGGAGCTTTATGCATTGACTTTGCCTAGGAACTGTGATATGATGTGAAAATTTAAGAAAAACTTCAGGGGAGGTCTTTGTACTTTGACAATGAAATAAAGAGCTTTTGAACCCTGAACACAATGAAGACACATTTTCTGAGTATTTAACTGCAGCAATGTAGTAGACATAGAGAATAGAAACAAATAGAAAATAGAATTCTTGTCATAAAGGATCTTAGGGGTAGTGTTGTTGGGATGGGCTACATTTGCGGTTTCGCTGTGGTTTCACTTGCCATGTAAATCTTCTCTTCTCTCACATCTGACAGTTATATTGCCTGGAGTCTGGACAGTTTAAGTGACTGATCCAACACCATACAATATGTACCAGAACTAAGACTTCAGAACTCAGTTTGAGTTGATGGTAAGACTAGCTCTTCATTTGTTAAGTCAACAGACTCTCATTTTTGGTTTTATGAATGAGTGCTTGAATGAAAAAGTGTTTATGGATCCCTTAGTATGTTTGAAACCCTCTCAAAGCTAGGTGCTGGGATGCAAAACCAAAAGCAAACACAATCCTTGCCTTGAAAGGGCTTCCTTATGTAATGAAGAATACCATATATTTGGGGGAGCATTGTAATGGAAATATATTAGGAGTCAAAAAACTTAGGGTTTCTTCATGGCTCAATCATTGATTTATCATGTGACTTATTAAGTGACCTTATATCCTTAGGCCAGTGTCTTCATCTCATCTAAATTTTGTATGTCTTTCAGTATGTGCTTTGCAATTGAGTAGAAGCCTAATAAATGTTGAATTGTGCTGAATGGAGCACATGATTAAGGATTTGATAGCATTTAAATAAATGATTATAAAAAATCACTTCCAAATCTGCCCATCCTGCTCAATGTTCTTGTATCACCACTAATTGGCCACATTAAGGGATTGACACAATGACTTACACTAGAAATCTTCCCGATTACTGTTTGGGAGAACCATTGGATGAGCAAGTGTGTTTTGGTTCCAAGAGATTGATACCTTTTCATTTAAACTTCCAGGGCATGTTATAATATGCTGACGAATGGTTATTTTGGCTCATTAGCTAATCAGTTGACATAATGAGGGAATTTAAAAATTTATAGCCAAGGAGAATTTGGCTTAAATGTATAGGATTATTCTATCTACCAGATGCTATTGACTTGAGTTTTAGTTTCCACTGAATGAAAAAATGAAGATGAGAATTTGTATCATTTTATTAATTTATTTCACTCACCTTTAATTTTGGTTTATTTTAGCTTATTTTATTTTTAAGAATTTTCCTTTTGATAAAATATAATTAAGAATCAGAAAATAAATCTTTACTTGCAAATATCTCCATATTTTCTTTACCTGAGAGAGCCTACAAAGGCTCATATTTTGAATACCAATTAGTTATGGAATATACATGACTCCAAAAAATTAAAATAAGTATCACTTGGAGGGCAATGGAGGGAATGGATAGGTGGCAACAGAAAACAGATCAGGAACTATGAAAAATAATTAGAGTAAAAAAAAAGATTTTGAAAGATAAAGATGGTTGATCATGAACAAGGTCTAATAGGGGTCCTTAAACTATGGTCTGCGGTCCAGATGCGGCAGTTGAGGATGATCATCCCCCTCATCCAGGGCTATGAAGTTTCTTTATTTAAAGGCCCACAAAACGAAGTTTTTGTTTTTACTATAGTCTGGCTCTCCAACAGTCTGAGAGACAGTGAACTGGCCCCCTATTTAAAAAGTTTGAGGACCCCTGGACTAAGAAATGGATAGAACATGTAGTATTCATTCTCATACTGCTAAGAGAAAGCAAAGGAGTACCTGGATGATGGGTGGATCCCCTTAGTAACTTATCAGAGGACACAAACAAGATTCACACAAACTGGGTAGTGATCTTGGAACATTTTAGTATTGATTGTGTATGGGAATAATTCCAGAGTATGGGATTAAGGAAGAAATAAACAAATACATGAAGATTTAACTTGGACTTTTATCTAACTTAAAAGGCTATTTTTTTTTACTAGAAATATCTCATAATCTATTTTATACAACATTATTGCAACAGATTTTTTACTGTATTATACTGTGCTGTATTATAAATAATATTTACAAAAATTATACAACATAAATGGCCCGAGTAGTTGTAGAATGGTTAGTTCTGAGTATATTACTTTTAGAATTTTAATTACATGGGTTTGATATTCTTTTTAAATTTCCATTTTTGATGTATTGATTGATTTTGCTAATTTCTTCTTTTCTCCCTTCTCCTCCTCTTCTTCCTTCTTTCTCCTCCTCTATATTCTCCTCCTCCTTCTCTTCTTCTTCCTTTCTTTTTTAAAATGATGTTCTCCAGAGTATTTTTGGCCTTGGGCTATGTTTTTGACATCTCTGGACTAAAGCATACTAAATGACATTTTCTTTGGCTTTCCCTCATACTTGGAACATTCTCCCTTCTCAGTTCTGTGATCTTTTACAGGAAGTCTTTCCCAATTCCTCTGAATTCTTAATTCTGTTATTTCCTATTTACTTTGTAAATAGTTATATATATATATATATATAATATATTTTACATATATTATATATATATATTTATATATAATATATTTTACATATATTATATATATATTTGTTTGCATGTTGTCTCCCCCATTAGAGTGTAAACTTTTTTTATTTAAAAACTGTTTTTTATCTCTTTTTGCATCCCCAGGGCTTAGCATAGTGCCTGACACAGTAGAAACTTAATAAATGTTTATTGATTAATTGACTTAAAAATAAATAAATAGTTCTCTGTGAAGGAGAGGGACAGAAAAATTTAAGTGACATAAAACCAAAAGTTCACAGTAAAAAATCTTTTAAAAAATGATCAACTTTTCATATGGCTACATTCAAATGTGAAGGGAATCATGCTAAATAAAAAAACCACCAGGGACTACTGTTAGTTACTAGAATGATCCCACTCAGCAATAAATTTTAGAACATTTCTCATGCTCACTCTGATGGACATTCCCCTGATCCCAGAGAGCACTGGGGAAATCCTCATCCTTCTGTGATTAGCCTAGAGGGGATGACCTCTATCCCTTATCTTTATTCTTTCCCCATGATAATACTGGCTTCATTATACTAAGGATATGATCTATGTGAATTGGTCTAATTAGTCTGGTCTGACCAAGGTTTCTACCCACAGGGAAACTTACCCTACACTCATTTGCTGTTTTTCAATTGACACTAATCAAGCAGCATAGGACACATTGTATCATATAGTCACTCACACAAATGTGGACTGTCTGTAGTTTTTATTTGTGACCACAGAAACAAAAGTAATAAATCAGATACACAATCGTTACACAGACTGGCTGACTGTAGCTCCTCTCCAATAAATGTAGGCAGTCCCTATCAGTCTACAGACATGGCCCCAAACAAGGAGTTTAGGAATATACACAGTTTGAGTGTTCATAGGCTCTATCTTCCAAACCTACTGCCTGTGGTCACTTCTGTGTGGAGCTGGCGAATGCCTCCAGTAGTGCAATGAGCAAGAAATGGCCCCATTTAATTTTCTGCTCATGGT
Organism: Sarcophilus harrisii; assembly: GCF_902635505.1. Classification (NCBI taxonomy): domain Eukaryota; kingdom Metazoa; phylum Chordata; class Mammalia; order Dasyuromorphia; family Dasyuridae; genus Sarcophilus; species Sarcophilus harrisii. The sequence goes on from NC_045430.1 coordinate 240,976,055, forward strand.
CTCGTGGAGGGGATGGGAGCCAGAGGCTGATTCTTCTTTTGATCATATACATTTCCCCCACATACTGCCTTGCTGTTGATTGAGCTTTTTAGTTACATAATGATAGATTTAAATCTGGAACATTATGTAACTTTTTATCTAAACTCCTCATTTTATAAATAAGGAAACTGAGTTTCAGAAAGGTAAATTTCCTTGCCCAATGTCAGTCCTCCGGTTTAATCTTTGTGCACCTGGTTTATCACCTGAGATGTGGATGCCAGAGGTATCCCATTCCAGACAATTCAGCTGCATTCAGCAATTTGTAATCCCGTTTGGGTGATTGTGTTGGCAAAAATACTGGAGTAATTTACCATTTCCTTTTCCAATTAATTTTACAGATGAGGAAATTGAGGCAATCAGAGTTATGATTTGCCCACTGTCACACAACTAGTAAGTGTCTAAAACTGGGTTTGAACTCAGGAAGTTGAGTCTTCCTATCCCCAGGACATCACTCTGTGCCCTGTGCAGCCATCCAGATGCCTCTATATACTAGCACCCACATTAAGGAATTGTAAGGCAAAATATGTCTTATAGAGAAATGCTTCCAGACTTTAGGAATACAAGCACTGCCTATAATGAAATGTGTCTATATTGATTAAAAAAGGAGGGAAAAAATATTTATAAAATAGAGTTGAAGGGGATACAAAAGGAATAAATAATAAACCCTTCTGGGCATAAGTATGTATAATGGCAAACTAGCATTTGTCTTGTACTTTAAGGTTTGCAAAACACTGTATGTATACACATATGCACACATAAATGCATGTATACACATATACAAATGCATATATATATATATATGCATGTGTATGCACACATATACACACAATACAGGACAGGTACACATACACATGGATATATATATATTTGTATACACATATACATTCACAGATAGACAATATATATATGCATGAATGCACATATGCATCTATACACAAATTGTTTCATTTGATCCTTATAAAAGCTATGAGAGGTAAGTGGTATTATCCCCATTATACCAAGGCTAGATCACACAGAGTTTCAGGCAGAGATTTTTAAAACTGTCTCAGATTTCAAACTTGGGTCTTTCTGACTTTAGTACAGGTATTCCCTGCATGCTATACTTTGCAGTTACACACATACACACATGGCCAGAATGTGTCACTCCTGCCTCTGACCCAGGTGATCAGTTTGTACCAATAGAGAGGTCTTCTCTACCAGAAGTTTCCCATAAGAGGGTTATTATGCCCCTAGACATAGATGACCTTTGTTCTGGACCCATGATTTCACTAGTATGGGGAACTTCTGGTATAGAACCCCCTTCCAAATCGCTTTAAATTTTTGCTTAAGGAATTAAAGACTGAGGGATTTTTTGCTTGGTTTACTGCTATACAGCAGGTATGTGCTTAGGCCAGGACTTGACTCTGAGGATATCCCTTTATCCACTGTGTCATCAGTTGACAAGCTTTTAGTAAACATTTACTATATACCTAGAACTGTCATAAACATGGAAGATTTAAAAAAATATGAAAATGAAACAATCCCTATTCTATAGGAAACCATATTTTTCTGAAGATAGCTTGTTCATATAAGTATGCTTTTGAAATTAGATTCAAACATGAATACAAAGTAGTTTTAGGAAGGAATGGAGTGGAATCTAGGTATAACAAGAAAAGCCTTATATACCCAACAGTACTTGACATGTGTCTTGGAGGAAATTATGGATTCAACAGTCTCTCTTTTCTTCCCTCTTTCCCTTTCCTCCCCCTCTGTCTCCTTCCTGTCATTCTTCCTTTTATTTTTTCCTTCCTCTTCCCTTCACTCCTTCCCTTCCTTCATTCCCTCTCTCCCTTCTTTTCCTCCCTCCCTCTCTTCCTTCCCTTTCCTTCCTTCCCTTCCTTCCCTTCCCTCCTTTCTTTTCGTTCCCTCCCTCTTTCCCCCTTCTTCCTTTCTTCTCTCCTTCCTTCTTCCCTTCCTTCCTCCTCCTTCCCTCCCTCCCTTCCTTTCTCTTCTCTTCCTCCCTCCTCTCCCTCCTTCCTTTCCTTCCCTCCTTTCCTTTCCTCCTTCCCTCCCTCCTTCCCTTCTCTCCTTTCCTTCCCTTCCTTCCTTTCCTTTTCTTCCTTCTTTCCCTCCCCTCCCCTCTCTTTCTTCCTTTCCCTCCTTTCTTTTCCTTCCCTCCCTCCTTCCCTTTATCCCACCTTCCTCCCCTCTTCAGGAAGTAGTTTAATAAGAGAGAATAGAGGATATTAAATAGGAAAATACCGTCCAAACAGGGTCTTTTGTTGAAATTGTCTTATGGTCAGTTAGTAGGTATGTTTTTGGGTTTTTTTTTAAACTGTATAGTGCCTTTCTGTACTACTCATGCAGGCATACAGAACAGAATTTTAGCTTGCCTTGTCCTGTTAGAGACTGTATTAACCTAAATAGCCACAGTCATTCAGCTTGACATCTTAGTGAGCAAAAGAAATTGTAGCAACAGAGAAAAGAAAAAGGCCAATCTCAGCTTTCCCTAGGTGGTTTCTATATGTGCATGTAAAATGCATTGTGGACTACAAGTCCACAAATCATAAATGAGGGACACAATCATTTAATGAAGCAATTGTCCAAAAATTGTCTGAATGGAGGAGGTTGAAAATTTTAATAATACGTGAATTTTCTGTCTTGGTCAGAACCTGAAGCTGGGAATTGCAAGTTTTTCATAATTGACCACAAGGGGGAGAACTCTAATTCTCCATGCACACTTTTAATACCATGTGTAAAACCTGAAAGGAATGAGTAAGTTTGAATTTTGTAATATGCTGCTTTATTTCCCTTTCCTTGTGGAAGACAGGCAGATCTTACTGATGAAAACAGACTTAACTATTTGAGTAGAAATGTTGGGAAGTTCTTGTGGTTCCATGGAAATAAAAATTACGTCTGTTATGTCATGTTCATGGAAGGATATTGATGTCATACCAGTGAAGACAATAGAATTTTTTGATTCAACAAGGTATCTTTTCCCCTTTCAAAGAAAATTAATATGTCATTTACAGAAAAAAACTAAAACACTTCTAAAACTTTCCTGAATGTGAGATGAAAACAAATCACTTTGACCTTCCTTGAATCAAATAAATGTTTTTCAACAGCAAAATCAACTTTATTAAGTAGGAATTCCATTTTTTTTGATTCCAATTTTTAATGATGACAATGAATATCAATAATATATGTTCATAATGCTAAAAAGTTGGGTTTTTTGGTGGTTTTTTTTTTTTTTTGGCTTGACCATTATTTGCTCTAGTACTTGGGTTCTGGTAACAGTGTTTAGAGACATAATGTTCCTCTAAAATTTTTACATGAAACTTTCTGAATTTTAATATTTCTTGGTATTTCATTCTTATGTCATGTGAAATGCTAAATGAGGATCATACTCATAGAATGGAAAGAGAAATGGGAGATCATGTGGTCTGACCCTTTTGTGTACAAACAATCTGAGACAAATAGAAGAAAAGTTGCTTGTTCATGGTCACAGAGTACAAAGCAAAAAAAAAAAAAATGAGATTTGAACTCCTTCTTATTCCAGACCTAGCTTACATTTGGCTGTGCCACAATTATAGGGGCATTGATGACCTCACAGCTATAGAAAACTCTACCAATCTAAGTCAGAGTCTCCTCTGCAATGTAGATTCTTAAGGAATTACCTGGGACATTGAGAGATTAAATGACTTGTCTTCATATGTTTCAGATGGAGGACTTGAATCTCAAATCTTGATGAATTGGGAGCAAGCTCTCTGTTATGCTACACAATAGTATTAACATTAATACCAATAATATTATGGATTTGTATAGTTCTTTAGACTCTACAAAGAGCTCTCATGTTCCTCATCTGACCCTTACCAATACTCTCAAATTTGTTAATGGGGAAATGGGATGGAGAAAAGTTGAGACTTAGCAAGACTCATGCAAGCAGTGAATTGCAGAGAAAGGTTTCAGAATCCCTGAATTGGAGAGCTGGGAGGACCTCAGTGGTTACACAGTCCAATCCACATATGAAAGGAATCCTCACTATAGCATAACCAAACATAGTGTTTGCATAAGCTTCTGCTTAAAGACCTCCAAGGAAGGGAAACTCACTGTCTTTGAGATAGCCCATCTCACGTTTGGACTTGTAAGTGTTTCTTAACATCACTTTTGATTATTGGATAACCAGAACTTCAACCAAGGTTTTCGGACATGTCATATTTTCTATTCTATTATGCTGAAATAATCATATGACTGATTAAAAATTTACTTTCAGCATCCAAATGAAATCTGGCATAACACTTGTATTAGCTATATGTCTCTGAGCTAGTCACTTCACCTCTTTATGTCTCAATTTCTTCATCTGTAAAGTGGAAATATGATAGTGCCAACTTCCCAGGGTGCTATGAGGAAAAAAGATATCTTTAAAACACTTTGTAAACCTCAAAGTTTTTTTTTAAACAGATGCTAGTTGTCATTCATTCTCATCTTATGTGATTGTCTATGTGCTTTCCCCTTCATAAATTCTGTATAGAAAGTCTACAGAATTATTTAGAACCCCATTTCTATATCTTAACTTTGTGGGTACCAGTATGACTTGTCTTTCCCCCTTGACTAATAAATTCTGTATAGAAATTCTACAAAGTGATGTAGCATCCCATTTCTATGTCTTAATTTTCTTTGGATAACAGTATGAATTATCTAGAATCCCACTTCTATGTCTTAACTTTCTGTGGGTACCAGTATTAATTGTTATCCTGCACAACCAGTCGAAATCCTTTTCCTGGATAACCTCTTTTCTCCTCCACTCAATTATGGGTATTATGCTGCATAAGTTACATAATGGTATAGGAGCTACAGTTGAATTGAGAGTTGATAAGGTCAAGCCTTGGGGTCAAGAAGAATGGGATTCAAATATTACCTGTGACAAATACTAGCAGTGTGACTCTGGATAAATTACTAAAATTAATGTCCCAGGTAAATTTATAAACTTATTACGTACCAAGGAAGTTTTTTCTCTGTAACAATGGAGTTTCTAGGCCAGGAGATCTCTATCCTGATGAAGTCCCAAGTCCAGACTTCTGCTCATCATTTCCTTTCTTATCTCCATCATCCTACAAGTAATAATTATCAACCTGATCCCCACTGTTGAGTCTATTATTGCAGTTATCACAAACATGCTTTGAGTATTTTTCTACTCGATGAGTTTGAATGTCAGGATTTTCATTTAGTTACAAAAGATCAATAAGTATATCTATCTTTCTGTGCAATGAATACTAAACATGAAAGAATAGTACCAGTACTCTTTCTGAGTTTCATTGAAGAAGATGTTGATGAAATAAAAGATGAGTTGTTACTCCTCTCCTTCATTTTTTGTAGGACTTTGAGAAATATTCTGTCTTTATCTCGTTGATGTTATCACAAAAGAGGTGGAAAGAAATCTCTGCATGATCCCCAGATACTCGCAAGACAGTAGGTTGTGAAAAGTAAAAGGTTTTTTTTTTATTAAAAGGAGTCATTTTAACACAGAATAATAGAGAACTAAGGGCAGGTGAAGAAATTTAGATGCAAACTGGTAACTTTTCCTGAGATTTGGAAGTAAATTAAGCAACTAATGGGCAAAGAAATTATTTTAACTGATATAGATGTGTATGAAATAATTTTCATTTATTTGTAGTAAAATATTATCCTCAAGGATGGTGAAACAAGATCAAAGACAGTAAATTTTTTTCCATGGTTATTTACCTTAGAGTATCAATGCGGAGACTTGAAGCTCTAGGTATGCTGACCCCCAAATATAATGCTCAATGATGCCTTTCTACAGAAATTAGTGTCAAAGGAAAAATAATATATTTCCATTAAGAACTAATTTTATCCAGTAAGCTATTCAGGTGCTTTTAGAGATAATCATTGAAGTTGACAAAAGTGCTGCTTTCATTAAAATTATATAAGCAGATCTGAGAAATATGATAAAATTTGCAAATAAATGTCGACTTTTGTTAAAGAATAGTTTGGGTTTGAAAAGTGGTCAGGCAGAACCAATATTTGATTAATTGCTTCAAAAAGTAGTAAATGGAAGCTGGTAAACAATGACTAATTTCCATATTATTTGACTATGTCCAGTTAGAAATAACGTCAGCAAGAAGCTAAATAACTAGCTGACAGCCTACCTTCTGGTAGCTTTCAATGAGCTATTGTGTCCCTTGGTTTTGCAATAAACCATTTGTCTCATTACATTTCTAGATAAACATTCCCAAATAATGCTTATTTATGCAGTCTTGAGACTTATTTGCAAAGGTTATATGGTTGTGGTCTGAATGCAGGGAACTTAGTATGGATTTTTCACATTCAAATCTCCATGGAAATTGGTGAAGAATTGTGATAGAAATGAAATGAGTACATAAAAGCAAGCTTCCCCCTCCCTCCTCTTTGGTTGATGAATACAGAATATACTTATGTGAATCAATTTTGGGAATGTCAAGAAGGCAACAAAACTCATTAAAAATTTAATTTCTCTTTCTAATTCAAGTTAATAAAAAGCAAGCAATGAACAAAAAAAAATTTGAGAAATTTCCTTTTCCTTCTTCATATCCTAAAAGATAAGAGAAGATATTTTCTGAAATATTTTGACTAGGGCAGAGAAAAGATACTCATTATTAAGTCTATAAAAATCAGATAAATAAAATAATTATTTTCTCAATTATTTTATTTACATCCCAGGAAAATTAGGATTTAATTAACAAACTAAGCAAAACAAAATTTAAAACATAGCTTGATTCTGTCTTCAAAGTTATACTCATTATTTTATCTATTTTTCCTTTCAAGATCCATTATCTTTAATCATAGTATATTTCTTCACAAGACTTGTACTTTTTCTCTCATGTCTCAATTATTTTTGTCTTGGTTTCCTATCCTTGGCTTCCTAGTTTTTTCTTTCACACTTAAGATTTTCCTAACAAATGACAGCAAAAACCACATTTGCCCAGTTTTGCTCCAACAATGAATTTTTCCTTACATGAGGAGTTATATAATTGTAGTATTGATAACTGACCATGTAGGTAGTATTTTATTTTATAGGTTGTATTTTGTGTGTGATTAATCAGTTAAATAAAAATGTCTTTAGTTCATTTGATTTTGAGAGTGAATAACTTTAGAAATGTTAATACAGAGGTTCTTTAGACCATATCATGTCTACTTTAAATAGGCTTTTGACAACAGAATCTTACTGACTTTGCTGACAGAGAAAATTGTTCTCTCATTATCTTGCTGATTAATCTGATTTTAGCTATCAATGATTGTTTTTCATCATCTTCTACCTTTCAATGATCATTTTCATAAATGACCAATTATTGAGTATCTTCTATGTGTAATAAATCAATTTGTATTTATTAAAAGTTTAATAATAACAATCCATACTTACAATGAACTTACATTCTGATAAGGGAGACAAAAATTACACACATGTCACATACTCATGTATAATGTATATATGTATGTACATGCATATATGTACACACAGATACATAGATGGATGATGGTAAACATGGAGAAAATGGTACTTTGGCTTCATTTTAAGGAAGAGAGAGATGGAAGGTGGAAGGAAGGAAGGAGTACATAATAGACATGCAGGATGCAAAGATTTAGAAATGAGAGTTGGGATTTCTTCTGTGAGATATAGATATGGCTGGATCACAGAGTTCAGAAAGTAGTATCTAGTGAGATTAGAAGAATAGGTTGGGGTTAGGCTGTATAATTTTGAAAGCTAAATAGAGCAATTTATATTCTTTTCTAGAAGCAACAGGAAACCACTGTAGGAGAGTTCATATGGTTGGATATGTGCTTAAGAAAAAGTACTTGGGAAGCATTGTGTAGAACAAGCAGGATGATGAATCTGACAAACAACTGGCTATTGCAATTCTCTAGGTAAGAAATGATGAAAGCCAGAATAAATATGTTTTTATTTGTATGCTTAGAGGGGTGATTGAAGAGAGGTGGCTTAAAGTTAAAAATAGCAAGATCTGGCAACTATGATTGTCTATGTGAAATGAAGAACATAGAAAGGAGTCCAAGATAATGACAAAAATACTCACTTAGGGTGATGTAAGGATGGTGTTATTTCTATAGAAATGAGGATATGTATGTAAGAGGCAAGGAATTTGGGGAAAGATGAGCACTATTTTTGAAGTTGAGTTGTCTCCAAAATGTCCAGTAGGCATTTGGTGGTACAAGATTGCCAGTGTCTCTAACCATATTTCAATTGGGCATATAAATTAGGGAGTCATTTACACAGAGATGATAATTAACCCAATGAAATCTGATGAGGTTAAGATAAAGTAAAGGGAAAGGTGAGAAAAAGAATATAAGACAGGACCATAAGGATTACCCATAGTTAGGGATATAATGTGGATGATCCAACAAGAAAGATTTAGTTTTAAAGGTTTTAAAGGTAGAATTACATTATTTCATTAAAGAAGTTTTAAAGGTAGAAGATGAACTGGAAGACTATGTTACAGAAACACAGAAAGGAAAGAGTATCTAGCTGGAGAGGATGGTCAGTAGAGTCAGATGCAGCATAAAGTTGAAAAAGATTAGGACTGAGAAAAAACTGTCAAATTTATAATTTAAGAAGTCACTGATAACCTTGAAAAGAAGTTCAGGCAGTGAGTATAGATACACTTCAAGTAGTTTGGTTGAGAAAGAAAGAAGAGATAGAAGATGGTACCTTAAAGTGTAGAAGAGCTTAATGAAGTTTTTTTTCCTATTACATTAAAAATAATTTTAAATATTTAAAAAATTGTATTGTCCTCAGTCTGCACAGTTAGAATATTTTCTCCAGCTTTGCTCAGCTGCCTTGCAAGGAGGAGGAGTGGAAGTGAGGGGTAAAATTAATATCCTAGCTTGGCTCTGTGGGAGATAAAATAAAGGGGAAAATGTCACCCCTGTCATCAGAGTGTAACTACGTATGTGGTATTCAAACTAATCAAAGCATGAAGGAATATGTAACCTGCTTTTGGAGGATTTCTTCACAATCATTTATTTCTAGGCTGATGATACTAAAAAGTGCTGGGGTCCTTACTCTAGATCTCTTGACAGTAGGTAGATGACAAAAGATCACTAATGCTTTTATTTCATTCTTCCTTACTCTTCCTACATGACTGTTTTGGGTACATCTTTTCCAAGTATATGTCTCTGTTTTTTTTATATTGTACAATTCTTTCTTGGAAATGTAATGAACTGTGCTGACAGTTATTCTTTGAGTGACCCACAACTTTAAAAATGTTTTGTTGCTTTTTGTTTTTTCTGTTACTATCATTTTTGAATAGTCTCTCCCTCAATAACAACAAAAAAGAATCTTGCCTTGATACAAATAATTGTAACAAGGTAAGACAAATGAACATATTGATTATACTAGAAAAATATGCCTTTTACCACGTCTGTGGTGTACCCCCCTCTCTACAAAGAGGCGATAAAATTCACTATCAGTCTACTGAAGTAATGGTCACCGTATTGATAACAGTTCTGAAATCTTTGTTTCATTTTCTTTTTAAAAAATATTGTGTAAATTATTCTCCCAGTTCCCATGTCTTTAATTCTTCAAAAGCTGTACTATTTCATGATTCTGAGACTACTGGCATCATCAAAAGAATGTTTAAATTTTGAAAGCTAAAAATCCTGGATCAGTTGTGCGTTTGTTGAGTTATAGTGTCAATGATTTATTTTTTATATTTTATATCAACATTTAACATCAATAATACCAATTTAGTAGCTTTTGTTGTTGATATTTCAATTATTTCCAATAAGCACCTCAGCGGTTTTTATGATATCTGTTCTAAGTCTTCATGAGTATTCCATTGCTCCTTCATTTCTCATTCACTCTTCAATCAAAACAACAAAAATCTTTAAATTTTTACTGTATGTCAGACATTATATAAAATACTAAGGATACTAAAGGAGGCAGAGAGTACTTGCCTTCAAGTTAATGTATTTTTTCCTGGTTTTTCATTTTGATTATTACATTATTTCATTAAACTCTATTTGCATTAGTCATAATTGTTGGCTTTAATTGATTTGGAAGAGGGGTTCTTTTTGTATTATGGATTCCTTTTGCAGGCTGTTGAAGCCTAAGATAACTTTCTCAGAATAATATTTTAAAATGCATAAAATAAAATATGTAAGATTACAAAGAAAATTAATTATGTTGAAATATAGCTAGAGACCTATTAACAACTATCTGTGGACCCCTTCTGGCTCTGTGGACTCCTCATTAACAATCCTTGAAATTTAGAATATCCCATTACATTTCCAAATTATTGGATTCACTCAACAATTATCTTTATTAGGCATTTAGGCTATTGGCATTTTTTGATGATTATGTAAATTTAAACTATAAAACCCATTGTATGCATAACTATTTGAGCATATTTCCAATAAAGTATTGCCAGATTGCCTCCCAAGGAACTTCAAAAGTTTACAATACCCCCTATAATATAGGCTAAGTATAGTTGTTCTTCCACAACCTTACTCAACAAACATTAAATCTGACATAATCTAATTCTTGGGCAGTTTAAGTGATACAGTGGTTAGAATATGAGGTCTAGAGTCAGAAAGATTAATCTTTGTGAGTTCAAATCTGTTCTCAAATTTCCTTGCTATGTCACCTTGGACAAGTTCATTAATCCAGCTTGCCTCAGGTTCTTTCTCTGTAAAATGATCTGGAAAAGGAAATGGCAAACACCTCCACTATCTCTGTCACCAAGAGACCAAAACAACTGAACAATAACAATCTGTCTCATCTTTATTGTCTAAGTCTGAGGCTGTGAATAAATGGAAAATTACTGATTTAACATATTTTGAAAAAAATTTTCATAGCAATTATACAGTTAGTAAAAAGGAAATAAATATAATTTTCTGTGTTGTATGAATTTATTTACTCATATCAGCAAACAAAGTGACTGTTATAAGTTATTATTCTATATCAAATAATTAAAAATGCTCTGGTTATATTACTTTACTATGTCAATGTGAGTAAAAGGATCTAAAGAAATCCATCTTCATCCTAAAGAGGTACGGGGGCAGGCCACACAATTTCTGAATCTAGCGTTACATGAATAGGCTTATTATACATACTTAAAAACTCTGCTGGGGTCAAGAAGTCTTCATCTTTGCACAGATACTTTATGATTTCTTCAGGAAGCAGAAGTTCAGGCACAAGATTGTGAAGGTTGTCTCCTGGTCCTTTAGTGCCCACTTTAACATTCTTTAAAAGGTACATGCCCAGCTTGAGCACCAGAGTGAGGCATTCTGTGATCACCTCTGTTTTAGATTGTGATTGTGTGATATCTTCCAGGTACATCACTGGTACAGTGACCACAGAGGTGTACCATTGCATGAAGAGTCTCGTTGGAATGTTATGAGAGATAACTATAATTTTAAGATCTTGGAGAAAAAACTCTTCTTTATTTTCTTCATGAGAAACATAGTCTTGAAGAATTCGGTAAAGTGTCCCAGTGGAACTTTCAAGGATGTGTAGAATGGTGGTAGGGTACATAAGGAAGATCCCAGTAACATGTTCTCCCAGGTGAACCTTGAGTATACATTGATATAGCTGCTCATAGTATTCAGTAATCATTTTCTTATCCACTTCTCCTGATATCTTGCCCACAAGAAATAATCTGTGGAGGAGGAATTTTTTAAATTGTAGTCTTCGTTTCTCTTCCAGAATATGTAGGTAACTTTTTCGTGGAACTTGGGGAACTACTATTTTCTGATCCTGTCGTCCTCCATGCTTTGCATGGGGGTGTGTTGACCGTCGTCGGAAGTCTTGGAGGGTGTCATGAGGTGTTCCAAAGGCATCACTGTATTCCCATTGGGATCCACGCTGTGGTTTTGAGTAGCTTTTCCTTTGAATACTCATCTCATCAGGTTACCTTCTCAGTTAGGAACTCAAGTTTGTCACGGTCTGACAAAAAAAATAAGGAATCACAGAACTCCAGATGTTTTATCAAAATCGTTACATGGTAAGGATTTTAACTGTAATGACTGACAATTGATTACTTGATAAATGAGAGGAAACTAAAATAGATGTGATTTCTGTAAAAAGCCTTGCTCAGTCCTCTTCAATTTTAATGGCTTCCTTCTGTGATAACTCTCAATTTATCCTGCATATGTCTTTCTTGCACCTAGTTTTTCTTTTTCTTCTTTGCCTTTCTTTGTGTTCTAAGTGTTTGGCATAGTGCCTGGCACATAGTAGGCACTTAATACATGCTAGTTCATCAATACAAAGAATAATAGTTTGATAAACTATTCTACTCTGTATAGGAGTTCAGGAATAAATTGAAGGGAAAAGTTATTGAAAGAATGAAAGAGCTACAAACATGGCCACAATCAAGAGCAATATTAACTTGACCTTTTTCCTTTTTCCTCTATAATCATCTTTCCTAGTTAACTTACAAAATTCTCTCAGAATTTGATATCAAATAAAGAAGAATGTGAGTTGTAGACTATATCTCAAAGAGACAGAATGCCTACTTTTGCAAATAGATGCTTTTCAGTAGACCTATCTTTGCTGATGATAGTATGCCCTCTGATGTCTAATTTTTAGTTTAGAATATTAAAAACTAAATGATAGAATAATTCAGACACTAACTTTTGTTACTGGTCACTATCCCTGTAATTTCTGAAGTAATTAATTTCATCTATTTTTCCCCTTCTAAATACCTAGGGGTGTTTGTTACATCCTTATTTATTCTTCTGAAAAAAAAAAAACTTCCCATCTTCCCCTTGTTTATACTTTCATTTCTTGTGTTTGTTCTCATATACTTTCAGGCAGGCTTCTTCATTTCCTCTATATATTTTTCTTAGATTCAACTTACCCTTCCACTAACCACCAACTGCCAACATTTCAAAGTATTGTTGGTTGATCTTAGATTCCATTCCAAATATAGACAGATCTTCAGTTGATCAGAAATTCTAGTTAGTTTTAAAGGGCTAGTACTGAAGTGACAGCATCAGAATTTCCATGAATGTGTACACATGTGCACACAAATATACAAACATAGTTTCATGCTCAGTTGGGGTAGGGAAGCAAGAATTTCTTTTCTTTGATGTAAAGTAGTTTTGAGGGCTTAGACATCATGATACAGTTTGTAATATTCTCCGTTTGTGCTGGTACTGGGAAAGTTTTTGGTATCTCTTTATTGCAAAATATTTTAGAACACAAAGGATAATTCAGTGCTTAAACCATTAAATGTTGTTGTCATTTGGATAAGATAAATGAGTAGTGTATTTTTTCCTAGGGTAACTGCTCCTATTAAAAAATAAAACTATGATTTTTTTTTGGTAATCCTTATAATTTATATGATTAATCTGCTAATGAATGATTTTCTTAATATTGAGTTATTATCACTTCCAGTATGGCTATAATTTTGTCATTGTGTGTTATTTTTTTGTATATGTTTCTTTTTAGTTTTGTGAGAATTTAAAGATTTTACTGCACTATTCAGTATTGAAAATTACTTGTGTGCTCTTTATCCTTTTTGAGTATCAAATGCATATTTTTTTCACAAAGAGTTTTTGTGCAGAGTACTTTGTGTTTTGACAAATGGTTTTTGTAACAGGAGTTAACTATTTTTTAAATGTTTCATATGACACTCTTTTATAAATCCATGCATTCCACAGTTGTTTTCTTTGAGAATTAATTTATGGTTTGCATTCTTCTTCTAAGATTAGGTAGCTTAAGATATCTATTGGGTTGTTTGGGAGTTGTATTATTATTTTTTAAAGTTTCATTCATTAATTTCTTTGTAATGATCAGTTTTTCTTGGGAAAATAGTAATTGCTGATGAATCTCTTTATTTCCTCTCTGTTGTGAATTTATATTATTCATTTTTTATTTCTATAGTTTTACTTTCCTCTCCCATGATCAGATAGGCTGATGGTTTATCAATTTTGAAAGTCTTTAAAAAACAATTTTATTTCTAAATTCAATAGGTTTTAATTTTTAATTTAATAGTCTATTTCTGTACTAATTTTCAAGATTTTTTTCTATCTGATGTTTAGGGTCACTAATTTGTTTTCTAGACTTTTAAATTGTATTCTCAGTTCACTGATGCGCTTCTGAAATTTTATGTTTTCTAAGACATTTTTTTCTGAAAACTGCTTTAGTTAAGCTCCCCTAAATTTGGTCTACTTTTCTTTTTAATTGTTATTATTAAATCTAATATAATTGTTTATCGTTTCTATGATATTTTCCTCAACTCACCCATTCAGGAAATCATCATTTAATCATCATTTAGAATTGTCTTTTCCTCATATTTCACGTATTTTTTTGTTAATATTATTTTATGGCCTATAAAAAATGTTTACCATATTTGTCATTTTATATTTTTTGATGCCTTTATGCTTTGTCTCAGAAGCAGCTTTGGCAACAATACAATATGATGCTGAAAAATAAGATTCCCATCCAGACTATATAATTTTTTTCAACATTTTGTTCAATTCCAAATTTTTCTTCTCTTTAAGCTCTTTTTTGAGGGAGTTATCCAGTTCTTAGACAGGATTACTAAAGTCTGCCAACTTATCTTTTGAATTAGTAGCTATGTAGTTTTTAAAAAAATTCACCTAGGTTTTATGAAATTAAGTACGTACAGCTAATATTTTCATTGTTTATGTTGTCTGTGAGCATAATGTAAATTTCACATTTATCTTTTGACATTATCAGTTTTTTATTATTGCCTCATCCAAGATCCTGATTACAATAACTTTTCCTTTGTTAAAGACACTCCAAAACATTTCTTCTTTTTCCTCTTGTTCTGACTACACATTTGTTTAAAATTGTTATTTATATGTCTCATATTATTAGTTTTTATTTTATTTCTGTTCCTTAGATGAACTCTGATGAAATACTTTAACCCAATTATTGTCAAAATTTCCTCTTTTATATCTGGATTTCCTTAGTTTGATTTTTTTTGATTCCTGCTATCTAGGTTATTTACATTAAACAACAAGCATTTATTAATCATCTTCTATTGTGCGAGGCTTTGTGCCTAATCTTAAAAATACAAAGACAAGATGAAAAATAGCCCCTGTCCTCAAGATGCTAAACTAGGAGATAGAACATGTCAACAGATAAGTAATTTAGTCCATATTATATTAATATCCTAACTTCCAGTAATGAGCTGAGGACCAATACCGAATGTCTTAAGAGAAATGTTAAGAATGTCCTCTCTCAGGTCTGGTAGATATGTTTAATGAAAACCGAGGACAGTGATATATTTATCATGAATTTTAAAAGAGAAGCTGTTCTACTGTCATGGCAGAAGTCGAAGAACCTAGAAATGGAGATAAGCTTCAAAGATTAACTAATTTTTTTCCCCGATCTATTGTGTAGGAGACATGAAGGAAGGGACAGTAATTACAAAGCAGGTTTTGCTTGGGATGGTGTGTTCTTAAGAGATCCAGATTTTCATGTGTTTAAGCATATGGAGAAGTGAAGAAATGGAAGAGAAGTTCCCTAGAAGACCCAAGGGAAGGAGTGTATGTACAGTAAAGAGGAAAAAAAGAGAAGGGGATAAGCAATAGTGAATGAGGTTTAAAAAAAGGGAACTTTTTAAGATAGGATGGGAAATATCCCAATCTGAAATATGTCTGAAGAAGAAGGGGTAGGCAGGGAAGGGGACAAGCATTTGTATAGTGACTACTGCATGCCAGAATTGTATTAAGCACTTTACAAATATTATTTCATTTAATCTGGAAGCAGGCGCTTCCTCCTTTTAAGAGTTCTGTAATGATGAAAGGCTAGGGAGCCTACTTATTTTCTCTAAAACTTTAGAAGAAAAGGGAGATTGTGTCAGGAATGTCAGACTATAACTGTCCATTGATCTGATTACCAGTTCTTTCAGAGTTCATATTCTGTACCATGCCCTTTTCCTTATCACAAAATAGCAGAAGATACAAATTTGGAAGACAACACTGTATACAGAGTATGAACTGACCTGAATCACCTCATTGTTGAAAACATCCATCTCTATCAGAATTGATCATCACATATTCTTGTTGCTGGTATATACAATATTCTCTTGGTTCTGCTCACTTCATCTAACATCAGTTCATGTAAGTCTCTCCAGGCCTTTCTGAAATCATCCTGCTGATCATTTCTTATAGAACAATAATATTCCATTACATTTATATACTGTAACTTATTCAGCCATTCCCCAACTGATGGTTATCCACTAAGTTTCCAGTTCTTTGCCACCACAGAAAGGGCTGCTATAAACATTTTTGCACATGTGGGTCCTTTTCCCATTTTTATGATATCTTTGGGATACAGGACCAGTAGTAACACTTCTGGATCAAGAGATATGCACAGTTTGATAGTCCTTAGAAACTCAGATTCTAATGGGGAAAACAACATTTCTTCCCATCTACTCTTTATATATAAAACAATCTGGGAGAGAAAGGTAATTAGGAGAATCAAGAAAGGCAAGAAAGGTAGGTTTTGAGTCTTGAAAGCAGCAAAGCCAAGAATCAGAACTGAACATTCCACATGTGGGGGACAGAAAAAAAGGTACAGATTCAGCACATGTAATGCCATGTGAAAGGATTAACAGGTAGGCCATTATAGCTGTATCAAAGAGTATAAAGAGAAGAGTTTCTTTTACCTGTCAGGTGATTTGATATTTGATCCTGGAGATAATAGTGAGAGACTAGAATTTTGGGATGATATGGGAAAATCTAAACTTTAGAAAAATCTTTTGTCTTTTGCATTTGAGAGTTTGGAACAATCAGTGATCTTTCTAAATAAGTTATCAATTATTTTAAGGAAGAAATTCTTCCCAAATAGAGATGGGGAAGGAGACTTGAGGTTGCAATAATTCAGATAAAGGATTATGAGGATCTAGCAAAGATGGCAATTCTGTTAGTGGAGAGAAGGAAACATATCTGAAGGTATTAACAATATTTGACAATGGATCGTCTATATGGCACTTCATACAAAAGCACTAACACTGTATAGCACTAACAATATAGCACTGAGGAGATGACAAATTTCTTGGGGATGTGAGCCTTTGTGATTGGAAGAGTGTTCTGTAGAGTTAAAGAGAGGAACAGAAGGTCATTTATTGTAAGACCCCAAAAAGAAGTGATAGAGGACAGAAAGGAAAATAAAGTAATCCCTGTAGACAGGAGAACCTTTCTGTGTGCCATTCTCACTCTTTCAGATCTTTTCAGGTCCTATCATTTTCCTTCTTTCGAGACCTTTGTCAGCTATTTTCAAGTTTCCTGACTGCTAAATTAAAAAACGCTTCCTTCTGAATTTTGACTTCTGTGCCAGATCTGAAGGTCATTGCAGTTGTATGGAAAGCCCCAGGTTTGAGTCAAGGAGATTCAATCATTTTAACAGAAAGTCCACACTTCAAACTACTCCCTTTTTCAAGACTGATTATTATGACTAAAGCATAATAGGGGGTGGGGCTCATTATTAGGTTCCCTCTATTCCAAGCCCTTGGAAAATAATGAATGACGTACCCATAGAAACAACCCAAGAGCAAGGGGAAATTCTCACAAAATTGTTGAGTGATCATGTACGGCCCAGTTCCCTTTTGTCACCTCAAAATCATAACCAAGGCAATATGAGACAAGGGAGCAACAAGGAAACAAGAAGGAAAGGAGCAAAATCCTAGTTGATAAA
The DNA here is from genome assembly GCF_902635505.1 of Sarcophilus harrisii. Taxonomy (NCBI): domain Eukaryota; kingdom Metazoa; phylum Chordata; class Mammalia; order Dasyuromorphia; family Dasyuridae; genus Sarcophilus; species Sarcophilus harrisii. The sequence goes on from NC_045430.1 coordinate 240,993,756, forward strand.
AATCATTTCTTAGAAAATTGGGGGGGAAAGCAAAAGAAGAAATGAGTAAGCTAAAGAAAGGGGAGAGCTTTAATACATCCTATAAACATGCTACTATTAAGGAAAGTAATGAGTCTCCAGAAGTAAAATTTCATCCAACACCATTTACCAAAAGATGCTCTGAATCAATTCTGAGCCCACATCAGTTAGCTTCTGACTTGCTATTCAGTCCAATAGCTGAAATGAAAGAACAACTAATATGCATAAGAATGAATGTAAAGACATTAAAAGGAGAGCAGAAAAAGTTGAACACGAAACTTGGCAGTTTGGCGCGATCAGTGGTCTTTTTAAACAAGTCATCAGTTATTTTAAGGAAGAAACTCTCCCAAATAGAAAACCAGAATGTGCTAGATCAAATAGCAAAAGAAAATGAAGTTGACAAAAAAAGTATACATGAAAAGCTTAGATTTCCTATAGAGGAAAAGAAGAAATCTCAAAGACCGAATTATTTGAAGACTATTGCTGCCTCAGCTGAAAAATCAGATAAAATGAATGCAATATTTCAGGCAATCACACAAAATAAATATCCCTGGAATATTGAATTCAGAGGGCACCTTGGATATCAATAGTATCCACAAGGCGACTTCAGAGAGAAACCCTACTATAACATCCTGAAAAAATATAGTTGACAATCTCCAGAGCTTCAGTGAAAAAGGGAGTAGCAGACGCGAAGATACAAGTTACACATCAAAAGGAGTTAATTCAAGCTGTCCTTGATTATGAATTCATGACCAGAAATAAAAGGAAGACCTGAAAAACACTAAGCCAAAAAAGAAAATCAAGGAAAATTGGCCATCGCTGCAGATTTGCCTTTCCAAGAAAATTGAAAATATTATTCTATGAGAAAAAGGTGGGAGAATTTAAACATATAATTCAACAGCTTCCCGCCAAAGTAAAATTAAAAAAAATATTAAAAAACTCAATGTTGTACTTCTGGATTTGTAAACTGACCACAAATCTGATGTATAACAGGGTAAGCAAGACCAAATTCAGGAATCAATAATGATTCAAAGTATTTTGTATGCTACAATGGATGAAAATATTTTTGATGTCCTTCCTACCTTTTAAAACAGACATTGAAGAAACATTAAGTAGGTAAAATTTCATATAAGTAGAAAAGATGGAAGGTAGACAGAATTATCATATTTAGAATTTAGGTTCTACAACTGAAGAATAGTGATGTGGGGGTTAGGGTATAGTAGAGATAAGGTGGTTCCTAGAGCATATTCCTCTCGGCTATTAAGTTAAAACTAGGAAAGTTTAGAAAATGTATCATCAATAGGCAGAATCCTGGAAGCTGTGTGATATGAGTAAGAGAGAAAAAAATTATATCTATTTATGAGACTAGATTTAGTTTGGTAGAAGCTTTACTATACCTTATGCTGACAAAAACAAAATGATAATGTTGGAATGAAAGCAAAGCTTAATATAACTACAGATGTTAATTGAGACTATCTTGTAAAGAACAAAGGATGTTGTGGGATGGATTAGAAAACATAACTAGCGAGATGGAATGCACAAAGGGTATATGCAGACTTAGTGAGGACCTAGAAGTGAATCTAAGAAATCATTAGTTCATTCATAATTTTGGATAAAATAGAAGTTCAAACCACATCAAAAAAGGCAAATGGGAAAATCATATTCTTCTAAAAGCCTCACAAGTATTGAAACAGTATTGGTTTTATACATTTGTAAAAGAAATATTATAGCAAATACATATGTGAAAGACTAATGGAAATGTAAAATATTCCGAGACAGTAATGTATTAATAGGAGGGGAATTTAATATTCCTCTTTTAGAACTTGACAAAATGCACAAAAGGATAAATAACAAAGAAATTATAGATTTAAACAGACTGTCAGAAAAGGTGGACTTGTTAAAGTTATGATGAAAAAGAAACAGACTTTAGAAAATATATTTATTTTTCACAATCATCTAAGGTATGTTTTAGAGCAAAATGAAGAGGGTGGTGCTATAGGCAGCATGCTATGTTCAAATTCTACTTAATTTAACGCATGGATGGTGTCTCTATGCCCGCACTATATTTCTTCATGTTTCTCACCTGGATGTGTACATTACCTATTTACTCTCTGGGCTGACTTCTCTACTCCAAATGCTTTCACCTAAGTCTAGATTAATAGAGAAGGGTACACTCAAATTGTCTCAGGGTCCTTAGAATAACTCTGTTGTAGAAGATATATGTACCTCTTGCTACTCACTATTGTGACTCAACCCATTTGCTACCATCTCCACCCCTGACCCAGCGTGTTGCCATTTATATAAACCAACCATCCATAATGATTACACTTTTAGATCTGAAACATAATCATATAATTAGCAACAAGTTGAGAGTCTAGTAACATTACTAGTACTCCCATGTTAAAGTAAATTCAGGAATAATAAATGTATTAAAATTTATATATAAAACTTTGGGGAGAGAGTTATACTCTCTCTAATGCATACACTTAGTATGTGTGGGTAAAAATGGGCACACATAGAAATTTGACAGAGAAGCCCCAAAAGGAGGAAAACCCATATGCTTTGTTTATATTTGGATAATACTCTTGAATGTTATTGGTCCATTTGGGAATATTTGTACAACACAAAGCTCCTCATTGGCTTGTTGATTGTCTACTTGTTTTCTTTTATTCTCTTCTCAGCTCAACAGAACCTCACTTCTCTCTCTGCCCCTCTCTCTTTCTCTTCTCTCTCTTCTCTTAGATTCTTTTCTCTTCTCTTCTCTCTCTGTCTCTATCTGTCTCTTCTCTCTCTTCTCTCTGTCTCTGTCTCTGTCTCCTTTTTCCTCTCTTCCTCTGTGTCTCTGTCTCTCTAGTCGATTTTAGAAAGATTTTTATTCATGTCTTTTGCTTTTACATCATCTTAATTAAGGAAAAATTGTGTAAGAAAATTAGCCAATACATCACTTAAGACTATGCTCCATTTCCATAGTCACAACTTCAAAGAAGGAAGGAAGGTACATTCTCACATCTCTTCTAAGTTGCTAAGCAAGCTTGGTCATTATGCTTGCCTTATGTTCAGCCACCTGTCTAGGTATTTTTAAAAGGAAAGACTTTTGCTTCAGGACTAAACACAACTTTAGAAGCAACAGCTTTTTGTGAAAAGAGAGAGTAAATATTGTTATGATAAGCTATACCAGCTTTCGAGGGTTAATATACCATCTATCATTACCATGTCAAAGTAAGGCTTTACTCAATAGATTCATAGAATTAGATCTAAAATTCTCCTGACAGGCCATTGAATCCATTTTACACATAAGAAAACTGAGTCCAAGAGAAATTAGTGACTTGCTCAGAATCACATAGCTTGATAAGTGACTGAGTCAGTTTCCTGACTCCAAAGCTAGTTTTCTCCCCATTGCACCACTTAGCTCCTTTGTATGTTTGGAGACAGCAAGATGAACTATAGGAAAACATGAATCATTGCTTCTAGACAAGCAGATTGTCTTCATTGTTTTTCCTGCAAATAAGATAGCATTACTTCCCCCTTCCCTTTCTCTCTCCCTCTCCTTTTACCTTTTCCTACCCCTTCCCTCCCTCTCCGCTCTCTTTTGCTTATTAATAATAATAACTTATTTTACCATTTAGTTATATTTTATGAGTCTGTTTACTCTAAATTTCTTGTGTGAGGGTATTTGTATAGATAATATGTTTAAAATACTATTAAAACAAAATTTCTTTCACAACTTGACTAATATGGAAATATGTTTAAAATGATTGTACATGTTCAGCCATTCCTCAACTAATGGGCATCCACTCAGTTTTCAATTCCTTGCCACCAAAAAACAAAAACAAAACCAAAAAATCAAACCCTGGCATAAACATTTTGTACATGCGGGTTCTTTTCTTTCTTTTAGTAATCTCTTTTGGATACAGACCCAGTAATAGCATGGAGCCTCATCTGTAAGAGCAACACTGATTTATAAATTAAATTTGCAATCATCCTTAAGAGGAGGTTGAGTCACTCTTAATTTAGAGAGTAGTTCAGTTTAAAGAAGAGAAACTAAAAGCTCAATAATCTGGTTATCTCTGGTTACTATAGACCAGACCTAGATAGAGAGAGACAGACAGAGAAACAGATAGATAGCCACAGAAAGAGAGAGATAGAGACATATCTATATCTATATCTATGTGTGTGTATATGTGTGTGTATATATATATATATATATATATACATATATACAAATACATCTAAAGCAGTATTAATATGGATAAATATCTCTATATAATATGGATATATCTCCATATATTAGAGATGTCTCCCTTGCTTTAATATACTCTTTTTTTCCTTATCTGTAAAATGGGAGTAAAGAAACCTATCTATAAGGTTTGAAGGTGGGTATTGAGATAATGTGTATAATGTCCTTTGCTAATTTTAAAATGGACACAAGTCAAAACAAAGTCTATGTAAAATAATGCAAAACAGTTTCTAGAGGGAGTTGGGGGGAGTCAAGACCTTACTATGAAAGGTTCTAGAGTCAAACACAATGTGCAGAAAAGTCTGATCTTTCACCCTAGTGAAAATTGGGAACCACCTGAGCATTTAAAGTGCTTGAGCTGAGGATTGGAGAGAGGGGGCAGTATGGAAGCCAGAAGCTCAATTGGCAGCAGGTGATGGGGGCCTGAGCTAGGGAATCTTAATTTCCCCACTTGAACACAGACACATCGTGTTTTTCTGTTTGTTTTCTCAATTGCTTTTGTTGCCAAGAATTTGGATTCCCCTGGGTAGCTGGTTTGAAGCCTAGTTTTAGAATTTTTCATTGTGTGCTATAAAAAATAAAAAAAACAAACCCTTGCAAACTTCAAATGCTTCAGCAAAAGTATAAAAGGAGTTTTGAAAAATACAAAATAACTGCTGAGCTCCTAATTATGTTTATTTTTACTTTGTTACCAAGTCTATTTTCTGCCTTTTGGACAGACGGCATTGCTATAAGGAGATATGACTTCTTAACACACTTGGCATGTGCTCTGTCAGGTGACATTCACACACATTAATTTAATTTTGGATGGCTTTTTTTTTCCTTTTCTTTGATAGAGAAAGTACTTTCACATACTTATACACACAAATCAGCTCAGTAAAATATCTTTACCATGTAAAAAATCCTTGATAAGATTGCTAAATTTTGAGACAGCTTTAAAATCCATCTTCTATGTCACTATTAGTTTCATTACTCTAGGCCTCAGTTTCCTGGTCCATAATGTAGGAAAAACAATATTTATCCTAATTTCTTCATAAGGTCAGTGTGGGGAAAACACTCTGTAAATGCGAAGTGCTAAAACTTAATCTGCTATGTAAATAAGATTATGTACTATTCTAAAAATTCCAATTAGTGCATGTAAATAGTCCAGATTATATCTATGATGCTATGTAATATAATCAGTTAGTTAATAAACATAGTTTTTTTCATTCTCCTGAGGTCTAGGAAGGTTAATTGGAAAAGATGGATTTTCTGTCCTCAAGGGGCTTATATTAGAGTAAGAAAGATAAGAATAATCCCTATTACACAGTAATAAGAGATTTCTGGAAGGAGCAAAGAAGATAATATATATGTATATACGTGTGTGTGTGTGTGTATATATATATATATACATGCATATACATAAATTCATAATATCTTAGAAACTTTAAATATAAATGACAATATTTTCTATAATTATAGAAGAAGTAGAATGGTATAATTAGAGAAGGAAATGACCATCCACTCCAGTTATCTTTGTTAAGAAAATCTCCCCAAATGGAGTCTCAGAGACTGAACAAGAACAGCAAAAGGATTGTATAATGGAAAGAGTTGAATTTGTCATGGGATATGATTCACTACCTGCATGATCTTTGGCAAGTAACTTAATGGTCCCTAATCTTTCCTAAATTTGTAAAAAAGTATTGAACTAGATGGCCTCGTATCATTCTTTACTCTAGACATGTGAATCTGTGATTTATTATCTTCATGACTTCAAGAAAGTTATCCAATTTAGTTGTGCCTTTTCCTTGTATGTAAAATAAAGGGGTTGAACTAGAGATGATTTGCGAAGTCCCTTTCAAGTCTCTATTTCTTATATAATTATTATTGGCTAACTTATGTGGCTCAAACAATGAATGCTGAACTGATTCAGAAAAAGATAAAGGGGGAGAATCACAGATATTTTATAGGATTTCAAATTGGAAACCACTTAGTCTAAATTATTCTAGGAAAGTATTTCTGCTATACCTTAAATGACAAAGGTTTGAACTTTCAAATAATGAAAAAGAAAAATCCAGCAGGAAGAACTTTGTTGTTGTGTTCTTCAGTCATAAATTTATGTCTAACTCCTTGTGATCCCATGGACCATAGTATCCATGGGGTTTTCTTGGCAAAGATATTGGAGGGTGTGCCATTTCCTTTTTTTCTTATTATGACTAAAGTAGCCCATTTCTCATTTGAATATCTTTGAGTTTCTAGCTTGGTCTTTCTTCTATTTGGCTAAGTTGGCTAAACTTGCTTCTTTTTCAGTATCTACTCATTGGGAGCAAGAACAACAAATTTAAACTCTCTTATATATAGCAGTTCTTTATTGATCAGCATAAAGTTCTCAATCTCTTCATACCCTTTTTTGAAAGTCTCCTATTATTTAGGCGAAACCTTGCTAAGTTCTTTGATGTTTGTGTATGTTTTTTGATTGAAATGGTATAGAGTACAGGTAAAACAAAGATCCCTGAGAATCTCTGGAAACTAGGTTTTGATATAATGAATCAGTGAGGGCCAAAAGTCTTAGGAAAGCTTTCATGGAACTGTTAGGACTTAATTCAGACTTTGAAAGATGAAGAACATTTGGTTAGGTTCAGTAAAGAGAAGAGGACATTCCAGATGGAGTGAACCAAAATAAAAATAAACAGTAGGAATGAAGCCATTTTGGGAGGTCTTAGAAAATCATGCACAAGAGTGGCAGGTAGCATGGGAGAAAGTAAAAGTTACTGGATTTGGAGTTAGAAAACCTAACTCATTTATTCTCATTTTGTTATTTATTTATTCTCATTGGATTGATTCTCATCAAATAAATCCATTTTATTATTCTCATTTTAGCTATCCTGCTTAATATCTAGGTGACATTGACAAATTATAGTGCCTCTCTGCATCAGTATCCCTATTGGAAAAATGAAGCAGTTAGCCTGGATAACTTAATGGTCTCATCCAATGCTAAATTTATGTTTATGCAATCATACATTTTTGACTTGCTTATTGACCTGGTTTTTAAAAAAAGAAAGAGTCCCTCTGGATGTTTGAGCAAAAGAGTCTAGAATTTGGAATGTGAGGTAGGATCCTGTTATTGTGGTCCAGACATGAAACAGTGATGGTGGCTGGAAAGAGACTCTCAGATTGTTTTTAAATGACCTTTAATTTTTTTTTTTTTTTACGGCCGAAACAGTGCAGCTTTGCCACACTCTCAAGGTTGTTGGCCTTGAAAACTACATCCCAATCTTTTCACATTCAGATTATAAACATACTATGTGGGAATGTCTACACGCCACATAACATTTAGTGTAAATATTTAAGCTTCTCTCTCCTTACATAAAATTGTATTAAGAGAAGGTATTTACTAAATTTATGAAATTTAGGACAAACCTCATGCTTTGAAATAAATCCTCAAATTATAGAAGAAATTGGGGACATTTAAGTGCATATTTTCCTTCGCCTAATGGTAATAAAAAGGAATATAGAATTGTGGAAAGGGAATTTGATCAGGAATTAAAAAAGATATGTTCAAATCCTACCCCAGACATTTATTAACTGTATGATCCTGTAATGATAATGATGATAATAAATCAACAATCATTTTTAAACTTGGGGCTACACAGAAATATAATATTTTATGATTTGTAAAGTATTTTTTATATATTTTTGCATTTGAACATCAAGTCAATTAACTGCTCTGGGTCTTATTTTCGTCATCTATAAAATGAAAGGGCTATATTCAGGGGTTTGTAATGTGCCTTCATTTCTGAATCCTGGGAAATTGTGATGAGATTTTCTTTGGAAATTCTCATTTGAACTTACTTTTAAAAAATACTTTTTGATAACTAAATTTCAGTATAATTGGTTTTCCTTTTAATCTTATGTATTTTGTTTTATACATTAAAAAAACCAGGACTGCCTAGGGCTCTACTGACCTGCCAAAAGGATCTATAATATATTAAAAAACATTTACTAGCCTCCATTCTTAGTTATAGAAAGTATCAATGTCAGGAACTAGAAGGAGAGCAAACTTCACCAATGTTTTTCTGTGTCTAAAAAGAAAGGGAGGAAAATAGAATCCGCCCTACAAACTATTATCATTAGTAGTTCTGTTTTTTCTAACTTTCTCATTGGAATTTTGGAATTATAGATTCTTGAGTTTATAAAGGTAGGGAAAAAGCCCCTAATTTTCTTTTGACCAAAGTGGGACTTCAGAGAATGAATTTAGTAAGAAAAAGAGTAGGGTCTCCTTGGACATATAAAAACTTTAGGTCTTTTTTCCCATAAAGATTTTTTTTCAATAATAACTTTTTATTTTCAAAACATATGCAAAAAAGTTTTCAACATTTACCCCTGTGAAACCTTGTTTTCTAAAGTTTTCTCCCTCCCTCTGTCCCACTCACTCTTTCCCCTAGACAGCAAGTAATCTAATATATGTTAAACATGAGCAATAATTCCATATATATTTCCACATTTACCATGCTGCACAAGAAAAATCAGATCCAAAAGGAAAAAAAAATGAGAAAATAACAAAAAATAGTGAAAATACTATATTGGGATCCACACTCAGTCCCCACAGTCTTTCCTCTGTGTGCAGATGGCTCTCTTTATCACAAGATCATTGGAAGGGGCTGAAATCACCTCACTGTTGAAAAGAGCCACATCCATCAGAATTGATCATCATATAATCTTGTTGCTGTGTATAATGATCTCCTGATCCTGCTCATTTCACTCAGCATCAGTTCATGAAAGTCTCTCCAGGTCTTTCTGAAATTCTCCTCCTGATCATTTCTTATAGATCAATAATATTCCATAACATTCATATACCGTCACTTATTCAGTCACTCTCCAATTAATGGGCATCCACTCAGTTTCTAAGAACTTTAAAGTCTTAAAGATGAGTATATATGGTCCTCCAATACAACATATAATCCCAAATCTTTAAGGGGAACTAGAGAAACTGTATTCCATAAGGATAAACTTGTCACTAAAAGAGATTGTCTTTATATGAACTAGAATTCTAGATAAAATTCAGAGAATATGGAATATTTATAATGGCTTTCTACTGCCAAAGTGATAAAGTTTTTTAGCCAGGCATTCAAGGTCCCTTATAAGCTTGTGCTGCTATTTCTTTCCAACTTTGATCCATATATATTTTCTTCCATGAATATTATTCTCCAGCCAAAGAAGAATGCCCTCGGTCCTCCCTCACTCCCCAAATACATTACTCATATATTTTCCTATCCTTGGAATTGCTTTCCTAATTTTTATCTTTGCCTCTTAATTTCCAGCTCATCCTACAAAACCCAACTGAACAACTCTTCAGGACTTAGTGCTTTTGGCATAGTGCTTTATTTTGTATCTCACTATTTACTTCATGATAATATGGCTGCTATGTGCCAGGTACTGTACTAAGTGCTGGAGGGAAAAAAATATTTGAATACCAAGTAAAACAATCCCTACCCTTATGAAGATTAGTCTAGTCAAGGGAGATAATGTGTATCCCATGTTGTTTTTCTATCATTTCAATGATGTCCGACTTTTTTGATGCCATTTTGGGATTTCTTGGCAAAGATACTAGAGCGGTTTGCCATTTCCTTTTCCAGCTCATTTTATAGAGGAGGAACTAAGATAAGCAGGGTTAAATGTCTTGTCCAGGGTCGCCCAGCTATTAAGTGTCTGAGGTTAGATTTGAACTCAGGAAGAGAAGTCATCTTGATTCCTAGTTCAGTGTTCCCTTCCTGCCCCAATGTGTATATTATAAAAAAGTACATCCATGAAACAAAGTGAGAAGAGGGTGGTTATAGGAAGTCATAGTTAGGAGGATTAGGAAAGGTTTCAAACAAAAGCTTTGAAGGAAACTGGGGTTAAAGGTGAATGTTTTTTTTTTTTTTAATCTAATCCTCACCTTAAACTGAAAGTTCTAAGTAAGGGACTATTCTGTGACTGAAATTTGTTTATCTCTCTATGTCTAGTTCATTAATCTTCATAGACAGTGAGTGCTTAATAAGCATTTGGTGAAAAAATTTGAATGATACATCAGTGGATTATTTAATGGTTATATTTCATCCTCTCTGTCCTAACCAAATTATTCTATGTCCCCCACTTCCTATAGATAAGCCTTTTGTTACTCCAGCATTTGTCCCTTTAGGCTCAGATGTTCTGATCATTCCTGTCCTCCCCATCTCGATCTATTTTTTTCTATTGGATGTCTATCCACCTTTAAAGATTCCCTCAAATCCTGTCTCTTCTAAGAAGCCATTTTCGATACCAGCAGGCTTTTACCTCATTAGACCTTACATAAAACTGGGTTTGTGTTTCACCTGTTTACTTACCATCTATCATATCATAGCTATTTAGGAGTGTCTTAATTCCCTTCTTGTCTGTAAGCTACATGAGGGCATTGATGCATGCTTCAACCTGCCTCACATCCAACAATCTTGTTTTGTAGATAAGAAATCACCCACTCATGTCATTGTATACTTGTCTATTCTTCAAGAAAACATGTTCTGCTTTTTTTCTGTGAACCCTGAAGGAAGCTAGTATTCGTCACCTGTTGTCAGTAGTAACAGTGCCTAGAAAGCTTGGCAGTTCCTATTACTAAATAATGCATTAAATAGTCCCATAGTTCCAAAAGAAGGCAGATCATGAAAATCTACAAAGTAAATCCCCAGTTACTAAGAATCTAAATAATCAGAATGCTTAAATAACTGTTTTTCTTTCAGCAGTCTTTTTTTTTCACTAAAAAGAGAATAGTATTTAACTGATACATTTGAATAATAAATATATTTCAGATAATAATTGAAGATTTATTTCAAATAAATTTAGAGAGATCCCTAATTTCTTAAACTTGCTACATATACTATTGATTATTTAATCATTTCAGTAGTTTCCAATTGTTTGTGATCCCATTTGGGGTTTTCTTGGTAAGGAAAATGAATGATTTGCCATTTGCTTCTTCAACTCATTTTACAGATGAGGAAACTGAGACAAACAGGGTTAAGTGACTTGCCCAAGATCCTGCAACTACTAAGTATCTAAGGCCTGATTGAGCATGAGATTTCCTGGCTTCAGGCCCAGCACATATATTTTGTACTACTTTCCTCCCCATCCATTTTTTTATATAGTGATGATTTATATTTAAAATGAATATAAACTTTGAGGAGCAGAATAGCATTTTCATTACATATAGCTAGCCCTATAATCAGGTTCATGGTTTATCTCTGAGGTATACTGGTTGTAGAACTATGGGCAAATGACTTAATCTTTCAGTGCTCCAACCAAATCTTTAAGACTTTAAGTTATAAGTGGGTTGTTGGTCTGCCTCAGTGGTAGGAAGTTCCCAGGCTAGGAATGATATGTGATAATGAAATCTTAGGTTTGAACTTTTCTCATTTCGTTCCTCTTTCATCCAATCAGTCAATAAGCAAACAAACTTTGGCAATACCAGAATCTGAAGTGCCTTCTGAATCCTCAAAAGAAAAATCCTATTTTTTTTTTCAGTGTAGTTTTAGGGGTTTTTTTTTGTTTGTTTTCTTGTGAGGCAATTGGTGTTGTGACTTGTTGGGGTCACACAGCTAGGAAGTATTAAGTGTCTGAGGCTGTTTTGGAACTCAGGTCCTCCTTCTTTAGGGCTGATACTCTATCTGCTGTACCATCTAGCTGCCCCGTTTTAGTTTTTAAATTGTCTTCTCACTCTTTGAAAATTGCTAATTCATATATGGCATATATATAGATACTCTTAATTATCCTCCTCCTATTCCCAGTATATTGCTTTAATTTAAAAATATCACAACAAACTGTTATATTAATGATATTCTTGAATTTAGTTTTTATAATATCTGTAAGGTTTAATTTACTTGAAGAAAAAAAATGTATCATATGGTAATTTTAGAAGAGGTTGTTTCCCATATGAGATAAGTTCACTAAGTAATTGGAAGACACCACTCTATTAAGATGAAATTCAATTAAATACATATTGAATATTGCTCTGGATGGGCTCAGAACTCTGTCTACACTTGCATATGCTAGCTGTTAAATTGAGCAGGAAGGAGCTTGCAGCCATTATCACTGACAAAAAAAAGTCCCTGTTTCTCCTTGGAAATAAAGGGAATATATATGGTGCCTTATCCTTTATCATCATTACCCTTCAGTCCTCGACTCCGATCATCATGATGTTGATATGTTGTGACTTTGCACATGGACCTTGATTTGCCCTAAATCAGGAGTGTGTTGGAATTAATTCTAATTTTGTGAATTTGATTGATTTAAATTTTCAGTATGAGCATTTTGACCTCAGAAATGGGCAAATGCTACAACTTGGGACTTAATTTATTATTGTTTTGTTGATGGTCTGGATTTAAGACAGTGATGAAGAAAATGTTACCATTTCAGGTTAAATTAAAAATTTGTCATACAAACATTTTTTTCCTCTGAAAGTTTATTGCTAGACATTTGCCCGCATCCCACTTGGCTAATGTCTTTTGACACTCATTGCTTCTATTTAGATTCTTGGCTAAGGTTAGAGAGCCCTCATTTTTCTTAATTGGTTGATGATAGCTTTGAATTGTGGTTCAGTGATGACTCTTTGCCTTTTAACCCCTGTGGTTATTGGGTCCCTCTTTTCCTTCTTTGTACATGGCAGTCCCTTGTTGACCTCATGATAGAATGCTATTGGATTTTCTATGTACAGATTTTAGTGTGGCCTAAAGCTTACTATGGTGAAATAAAACACTGGGTTAAATACTGTGGGAAATGGAAAATTATGAGATTTAGTCCTTTATATATTCTAGTTTTGTATGTGTATATATATGTGTGTGTGTGTGTGTATAAAAATGTGTATATATATATATATATATCTGTGTATGGGCACACATACAAATACATACATGAGTTGAAAATACATATATATATATACATGTGTGTATACATGTGTGCAATACTATGCACATATATCTGCATATTTAGACATATACACAGGCATATATAATATATATATATATATATATATACACATTTTCAGTTAAGATTTATGTGGATTTAAATAAATCAAATACAGATATAAGTAATACTTTGTTGTTGTTGAGTTTTTCTGATTATTTGTGATTTCATTTGGAGTTTTCTTGGCAAAGATACTAAAGTGATTTGCCATTTCCTTCTCCAGTTCATTTTATAGATGAGAAAAGTGAGACAAATAGGATTAAATGACTTGCCCAGAGTCACACACAAAGTCATATGTATCTGAGGCCAGATTTAAAATCAGGCCCTTAGGCCCAGAGCTCAATTCACTGAGTCACCTAGTTGCTCTAAATAACAATACAAATTGTTATTTAATCAAGTTCTTTATTAAGTGTTTCCTATAGAAAGTATAATAAAACTTTAAAGAAGAAAAATTGATGTAGGCTAGAGTAATTAGGCAGTATTTAGTGGAGATCTCAGGATAGTCGGAACCTTGGAGATCACTTAATTCAATTCTTTAATTTTGTAGATGAAGAAATTAAGTGCTGGGGAGTCCTTGTGATTTACCAAGGTTACACAAAAAATATCAGAGACATGTTTGACATTCAGGTCCCCTGAATACAAATGTGACTATTATTTATTTATTTACTTTTTGACTTGACGTGTCATGAAAGGAACATAAATTTTGCATAGATGGTATAGGACACTGATATTATAGGAAGGGGAATATCAATGAATCAAAGCAGAAGGGAGAGAGTGAATATTTTTGCCAAAGGGACAGTGAAGAGATGATCCTCATTATGTTGTAAAGGGTTAGGAAATGAGGTTAAATGAGTTAGAAGAGGGTATATAATGGAGGTCATAGACAGTCACTTGTAATGGTTGAGATATCTTCTTGGCAATGAAGAGCCCTTGAAAATTTGTGAATGACATGAGAAAAATAATATTTCAGGAAAATTATCCTGCTGGGAGAGAATGGAAAGGATTGGAATGGAGAAAGGATGGAGAACGGAATGCTGGCTAAGAATGTCTTTGGTTCAGGAATAAGGTGATGAGGTTCTGGGCCTGCAGGTGACAGCAAAACTGGAGAAGGGATTAATGTATGAAGCATTTTGAGAGATAGGGTGAGCAGCCAGGAAGAGAGGATAAACAATAGTGTAATTGTTGAAAAGAGGATAAGAAGAGTGAGCTTTGAAAAAAAGGCCGTCAGATTTGACAATTTGGAGATCACTGGCAACTGTCAAGAAGGCAATTTCACTTGGGAGAGGAGTTAAAAATAAAGGTTGAGAACTAGAGAAATTGGAAGCATTGGTGGTACTTTGACAAATAGGGAAGTTAGGAAGAGGAATTAGTTGTGGGGGGGGAATACTGTTAGAATAGTTACAATGGAGATCCCAATCCATCCATACCTAACATCTACCTATATATCTACCATGTCTAATACCTACATTCCTTCTAAGAAAAGTGGTAGATGTGGGACAGTGTCTTACCTAAAATTATTCTAGAGGGTAGTTAGCTAAAGTCATCTGTGGAGTCCACTGGGTGATGTAGGCAAGGGAGTCAAGAAGTTAGAATGTGGGGAGAAGGGTGAGGAATTTTGCAGCTGATTCAGGGACCTTTATTATAGTTTATAGATTACTAAAGAGCCGAGGGCTGTGAATGGAGGGAGTGAAGGAAAGAGTAAAGGGATTAGTATGGTTGTATTTAGAGCTGTTTATCTCTGCAGCTGCTTCAGCTACCTGGATTGTAGTTAAATTACTAAGGAGACAAGGGCTGTAAATGGATGGAGTCAAGAAATTAGCAAAGGGAATAGTTTTCTTCAGTGCAAGTCCATGATTGACTATTATGGGAGTAGGGTAAGATGCAAATCATCTTCATATTCTCCAGTTGTTGATAACATAGTTTTTGGGTTTAAATCATGTGCCCTTAAAGAGCCATGGCTGAAATGAAGGAGAGGGTTACATAAGAAATATTTATAATTATGATTATAAGCTGTTAACTTTTGAGAATGGTATTTTTAACACAGAGACTGAAAATAACTGAGGAAGGCTTGTTTTGTAAAGCAAAGCGGTGACATCTTTTAGATATAAAGAGACAGAAAAATATCGAAGTAGAAATGTCTTATTGGAAACATTTCAGTATCAACAATATCCATTTCCAGGTGAAATAAAGGAAGATTTTTGGTCCTGCCTGACTCATCTGCTCAAGAATATTCTAAATTATAGTAAAGATATCAATAGAAATGAGAATGAGGAAAAAAAGTTATTGGATTTTTTTTTTCCTGAGGCAATTGGGGTTAAGTGACATTCCCAGTCACATAACCAGGACGTGTTAAGTGTCTGAGACCACATTTGAACTCAGGTCCTCCTGACTTTAGGGCTGGTGCTCTATCCTGCACCACCTAGCTACCTGAGTCATTGAATTTTTGAAAGAAGGAGAAATTTTTTGATGATTTTTAAAATTATAGTTTCAGTAAAAGTGTGAGTTGAACTTTTAAGAATTAAGGAAGAAGATCACATGAGGAAATGGAGGCAAATTCTATTCTAGTTCCAAACTCTTTCATGAAATATTGTCAGTGAAAAGGAGAATAATAAGGCAGAAGCTGGTGAGGGAAATAGAGTAAGATAAGCAAACTTTTAAGTTGGGAAAGCTTGTACATTTTTTAAAGTATTCTTAACAACCTTCTTTTAAGAAAGAGGTTCTTAACCTTTACTTGTGCCATGGAAGTTATTTTTTAGCAGTCTGAGACCCGTAGACCTCTTCTCAGAATAATCTTTTTTAAATGAATAAAATAAAATAAATATGATTCCAGGAGAAACCAATTATAAAGAAATATAGTTCTCAAATTATTTTTAAAATCAAGTTCATGGTCCCTAGGTTAAGAGTCTGTGCTCTAAATGATCACAGATATTTTTAGCCATGCTTTGAGCCACAATTCCTTGTATCACTCAAATTTTCCATACTTCTAGAATTAGCTCATTTTTCTGACATTAACAGTAGTAGACAAGTCAGTCTAGTTCAGTTATACAGCCTCATTGCTTTATTGCATTGAATAATAATACTCTAAAAGCATACCCCTAATAAATAAACTTAACAAATTGATTCCTGAATGTTGGATAAAACTCATCTTTCTTTAGCACTTTAAAACATTTAAGATCACTTCTCTATAGTTATCCTCTCTGTGATATGAGTCTCTTTATTCTTGGTTTTTTTTCCCCACAGATAAGGAGGTCTTGTAGGATTTAAGTGGGCTTAAGTATCCATGGTCACATGGGCAGGGTGTTTCAGTGGTGAAATGCAGACTTGACTTTCTCAACTTCCAAGCTGACACTCTTTCATTATGCTAAAGCTATCAAGTATGTGTTCCACAATACCCCTGAATGCAGAAGAAATAAAATTCAAATGGAATTGAGAAATATTTAACAGAATAAATAAAATACAGTAGAATAGGACTGATTACATTTTAAAACTAAGTCAATAAGGGGTCTATAAGAATCTTGATGTGTGGTTTAGTGCCCTCTTTTTTTATTTTAATTTGACACCTCTGCTTTATATTATGTCGAATTTTAATACTCTTGTTGTCTTGAAAAACTATGATGTTGAGAAAAAATGTACTTATATGTGCCTATTCATATATATGTGTATGTTCATCTATATATCTTTACATCAATATAAAGTTTATACAGTGATAGAAATGCAATTCATGACTCTGCTAAGAACACTTCCCTGGGTTTAATATTAGGAAAACTATTAGCATAATTGACTATATCAGTAGCCAAACTAACAAAAATCATATGCTTATCTCAATAGATGCAGAAAAAGCATTTGATAAAATCCAACACTCATTCCTATTAAAAACACTAGAGAGTATATAAAGAAATGGAGTTTTCTTTAAAATGACCAGTAGCATCTATTTAAAATGATTAGCAAGCATCATATATAATGGGGACATAGTAGAACCATTCCCAATAAGATCAGGGATGAAAAAAGGTTGCCTACTATGATCATTACTATTCAATATTATATTAGAAATACTAACTTTGGCAATAAGAGAAGAAAAAGAGATGAAAGGAATTAGAGTAAGTAATGAGGAAATAAAATTATCACTCTTCGCAGATGATATGATGGCATACTTAGAGAACCCTAGAGAATCAACTTAAAAAACTACTAGAAATAATTCACAACTTTAGCAAAGTTGCAGGTTAAAAAATAAATCCACAGAAATCATTACATTATTATCAACAAAATCCAACAGCAAAAAATAAAAGAGAAATTCTATTTAAAATAATTCAATAATATAAAATATTTGGGAGTCTACCTGTCAAGGCAAAGTCAGAAACTATATAAATACAACTACAAAACACTTTCCACACAAATAAAATAAAATCAATTCAATTGGAAAAATTTCAAGTATTCATGGGTAGGCCATGCAAATATAATAAAAATGACAATACTATCCAAATTAATCTACTTATTTAATGCCATACTAATCAAACTCCCAAGAAATTATTTTACAGATCTAGAAAAAATAACAAATTTCATATGGAAGAACAAAAGATCAAGAATTTCAAGGGAATTAATGAAAAAAATGCAAGTTAAGGTGGCTAGCTATGCCAGACCTAAAACTATATTACAAAGCAGTAGTCTTCAAAACCATTTGGTACTGGCTAAGAAATAGAGTAGTTGATCAGTGAAATAGGTTAGGTTCACAGGACAAAATAGTGATTGTAATAATCTAGTGTTTGACAAACCCAAAGACCCTCGCTTTTGGGATAAGAACTCACTCTTTTACAAAAACTGCTGGGAAAATTGAAAACTAGTATGGCAGAAACCTAGTCATTGACTGACTCACACCTAACATAGTATACTAAGATAAAGCAGAGATGAGTTCATGATTTAGACATAAAAAGTGATATGATAAGCAAATTAGAAGAACATAGGATAGTTTACCTCTCAGATGTGTGGAGAAGGAAGGAATTTGTGAGTAAAAAAGAGCCGGAGTTCATTATTGAACACAAAATAGATAATTTTGATTATATTAACTTAAAAAGTTTTGTACAAACAAAACTAAAGCAGACAACATTAGAAGGGAAGCAATAAACTAGAAAAAATATTTTTATATTCAAGGGTTCTGATAAAAGCCTCATTTCTAAAATATATAGAGAATTGACTCAAATTTATAATAGTTCAAGCCATTCTTGAATTGATAAATGGTCAAAGGATCTGAACAGATAATTTTCAGATGAAGAAATTGAAACTATTTCTAGTCATATGAAAAGGGGCTCTAAATTACTATTGATCAGAGAAATGCAAATTAAGACAACTCTGAGGTACCAATACACATCTGTCAGATTAGCTAAGATGACAGGAAAAGATAATGATGAATGTTGGAGGGGATATGAGAAAAGTGGGACACTAGTACATTGTGGAATTGTGAACTGATTCAACTATTCTGGAACAACTTGGAACAATGCCCAAAAAGTTGTCAAACTGTGCATACCCTTTGATCCAGCAATATTTCTACTAGGATTATATCCCAAAGAGATCTTAAAGGAGGGAAAGGGACCCACATCTGCAAAAATGTTTGTGGCAGCCCTTTTTGTAATGGTTAGAAACTGGAAACTGAGTGGATGCCCATCCATTGGAGAATGGTTGAATAAGTTATGGTATATGAATGTTATGGAATATTATCGTTCTGTAAGAAATGACCAGCAGGATGATTTCAGAAAAGCCTGGAGATACAGGAACTGATGCTAAGTGAAGTGAGCAGAAATCACCAGGAGATCATTATACATGGCAACAACAAGATTACTTGATGATCAATTCTGATAGACGTGGCTCTCTTCAACAATGAGATGATTCAGGCCAATTCCAATGTACATGATGAAGAGAACCATCTGCACCCAGAGAGAGATCTGTGGGAACTGAATGTGCACCACAACATAGTATTTTCACTCTTTTTGTTGTTGTTTCCCTGCATTTTATTTTCTTTCTCATTTTTTCCTTTTTGGTCTGATTTTTCTTGTGCAGTACAATAATTGTATAAATATGTATGCATATATTGTATTTAACATATGATTTCATCATGTTTAATATATATTGGATTTCTTGCCATCTAGGGGAGGGGGGAGGGGGCAAGGGGGAAAATTGGAACACAAGGTTTTGCAAGGGTTAATGATGAAAAATTATCCATGCATGTATTTTGAAAATAACAAGGTTTAATAAAAATAAATTAAAAATTATTAAACTCTTTTACAAAATAAAAAAAATACCCCTTGCTCACCCCCACCCCCCAAAATTGACAACTTTCTCTTCCTGGAAGTGAATTCTCCTCATTTATCCTGTCAGATCCTTGATGGGAAAATCATTAAGATACCCAGAAAAATAGATCCTCGCCCTTTCTTCCCCAAAACACATGAAAGCTGCAGATTTTGCTCAAGTATAAACTTTCTTTTAGATAAAACAAATGAATGATTTTGACATTTCTTACTATGATGGAATTTTGAATAAAGAGGCATAGGGACTTCCTAATTTTGACCCATTCCCCAAAAATCTTAGCAAGAGAATCCAAATTATCTACATGTGAAAATCTTTATTGGGTCTATTTCATTCATATTTATACCAGTTTAGCACTCCTTAAATTTAAACTTCTTTCATGTCTTACCAAAGTTTTTCTTATTTATTTCTTTATGATATAAATATAATGATTATCAGTAGAATCATTGATTGAAGGAACTGTATTGGAAACAGTAATGAATAAAACCATATCAGCTTGGACTTTTAACATAGGTGGCAATGTCAAAGTAGTCTTGGAGGTTAGCTATTTTGAGAATTTTCTAAGAGTATGGATAGTGAAATATTGAGAGAAAAAAACTAAATACATCTATTGTTTAGAAATTAACAAAGTCATTGATTGAATAAATATTTGCTATATGCAAATGAGATATTGAGATACAAAGTAGCCAGAATATAATTCTTGCCCACAAAGTGCTTACAGTCTAATAGGTAAAACAAGGCAATACCATCTCAAAGTTAATGAAAGTAAAGTTGTCGTTTTTTTAAACACCCAGTTTCATGAACCTATAAAATCAATGTAGACACCCATGGTGGAAGGGAATGGAATTAAGTTGGATTCTACCTAAGAATCCCTGGATCAGAGGTTCTTTTAAAAATATAAGCAAAAATAAAAATTATTGCTAGAATTTTGGCAAGAGAAAATGGAAATCTTAGACTAGATGGAAATAGGAGAGACAGACAGTAAGGGACACTTGAAAGAGACATCAATGGGGCTAGCAGCATGTCATGTGTACAGGAGCTTGATAAGAAATTAATACCCCTGAATTTTCAAGCACAAGGGAGAATAGTGATGCTTTTAAAATAATGAGAGGAATCAATGAAATAGATTTGAAGAGAAAGATGAATTCATGTTTGAAAGGTCTTTTACATTTGAAGTGGTGATAGTATAATTAGGTAGAGATGTTAGCTATCTAATGGAGAGTTGGAAAGGTAGACTTGAGTCCAAGAAAAGTCATGGGAATTAGAGATGGAAATATGAGATTCAATTGCAAAGAAGTTAAATTATTATTTTTTAACTATTATTATTATTTTTAAAGAAATTTAGGATGATGATTCATCTATTGAGTACTTATGGTGTTGGGGCTTGAGGAAAGAGAATGTGTGAAATCTCCAGTGTGGTAGAATATAATAGGATATCAATTACAGGGAGGTTTAGATACAACGGGCTAGAAAGAACAGAGGGTGCATGGTACAGCTTTGTAATGGGCCAATTGGCTATGGTTAGTGATTTCCTCCAACAGTTTGGCAACAGGGGCAGATCAATTTAATGATTTGGTTTGAGAGCAAATATAACAGAAGGCTCCAACTAATGAGTTTGAAGGTGGCAGCAATTAAATCATTAAAGAAGTTGATCATGGATTCACACTACACAAGGAGATAAATAAAGCTATAAAAGGAAGTTAAGTAACACGATGGATAGACCATTTGAACCTGAGTTCAAATCCAGCTTCAGACACTTCCTAATTGTGTGACTCTAGGAAAGTCATTTTATCTATGGCTCATGGATCATTTTGATAAAAAGGTGATCCACTGGAAAAGGAAATGGCAAACCATTTTAGTATCTTTCCTAGGAAAAATCTCATGGTCAAATGACCATGCAGTCACAAAGAATCGGATACAACTGAATAACTGAACAAAAAGACTGGTAGAATAAAGAGAGGCTGAAGCAGCAAAGGTCAGTATGTAAAAAACAGGTTCCGGTATATTCAAAGAGGAGAGCAAGAAAAAAGAACTGGAAATTGTGATCAGAGGGCAGAATTTCAGAGAGGATATGGTTTTGGCTGAGAAATATAAGACATGCCCATATAGGTCACTGAATGTCTATTAAACATCTTAAAATCAACATATCCAAAATGAACTCATTTTTCTCCCCTCAAGTCTCTGCACCCCTCACCCTTTTACTATACAGGGTTTTAACATTTTTTCCACTTATGACTCCTTTTCGCCAGAGAAACATTTACATGACCCTGAATATATAAAATATAGATATTATGGTATATAAAATAGATATACAAATCAAACATTTACTAATAATACATCATAATTTTGCACTCCTTCATATTCAGTTACAAGATCCCATGTGGTGTCATGACTTACAGTTTAAGAAACTTTGCTCTATACAAAGCCTTCCAAAAACCTCTTCATTCTAGTGCCTTCTAATTAAGTAGGTATCGTTATCCCAATTTGACTAGGAAATGGATGAAGGTGAAGTGACTCAAATAGATAATAAATCAGCATTAATTAAACAGCTAATTAATTAATCAGCGATTGTCTGAGGGCACAATTTGAACACAGATTTTCCTGCCTGTGGGGTCAGCTTCTATCCATTGCATATCTTCCCTTTTTCTTAACCAATCTGAGAGCTCAGTTTCAGTTCCTTAGTTGAAGTGTTTCAGAAGGCAAGACCTTTGAAATTTCTAGAGAGAGGTCAACGGTGTAAGACTTGTTCCTGACTCATTCCTAGTTGTTAGAAATTTGCCTCTAGTGATCTATTTGAGAGCAGGGTCATTCATAAATATTTTATAAGATCCTCTATGCCTCGTGAAAGGAGGGAAAAAATTCTCCTTGGTCAATTTTTTTTGCTTTATGATGTAGATATATAAGTGAACATTTCCATTCTAGTCCATGCTTGTCTGCTTCTTTTGGTTCTCAATTTCTTTGTGAATTAAAAACACAAAATCAATGATCTTTTTAGACTTAAAAGAGCCATCAATTCATTCTTCCCTCTTCCCTTATCTTGCTAAAATTTTGATCTTCAAGGAGAAAAATAACATTTTCTGTAGTTTCTGTTCATCAGAATCACAATATCATGTTCTCTATGCCTGGTTTTTTTTTTTAAACAACTCTTGGAAGCTGTGATTGCTATTCTTTGTTTCACTTATTAATTTGTCTTAAGTGGTAGAATTTTGCTACCCTCTTTTAGAATTAGACCATGTTTGGATAATAAAATATAAAGTTGGGCAATAAAAAAAGAGCAAGCTAAGTTTATGGCTTATGTGTTAAAATTAAATAGGAAGTGTTTTGTATACTAGGGAGATGGCAAAGTAAAATTAAGTCCCAATATAGAGTGCTGGAGTTAGATTAAATCTGTGATGCATTGTGGTGTGTGAGTGGGAAAGAATGATTTCTGCATATGTTTTATAACATCATGTTGGAAATACTGTTGCTGCGGCAGCAGGATGGGGAATACAATCAGGGTGTCTGAAACCAGCGCCTATTTATCTTAAATTAATCATTTTCTGAGTAGGCAGATGATATCCTGGTGCTGGATGCCAATGCCTTTGTATTCGTGCTGTAGATAAAACTGGAGTTCTCTTGTGTTAGTGAGAGCTGTAAAATATAGGGGGACGCACAGTCTAAATCTTGGTGGAAAATTAACTGCTTTCTCTACCTGTTCTACATCCTGTAAGATCCTGAAGTTGGCTAATGATTGGGTTCAGGGTAAAAGCATCGGGACCACCGAGGTCAGTTTGCTCTTCAGACCTAAGGAAGGGAGTAAGGAAATGTTTCCTCCCAAATGAAGGAGAAACTCTCTTTTCCTCCTCCTTTCTGAGCTTTACAGAAGTTCATGGAAATTACAAGGGAGAGATGTACCCCTGAAGTCAGAACTCACCCTCCTATCTGCTCTGCAGAATTTGTTTATTCTTAGAATCCTCTGCAGGCTTGGGGCAGTGACTGGCCACGGATGTGACTGGCCACATATGTGAACGGCCAAGGATGTCACCAGTCCCATGCCTTTGCTGAAGCTTTGTACCCCAATACATCCTTTTCTCCTCTTATGTCCAGATTATAAGGTTTATATAGGGTTATAAGGAGTCCTGGGCTGACTGGTGAGAGGGAAGGGAAAGCCATTTAGTGACAGTGTTATTATGAGACAGAGGGCAGCATGATGCAGGGGATTGGGAGCCAGCCTTGAGCAAGACAGGGTTACTAACCTGGGATCTGTGAATTATGTGTATGTAAAAATACAGACACATTCATCTGTGTGTGTGTAATGTAGATGCACATACATATATATATATAATATATACACATATATAAATACACACTTATGTAGAACAAATATATGTGCATATGTATGCACAAACATGCATAAACATATATAAATTCATTATACACAAGTATATATATTTATAAATATATAAATTTATTCTATACAAGTATATACACAGATATACACATATTTTTCTATAGAATTTCTATTCAGTGTATCTGTGGCATCAGTATATTCTCTAAGTCTTGCTTTAAACAACTACTGGAAGCTGTGATTATTACTTCACTTATTAATTTTGCCTTAAGTGGTAGAAATTTGCCATTCTCTTTTAGAGTTAGGTCACATTTGGATAATGGAATAAGAAGTCTTGCACTTAAAAATGAGCAAACTAAGCTTGTGGTTTATACATATATTTGCCATATTATTATCTGATATATGTCTCTGTGTGTGTATATATATATATATATATATGCACACTCAGATGCATATATGTACAAGTATACACAGATGTGTGCATACATGTATCTTTATACAATTATTTGTACCTATTTTGTTGAGAGAGGGATTGTGACATACACACACAATCCCTTTCTCAACAAAAATCCGGGATGAAATACAAAATTCTCTGTTTGGTATTCATAATCTTTCATAACTTAGCTACCCCCTGCCCATTTTCAGTTTTCTTACAATTTTTTTCATTACTTTTCAACCCAGTGAAACTAGCCCCCTTGTTTTTCTGAGACAAATATACTTACACACTCATAGATAGATAATAGATGATATTTTAATATAACTGGTTTCCTTTGTAATATTTATTATTATCTTATACCTTTAAAAACATAACTCTGAGAAGGGGTACATAGATATCACCAGACTACTATAAAGGTCCATTATATAAAAAGGTTAAGAAGCTCTCCTCTAATAGTATGGGTAGCAGAGAATCTATTGACCTGTATGGGAGGAGAGATTTTCCTCACCTGGGAATTCATTATTCCAATGAAATCACAGAGATATCACTATGCTTGAGAATCTGGTCTTTCTTTATTTCTTTTTGTATTCCCAGAGCTTAGACCAGTGCTTGGCACATAGTAGGCATCTAATGCCCATTTATTGACTGACTTGATTATCCCATTCCTTGGTGTAGCAAACAGTATATTAGGTTTGAAGTGCATTTGGGAGACAAGGATCCAATTTCTGGCTCTTCCACCAACTTTCCATGTGGCTGATATTTATAGAACAATTTTTAGAGTACTTTTGATGTATTCTCATTATGAACCATATAATAACCAAAATATTCCCATTCTATAGATGAGAAACTTGAAGCTCATAGTCTTATGGAGTTTAAATGACTCATGGTCACAGGATTAGTGTCATAAAGCAAGATTTGAAGTTAATCCCTCTAGATTCAGAGCCTGATAATATATTAGTTAAGTAACATGGTAGATGAAGCTTTTGAGTTAGAATCAGCAACATCTCACTTCAAATCTTGGCTTGAATTATTACTAGCTTTGAGATCTTGGATAAATCACTTAACTTCTTTTAGATTCAGTTTTCTCATTTGTGAAACGGGGATGAAGAAAGCAGGTACCATTGAGAGTAGTTGTGAGAATTAAATAAGATAATATTTATGAAGTGCTTTGCAAACCAAAAGGTTCAATATAAGTGGAGCTTTCTGTATTATTATTATTAGTAGTAAGCCTACTGCTTTGTTTTTCTCGATATTATCTGGTCATTTTTGCATAAGGGAACTTAGCTCTGGAAGCACTAATTGAGTCATCCAACATCACCCATTTTTATGTGTTAGAACTAAAATTCAAACCTTGGATCTTTGATTCTTAACTCCAGAGTTCTTGTATTTAAGAAGACCAGGCTTCAGGTTCCTTCTCTTTAGAGTGAAGGAGTTGGGGTGGGATTTCTAAAGTCATTTACACAACCCTAATATTTTATTTTAGTAGAATTCAAGCTCATTGTTTGCTTCACTTGTTTTCACTAGTTAGTAGAAACTGAGTCAAAGGGATGGGGAAAACACAGAGAAAAAGTATTATTTTCTCTTCCTCTCTTGCTTTCAGATATACAATGGTCTGATCAGGGGCACAATAGAATTACTGAATTATAAAATATTCATTGTAAGTATTGATAGCTCAGAAGATTATAGCAAAGGCTACAAATGGGGCCTGATTTATTTCTGTCTTGATGATCAAGACTCAGGAAATGAATTGAATAAGGGTTAATGAAATAGAATTAAATGTCTTCGGATTTGGAAAAAATGATTGTTAAACACTTATTTTCTGTTTTCATATCTTTCACCATATATGTCCATATGTGTGTTTTCTCCAACATGCTGGAAATTCTGAGTATGTGGTACAAAAAATCCCAGTTAGATAATGAACTCTTGTTCGTTCATATTTCCCTAGCCATTATACATGGAGTCATTTTACCCCTAAGTGTGGATTTTCCCCATTTCATCTTTAACTTACCACATTTTGAGTGGACACCATGTTACATAAGATTTGCAACAGAGAGAAAAAAGGGTAAACATGTAGGATACTTAAGAAACAGTTATGGTATATGATTGTTATGGAATATTATTGTTCTGTAAAAAATGACCAGCAGGATGTTACAAAAAGGCTTGGAGAGGCTTACATGAACTGACGCTAAATGAAATGAGCAGAACTAGGAGATCATTATACATGGCAACAGCAAGATTATATGATGATCAATTCTGATGGACGTGGCTCTGTTCAACAATGAGATGATTCAAACCAGTTCCAATTGTTCAGTGATGAAGAGAGCCATCAACACCCAAAGAGAAGACTGTGGGAACTGAGTGTGGACCACAACATAGCATTCTCACTCTTTTTGTTGTTTGCTTGCATTTTATTTTGCTTCTCTTTTTTTCTTATGTAGCATAACTGTATAAATGTGTATGAATATATTGGATTTAACATATTTCTACCATGTTTAATATATATTGGGCTACTTGCCATCTAGGGGAGGGCATGAGGGAAAGGGGGGAAATTGGGATACAGGGTTTGCAAGGGCTAATGTTGAAGAATTGTCCATGCATGTGTTTTGAAAAATAAAAAGCTTTAATTAAAAAAAAAAACAAAACTTTCCCTACTTGTTGATGGTCATTTTATAAAGAATCCCTGGAGAATAAAATTCTCTCTAGTAGGCAATAGTATAAACTGAAGACTTTGGGTTCCAAGAACAGAGAAAACCTAATCACAATTGTTTTAGGCTACTTTGAAATAGATCTGATTAGAGATTTTAGCTCTATGGTTCCTTGGTATTATCTGAATTATTTTTATGGAGGATTGAGAAATCCAATTTACTTTTCCAGGTGTTAGATATCTAAACTCCTCTTCAATGACAGAATCCAGTCCTCTTCTTTCCAATTTCACCTTCCCAATCCAAAATTTGCAAAGGGAAATGAAAAAAACCCAAAATAAAATTATAAGCTAACATTTCTAGGCAAATTTCATTTAGTTTTTTTCTTTTTTTGATGTGTTCAACTCTTTTGGCACTACTAGAGTGGTTTGCTATTTTCTTTTCCTTTCTCCTCATTTTACAGATGAAGAAACTGAGGCAAACAGGGTTAAGTAACTTGTCAAGGGGCAGTTTTGAACCCAGGAAGATGAGTCTTCCTGACTCCAGGCCTTCACTTTTATGCGCTGTGATATCATCTAGTTTCTTTTCTTTCACTTAAACATTTCTAAAACATTCTTATCTGTTATTTTGAGTGAATTGGCCTTGACCTGCAGTTCTTGTTCTAGATACTGTGAACTTGCATCTAACATTTTAACAAGTACATTTCAATATGATTGTTTTCTTTTTTATTCCTATGCTTTTTCTGCACTTAAGAACATTCTGAGAAGGAAAAGATCCCTGACTCAAGGTTAAGAAGCTCTGCTGTGGATGAGGTTTCTTCTATCTGTTAAATGCCAAATTCTATTTGATTCATAAAATCTCCAATGTACTCCATCACTGTTTTTAGGAGCCTGATGTGAATTTTCGCAATCTTGACAATCAAGGAAGTTCTCCAAATTTCCAACCTAAATACTGACTGATGCCTTTAAATTCTGTTTCTTTTAATTCTATTGTCATACATATATGCACTATCATGAAGAACCATGAAGATTAATCCATCTTTCTTAATTTTGTTTACACTTAGTAATAAGAGTTGACTTTTATCCATATAATTCTTTTTAATTTA
The DNA here is from genome assembly GCF_902635505.1 of Sarcophilus harrisii. Classification (NCBI taxonomy): domain Eukaryota; kingdom Metazoa; phylum Chordata; class Mammalia; order Dasyuromorphia; family Dasyuridae; genus Sarcophilus; species Sarcophilus harrisii. The sequence goes on from NC_045430.1 coordinate 241,021,764, forward strand.
GAAAGTACTTCATTGAATGTGAATCTTTAAGCAACCCTTGGTTTTGAGGTTTCCCTTAAGGTGCAGTAGTAATGTAGTGCTGGGCTTGAAGTCAGGAATATCTGATTTTTAAATTCAGCCTCAGACACTTACTAGCTGTGTGACCTTGGTAAAGTCCCACAATCCTGTTTGCCTCAGTTTCCTCATCTATAAGGTGAGTTGGAGAAGGAAATCCCAAATTATTTCAACATCTCTGCCAAGAAAACCTCCAAATGGAGTGGATCAGAGTCAGACATGACTGAACAACAAAAAAATTAAGATTTAATTTGGCTTCAACCATTTATAGAGAATACAGGGTATCTCAGAAAATCTTAACACGATATCAATCTATTTTAAACTGCCTTAAGGTTTGGGCTATCCTGTAATAGTATGTTTTATCTTATTCGAGCCTTACAGCCACATTGTGGTAAAGTGCTATAAATCCCATCATGAATTCAAAAATGGCATTACTAAGGCTAAAGTGGTAAGCACCTTGCCAAGGTCACCCAACTAGCAAGTGTCAGATTTAAAGTTATGTTTCTTATCTCCATATATAATAGTGCTTTCTTCACTGGGCAGCCCTATATACCTAAGAAGGTCATTTTTTTTTTTTAATTTTCTTTCACAGGATTATTTTTCAAACTTGTGTTACCCAGTGGCCAGGTATCTTTATGTCATATTTTAGAATTTAAATATAATTCAATAATAATTTCTTAGATGGAGGGGAGCAAAGGAGATGGTATTAAGAGGTACTAGCATCTGGGGGAGGAGAGCAGGAAAGACTCCATGCAGAGGGGGACACAAGCTGAACCTTAAAGGCCATTGGAAGTTCTAAGGTACATTCCCGGAATGGGGGACAGCTGGAGAAAAGTTCTGGAGATAGGAGGAGACTTGTCATGGAGGGCCAGTCTGGCTGGACCAAGAAGTGCACAAAGTCCTACGATGTATAGTATGAATGGAAAGGTAGCTTTGCGTTTCTTTACATTGACTATCTGTTTTCTCTTAAGTTCAGAAAATCAATGAAAACACAATCTAGTGGCACCTAGGTGGTACAGTGGATAGAGTACCAGCCCTGAAGTCGGGAGGACCTGAGTTCAAATGTGATCTCAGACACTTAATACTTCCTGGCTGTGAGACCCTGGGCAAGTCACTTAACCCTAATTGTCTCTGCAAAAAAAAAGAAATTAAAAGAAAACACAATCTAGGAAGTATTTCCTGCTACCACATTAAAAATAATTTCTACTCAAATCATATTTATAATTTAAAATCCATAAATTTTAAAATATTTAAAAACCATTGTTGAACCTGCTGAGTTCTGTTCTATAATAAAAGGTTCTCCTCTAACATCCCAACAACTTAGTTATGGCAGTTTTAAATCAATAAATATAAAAGGGTCACATCATCCTACAGTGATACAAGGTATAAGCAAGATCTCCAAGGAAAAAAAAATATGTAAAAACATAAATTCCCATAGTAACCATAGCATAATACTTAATAAATGCTCAATGACAAGAAATAGAATTTTATCATTTGGAGACAGAGACCCTGAGTTCAAATATGAACTATAATACAAACTAACCGTCTCCCATGGGCACATTATTGATTCTTCATTCTCAAAGAGCACCAGTGACATCAGGAGGGTGACAACTTGACTTGTGAGTGAACTGGATTTCAATGAGGCAGAACTAAACAATCATCAGCCTCATTCTCTCCTCCAAAGTCATTGGAGCCCAGGGGAAACATATAATTCTTACTATCTCTAAGCCCAAGTTTCCACTTCTATAAAATGATGGTTTTGGACTACATCAACTTCAAGACTTCCAGATCTAGACCTTTGAGTATATGGTTCTAAGGGACATCTTTTGATTTTCATGTATTGATTTGCTTTTGTAAAATATTTCAGAATAATGCTCAGGATTATAAATTGAGCTCTGGTTCATTGTTTCCCATTCTTTTTGAGTATAAAGAATTTGTATTTTATTAATCACCATAGCCTCTCAATATCTAGTTATAGACTCTTAGAGTATTCTTGTTTGACAGAGGGGAAAATAGTTATTTTATTGTATTGTAGTAAAATATATCTCAAAATTCATATAACTATTAGCTTAATAACATATTCAGTTATGCTATTGATTGCAATCATTTTAATTCAGTTGGAGTTTTTGATCATGCCCATTAAAGTCATTCTTAACTAATATGCCCCTGCTGTTTGGGGAAGGTTCATCTGATATTTCATTAACTGAAATGGTTAGACAACCTCTATTATGCTCACTGACATTTCTAGTAATTAATTCATATGATTTGCTTTAATCATTTTGCTCAGATAGAGCTAGGCAGAAAAATAAAATAATTACTTATTTTTATAGGACTTCTATAAACCAAATTAAATTGGGTGTTACAGAATACTCAATTTATATCGAGAATATATTTTATATACTGAATTACTCAGTTCAGCTGTCTACAGTGATGACATTTTCACATCTCTTTGCTTTGGGCTTCACAATGATCAGGAAGAAGTATTTTAAAAGATCAGTCTAGTCAAAATTTTATCAATGTTTCCCCTGGATTGGGTTTTTGTTTTAAAGAAATGATTGATGAGTGTTTATCACATGCATTCTTGGACATTTAGAAATTTTTCTATTTCAGTCTATGAAAAAATGAGTAAAATCCTCCATTTTGATACTCAAGCAAAAAAGAAAGAGTGATAGAAAATATGCAGGAGAATGTTTCTGGGGATTATGAGATGAAAAACAATAAAAAATTCATAGACCATGAGTAACCTCAAATTTTTATGCTAATCACTCACCAAAGCATTTATTAAGTGCCAATTATATGTCAGATATTGTGCTTACATGCTGGGGAGAAAAATACAAAATTTGGATAATTTTTTTCTTTTAATAATATTTTATTTTTCCAAATACATGGAGAGATAATTTTCAACACTCACCTTTGCAAAACCTGTGTTCCAAATTTTTCAATCCCCCCCTTTCCAGTGCCCTCCCCAAGACAGCAAACAATCTGATGTAGGTTAAAAACTACAATTCTTCTAACATTGAATTTTTTCAAGAAGAAAGCCAGGAAAAGTTATTTATGAAGTATACTGATTAATACACACAAAAATATATTGGAATTATATATTGAAAGATAAACTTATGCTTGCCAAGTAGTGGTTATTTTGGAATCAGAGATCTAAATGTACTCAGATAATTGTCTGCTTTGGACAAAGGTCCAAATCAAAATTAGAAAAAAATAAAGGATAAAAGATGAAATGTTGTAGAAGGTTAGAACAGCTTCTATGTAACCCTATTTAAAGAACCTACTCTGAAATGTGGGAAATATTAAATTATTGATTAATAATATTTCTTAGAAAAAAATAATGAATGTATATATCTATATAAATCAATACGAATAGGCGAGCAAAAGTTCCCCAAATCTTATATACTTATACACAATATAGTCACATATATGTGCATATATACATGCATATATACATATATATTTTAGCAAACTTTTAATTTTGTAAAGCAGAGAGAAGAGCAATCTAAAGCAATATATAATTCAACTATAAGCTCATCTACAAAATACACCAAAGTATACTATAATTTGCCTTTACACAAATCATAACCATTAGAAGGTATATAAAAAAACACAAATGAAAATTTAGCATGAGCCAGATAATCTCAAGATAATTTATCAATAACAGTAGAAGAGGAACAAAAAGTTGCAAAAAAGAAACAGATTGATCAGTGTTTCTATATTTATCCTTTCTTAGCTTTAGTGGTAGTTGGACCACCACAATGGAACTTCTCCATCTTGCTACCCAGTGGAGTATATGAAGAAGTGATAAGAAATGAAGTTTATAATTCCAATTTGGATGAAATACTGTGACTAGTCTCAAAAAAAATCACGGAAAGGACAAAGTTTTGTGGATTGACAGTGATGATTTATGTGCAGAAAGAAACATCTCCATCAATTGTGATGGACTTCATTTTTCCAACAATGCAGTGATTCAAGGAAATTTCATTATACTTAGGATGGAAAATGCCATCCATATCTAGAGAGAGACTATGGAGACTAAACATGGATCAAAAAAATAGTATTTTCACCTTTTTTGTTTTTTTTCTCCTCGTGTTTTTTCCCCTTTTGGTCTGATTTTTCTTGTATACAAACATATAAATATGTTTAAAAGAATTACACATATTCATTGGGGAGGGAGGAAGTAATGGAGGGAGAAAAATTTGGAACACAGTCTTATAAAAATGAATTTTGAAAACTGTCTTTACTTGTATTTGGAAATATAAAATACTATTGAAAATAAAAAAGTAGCATCTCATTGAGAACTTATATAATCAGAAAAGGAAGGTGACTAGTCATATAAAAGAGAATAACAAATGACAGAAGACCAGTCCAGGTTTTGTACTGGTATACAGAAATAAGGATAAGGTTTCCATATTATTGGGTAGATACTTTTTGGACTACTTATGGAAAGACTTGGGTAAGAAATGCAAAAAAAAAAAAAAACAAAAAAAAAAAACAAAAAAAAAAACTGTGAATTCTAAATGTAGAAAGAGTTCTCAAATAGAGGAAAGAGTATTCTTGTGAAGTACCCTAAGGGTCTCTCTTTGACTTTGTGCTGTTTAACATTTTTATCAATAAGTTAAATAAGTGCAAAGAGATACTTTAACTGAGTTTTCATGAAATCCAGGAGGTATAGCTAACACAAAGAATAACTGATTCTGAATCTTAAGTGTTTTCACTAGGCTAGAATATTAGGTTAAATCTAAAATAAATTTTATTGGAGGAAAAAAATAGAAAGTTTTAAATTTGAGTACAACAAATCAAGTTCATATCACAAATGATGGAAGGATGACTAAATAGTAGTTCATCTGAAAAATAAAAAAGCCTAGTTTATATTAGTAAATTATAATCTCAATTAGATTTCTGATATGGAGGCCAATAAAACTGAATGATTAGCTCTGCTAATTGGGCATCTTTGTCACCTTAGGTAAGTGACAGCTTCTCTGGGCCACAATTTCCTTCTTTGTAAAATATGTTTGTGACTAAATACTCTTTGAAATTCATTCCTGCTCTAAAAATCCTGTAGCTAGACATTTATACTTTTCTCCCTGATCCTTTTAGTGGCATGAATGCCCAGATGAGAGAAACTGTTAAAAATGGTTGAATTTGAATTTTATTAATTATATTGAGGACTTTCCATGCTTATAATGGTTCAAGAAACTTGCAAAATAATGCTAACATTTGGATCCCATGGAAATGTATGTAGCCTGGTTCAGAGACAATATGAATTTATTGTTTTCCTATGAATGCTCCTATAAAAATGCTGTGAAAAATTAATCAGTTGTGGAATAAAAAGAAAAACAAGAGACAGTTCTTACTCTCGAGGAACTCCTAGTCTAATGGGAGAAACAACATTTAAACAACTATGTGCATGCAAGACATAAATAGACTAAACTGGGGATGTTTGATAGAGGGAAGCTACTAAAGTTAAGGAAGCATAAGAAATACTAATTTTTTTTTATCACTAGGGAAAGGGATTAGATTGTGGTCCAGAAAACTCCTGATAAAGTGAGCTAATAATAATAATAATATTATAATATAGATTCTAATCCATAATATAGATTCTAATGATATAGATTTGTACGTTTTTCTTTCTATTTCTTCCCCCCTCCACAAATGTGTAGTCTTAAAGAATTATTTGGGTCAGGGATTCACAAACTGTTGTGGAAGGTAAAAATTCAGTCCTCTCCTGTTTTTTGTACACACTGGGCCACTTAATTGTGTCTGACTTTTGGTGATCCCATTGAAGGTTTTCTTGGCAAAGATACTGGTGTGGTTTGCCCTTTTCTTCTCCAGCTCATTTTATAAATTCATATATATATATATATATACACACACACACACACACACACACATACATATGTATACACACACACACATATATGAACATTTTATAGATGAGGAAACTGGGGCAATCTAGGCTAAGTGATTTGCCCAGGGTCACTACCTGGCTCCAGGCATTGTGCTACTTAGCTGTCATGAGTTAAGAATGATGTTACAGTTTTTAAAATACAGTAAAATTACTTAAACATTATTTAAAAAATATAAAAATCATACATAGTTGGATGTTAGTACCAAAACAAATTGCAAGCTAGATCAGGCCCCAGATTGCATTTTGATGAATGTTGCCTTAAGTCAATGAGAGTTTATATAACTCTCCTGGGGTCCTACAACTTTTATGTTTAAGGTAAAACTTGAATCCAGGTTTTCTTGACTTTGAAGCAAACTCCTTACACTGCTTTGATTCGTTTTCATTGCTAACTGGGAAAAATCTGGTTATCTAATCTAATGGAAATCTTCAAATCTAATGATTTGGCATTAGATCAGGATTTAAGATTGTTGTGAGAGAGAAAAGACATGTCTTTTGATATATCTTATATGTTTATGATATATCTTATAGAGGAACTGTAGTAGCCAGAGCAGGAGCCCCAGAGCAGAAATAAAAATGGTCCATGGCCCGGTCTGATCACAAAGCCTTTCTGGTTTGGGAGGGTATTTCTAAGTTTGTGTTCCATTGCATGGCCTTCAAGCATGCAGGCTCATCCCCAGATATATTGAGTACTCACAATAAGGTGTCAGTAAAGAATTCCACATCTTAAAAAAGAAACAACACACACAACAAAACTATTACCTTTGGGAACAGGTATTGGCTCAGCAGTTTTATGGGTGTGACATTTTTTGAAGGCCTTCTCTGAGCATTTCTACCTGGCTGCTTACGTTTTCTTATTGTCATTTAGAGAAATGCCATTGTAAGCATGAGAAGAGTTACTTTTCAGATAAAGATTGCAGAAGATATTAATAGGGGGGAAAGCTTACAGAGCTATGGAAATGTGACTCATTTTTACAGCCTTTTTTAAATTTATTAATAATATGTCAGTTATTTCTAGCCTGCTGGGCTTTGAAGCATTGTTCCACAAGGGAAACCAAAAGCAGGGAAAATTTAAAATTCAGAGAATGAGTTACCTTGGGTGTCAGTGCTGATTGTTATATAAAAAATTAGGTTTTTTTTGTTTAAACTGAAGGGGTGTGTGTGTGTGTGTGTGTGTGTGTGTGTGAAGAAGCAATCACTTCTTCCAAATCACTAATATTAGAACAAAATTTGCTTGTGATAATATAGAAGTAATAGATAAGAATATAGGTTCTCACTACACATCTGTCAGATTGGCTAAGATGACAGGAAAAAATAATGATGATTGTTGGAGGGGATGTGGGAAAACTGGGACATTGATGCATTGTTGGTGAAGTTGTGAACGAATCCAACCATTCTGGAGAGTAGTTTGGAACTATGCTCAAAAAGTTATCAAACTGCATACCCTTTGATCCAGCAGTGTTACTACTGGGCTTATATCCCAAAGAGATACTAAAAAAGGGAAAGGGACCTGTATGTGCACAAATGTTTGTGGCAGCCCTCTTAGTAGTGGCCAGAAACTGGAAACTGAGTGGATGCCCATCAGTTGGAGAATGGCTGAATAAATTGTGGTATATGAATATTATGGAATATTATTGTTTTGTAAGAAATGACCAACAGGGTGATTTCAGAAAGGCCAGGAGAGACTTACACGAACTGATGCTGAGTGAAACGAGCAGGACCAGGAGATCATTATATACTTCAACAACAATACTATATGATGACCAGTTCTGATGGACCAGGCCATCCTCAGCAACGAGATCAACCAAATCATTTCCAATGGAGCAGTAATGAACTGAACCAGCTACGCCCAGAGAAATAACTCTGGGAGATGACTAAAAACCATTACATTGAATTCCCAATCCCTATATTCATGCCCACCTGCATTTTTGATTTCCTTCACAGGCTAATTGTACAATATTTTAGAGTCTGATTCTTTTTGTACAGCAAAATAACAGTTTGGTCATGTATACTTATTGTGTATCTAATTTATATTTTAATATATTTAACATCTACTGGTCATCCTGCCATCTGGGGAGTGGGTGGGGGGTAAGAGGTGAAAAATTGGAACAAGAGGTTTGGCAATTGTTAATGCTGTAAAGTTACCCATACATATAACCTGTAAATAAAAAGCTATTAAAAAAAAGAATATAGGTTCTGCTGTAAGTTGTGATTATTGTGAATATTTAGGCTGTGTAGCTGTGCCCTTGGACCCAATCGATCTGATTGGGTTGTTATTCAGATAATGGGATGATCAGATCTTAGTTGGGGTCTCAGATTTATGAGAGAGACTATCTACTTAGAGCTGGAATGCTTCTTAGCTTTCATTGAGTTAAATTCCTTCAATGTATAAATACTGAAGTGAAGTCCAAGGTCATATAGCCAGTAAGTGATAGAATTAGAATATGAACTTAGGTTTCCTTTCAAATCCAGAGCTTTCCCCATCAAAACTCATCTCTGAATCCAGACACATTATCTTTGTAGCTGTGGATACATCATTTAATCTTTCTCTGCTTCTTATATAGTTCTCTAGGATATATTTCTTAAATTTATAGAGAGATTGTGATTGATTTGGTAAAGGGAGCTCCAGCACTAGCATTCTCCTGCATTGAATAAAATAAATCATTTAAAACAGGATTTTCAACAAGATGGCTCCAAACTTTAGACAATGCTAAGTTTTGTAAAGTGTCTCTCCAATCCTGACGTTAGATATATCAACCTAGATATATCTGGTTCTGCTCTCTCTGCTGCTCTGAGATCCAGATCTGCTGTAGCTGCCCTCCTTCCAGCTTCAATAGAGACAAGAAGGTTGGATTCAGGAGTGTACTCAATCACTCAATCAGGAAAACTTTTATTAAGTACCTGTGGTTGCAAAAAGAAGCAAAAAACAGGCTCTATTTTCAAGAAATTTATGATCTAATAGGGGATTATCATATGGAACATGAAATGGCAGGGCAGGGAAAGTTGTTTAGAAAATTAACATTACATTTCTATGGAACTTTGATGTCTATAAATTTATTTTTCCTAATAACAACCCTGTGAGGTGAATGGTATACTATTAACTCTGTTTTATAGATGAGGAGACTGAGATTTATAGACTTTAAATGACACTCGCAGTTGCGAAGTCAGGAATTGCAGACCTAGCATTCAGGTTCAAGACACTACTCCAATGACATACAAAAATATATTGAACCCAGACAACTCCAAAAGATTCATGATAGAAAATACTATCATTCAGAGAAAGAATTATGGAGTTTGAATGGAAATTAAAGCATGCTATTTAAAATGTTTTTTCATTCAAATTCAAAATTTCATTCAAAAATTACTTTTATTCCGATTCTTCTTTAATAGATCCATGTTATCTATTTAATAGATTTACCTAATACATATTAGTTGTGTTAATTTTATTTATAAGCCTTTCTCCCCCATGAGTATTCAGAAATTAGCAATTATTTTCTCAAGTGATTTGTGTCAATTATGTAATGATGCTAACTGGAATCTCCGGCATGTTGACCACCTATGAGGTAAATTCCTACATGTTATCAAGGATGTAAAATATTGTACAAAGTAAAAGGTACCAGGGATGGGGATGCCATTCCTCCAAGATCATTAGTATCCTTAAGTCAGAAAGGTAGAATAAGGTTCCCGATCCTCAAACTCCCTCAATTTTGGGGAATCAGTACAAAATTTCCTTGATATGAGCAACTCCTAGTGAGAAAATCCTCTCCACTTGTGCACTTATTCTGCATCTTGGTTTTAGATGCTTCTTGGGGCCCTGAGAAAATGAGGGACTTGGTTATATTATCATACAATGAGCATGTCTCAGGGGCAGGTCTTCTTCACTTTGAAGGCAGCCCTCCATCCACTCTGCCAAACTGCCTTTCCAGAGAGTCTAATATTACCGTTCATTTATATTCACTTGAAAAGCTGTGTTCTGGCTGCATGACTTCACAATTAACTATTCATCTATAGTATTTCCTTTCCTAATTAACATTATCATGGTAGTCATTCCCTTGATTGGCATCCTGTTCACTTCTATTATGTGGTCTTTTACTAATGAGTATTTCCCATCTGGATGAATGTTCTCTAAATGGAATCTTTCTTGAAACAGGAATAATATCCCGTCACAATTTTTTCTTGTTAAACAAAAATGCTTTGTATTCTGTTTCTCATCAGAGTTCCATCATGTAATTATGTTACTTATGCACAAACATTAATACTACTGGAGAAGAATTTTTAAGCGTGATGGGGGTGGGGAGACACTGGGACATGTATTGGATCTCATCAGATGCAACAATCCATAACGCTAAAACATTTGTCTGTCTGTAGTTCACTAAATACTAGTTTTATTTTAGAATGAAATATCCTCAAGAATAGGAAACTAAGGGATCTTAATGAATGTCGGTAAATGATTCAGAATAAGAACTGATCAATGAGCTTTTTTTTTTTTAAAGGGAGGGATTTAATTAGTAAAATCTTCCACCATTGGAAACTTTAACTATATTTCTAATTTCAAACAATCATTTATGAATGACAATATAGGTCACACCCATAAAATCTTTGAGTCAAAATATAATGAGTTTAGATTGTAAATATATTCAAAAGTTTCAAATGTGGATGATTTATTAATCAAATTAAATAAAATACTTAATGATAACCAGGGAATAGAGTAATTATTGAGATATTATTTTACTTGATAATGTTGTACTACAGAAAGAGTCCATCACAGTGCCTTCATCTGGAAATTATATAGTACAGTAAACTCTCTGGCATTTGACACTTTTCATTGGACCTCCGTCTTAACTGTACCTCCAAACTAAGAAATACAGAGAGAGTTGATATAATAAAATCTGAGGCATTGGCTTCCAGACCTATCCTAAAGTATTTTTGAGTCACTAGATACTTCAAGTAAATTTAGGAGAGTTTTCTTGTTATTAATTTCTATACTTTGATAGATCTGTGATTTAATCAATACAGACTTTTCTTTTAGTAATGCAGATTGCAATGGATTCATGCCTATTGAACTTGTATGTCTTTTATTAGTGTTGTCCCATAAATCCTTCCCGGGGATCCAACTCAGCATGCTGAAGGTCTTTCTTTAGATCTCTTAACTTATATGGATACCTATGAATCACATAAGCAGTTCATCTGTTATCCCTCACTCTCGCTATGTGTCTGGCCAATATTTTCTACCTCCCCACCTCCATCATAAATCTCTCCAGTGACTTTCTTCATGCCATACTTGCTGTGTAATTCTTCATTTGTACTCTTACAACCTGTTCACCCCCATTGGGCCCCTTTCCATTGCCCTTTGGGCAGCCATCAGCTTTAGTTTTTCAGAGACTAAGGTATTCCATGACTTAAAGCAAACAGATTTTTAAGAGAATATTTAAAATATATATATTTTTATTTCCGAGAAATACTTGGGATCATTTAAAAAAATGCACAATTTCCAAAAATCATTCTAGTCTACTTTGTTCTTTCTTTTCAACTCTGATCCTACTTCATTGTCTATTTGTGGTGAATGCTCAAGTTGATCAAGGATTGACTCCAAGAATAGTGTGTATGATTTTATGCATTCTCTGGACAATGCATTTTCTTCATTTGCATGTTTTTCTTTTGTGGATATCCATTAATTATAGATGTTATTTAATAAGCCTGCCATGTTTCTGGGGCTGGATGTAATGAACACAATGCCATCTTCAAAAAGTAGAAAACATGGAGAATATCACCATATATAGGATATTCCTAAATGTCATGGGCATTTTCTATGACAATGTTATTCTCTTATATTCCACAAAGGGGATAAATACCATTAGCAAGCATTAACCTATGTCTTTTGCATGTTTTTCCTTTCTTCACGTAAAGCATTAGAAGAATGTTCAGATTATTTCTCTTGTGAGATCTTTTAGGCAGTCTCTTAGATGATTGTCATAGAAAGAATCTGCTTCTTGGAGGAAAGCCAGCATTTTGCTTGACTATTTTTATTTGTTTTACTTAAATAATCAAGAATCCATGAACACAAAAGCTTTATAGCTTTTGGTCAGTTTTGTGAATATAAAGATGTGGTTGACTATAATATATTGCTTATAGATACCCAGCTGTTCCTTCCTCACATCTCATCCAGGATACCCTATGTGCATGTGGATAATTTTGCATGTCTTTGGGTATAATTTTAATATTGAGCATTTAATCACATTTTAATTCTTGGAAAATATTAATCAGTCCATCCACAATAATTACTGAGTGCCTGCACTATCTGTCTTTTGTGTTTCCTGTAGAAGATAGTGTTAGGGTGTATCTTTGAAGGAAAGCATCCCTCCCAATTACTAGTACCAATCTCCCCCAAATTATCTTGTATTTATTTTGTGTATGTAAGTGCACATTGGCAAGAATGTACTCTTTTGGAACCAAGGACTGCTTCATTTTTGTCTTGTACCCAGAATACTTAACAGTGGACCTGGCACACAGTAGGTGCTTAGTAAATAAATGCATATTGATTAGTTGGGCAAATCGTTCAGATCATCCTGAGGCAGGATCTCAGATTTTTCATTGTTTCATCTTCCTGGGGCTCTCTTGAGTGACAGTGCTTTCCTACATTCTTACCAGGATCAATCATAAAGTTGAATGACATCAGCCAAATGGTTTGATTCAACATCTAGACCCAGACTTTACCTTTAGGAGGGAAGCTGAATCTTATAAAGGGAAAGCTGCCACCTTTTGTAGGACCATCAAGCCTCTATCACAATTATATCCCAAATCTATTATTAATACAACCTTGTAATATGGGTTTCAGCCTGGAGCAGACATTTACAAACAGGTCAAAAGCCCTAAAAACCTGGGGATGGAAATGGGAATCCTGGGACTTTAATTACAGTTGCACGAATGGTAACATGGCAGTTAGATAATAATAGAGTGGCTTAACATCAATTAAAGAAGGTCACTACAGAACCTTCCTGCATATAATCTGCCCATTTAGGCAGTCAGCTAAGAAAATCAGCTGTTTGAGGAAACTGAGACTTTCAAACAACATGCTGCGTTCTCTAGCAGGGATAGTACAGAGATTTGTTGGGGCCTGCTGTTTCTCAAGAAAATATATCAGAAATAATTGCACTGCCTTGCACAACAGTATAATTTCTAACCTAAATCTGTTGGGAAAACTTGCTTGGTCCCTTTTCAAATTTTTATACAGTGTTAGCATATTATTTTTTGAGCATCTTGCCACTTTCATTATGTAGATTTACCAGCAGAAATACCAAAGAGAAATTCTTCACAACGTTTTAAAGATCCACGGATGACCTGGTCTTTATAATAGAAGAAAAGTTTAGAATTTTTATGCCACCTTTGAAGAAATGACATGTTTCATGGTGCAGAAATGAAGATTTGTTTAACAAAGGGGGAGCCATAGAGAGTTGTTTTTTTTTTTAATTCTAGAAATCTCTAGCTATTTGGTGAATTGCTATTAGTTAGCTATTTGGTGAATTGCTGAATTAATAGCCAATGTGTAGTTATAGTGGAAAGATGTAGTAATTTAAGTAATACCCTGAACCTAGTTGATATGTTTCCTGATTTTTTTTTTTCTTTTCAATTAACTAGCATTACTTTTTGTCCATTACCTCTCTCCTTATGGAAAAATAAAAAGGAAACTCTTGTAGCAAAAATGCATAGTCAATCAAAATAAATTGCTGCCTTGGGCATTAACCATGTCCAAAAATGCTTCTCTCAATCTATATTTTGAATCCATTACCTCTCTATTAGGAGATAGGTAGCCTACTTCATCATCAGTACTCTACAATCATGCATTGTTAATTCATTCATCAGAATTCTTAAATCTTTCAGTTATTTGGTTTTATAATGTTATTATATATATATTGTTTTTTTCAATATTCTTTTTTTTGAATTCTTAGATTTTTATTTTTTATGAGTAAAAATAATTTTAGCATTTGTTTATAAAATGCTGAGTTCCAAATTCTCTCCCTTCCTCCTTCCCCACTCCCATCATTGAAAAGGCAAGAAATTCCATATACATTATGCATGTATAGTCACGCGAAACATATTTTCATATTAGTCCTGTTGTGAAAGAAAAAAATGAACCAGAAAACCCCTTAAGAAAAAAAAAATTTAAAAAGTATGGTTCAATCTGTATTGAGATACTATCAATCTTACCCATACCCCGAGAAGGAATTAATTGTGTCTGAATACAGATTGAAGTATTATCTCTCTCCCTCTCTCCTTTCTCTTTCCCTCTCTCCTCTTCTCTTCTTTTTTCCTTCTCTTCCTCCCTCCCTCCCTTCCTCTCCTCTCCTCTTCTCTCTTCTCTCTTCTCCTTTCCTTTCCTTTCCTTTCCTTTCCTCTCTCTCTTTTCTCCACTTCTCTCTTTTTTCTCTCTCTGTTTCTCTCTCTTTTTGTCTAACTTAATTTTTCTTGAGGATTTTTATTTTCATTAGTGTGGGAGATCTATGTTTGCTTTCACAGCTTGACTTTTATGGAAATATTTTGCCTAACTTCACATGTGGTTTCTTAAGTGTGGGTAGGGATAAGGGAAAGAACCTAGAACTCAAAAATTAAAAAAAAAAAAAATGTAAAAAAAGTTTGTTTTCAATGTAACTGAAGAAAAATATTAAGTAACTAAAATGTAAAAAAAAAAAAGAAAAAGATACTCTCAGTTTTGTATCTGGGGATGGATACCATTTTTCAACCTACGTCCTTCAGAGTTGTCTTGGATCATTGTATGGCTGAGAATAGCTAAATCAGTCATCGCTAATTATCTTGCAATATTGCTGTTTCTTTGTACACAATACATTTTATTTGGCATCAGCTCATGAAAGTCTTTGCAGATTTTTCTGAGAACATCCTGCTCATCATTTCTTATAGCATAATAGTGTTCCATCACACACAGTACAATTTATTCAGTCATTCCCTAATTGATGGGCATCCCCCAATTTTCGACTCCTTACCAACAGAACAGTTGCCGTAAATATGTCCAACCATCTAAGGCCTTTGCCCCTGTGTTTTTTATGTCTTTTTGGATACAGACCTAGTTAATGGCATTGCTAGGTCAAAAGGTATGCACAGTTCTATAGCCCTCTGGGCATAGCTCCAAATTGCTTTACAAAATGGCTGAATCAATTCAAATCTCTCCCAGCAGTGCATTAATGTATAATTTTTTCCATATCCCCTCTACCATTTGTCATTTTCTTTTTCTGCCCTATTAGCCAATCTAGTAGTTATGAGGTAGAACCTCACAATTGTTTCAATTTGCATTCTTCCAATCAATGATGATTTAAAGCACCTTCTCTAAGGTTATGATTAGCTTTAATTACTTCATCTGAAAACTGTTCGTATCTTTTGATCATCCATCAATTAGGGAATGGCTCCTAGTTTTATAAATTTGACTCGGTTCTCTTATGTATTTGAGAAATGAGTCCCATATCAGAGAAAATCTCTTCAATTTTTTTTCACAATTACAATTGCTAACTATATTTCTCTCTATTTTATTCCACTCCAATTCATTGTTTGCTCTATTCTTACTCTTGTTTCAGCCTTTCCTCCTCAAAAATGTTTTAATTCTCACTACCACCTTCCCCAATCTTCCCTTCCTTCCCCTCCTACTTTTCTATAGGATAAGATAGATATCTATATCCAATTAAGTGTGTATGTTACACCCTCCTTGAGACATTTCTGATTGGATTAAAGTTCACTCCCTTGTCTTTACTTCCTTCATCTTTTCCTCCATAGTAATAGCTTTTTCTTGCTTCTTTTATGTGAGATAATTAACCCCAGTCTACTCCTCCCAGTGCATTCCTCTTTCTTACTCCTTAATTTAATTAAAAAATTTTGGGCTATCATCTCTTCATAGTCAATTCACACCTGTGCCTTTGTCTTTATTTATTACTAACTGCCCTAATAATAAGAAAATGTTTAACTCATAAATCATCATCTATCCATGTTTAAATTTATTGTCCATTTTGATTTCCTTTGTATATTTATTTACCTTTTGATGCTTCTTTTGAGTCTAGTATTTGTAAGTCAAAATTCCTGTTCAGCTCTGGTGTTTTCATGGAGAATGCCTGAAAATCCTTTATTTCATTGACAATTCATTTCTCCCTCTCCCCTCGAAGAATTATATTAATTTTTCCTTTTTACTGAGGAGGTTATTCTTGGTTTTAATCCCAACTCCCTTGTCCTCTGGAATCTCCGCCTTCCATCCTTTAATGTAAAAGCTGCTAAATCTTGTGATATCCTGACTGTACTTAAATTATTTCTTTCTGATTGCTTGCACTGTTTTCTATTTGACCTAGAAGTTTGGCTGTAATAACCCTGAGAGTTTTCATTTTGGTATTTCCTTCAGGAGGTGATCAGTGGATTCTTTCAATTTCCATTTGACCCTTTGGTTCTAAAATATCAGAGACATTTTCCTTGATAATTTTTGAAAGATGATATATAGGCTCTTTTTTGATCATGATATTCACATAGTCCAATGATTTTTAAATGATCTCTTCTAGATCTACTTTACAGATCAGTTGTTTTTCCAGTAAGATATTTTGTTAAAAATTCTTTTGGTTTGTTTTATTGCTTCTTGGTTTTTCATAAAGTCCTTAGTTTCCATTTGCTCAGTTCTAATTTTTAAGGAATTATTTTCTTTTCCATTTGGCCAATTCCCCTTTTAAAGTAGTTTTCCCCCTTTTTTCTTTCTCATTTAATAGTTTTATTTTTTTCCCAATTCCATGTAAAGATAGTCTTCAACGTTCATATTTATATAAGATTTTAAGTTCCAAAAATTTTCCCTTTCTTCTTCCACTTCCTCCCTCCCAAAGATAGTAAGCAATCTGATATAGGTTAATAATGTACATTTATATTAAACATATTTATATATTAGTCATTTTGTGAAAGAAGAATCAGAACAAAAGGGAAAAAAAGAAAAAAACAACCAAAAAGTAAAAATGGTATGTTTTTTTGTTCTGCATTCAGATTCTATAGTTCTTCCTTTCTATATGGATAGCAATTTTTATGAGGAGTCTTTTGGAACTGTATTAGATCATTGTATTGCTGATCATCACACAATATTGCTATTACTTTGTACAATGTCCTGATTCTGCTCACCTTACTCAGCATGAGTTCATATAAGTGTATCCAGCTTTTTCTGAAATGTGCCTGCTCATTATTTCTTATAACACAATACTATTCCATTACATTCATGTCTCACAATTTGTTCATCCATTATCCAATTGATGTCATCCCTTCAATTTCCAATTTTTTGTCACCACAGAAAAGAACTACTAGAAACATTTTTTGTATATGTGGGTCCTTCTTCCTTTTTATGACTTCTTTGGGATATAGAGCTAGTAATGATATTGCTGGATCAAAGGCTACATATGGTTTGCTTGCCTTTTGGGTATAGTTCCAAATTGCTCTCCAGAATGGTTGGATCAGTGTTTATAACTCCACCAATAGTACAATATTGTTCCAATTTTCCCATATCTTTTCCAACATTTATCATAATTCTTTTTTGTTACCTTGGCCAATCTGATGTTTGTGAAAAGGTAGCTCAGAGTTATTTAATTTGCATTTCTCTAATTAATAGTGATTTAGAGCATTTAAAAATATAGCTAGAGATTGCTTTAACTTCATCTGAAAACTGCCTGTTCTTTTCCTTTGACCATTTATCAATTGGGGAAGGGCTCGCATTCTTATAAATTTCGGTCAGTTCTCTATATATTTTAGAAATGAGACTTTTATCAAAAACACTGATTGTAACAGTTGTTTTCCTACCCCTTTGCTACCCTTTGAATCTTGATTTCATTGATTTTATGAAAAAAAAAAACTTTTACATTTAATGTGATCAAAATTAACCATTTTGTATTTTACAATGTCTTCTATATTCTGTTTGGTCATAAATTCTTCTCTTCTCCATAAGTAGACAGCTATAACTATTCCTTGCTCTCCTAATTTGTTTATGTCTCCATCATGTGCCCATTTTGACCTTATCCTGGTATAGACATTGGCCAATGCCTAGTTTCTATCTCTCTATTTTACAGTTTTTCTAGCAGTTTTTGTCAAATAGTGAGCTCTTATCCAAGAAAGTGGAGTATTTGGATTTATCGAACATTGTAGTCTAGTCACTGACTATTCTGTGTTGTATGCTTAACTTTTCCTACTGATCTATCCTTCTGTTTCTTAGCTAGCACTAAGTAGATTTTTTTTCCTTCAGTGAATTTTTGTGCTTTTTCCATTTTTATTTTCTTTAGGTAGATATATGTGTGTTCTTTACCAAACTGTTGACTCTTTTTTCATGATTTTATTTTATCCCTCTCATTGCTCTTTCCAATATTTCTTTATCTCTCTTACTTGATTTTTAAAATCCTATTTGAGTTCTTGCATGGCCTGAGACCAATTTATATTTTTCTTGAAAGCTCTGGAAGTAGGAGCTTTGATTGTGTTATTTTCTAAATGTGCATTTTGATCTTTTTTTGACATCATAGTAGCTTTCTCTGACTGGATTTTTTTCAGTTATTTGCTCATTTTCCCAGTCAATTTCTCTACTTTTAACTCTATTAACAAAATAGACCTCTCCTTCAGGTAGAAGGAACACTGTCTCAAATTTCAGGGATTTTGTATAGCTGTTTTCAAAGATAATTCTAGATACTTGTAAATTTTCAGTTTTTCCAAGGTGGTATGATCTAAAGAAAGGTGTGTTTATTACTCACCCAGTCTGTGTTCTGGCTTGTGAGTGTCCACAAGCATTATTTTGTGCCCTGGAATTGTGAGGAAGTCCCTGCTCTAGTGGGCTTCTCTTTGTCCTGGGACTACCACTCAAACCTATGACCCATATATGTGTATGGGCAAAGCACCAGAATCTTGTTCCTAGTGCCAGTAAAGAGACCCCTGTAATCTCCTTCTGACCAACTGTTCAAACCCTTATTGTTTGTGGGCTGTGAGCTCTGGAAGCCACAGATGCCTTTGCAAATTCAGTGACTTCCAAGATTTGCTCTTCGTTTGCGGGGGCCAGGACTGTGCTGATCTGGACTGGGCTCCACTCTCACTCAGTCATGATATACAGTTACACTGATCTTCCAACTGGTCTTTGGCTGGAAAATTATTTCATCCCTTCCTTGTATTGGTTCTGTTCTCCAAGAATTGTTTCACGTCATTATTTTGAGGTGTTTAGAGGGGTTTGGGAAAGTCAGATGAGTTGCTCTCTTTATTTTCTGCCATCTTGATTTTGCCTCTCTGGTCAATTTATTCTGCATTAGTTCATATAAGTTTTTCTGAAATTATCTTTTTTTGCCATTAAAAATGGCACAAATCTATCTCCTTACATTTACATATAAGTTTTTTTAGCCATTCTCCAAGTGATGAGCAGTTTTTCAAATTCTAATTTGTTGCCACTATAAAAAGAGATACCATAAACAATTTTATTCATATGGGTAATTTTCTTTTTATTTGATATTTTGGGGGCAGATGTCGAATAGTTTTATAGTTGTGTCAAAAGATATGCATAATTCAGTGATTTTTTTGGTCATATGTCCAACTTGCGTATTTATAATGTTTGTGTCCCTTCACAACTACATCAATATTAATGCACTAACATATTTGTTTTCCTGTAGTCCTTCAAGTATTTGTCATCTTTCCCCATTTAATGGATGTGAGGTGGAATCTCAAAATTGCTTTAATTTACATTTGTCAAATTATTGATGGTTTTCCAGGAAAATGTTGACTTGGGCTTGGACCTTACTAGAAGCAAGATCATGCAATTACTTCATGCTTATAAAATTCAGAAGCATTATACTTTTGAGAATTTGTAAAAAAAATGATGGAAATAAACTGTTTGCAAGCATTTTAGAGTCATTCTGTCACAAATATTCAATTCACATGCCTATTACAAGTTATTCTTACCCAGTGTTCAAGGGAACTAGACAATACTATGTCAACCTCATTCAAACTAACACATATTAAAAAGATTCCTGGAAAGGCAATGGCTTATGGCAAAGAAACAAGTCTCTAGGGATGTAATTTCTGACTTTAAACCTATACATAGAATATGTGTAGTGTTGAAAATAGTTGATTTCTTTTTATGAGTTTTAATTTTGTTTTAAGATAAGATACCTGAGTTGAGAAGATATAGTTGAGATATTTTAAGGCTTGATGGCATCACAAACAGAAATAACCCATTACCCCATTTTCCATTGCCTTTTATTTTTCTCATTTTGATTTCTCATTTAATTTTTCTTTTCCCTTTTGAGTCTCACTTTCATTTGCGTGGGTTTATGCAATGGCCGTAGGGCTCTTTGTATATATTTTTTAAAAAAAACAGCAGATAGTCTTCAGGGAACACATAAATCTGGCTAGAAAATTTAATTGGGTGCACTGGCTAGCCCTTCCATATTCTTTTGTGTTTTGCCATTTGAATAGGGCACTCTCTATCTAGAGGAAAACAAAAAGGGAAATTAAAAGAAAAGAAGAAAACACGTCTTGTTTTTCTCAGTTATAAAACATGTAAGATGCATTAAAACATTTTGCAAAGTTTTATTATTAATAATAATATCATTTGCATAATACTTCAAAGTTGGCAAATTAGTTTTAAACATATTTCTCCTTTGATCGTCACAACAACTCTGTGAGGTACATGCTATTATTATCTCTATTTTACAGATGAGAAAATTGTAGTGGGAGAGTTTGTGACTTGCCCATAATCACATGGATTTAGTATCTCAGGTAGAATTGGAACTTGGATCTTCCTGACTGCTTTCTATATACTGTGATGTCTTTAGAGCATAAATGTCAGCTGTTAATATTAATATTATCAGAGTGAAAGATTACTGGATTTGCCCAATTACCGATAGTGGGGATAAGTGGAGGTGGGGGATGAGTTGGGAAGAGGTAGAAGGGAGAGGAGGGAAAGGGAAGGCGGAAAATGAGACTTCTGTATCCTAACATAAATCAGCATAAAGCTGTAGATACAATAACTAATATCTCCTTTTCCCCTTTGTCCCTTATTTCTTCATCTTCTACCTTTCCCTCCTCTTAATGTGGCTTCTCCATCTTACAATGTAGGAAACAGAACCAGATGATTCTAGATCATAGGTTCTTAACTTGGGTTCCATCAAACTTGTTGAAAAAAATGTCTTTTTGATTATTACTACATGGCAATTAAATCGGTTTTCTTTGCAATCCTGTGTGTTTTATATTATGTTCTTCTCAGAAGAGTTCCTTTGGCCTGCCAAGCTTAGCAGGGGTCTATGATATAGAAAAATTAGGAGTGTTGGTTGTATTGCATAGATTGCTGTGGGGCAATAAGTAAGGCATTTCACATGAAAAGGTGCTCCAAATCACTACTGATCAAAGAAATGCAAATTAAGACAATTCTGAGATACCACTACACACCTGTCAGATTGGCTAAGATGACAGGAAAAAATAATGATAATTGTTGGAGGGGATGAGGGAAAACTGGGACACTGATACATTGTTGGTGGAGTTGTGAATGAATCCAACCATTCTGGAGAGCAATCTGGAATTATGCCCCAAAAGTTATCAAACTGTGCATACCCTTTGATGCAGCAGTGTTACTACTGGGCTTATACCCCAAGGAGATACTAAAGAAGGGAAAAGGACATGTATGTGCCAAAATGTTTGTGGCAGCCCTGTTTGTAGTGGCTAGAAACTGGAAACTGAGTGGATGCCCATCAATTGGAGAATGGTTGAGTAAATTATGGAATATGAATGTGATGTAATATTATTGTTCCGTAAGAAATGACCAGCAGGAAGATTTCAGAAAGGCCTGGAGAGACTTACAGGAACTGATGCTTAGTGAAATGAGCAGAACTAGGAGATCAGTATACATGGCAACAACAAGACGATATGAAACTCAGTTTTGATGGACGTGGCTCTTTTTTTAAATAATGAGATGCTTCAAACCAGTTCCACTTGTTCAGTGATGAAGAGAACCATCTACACTCAGATAGAGACTGTAGGGAGTGAGTGGGGACCACAACATAACATTCTCACTCTTTCTGTTTGCTTGCATTTTGTTTTCTTTCTCAGGTTTTTTTCCCTTCTTGATCTTATTTTTCTTGTGCAACAAAATAAATGTATAAATATATTGGATATGCTGTGTATTCCAACATATTTAACATGTATTGGACTATCTGCTATCTGGGGGAGTAGGCGGGAGAAAGGAGGGGAAAATTTGGAACAAAAAGTTTTTCAAGAGTCAATGTTGAAAAATTACCCATGCATATGCTTGGTAAATAAAAAAAGCTTTAATAAAAAAAATAAGTAAGGCATTTGAAAACTGTGTGTACATGAACAGTAAAAACTTTTCAAAAAATGCATACACTTCTGATAAAACCTTGTGTATAACATTTATCATTGGAATGGAGGTGGCAGGTAAGGAAAGAGAGAGCCAGTAAAAGATTATGATGTAGTGGAAAGAATTCATAATTTTAAATCAAAGGTCCTGAGTTCAAATTTCATCTCTGTTGCTTATAATCCATGAAACCTAGGGCAGCTTTGTTCACCCCTATGAATAGATCAGTCCTTTATAAAATGAGTGGACATGGCTGAGTGACCTTGGCAGTTCTAAACTATGAAGCAATGCATTTAAATCCTCCTGGAACATGTCATTCACAATGAAAAAGAGGGAAAAAATGAATGCATCATAAATTCTGAAATAGATATTAAAAGCATTGAGGTTGGTAGGAACAGAACTGGTGAATACTACTATCCAAAGACCTCAATTGGAAAAAAGGCAAATTTTAATTTAGCCCAGGATAAGTGAGTATCTCTGACTCCGTTAGTTTGAGTGATGAACTATTCAAATATTAGACATCCTAGGGGAAAGTTTTCTGCCAGAGGGAAGAGGGCAAATTGATGGTACGAGATTTCAGAAAGGTTGCAGATGTCAATGGCTTCTGTATGATAAGGTTACGGGCAAGAAAAGACTTTCAAATGAGAGAATAGCTGTTCAGACAAAGGGACAACGATTTGTGTAAATGGTGGCAAAAGGGTCAGCTCCACATGAGCAGCTTTCATTTTGGGTTTGGGAAATTGAGAAACTTCTCTTCATTGGGTTAAGGGTGAAGAGAACAATCAGGTTTTCTCTTTCTGGGTATCCTGAATAATAAGGTATAATGAATCATGCATTCATAAGGTTGAAAGGTTTCTCTAACAGATATAGAAAAACAAAAACAGAACAAGTCTAAAGTTATTTTTTTCAAATGATGTCCATTGGGGAAATATCATAAAAGTCCTTAGTAATCTAATCATGATTTTTAGCTTGTGTTTATATGAAAGAAACCCTTATTTTTGAGAAGTTGATGTTTTATTCCAAAAGGGACATCTCTGGAAAACAGGGCTGAACACTTTATAAAAGGACACTGCTTATATAAATAACCCACATTCTTAGAGAGAATGATACAAAAAATAGGGCATAGGAATTTTACCACAGAAACAGTCACTATTCAGTCAATGAATAAGTATCTGTTAATTACTAATTATTTCCAGGTATAGTGCTATGTGCTAGGGACATAAATATTTAAAAATGAACTAATCTATATTCATAATGAATTTATACTCTCATGGGATGTGTGTATGTGAGCGCACGCAAGTATGAATAAAAATACAGTCTGTCTCTTAAAAGTTAAATATAATTCACATATTATATTATGTCATATGAATATGTTAAAATGTAGTTTAATGTGTTAAAGTTTAGTTTAAGTTTAGTGTAGCAGAATAATAGCATTTGGCAGGATTAGGAAAAGTTTCAACAGTAAGTAGGGATAAAATTAAGGATAGATAAGAAGGATGTGTTTAATTATAATCCCGAGAGCCTCTAGAAACTTTGGAAGAAGATTCTTTCTAATAACTTTCTAATAAATCCCTCAAGTTGAATGAATAAAGAATTTATCTTATGTTTACTGTAGACCAGTGTGCTAAGCACTGGGAATACAAATACAAAATGATTCACTTGCCCACAAGGGGACTTAAATTCAAATGGAAAGGCAATTTATGTAGTAGAGTGGTGATCAGAGATGACAGTTGTGGTCTTGGAAGTAAAAAAAAGATGGTAAGCAAACATTGCCATCTCTTTCCAAAGAGAATGAATGGTAGATTTGATTAAAATTCTCTAACATGATATATAAATTATGGCATATGAGTTATGGCATAAGGATAAAGAATAAATGAAGATTTATATTATCAAATTATAATAAAGGCCAAGGTCTCCCATTTCATTTAGGACAATCACCAGTTGTCTTGATCTATATCTTTCTGCTGGACCCAGATAGCTCTGGAGGGGAAAGTAAAGCAGATAACCTTTCACAACCCTCTCTCATATAAATCCAATTTACTTGCACGTCATAGCATCATCACCCTAATGTCATGGTCCTCTTTAAGAATGAAGGACAAACAACAACCTCTGTGAGTAAAGTTGGCCCCACAAACTGGAATTGGTCAGTTGGAAGTCTTCCCTCCCTTCCTCTCTTCCTTCCTTCTTCCCTCTCTCCCTCCTTCTCTCCCTCTCTCCTTCTTTCCTTCTTCCTTCCCTCCTTTTCTTTTTTCCTACCTCTGTCCACATATGGTGTAATATCCTTACTTACAGATGCTCTTAAAAGCATTTTTTTCTCTTTTGCACCTTTGAACCCTTCCAAAATATCTTGGGGTTTATTGGCTACTTTTCTTTCTTAAGGATCATGCCTTAAACCAAAACCACTCTGATTCCAATTAGCCACCCACAGATCCCAGGCCAAGCCCCATTAGGTCATTGTTTGAGTCCTGATTGACTCAGATGGAATATAAATAGCAATAATTTCTGTTTTGGCCAGAAACACTGAGAGACTTCCCCTCTGAGATACATTTATTTATTTAGATTTTTTTGGACTGGTGAAAGAGGAGATCCTTTGCCTCAATTGGTACCTAATCACTGAATGGATGTTGCCTCAAACTGAGACTTGTTGTAGACTTTTGCTTAAAAAGGCCAAGGTTTCCCATTGCATCCAGGACCATGTCTTCCTGGCCTGTATCTGGCCACTGAATCCAGAAGGCTCTGGAGGGGGAAAGTGATATTGATGATCTTGTACAGTCCTCCCTCACTTAAATCCAACTCACTTGCATGTCAAGGCATTTCCTCCCTGTTGTCATGATCCTCTTGGAGAAGGAAGGACAAACAAGAACAAAAGGAAATATAAGTGTGCAAAAAATAACAATATGGATGGTTTTAGGGGAAGCAGAATAGATTGCATAAACTGAAATAAGCAGAACCAGGAGAACAATTTCTATAACAATGTTATAGACAAATAACAGTAAAAGACTTAAACTATGGGAATCCAATGACCAACAGGTAATCAATTCAAGATACAGAAAGAAAAATACATTCTTATGGTCAATTCTCATAAAAGATTTTTATTTTGACTTGATTTTTCATGTTTCTCTTTTTTAATTTGTTTAAAAGGGGAAGTAGGAGAGAAAGAAATAATTTAAAAAGTTTTTTTTTTTTTTTTTTTTTTTTTTTTTTTTTTTTTTTTTTTTTTTTTAGGTAACAGGTCTCATATTGTTATAAAGTCAAAGAACCTTGAAAAGTTTCTTAAATTTAACTTTGGAACTTTTTGAGTTATTTGTTACTTTTTGAAGGAGGTAATAGTCATGATTTAGCAAAAAGAGAATTCCAGTTGGGAAAAATGGTCAATAATGAGAAATGGGCCGATGTGGAAGACAATAGATAAATTTATGCAGCAAATGATGTTGTGGCAAACTTGAGAATTCATGAGCCAGGAAGCTGGAAGATTAATGAAAAAGTTAATAAGGATATTTAAATCTTAGGCATGGGAGTTGAGAGTTGATGCTGTAGGATATAGAAAGAGTGATTTTTATGTAGAAGAAAAATGCATGAAACTGGCTTTCTAGAGTCATTATTTTAGTAGCTGTGTTTTGTGTGAATTGGGGCAAAGAGAGAATAAGTTATGAGATAGATAAGTCAGGAACCAATACTTAATTTACATTCAAAATAGTTATTCACTGATACTTTTAAAATATTTCTTCATATACATGAAATATGGTATTAACTTCATTTACATTTTTCTCTTTGGCCTTTCATCCTTGGGATCATTTTCAGCCATTTGAATTACTCTTCTTTGAACTTTGTCCAGATTTTTCTTATTTCACCCCAACCACAGACACCTAAAATGACCATAGTGATCTGATAAAAGCTTGGCTAAAGCTGAGAAGAAAAGAAGGGTGTTGTCAATTCAACAGGATTCTTTTGTGGTTCCTTTGATCTTGTAGAAAAGTGGTAGAGAGTAGGAAAAAAAATCCATGAGGTAAAATCAAAACATAAATACTGAAAAATATCCCCACACACAAAAAGTTGAGTAGTTTGTGTGTTTGCATATTCATGGAAGAACTAAAAAGGTAATATTTTGTAAAGTAGGCTTGACGTTTCTTTCTTTTTTTTTTTTTTTTTTTTTTACAGTCACCTTTAAACATTAAAGATTTTGGTTTCAATCTTTGACTCCTGAGAGAATTAGAAACTAGGCTATCATTAATGGATTTGAGGCATTTTCCTCGGAATTATGTTTGGGAATAAGTGTTTAATTTGCTCTTGGATGTCTCTGTTGCATAGACAGATGGAGAAGGAGATAACTAAAGGATTTTTCTTGTGTTAAGCTCCGTGCTAAAGATACAAATAAAAACAACCTATTTTTGCTTGCAGGAAGCTTTCACTCTAACAGAAAAAGAAAACATATAAGGGGGATCTGAAGGTGAGGTGGAGAAGTGATGAGAAGGTAGTAATGACATAGCGTGAGATGTGCAGAAAATGAAGGTGGGAGCCTGGAACCAAGAAAAAGAACAACTATAAACTATGGCGTTGGTCTAGGATTGTAGTTCCAATCTCATAGAGTGGAGATGATGGCCTGAATGGAGTCCAGATGGTGTGATTAGAGATGTTTGGGAACTGATGTCATACTACCATGGCAAAAGAAAATCTAAGATTATAAATCAGGAAGCCCAGAATAGAAAAGAGAACATTATACTTAGAATTAGGAGACATGGATTAATAATTACTTGGATATGTCTTGGAAGTATAAAGACAAAAATAAAGTAGTTCTTACTTTCAGGAAACTTACATTCCATTAGAGGAAAATAACATATACGGAGGTAAGTGAATATCATATATATGTCATATGTCTTCCTCCATGTGTGTATATGTATGTATCTATACACACATAATTTTTCCACAATAGTACATCCTTTAATTAAAGATATTCATTGTTCAGATCTTTGAAGAGGGACATAATTTAAACTTTAAAAATTTGTCTTTTCAATTTCTTTCATAGTAAATTCCATCATCATCA
Organism: Sarcophilus harrisii; assembly: GCF_902635505.1. Classification (NCBI taxonomy): domain Eukaryota; kingdom Metazoa; phylum Chordata; class Mammalia; order Dasyuromorphia; family Dasyuridae; genus Sarcophilus; species Sarcophilus harrisii. The sequence goes on from NC_045430.1 coordinate 241,049,115, forward strand.
AAGCTAATATTTATATAACAAGTGCTATGTGCAATGCATTTTGCTAAGCACTTTGAAATTATTATCTCATCTGATCCTCACAGCAAGCCTGGGAAATAGGTGCTATTATTATATTATATTATTATGTTGTTATTATATATTATTATATGTATAACATTATGTTATATCTTATATTATATAATATTACATTTTATATTATTATGCTGTTATTATAAAGAAGGTTACACAAAGAGAAATCGAGCAGCTTGCTTAGGGTCACACAATTAAAAAGTATCTAAGACTGAATTTGAACTCAGATTTTCCTGACTCCAGTACCAATGGTCTTTCCATAGTATCACCTACCACTTTCCTATCTTTAAATTGAGCAAAAACATTTATCTTGGGGTGGGAGAGTATAAGAGGTGTGTTTGGAGCTTCCTTCTGCAGCGAGAATGTTGAGTTTTTTGTTTTTTTTTATCATACTGTGATCTCTTATTCTTTCCAGTATTTTTTATTTCATATCTATTCTCAAACTTTGTGGTTGGAAGTTATTTGTCACTTATAAAAAATGCACTTCCATAGAACAGCATGACATAGTATGGCTCCTCCTTAATGCTAGTGTCTCCCCTTTGTTGATTATCCCTAGAATATTCTGTATGTAGCTTTTTAGAGATTTGTTTTCCATTTGCCTCCTTCATGAGCCTATGAGCTCCTTGAAAGCAGAGGCTAGTTTTTGTCTTTCTTTGTATTCCCGGCACTTAGCACAGTTCCAGGCAGGCTTAATGAATATTTCCTGGCTGACGTTTTAGTGAGGTAGCAGAAACATAGCAAGCAATTGTTCAACAAGACTAGCACGATTTATGCAGAATATGGAAATGCATTTTTCTTGTGATTACTGTGCATATCACTATTGTGATAGTTTGGATTCTTTCACTCTTAGATCCCATAAATAAAATGTTAGTTTTAATCCCGACGTCAAGTTCACTCCACTTTGTCCATCAATAACTGTGTTTAGGATGCTCAGGGCTCTTACAATAAAGGCAGGAGGCTGTTTGGGAAAAGAGCTTGTCATAGTGACAGCAATGGAAGGGACAGTAGAGAAAGGTCAAAGAGCACGTGTGCAGATTTTAGATATGAGTGTAAAGAAAGGAAAAACATGTAGGGGAGATGTGTAACAGAAACTCTTAAAGATGAGGAAAACAATGGGAAATTTGATATTGAAGTCATAAAATTGAATAGATACATTTGAAAGGGAGTAATATGAAATTATAATTGCGATTACTTTAGGAACTCTTTTATAGATGAGGGAAAACAAATAGAAAATTACATTCGGGTAATGAGAAGAATGGAATAGATGAAAATGTTTATAAATGAAGAGGAAGCATGACATAGCAGATGGGCTCTTGGACACGGGATCAGCTCTAGATTCTGTTTTCCATGCTAGAATTCTTGCTGATAGCAATTTCATGTCAGTTATCAAGAAAGGGAAAATTGATTAAAAAATAGCTGGGTTTTTTCATTAAGAATGTTGTTCTCGGAGTCTGAAAATGATGGCAGGATGCTCTGATTCATGTTTAAGATTTCATTGTCTGCAGAATTGGTGCTTTTGAGATGTGGATGGCTCACATTCCATCATCTCAGTGTTCCCACTGTGGGCTAATAACATGGTATCAAGACTGACTGCTTTTGAACTTTTGAGAGCAGAAGAGGTAGAGAGGAACAGAAAGACTTGGGAGAGATTTGCTCTATTTCTGAGTCATGGAACATTATAGTCTCCAAAATATTGAAAATGAGTATGATGGAAAGGGCAAAGCAGAGGGGCACGGTGGGTGTGAATAGGCTGCAGTACTTTACAAACAAGAAATTATGGAGGAAAATCTGTGGAAAATTTGTCATGTGTAAAATAAATGAATTGAAATCAGGAAAGGACTTAATGGAAGAGTAGTATCTGACCTGGCTATTAAAGAAAGGAGTTGATTTCATAAGCAGAAGTGTGGGAAGAGACAATTATAGGGTTTGTGAATAGTGTGTGCAGGAATGTGGAAGTGATATGATTAAATGTGGTATTATAATTTTCAGTAGATTATATTAAAGCAGACATGAATTAGCTATAACAGAAAGAACACATGTAGGTTTTAGTTCTTAGCATGTACCAAAAATACATTCACTGTTGAATATTTATTTGGTACCTACTATGTGCTAGGTATTATAGTAAGCTGGAGGTTACAAAATAAAATACCAAATCTTGTATCTTGAGGATCTCAATGTTTTGTGGGATAGATCATGTGAAAACAAGTACAAAAGAAGACACAGGAAAATTTGGAGATGATTAATTATCACAGGGACTAGAACTTTCAGCTGAGGAAAAAACTTCTAGTCATATTGAATTGCCTAGAGTATATTTTAGAGATAGTATTTAAAACCAGGTCTTACTTGTCCATTTTTGCTGGCTGAAAGTATGACTTGGATAATGTTTTTAAATACATGTTTTATTTATGATTTAATGGACCCCCACTATCATTTTTCAATCACTAACCTCCACCCCCAATTCCAAAATTGTCCCTTGGAACAAAGAAGCATGGTAAAACAAAGGAATATAGTCCATGGACTATGATTTTCAACTTCTTTGTTTTTCACCTTACAGTTCATCCTCCCTCAGCAAAGGGGAGAGAGACAGTCTTCATTATCTCTCCTTTGAAGTCAACATTTAGTCATTTCACTGATTAGCATTTTGGTGTCTCTCAATAATGTGTTCCTTTAAAAATTTTATGGTCTTGGTATTACTTTTTTTTTCTTTACACAGTCCATTATGTGTCATTTAGTACATCTTTCAAAGTTACTCTGAATTCTTCATATTCATCCTTATGGAACAATGATATTTCATTTCTATTTTATATTATATATACATTTTCCAGTCCACTTATATATGATATATTCAGTCATTCTTCAGTTAATGGGTATTGACTTTGATTCTAATTCTTTGATAGTACAAAAACTGAAGTATATTCAAATATAGAGTTTAAAAAAAAGAATGGAAAATGAGACAAAGACACACATTTAATAAAAGGAGAAAGATAATCTGGGGAAAGAGATTAAGAAAAATAATCTGGGGAAAGAGATTAAAAAAGAGTTGTTAGATTTATGGTCTGTTAACATAGAAATCTCCATTTACAAATATCCTGACTCTATCCATAGGAAGATTAAATGAATTTAAACAGAAATCTAGTTTACCATCTTCTTATCATTAGTGTTAAAATTTAATTAAAAGCAAAGGGGAAAAAAAGATTGTCTTTGTTTCTTTTTGGCCTTTTCATGGCATGGATGTATTCATATGTCTTTAGGTTAAATGACTTTTTTGTTTGTTTATTTTTACCATTAGGCTATTGACAATATGTCATGATGGTGACTTGTGTATAAAAAGTGACACAGAAAATATTCAGGAAATACATGAGCAGAAAAAGAAATACATTGAGGCTCAGCTCTAGTGATGTATTGACAACCATGAGATGCTAAAAGGTTCTAGGGGAAGCCCTCAAATATGTTGAATAGAAATTCTAGGTTGCATTTATTAGAGGATATAAATAATTATCACAGAAAATGATAAGGAATGTGTGAGTTACACCTGTATTATTAAAGGGAATATCTGCAACAATGAAACTGCATATTCATAGAAACATAAATTGGAAGAATGCATGTATCTATATTTATATACATGCGTAAATACACACATGTGTGCATATGTACATATATATGCACATAAATATATCTTACCATGTAGACATGCACTTATGCACACCTGGATAAATTTCCATTCCCTTTCTACTACTCTACCATTTCTTCTCCTTCCTATAAAAATGAAGAATTAGCATTTTAATGAGAACATGTCCAAAAATATTTGTTAAAGTATTTTATTCAATTACACAAAATCTGAGATGGAGTCAAGAAGGCAAAGGCAAGAACTTGCCCAACCTCTCTCTCAAATACTCCAAATCCTTTTAAATAATGCCTCTAAACAAATTTTAGAGAGTCAGGACACAACCTCTCTCTCAAATACTCCAAATCCTTTTAAATAATGCCTCTAAACAAATTTTAGAGAGTCAGGACACACACACAAAAATGGAATAGAACAATTTCCCAGTCAATGGCAACTTAGAAGTTCAGCAGAAATGGTTATGGCACCCGGGTAGAAGTTCAGTAGGCAGTTTTAGTACAGGTTGTACCAGCACAGACCCATTGCTAGTAAAGCAGGAAAAGGCATAGGGACCTTTGAATCAGCAGCAGCACTAGTGGTTTCTAGACCTCTCAATCCAGAGACACCAAAGACGAGTTGGAAGGAAATATTTGTTACCGAATGCTTTTAGTCAGACCCCTAGAAGGCTCTCTGAAAACAGCTGTCTCTGAAGCTTGGGACAATGCAGCCTCCACCCTGAAAACAGAGAGATAAAACAAGAGATAAAAGCCAACTAATAGGCCAGGAAAATAAGCAGACAACAGAAAAAGTTTCTGACTATAGAAAGTTACTGTGGTGACAAGGAAGATCAAAACACACATTCAGAAGATGATAACAAAGTCAGAGCTTCTTCATCCAAAGCCTCCAAGAAAAATAAGAATTGGGTTCAATCTATGGAAGAGCTCAAAAGGAATTTTGAAAATCAAGAGAGGATAAATTAGGAAGAGAACTGTGAGTGGTACAAAAATAAAAATATAAAGCTGGTAAGGAGAATGCCTCAAAGAACGAAATCTAAGCAACCCTCCTCCCCCCCCAAAAAAAATGATTCCATAGCAAAGAATTTTACCAGACAAGCTTCTAAACATCAGGTTTGGCCATCTCTCCACCTATCTGACTAATAAATTGTAAGCTTTTGTCTAAAAAAGATCTTTATCTTTACTTGCAGTGTTAAATATATTTTGAAAGGTAGTTTTTAAAAACCCATTTTATTTGAGAAAACCCAACATAGCAGACTTTTGGTGTCCAGATGCAACAGAGTGAAATTCTATTTGGGGCAACTGAAAAAAAACAGTTAAAAGAATAAAAAAAGTTTAATATCTCACTAATTTCATATCTGATAACTTGGAGTTTGGAGCTCCATGTACTTCTGGCTTATGGGTAGAATAACTAATTGGCCAGTGGATTTGAAGATAATATAGTTTAGACATGACAATTTACAAAATGTACAAAAATCTTCCTCCTTCCTAAACAAGAATAGTTTCCAGAATCATCCATTTGCTCACAAGATGCATATCAAGCAAATATGCATAGGCTATTTCCTCTTTTTAATTCCACTTTAGTGCAGAGACAGTAACATTAATGGGAAGGAGACAGGAGGAACTAGATTGAATTTGGACTGGAATAATCTGCCCATTTGCAAATGATACTTCTTTGAAAATGGCCATAAGAGACATAATTGCCAATAGATCATGCTTACCTAAAACCAAGAATTAAAACAAAACAAAACAAATATTAAAAGCTTGGGTTTTGGTACTGCAGTGACTGATATTATTAAAGGCAATGTCAAGTGCTTTTGAATTTTGGCAGAAATAATTTAAGAAGACAACAATAATAGATGTGAACACGTCTTCACCTCTACTGATGGCACTAAGAGTCAGTAATATATTTGATTATTATATTGGAGATTTTACCTCCTGAGCCTTCTCTTCTACAATCTTGTTGATGTGGACTATACTCCCTCCATATCTTCTCATCCCATGTGTCCTGTCCATTTCCCCCTCATAAACTAAAAACCTTCAGAAAGAATGCATTAATTTTCTTTATTTCTTTCATTTAAAAAAAATTTGTTGATGTTATGAAGGTATGAGTTAGGTTACCTGTCTTTCTTCTTAACTTCTCACTTTATAACTTGTCCATTTCCTTTTCCTGTCTATTAATGAATCTTAAATCAAGTCAAGTCTGAAAGTTTTTCTTATGTGCTTATTACTTAATACATACTATGATGCTCTCTGGGGATATAAATAAGGCGGGGGAAGCAAAACAAAAGAACTTCATAGTCAGGGTAGACAACATGTAAACAACTATATACAGGTAAGAAATAGACAATAAATTAGATAAAATCTTAGAGGAAGGACACTAAAATTAAGAGAGATGGAAAAATATTTTTTTCATAAGGTGGAATGTTAGTTGAGAATTGAAGGAAGTGGGAGGCAGAGTTGAGGAAGGAGGGTATTACAGACATGGAGGACAAACAAAGAATAGGGAGAAGGAGTTCAATGTCCTAGAAACATGAAGCAGACTAGTATCTTTAGATTACAGATAATATGGGCAGAAGAGTAAGGTGTGTAAGAAGATGAAAGTCAAAATGACCAACTTATGAATGATTTAAGACAATCTCAAAGAATTTATGATGAAAAATGTCACTGCAAATTATTTCTTCCTCCCTCCCTTCTTCTCTTCCTTCCTTTCTCCCATCCTTGTTCGCTCCCTCTCTTCCTTCCTCTCTCTCTCCCTCCCTCCCTTCTTTGCTTCCTTCTTTCCTTCCTTTCTATCTTCCTTCCTTCCTTCCTCCCTCTTTTCCTTTTTCTTTGAGATTTCTTGAATAAAATAATCAGTATAGAAATGTTTAACATGATTGTAGCTCTATAAGCTCTATCTTATTCCTTACCATCTCAGGAAAGGGGAAAAGGAAAGATGAGGGATTATAATTTGGAACTCAAAAGTTAAAAACAAAACCAACAAATGTCAAAATTTGTTTTGACATGCCATTGAGGAAAATAAAATATTACTTGAATAATGCTGAGATGTTTTAATCTCTAATATAATACATATTAGTAGATATAAAATATGAACCAAGGTTCTTTGTGGATGGAGTGGAGTATGTGTCTACTCAGTAAGAGGTCCTAAATCCAAAAAAAGTTTGAGATGTGCTACCTTACAGTGCCAGGAATCCTTTCTGGAATTACTCACTTGCTAATCTGGTTATTTGGTATTTCTAGAGGGAAATTCTCTTCTATAGCTCACAAAAAAAGAAATGAAGCAAAATTAAAATTCCAGGTAGTACATGTAAGATGTTTGTTGCCTAACATTTATGGTAGTATATTTATATACCTGAGTCTAAGATAGCATTATAATTATCATGCAGTACACTTTTTGTTTCTCAGAAAAAGAAAAAAAAAACAATGAAATTTGAATATCAACAAGGATACTAAATATGAAATGAATGGAATAAAAATTGTTAAAGTACTTACTGTGAGGAGATACTCACAGGTGTAATTTTTGAGTCTCTTTCAGTCTGTGAAAGTTTTCAGTGAGAATAATGCTCCCCTTTACTTTCCATCTCCCCAGCATTAGTGAGAAAAATATCTACCTCAGCATCATCCTCAATTTTTCAGAGTCAAAAAGCAACCAGCAAGGGGCAGCTAAGTAGCGCAGTGGATAGAACACCAGCCCTGAAGTCAGGAGGACCTGAGTTCAAATCTGGCCTCAGACACTTAACACTTCCTAGCTTTGTGACCCAGAGCAAGTCACTTAACCCCAATTGCCTCAGGGGAAAAAAAAAGCAACCAGCATTAAGCATGTATTATATACTAGACACAGTGCTGAGAACTGGGAATACAAAGAATGAGTGAGTTGAGTATTTATATAATTAAATACTTATATTTATAAACATGTATGGATATCTACACATGCAATTATACATATATGTTATACAAACACATGTACATAAAATATTTGTGTGTGTATGTATATTATAATGCTATATACACATGAATATTATATGTACATGTATGATATATATTAAGCCTATATAATATGTGCATAATATAATACACATATATAATTGCACACTCAAAATTTATTAGTTATATAATATGCTTAATATTATATATTATAGATAATTATGCATATTATATAATGCTATCATAACAATATTCACATTATGAGGTCACATTGGCTCCTTTAACATTCAGTAGTTTAAGGTATGAATCCTTGCCCCTCCTGAGTAAATATGGGACAATACTAATGTAGTATTGTAGTAAATGTAGTAATATAGTAAACTCAGTTACCAAGATGCTTGGGGAATAATGAATCAAATCCTCTGAGATTAATCAAAACATTATACTATTATATGACATTTTAAAATGGAATAAATTGAAATGTATTTCAAGTGCCAGTTTTCAAGGAGTTCAATTTAATCTTGATGATTCAGTAGGTATTTCAACATATTTTATTTTTCACTAATAGGTTGTGCCATCTAGAGCTGTCTCTTGCATCTGAGAATTACTGTTCAAATACTGTCTCTGACAGTCCTTAGCTAGATTATCTTGGGTCAATCATTAAATACTCTTGAGTCTTAATATTTTCATATTTAAAATGAGAGGATTGGACTAGATGGTCCCAGTCTCCCTTCCTTTTTCAACCCTGATATTACAAAACAATGCTAAGTACTCCAGTACTGAATTAAGAAGCAGGATGTGTTCAGGGACATCATGTAAATCAATCTATTCTAAATATGTCTTAACCCCCAACCCATAGGTACTTAAATCCAGTGAGAATGAATCGCTAAGCATTTTCCATCCCCAAACTTGCTGCCTCCTAATCCAGCTATCCAAGGAGAGTCTAAATGTTCTGTTATTGAAAAGATAAGATTTTGGCAGTCTTAGTGAGGCACAAATACATAAAGAAGCTTATTATTTATAATTTGTTAATTTTATAGACACTAATGTTGGTCCCTTAGTAAAATACTCCCTTTACTTTTACTTTATCCTTTTTTTACTGTATATGTTGTGAGCAGAATGGAAGAGATTGTGAATATAATTATATTTTTTAAGATCACCACCTAGTAGCACAATCCTGTTTGCTGGCTGTTCATTTGAATCATGGCAGGCTTTGATCACCAACTTTGATTGGTTGGTTTGCTGTTATTGATGTCTACATGACCCTATAAGACCTTCTTATTCTTGTTTTCTATTAATCTCTGATTCTGTACCACATCTCTAAAAGCAGGCAAATATGTTGGGTCATTTAGTTATACTTTTGAACTCAGTAGTAGAAAGTGATGAACTAAATCTATATATCAGGGGAGAAATAAAATAAACCTTTGAAATATTGGTTTGAAAAGATACAAAAGTCTCTTCAGATGTCAGTTCTTGCTAATAAAAATGTATGTGTGCTTGTTTCTGTGTGTATGTGTGTGTGCACTTGAGCACATTCCTTTAAATATTTAAGCCAAGTATACAAAAATGAGGTTTTAAAAGTGAATAACAAGAATAATTGTCTGAAGGTACTACCTATCTCTAAATATTTGATGCTTTTTTTTTCTAATTTAATCCCTTCATATACAGTTGAAGGACAGAAATGATGGTTTCTCCTATGTAGAATGCTGATAAGAACCTATATAGCTAGGTACATGAAAAACAAATTGGAGATACCTTCAATTTTTCCCTGTAGTTTATAATATATTTTTCAGTAGAACAGGGCATATAAAGGAGAGAAATAGATTTCTGTTAAGTAAAAAAAAAATAAAACTTTAAAAAAAGTTAAATAGAATTGCTTATAGATACTGAATTAAAAAAAAAAAAAACCCAACCAAACCTTAATTATGATCACAGTGATGATATGTGTCAGAACTCAAACTCAGAGCTTCTTGAATCCAGAGCTTTTTCTGAACCTATACTATCTTTCTGTATTGATGCAAGTATAAAGACCAAGGATTATAAATGATTATCTGTGCTATAATATAAATTACAAAATATATCACTTGATTATCCTGATGAAGAGTTCCTAACATTTTTCTGCCATGGATTTCTTTGGCAATCTGGTGAAGGCTATGGGTCCCTTTTCAGAATTATATTTTTAAGTGCATAAAATAAAATTACTTAGGATTACTAAAGAAACTGATTTTATTGACACAGTTGTCAAAGTCTTAAAAAATAAGTCCTTGGAACAAATTAAAAAACTCCTGTTACAAAGATAAAGAGCAGGAACTGAACCTTTGTTATCTTTTGTCTAAGGAAATTTTAGGTGCAGAAATTATCTCCATCAATGCAGTGCAGCATTTTCTTTCCAATTTATAGATTTACAGAACTCTAGAGCAGAGGTGTCAAATGCAGCATTAATAATTGGGAAATATTTAATAAAATAAAGAAAAATATAAAAACATAGATAATATTGCATTTTAATACTGTCAATATATGGTCCCCAGTTATTGCTTGGTAGGCACCATTTCTATCCGAGTTTGACATTTCTGGCCAATAACACTAAAAGATGGATTTGGAGTTAGAAAGAAATAGAATCTAATCCTGCTTTCTGGTTGTATGAACCTGGACAAGAAACTTGTACTTTGAATACCCCAGAAAACTACTGAGGACTTCATTACTCAGTTATAAAAAAAGTTGTGATTGAAATTTGTAGAGGGACTTTCTGCACTGAGAGCTTCCCACAGTGGCTGAATCACAAAGTTGTTTTTGTTTTTCAGTCATGCCTGATTTTTTTGTGGACCCCATTTAGGGTTTTATTGGCAAAGATACTGCTGTGATTTGCCATTTCCTTCTTCAGCTCAATCTACAGATGGGGAAACTGAGGCAAACAAATGACTTGCTCAGGGTCACATTTGTCTTAAGCTGAATTTGAATTTCTGGCCCAATGCTCTAAGCACAATGACACTTACTGACTATCACATAGTTGCATAACTATGTTACCTAGTCATTTCTGTGTGGTTTAAAGAAAATCTGAATTAAAATCTGAATTATCCCATAAGAATATTCTTTTTTGTAACCTCTTACCTAAAATTACATTCAACCATGAATGAAATATCTGAATGCATAAAAGCATTCTTTAAGCACCATCTTTTTGCAAGCACTAATACTGCACAAAGTGCTGATACAAAGGAAAAAGTAAGACAGTTCTTGTTGTTGAAGGGATCATCATCTAATGTTAGAGGAAGTACATAATGAAAAATTTTATTGACCAGTTAGATGGAAGAGTCCTATGATTTCAGGATTCAGTAGCAAAACAAATGGTAAGGCTCCTTCTTTAATATCATTAAACTATGAACTCTTTCTTGAGGAAGAACTTTTCTTTGTATACCCAGAATGTGTAACATATAGTAGGAATTTAATAAATGCTTATTGACTTCATGGTTATTGTTAATTTATTTCTCTATTGTTAGAAAAAAGTTTCCAAAATCCCCTAATAAATGTCTTTGAGCTTTCATTTATATATATAAGCGTGTCTTTAAGTTCTTTTTATCATAGTAGTGAAAATCTGACAGCACTAAAATCATTTTAAATAATTGTATCTCCATTTTTTACAAAGATCAATTTCAACTGTACCTAGGGTAAGCTATGATTTACAATGTCTAAAAGTCATAAGCCTTTCCTATGGAGAGAGAATATTACCTGTTCAATTTTAATATTTCTTTAATATCGTCTACCTAACTAGGTGGCAGGAGAACAGGTTACCAGTTACAAATGTGCATTCTCGGTGAGTTGGCTTTTTCATTCTTTCCATTAATGTTCAGTCTTGTTCTCTTGTTAGGTGACTTGAGATGAAAAAAAAACCACCTCTCAGATGCTACGTAAAGAGAATTTCAAATTGGCAACACTGGTTTTGTGAATCAGGGAATTTTGCACATGGATGATTTTTCTCCCTAGCTTTAGTACCATAAAGATGCTAAAAATGACGAAAGCTAGATGGTTGCTCAGCATACTAGAACTTCAAATATGAGAAAAGCAGTGTCCCAGAGCCATCAAAGCAGGGACCAAGTTTCATAGAAATATTATCTAGGTCATGGTTTTTGCAATTTCTTTCATTCATTTGTAAATATGAGAGAGTGGCAACCAAATTTATATGTCAAAATGTAAACTTGATGCAATTGTAGTGAATATAATGAATTTTGAACATTCTATTTATTTGGTATCTTTAATCAACAGTAGGAAAAATTGCTGAAAAACAGTAAAGAAGGATAAGCTTTTATTTGTAGGAAAAAATAATGCAAAGATGATACCATAAGGGACATGTTCATTATAGGCATATATAACTGGGAATCATCCCTGGTAATGATGTCATTTCAAGTGATATTTATTAGATACTTAACTTTCTGATAGAAATCCAAAGCCTGACTTCTCCAGTGGCTCACCTAGTGATATGCCATAATGCTTCCCACCTGCTGACTGTGAGCCTTCTCCAATGGGGTCACTGCAGAGCTGGACAGCAAGCATTTCCATCAGCCTTTTAACAGCAAGAATGGTCTCTGAAAGTTAATTGGAATAACTGGTTACTTGGGTTGTAAGCAGAGTTAAAAATAGCTTCAAGATGACAGATTGGCCTTTCTGGCAGAAGGAACTCAACTCTGGCATTTGGGGAAATTTCACTGCAAGGAGAGGTTGCAATGGAAATGCATTGAGAGCATGACTGTAATGTTAATTAATTACTTGATTCATCCAGCAAGTAATGAAGGAATAAGTGAGTTTAGGGGGAGGGTACCACTAGGGAGCCCTTTGGAGCTGTGTCCAGAAACATTTGGAATTTCACTACTTTAATTGTTTTTGTTTTTGTTGTTATTTTTGTTTTGTTTTGGACAGAAAATGTGATTTCATTGGCATTGGCCTTATAGAGTATTCCTGGTGAAAACCCATCCTTTACCAAATCAGATTACTTACTGCTGTGGAACTGAGAGTCTGAGTTATTACCCACCATTACGATGCAAACTAAAATGAGACTTTTTTTCAGGGCAGTTAATCCAGTTCATATTTCACATGAACCCTCCAAAATCTCCACACAAGTAATATTTGTGATTATGTGAAAACAGTTAAGAGTAACGGAAATATTACAGAAAGTTGATAGTATAATTATAGGGTTTTCCTAATGACAAAGGAGTTAGATAAGGTAATAGTACAACTATCTCTTGAATGATTTATCAATTTACAGTAATTGGCTTAGAATGCGGAGGACTGGAATACTCAAATATCAAGTACTCTTGATTCTGGGTAAGTTTTTTAGCTTCTATAACATGAATTCTGTGTGTGTGTGTGTGTGTGTGTGTGTGTGAGAGAGAGAGAGAGAGAGAGAGAGAGAGAACACTTTTAAATAGTCTGATTATTCCTATGGATGCTTTTAGAATAATTTTACAAATCATAATTGAAGGAAATGCTATATTTTTTCCCCATTAAAATTCTGAGTTGGGGGATGGGAGGAGTCCATAGTTTTTAGTTAAGAAGCTTTGTTTTCTGTGCTTCCTGACAACTTTCTAGGACTCATCTCTCAAGTCATAGAAAGGTTGCAATCTACATTTCTGGAAAAAGTTCCCACAACAGGACTTCTACCATGCTTTCTTATATCTTCGTGATCTGAACAGTACTAACAAAAAAAAACTGACAAAATTTCTTTATTGAAATCTCTAGTGAAACGCCAAAGAAGAGAGCAGAAAGAAAACATCCATTAGAATGATTTAAAACAAAAAATGGGAATTCTTACAAATTCAACAGGGAAAAAGAAGATATAAGAGAGAAAACAGGCTATTTAATAAATGAAGAGGAACATGAAATTAATGATAAATTTAAATTACTTGGATAATGAGCTAATTTCCTAAACATAGCCATAACAGAAAAATAAAGACAAAGTTGATTTAACCAATTGGGAATTAATAAAATTTTTATGGAAATGACTGTAGCCTAAGAGTAAAGGAGTACAAACTAGCTCCTACCTCAGCATGTGGCCTGAACTGTTCTTGTCCAGGCTACCAGTACGTGATCTTTGAGTCATCTGTTCTCTCCCTTACTTCTAGGGTCCAAATCATTTGCCAAGTCCTATATATTCTACTGTCATCTCTTTTACATTCATCTTCTTTTCTCTACTCACTTGTTGATTACCCAAGATTTAGTCTTTATCTACTTAAATGTCAATAGACTCTTCATTGAGTCGACTTTTCTTCTCTCCATCCCAGTTTCCTGATTCCAATCAATTCTGCCCATAGTTGCCAAAATGATATTTTTAAGGCTCGGAATTAACCATGCTTTTCCTCCTTTGAAAAAGTCTTAGTGGCTCCTTATTGCTCTTGAGAAGCAATCTGCTTTGGCTTTTATAGACTTTATCGAAATCCCACTTAGGCTTCCATAGTTCTCTCCTTTATATATTTTATTGTCCAGCAAAACTTTCCCTTCTTCCCTGTCTTTATAACTTTGTACCCCCTGATACTCATAGCCTCAGCTTTGTAATATCCCTAGTGTTCTTCCAAGTTTAGTCCAAGTTTTACCAATCTGGATTATCCTGATTTCTTCAGTTGTTGGACCTTCCTTCACAGCAATTCATTCATACCTTCATATATATACATACACACATATATAATAACATGTAAGTAAATATATATGTATGTATATATGTACATGTGTGTGAGTGTATGGGGGATTTACTTATCTGTTTTTTATCACTCTCCTTGCTTCCTCAAAAGCTTAAAGGGGAGGATTTTCCTTTTTTGTCCTTGTATCCATAGCAGCTAGCAAAGTATCAGATAATGGATAGCACTTACTCAATGCTTGATGGCCCTAATCATACACAACAACTAACGAGTTCTTGACCTGGATTTCTAAAATACACATACATCACCTTGACAAGGATCCTTTGGGACCCACTGGGAGTTTGGAGGCCCATCTTCCAGAATTTTCCAGTATACTCAGTGCTGCCATTGTCCTAGCAGGATTTTGGTAATTATAATAACCCACCAGACTGCAACCAAACCAGAATGGTTCTATGAAAGGGCAATATGGAGAGTAAAACTAGCATGAAAGACTCTGTTCAAATCAAAGGCAATTATTGGAAGCTAGTTCAAATGTGACCTAGGACATTTACTTGCTGTATGACTTTGGACAAGTCATTTTAACTTTGTCTGCCTCGGTTTCCTCACCTACAAATGGGGATAATAAGAATACCCACCTCTCAGAATTCTTGTGAAGATCAAATGAGGTAACATTTGTAAATATTGTAAAATGCTTAGCACAGCATGGGACACATAATAGATGCTATAGAATTGTTAGACATTATTATTAGTAGTTGTAGCATTAGAGACACATTTATCTCTTTAATAAACAGAAGAAAATGAAAGTTAAAATGTATTATATTTTACAGTATAATTCAATATATCTCAATCAATATATTATTTAATTAATATCTCAAGGATTTGTGATTTTATGGCTGTGGCTCCTCCCTCCATTCACAATGTTCTCATCTTTTTTTCAGTAGATAGTCTCAAACATCTTATGTGGTCAAAAGGGTTTGTTCTCTTTTTTCACCCTAGGATAAAACCTAGTTTCTCAGAAATTACTGAGGCTGACTCCTGTATAACAGATATCTTATTTATCAATGGCCATGAGCTTGGAACATTTCCATTTGGTAGTAAATGCCAGAGATTGTACTCGTCGAATAGCATGTAGTCAGAAGCCTCAGGTTATCTTCAAACCACAATGAGGCATCAGGATAAGATATAAGTGGAAGTCTTTAGGAGATATAGTAAAATCTGTGAACTGATCCAACTACTTTGGAAAACATTCTGGGAGTTTTGCCTAAAGAGTTGTAAAATTGTGTGTGCCTTTTGACCTTGCAATACAAGTATAAGATATGTTTCCCATGATGATTAGGGAGAAAGAAAGAACATATACATTCTAAAATATGTATAAGAGCTCTCTTTGCCATACCAAAGAACTAGAGATTGAGGGTAAGTCCATCAGTTAGACAATGGCCAAACAAGTTTTCATATAAGATTGTGATGGAAAAAATGAGCAGGTTAATTTTAGGAAAAATGCATTAAATAACTAAGTGAAATGAGCAGAGCCAAGAGGATGTTAAATACAGTAACTACATACAATACAGTTCAAGTAATTATAAATGACTAAGTTGTTCTGAATATTACAAATATTTAAATCAATAAAAAGAACCTGTGAAGTAACATGGATATCCACTTCCAGAGGAAGAACTATGTGCACTATATAGTTTCACATATGTATCTTTGTCAAATATTGACTTCCTCAAGTGTGGGGTTGGAAGAGATGGAGGGAAATAGCTTAGAACTTTAAAATATAACAATAAAAGTGAAATATAGTAATATGCTTAGTTACTTTTTGGTACCAGAATGTTGTACTGGTACCTTTTGCTTTTAAATCATAGTTAATTCTGTAATTACCCAACCATTCTGATAAAAGTAAAGCAATAATGTAAAAAAATTACCTAACACAAAAACAACATCTTGATAGGATTTTGCTTTAGTAGTTCTCTGCCTCTCTGATTGCTCTGAAGGAGAAAGTTGGAGGAGGATAGTTTTCAAGACAGTAGATATTTAAATGCCTATTATTGTGCTTAATATGGGCGGCCAGGTGATGCAATGAATAGAATGGTGGACCTGGAGTCAGGAAGACTCTTATTTCTAAATTGAAATCTGGCCTCAGAATCTTACCAGCTGCATGACCCTGAGCAAATCACTTAATCCTGTTTGTCTCAGGACAAAATTTTGTAAAATGAGTTGGAGAAGGAAATAGCAAATCATACTAGTATCTTTGCCAAGGAAACACCAAATGGAATCATGATGAATCAGACAATACTGAAAAAAACAAAACAACCAAGCCAAAAAAAAAAAAAAAAAAAGACAATGACACTGTGCAAAAAAAAATACTGTGTTTACAAATAAAAAAAGGAAAGTCCCTGCCCTAATGGAGTTTACAATCTAATTGGGAAAGGCAGCACATAACAAAGCTGAAAAGGGTCCCAGAGAAAGTATCCAGCCTATGGGTATGATGGTGATGGAGTGGGATAAAAAGAGTGAAGTTAAGGAGAAATGAAGAGTTAACTGGCCATTTAAGCCTTCCTTATATGGAAGCTTTGGGAGGAGATACTTGTTCTAGCCCGCCAATCATAGGGGCAGAAGCTACTGTGGCTTCTGATTAGGTGCGAGTACCAATGCTGAATCACAGAAAGATTGCTTTCCTTGGAAGAATATGCTTCATTATCTGGTCTCCCCAGACTACCAGACCCATTCCTACCCCAGCCTTTACAGCAATTATTTGAGGGGATAAATCATCATAAAAAACTGCAGACTCTTTAAGTTCTGCAATTCTCTAATTATTCTGTGTATACCTAGTGCCTAATCTAAAACAACAACAACCACACAGTTGAATAAATGCTTGTTTTTTGCTTTAACATAAAGAGACTGAATTACGCAGTGTCCACCCCCAGTTAAAATTTTGACAGCAGCACAAACTGAAATGTAAGGAGAGATGAAAGTTACCATCATTCAATACTGAAAAAAGAGAAATGGTAGATGACAAGAGAAGCACATCAAGAATAGATAGCTAATAGGAGGAAAATAGTATAGACAGAAAGCATCAAAATGAGATGTAACTTGGAATCATTGCCTGAAGCGTGCAATTGATTATTTGAGGTAAATTTGGGAAATAGTTATGGCTAAACAGGAACAAAAGGACTAAGGCTTCTTTGAGTGGCTCAAGGTATTGATTGAGCATAAAGTGGAAAGTAACATTCCCTCTATCTCTTGTTTTAGCTTGACAGAAGAAGCGTGAGATCAATATTGGGTCACTCATTAATAAAACTAGAAAAATTGGAGGGGTACTTAGTGAAGAGCACCAAAATTGTTAAAGGGGAGAAAGATCAATTGAAAAAGGAGAATGGAAAATGAATCTTTAGCTCTTGGCCAATAATAAGTCAGAAATCTGCTGCTCCTTTCCTTTAAGAGAAAAATGCATGATGAAAGAAGTCTTATGATACCTATGATTGTATGTGTGAAATGAACATGCTTTTAATTTAGAATACATAATTATTCTTATAAAATACCCATGACTATTTTGCATGAACTTAATTATATTTGGTTCATAATATTCTAACTTATTTTACTTCACCTTTCTGCTTTGATTTATTATCAATCAACTGACTTTTGTTAAATATCTACTATGTACACCTACTTTATATAAGTAACCAATGAGGTACAAAGATGCAGCATCTGTCCTTATGAAGTTTTATAATTCTACAAGGTCTTAAGGAACATCCCCAAATATCTATGGTACCAAGTAGAATATAAGAAGTGCTTATAAGAGCTAAGATTAAGGTCCTTCATAGGAGGAAGACGTCATTTCTTAATGATGGAATCAAGAAAGTCTTCATGAAAGGTGGGATTTGAGTTGACCTCCAAGATTTGACAGAATATTAAGAGTTAGAGATGGATGAAAGCATGATAGTCTAGTCATTTTAGCTATATAAAGATAAGAAAGTTAGGGACATGTTCAGTGATAATCAATAGTTCAGTTTCAATTTAAGTAAATCCAATAAACATATTGACTTAGAAAACCACAAATTAACATTTGTTATGTTACAATATGGTTTTTTTTTTATTTTGCTAAACATTTCCCAATTATATTTTAATTTGGTTTGGACTTAAAGTTGGTTATGTGAAATCCCTGGTGTAGTGGATAAAGGGCTCTTTGGAGCCAAGATGATTGGATTCAAAATATGTTTCTAACACAAACTGGTTCTGTGTCCTTGCTCAAATGACTTATCTTAATCCTCGAGGCAAATTTCTAAAACTATGAAATCATTAGATTGCAAGCTCATTGAGATCAAGATCTGCCTTTCACCTCTTTGTGTATCCCCCGAATTTTAGTACAATGGCATAAATGTTTATTGACTGACTGACAGAATTGAAGAGGAGGTAGTGACCTGGATTAGTAGGAGGAATATTCTCACCAGTGGGTTTTCTATAAAAATGAAATCACATTCTCTCCCCCCCACCTTTTTTAAACTTATATACCATTCACTGTGATAGATGCTGAGAATACAGTGAGATAGAGGACATAGTCCTGCCTTGGTGTTTGTAATCTCCTAAGGTAAAACAGCATGTCCATCAACATGTACAAAGTGTAGAGGCGTTCATTTTGGTGTATGAATTACTCTTAGAAAGGGAGAAGGTTTAAGAAAAGCCTTATTCAGAAGATGACTTGTATGGAGAGGTCAGTTTAACAGGAAAATATAATAAAGGAAGGGAAATGAATATGAAACCACTCTTTAATAAGGAGGAAAGTGGATTACAATGGGCCCTAAATGCCAGATTTAAACAAAAGCATAGAATATGTGAGGAAGATGATAATCTACATATTTTGACCTTATTATTTTGTATTACAATCATTAATGCATTATCATTCACACCTTGTGTGATATCATTAAGACAATCAACTGTGAAGGAAATTGGAAGGTGGGTTGCAATCTGAGCTAGCACTTGAGATTAAGAAGAATTTTACTCTCATAAAATGTCAGTTTATTTAATTCAGTGCAAAAAGTATTTTTGAAGTGTCTATTGTGAGCACAGCTGCAATTATATCATTGTTCCAATGCAACTCTCACCTTTTGACATTGTTACACAATAATACCTGCAGAATATGTACATACAGAATATATACAGAATACACCGAATATCTACAGAATAGTATCAAATTCCTGATTTAGGAAGTATGACTGAGAATCTAGTTTGAACTCTAAAAATAAATGACCTTGAACGTAGCATAAAGAGTCTGGCCTTTAATAGGAAATGGAACACTTGAAGGTTTGTGGGCCCTGAAGGGATGTCATAAGAGATGAATTAGGACTGTTGCAACCTTCAACTTGTTAATTGAGTGGATTTTAATTGAGAGAAATGATTTGGTTTCTGAGGGAGAATGCAACTTGCATTGAGCCAGGAAAGGAGATATAGAAATTTCCCACAAAAAAAGACAACTCTAGTTGAAAGTTTTTCCTTAAAACAAACATTTAATCTAGTAAAATTAATGAAAGCTTGATCAGGTTAAAGAAGCACAACACATTTCAGTGGCTATAACTGACCTATGTATACTTTGATGCAGTAAGGGGTTTGATGGTAAATAGCTATTCTTCTCAGTTGAATCAAGATGCAGAAGAATCATACATTTCATGTTCCTTGTCATAGAATGGAATTTTATTAATAGACTTGAAGAACTTCACTCTAATTCAAGTTTATATTTTTCAACCATAAACAAATATTTTTTTGGAGTTCTTCTGGCTTCTTCCCTTCTAAGGTTACTTTATTCTATACATATCTTGTACCATTTTATTTTTTGATTATCTCCCCTAGCTCAAATGTAAGTTTCTTGAGGGAAGAGAGTATTTTTATCTTTCTATGTATCCCCTTTATCACGGAAGCCACTAAATTTTGTGGGATTCTGACTGGCTCCACGATATTTGAATTATTCCTTTCTGGATTCTTGAAATATTTTTTTCTTTGCCCTGGGAGCTCAGGAATTGGATTATAATATTCCTGTGAGTTTTCATTTTGGGATGTCTCTCAGAGATGATTGGTGGATT
The DNA here is from genome assembly GCF_902635505.1 of Sarcophilus harrisii. Lineage (NCBI taxonomy): Eukaryota > Metazoa > Chordata > Mammalia > Dasyuromorphia > Dasyuridae > Sarcophilus > Sarcophilus harrisii. Next base: position 241,069,414 of record NC_045430.1, read on the forward strand.
CTTTCCATTTCTACTTTATCCTTTGGATTAAATGACTCAGGGAAGTTTTCTTGGATAATTTCTTGAAATATGATGTCTAAGCTTTTTATTTGATCGGGTTTTTAAATAATCCGATAAATTTTAGGTAATTTCTCCTTGATCTATTTTCTAAGTCAGTTTTTATGATATATCAATTTTTTTTTCTATTTTTCATAATTTTGATTTTATATTATTTTGATGTCCTCTGGAGTCATTAATTTCCACTTGAGCAATTCTATTTTTAAGAAATTATTTTTTTTTTTCAGTGAACTTTTGTATCTTTTACCATTTGGACAATTCTGCTTTTTAAAGAGTTCTTTTCTTCAGTGAACTTTTGTTCCTTTTTTTTAACCTTTCTTCAATGGATTTTTGTACTTTAAAAACATCCAACTTTTTTTTATTATTATAGCTTTTTATTTACAAGATATATGCATGGGTAATTTTTCAGCATTGACAGTTGCAAAACCTTTTGTTCCAATTTTTCCCCTCCTCCCCCCCTTCCCCAGATGGCAGGTAGACCAATACATGTTAAATATGTTAAGGTATATATTAAATACAATATATGTATACAAATCCATACAGTTATTTTGCTGCACAAGAAGAATCAGACTTTGAAATAATGTACAATTAACCTGTGAAGGAAATCAAAAATTCAGGTGGACAAAAACAGAGGGATTAGAAATGCTATATAGTGAAAACCCCTAACTCTTAACAGTCTTTTAAAAATAATTTTCTTGCATCACTCTCATTTCTTTACTCAAATTTTCCTTCCCTACTCTGATTTTTTTTTCTTAACTCTTCCAGGAATTCTTATTTGGCTTGTGTCCACTTATGATTTTTTCTTTGGAGGTTTGGTTGTAACTATTTTTATAGTATTTTCTTTTAAATTTATATCTTGGTCTTTCCTGTCCCCATAGTAGCATTTCATGGTCATCTTCTTTTTTGTCATTTACCCATTCCCTAATCTATTTTTTACTTTGAACTTTATGTTAAAGTTTGCCTCTGATTTCCTGGGACTGAAAAAGCACTGTCCCAAGCTTCTGATTTTTATGCTGTTGTTTTCTGAGCTATTTCTAAGCTTTTTCTAAGTGTTTAGTGTTTTCAAAGTAATATAATTTATTGAGAGATGTTATCATTACTCTCCTTATCTATATTTTGGGCTTTACATGAAGGGTGCCTGTGCCTCTGCAACTGCAATTGTTGGTGCTTTTCTATGCCATGGAACTGTGACCAGAACTGTTGCCTCTTTGTGATCAGTCACAGGCATTCTCCTTTGCCCTGGAACTGGCTCCTTTCCATTTTGGAAGTGGGACCCAGAATTGCTTGTGGTCCAGAGAGTTACCAATCAGCACCAAATGTGCAGATATGCCAGCAAAAGATACCCTATGATCTTTCTGACTAGTTGTCTGATCTCCTTACCATCTCTGGGCTGTGATCTCTTGAAGTTGCTGCTGCTGCTGTCTCTAAGCTGTATTGCTGGTTCTTCCACAGAATGTACTAGTTGACATCCATTCCTATATCACAGATCTATCCTGTAGACTTCCTAAGTTATCTTAGGGGAGAAAATATCTCACTGTGAATTTTTGTTAAATCAGCCCCTCCTAAATTTGATTTAAGCAGTTATTTTGAGAGATATATTGGAAAAGTTCAGCTGAATGGCTGCATTTAAAGTACTATTCTTAAATTCTTCAGCAAAGACCTGATTTTACTTCAGAATCTTACTAGGTGGGAAGGTCACATAATCTCTCTAAGCCTCTGTTTCCTCATCTATAACATCGAGATACACACATATTTATTTATAAATCTTAAAAATGCTATATAGATGTTAGCTATTATCAGTACTTAACATAAGGCTGAGATATGAAATGAGCGTATTAAATATGTGATTTAGAGCAGGAAAGAACCTGCAGTAATCTGGTAAAATCTTCTCATTTTCCAGATGATGAGACTGAGCTTGAGACAAGTAAATTTATTGGTTCGAGGTCAAACAGATCATAAATAATATTGTCAAACCTTGACTTAGGTGAGAACTCTTTCTTCTATATCATAGTCCTAGTATTGTTGTATTCTATTATTAATCAGCTCATCTATTATTAACTTTTCATGTGCTTATTTCTTGTCCTTCCAATAGATTCTAAGGTATTGAGATCAGAGAACATATTTTATATTTTATGTCTTCCAGAATGCCAAATATGTTAATGTGAGCTTTCTCAAAATGTGATAAATGCTAATTAAGAGAATTTTATTGCAAACAGATTGATATATTATTGTTTTATATAATCCACAGATTCAAGTATGGTATTCATAGACAAGCCTACTTTTGAGTTAGTAAGATCCATAATCAAAATTCTCTCTGATACCTATTAGTTCCAGTACCCCATGGACAAGTATTAGTTCCAGCACTCCATGGACAAGTTAAGCTCCGAGAACCATGAACAGTTCTCCAAAATAAATTACAGATGAATTATCACTGTATCTGCAGAGGAATTTTTCATTCTAATGAATTCACAGGTCTAATTACTCCAATTCCACCAAAAAAAAGGAACGAGAAAATGAATATAGGAACATCTGGACCAGAGATGGGATTTAGAAAAATTTTTTATAATAAACATTTTGTTATAATGAACATTTTCAAATGTACTTTGAAAAAGATGAAAATTGAATTCTGTGTTAAAAACAATATTTGAATAGTTTTTCTAGATGTTAATGGCTGTACTTTCTCAGCTGGTCTCATAGGAAAAAGCTATTTTAGCAGAGTAGGGAGGTGTCAAATACAATAGAGCCTGAAGTATGTAGAGTGGATACAGAAGCACCTTAGAGACAGGATTTGTGTTTGAGGCCTGCTTCTGAAACCTTTTGACTTGGATGTCATAGAAAGTCACTCTTGTCAACTTTATAGGGCTTTGTCCACTGAGGAGTTTGTATTTTACTTTAGAAGCAATAGGGAACTAATGATGATTTTTTACTTGAGAACTGATACACTCAGATCTATGTTTTAGAAATATTAGCTTGATAATGAGGAAGTCCAGATTTACAGATTATTGGTGCTTAACTGTGTAAAGCTACATTGGGGGAGATGTCTTTGATGAAAGCTATCCCAATTATTAAAAACTGTAGCAGGCTAAGCTCAGCTACAGGATTAAAATTTGCTAGAATAACATGAGGGAATCTAGATAGAAACTTTTTATGAGTTGCCAATCAAACCAAAGGGAACACATTTTTTAAGGTGAAAATTTGTGAACTGAAGTTGGAATAACATAGTTAATAATGAAATTATTGTTTTGCATTTTTAAAGGGACAGAAAAATGTAATTTGTTAGTACTGGTTGACTTTTTGTTTCTTAAAGTAGAAGAATGGTCAGCCAGTACCATTTTAATTGAAAAACTATCAGTCACTTAGATCAGCAGTGGAATAGCATCAGAGAGTCATGAGGCTATTGGGCTGAGAGTTTTAGATTCATAATAGTCTTGTGAGGAATAACCTTAGGCAGCCACTTAGGATTTCTGTACTTTAGTTTCTCACATAAAATGGGAATGATTGTACTCAATCATTATACTCAATTGTACTCAAATTGTACAATTATACAAATTGTACTCAGAAAGATATTGTGAAAATAAAATGTAGTATGTAATTAAAATATATCACAGTACAAAAGAGGATACTTTATAAAACTTATTAGGAAGCTTAAAATAGTATGCAAAATGAAAACCACTTCTTCAAACAAAATTATGGCTAATGTTTTAGGGTAAAATTTATAAGTGAAGAAATTATTTTGTAAATCACCTTTTCCTGTTAAAATGCTTTGGGATAAACAGTAAAATACTGGGCCCATCTGAAAAAATCTGGAAACAATAAGTTTCCCTTTGCAGAAGAGTGAAAGGACCAGTGCCTATTTTTCTCATTTTTGTTCTTCACCCCTGGGAACATCTTCTGCTTTCTAAAGGAAACTGAACCAGAAGACATTTGGCAGTGCACCAAAAGGTGAAACTCATGGAATTTTGGGAAATGTTGTTTAAAATGATTTATGGAATAATGCCCTTTTTATGATACTATACTGCTGGGTAGGGCATAAGCTTCTAGAGTTTTCAAGTAGTTTTTTTATATTTGTTTTTAGTTCTGAAGTAATCTAAAACAAGATAAATTATCTTATAGGAGTTTGCTTGGTAACTCCTTTCCAAAGGTAGTATTTTTTCTTCTGAACTTCTTAGAGATATTGATCCTTTATTGAGGCTAATATCATCCTGAAGGGAAGCCAAGAGATATAAAGTACTTTATGATAGAAATAAAGTTGTACATGGAAGATAACAGCAGCAATAGCAAAACCCAAGAAATATGAAAGAACAAATCAAATGGAGAAGGTTGATTATCTCATTAAAAGGAAATAATTGATTTTTTTAAAAATTGTGTTCCGTATACTGAACTAATTAGTACTTGCTATTATGTTCTGTATTGAGAATTATAGTTGTTTTTTTTTTTTTTTGATTCTGGAATTTTTAAAAAAAGCTTTTGGGAGGAAGAATATATTTTTTTTGAAATTTCCCTGGTACTATTGGGATGTTTCCTGGAAGAGGTCACTATCTCCCCAGATATAGAGGGTCACATTTTTCAAAAAAGGCATTTTTTTGTGATGTTAGTTTTTTTTTTACAAGACAAATACAACAATATATTTATAAATATAGTTGTGATAAATAAAATGGAAAACATTGTACTCTTAAGTTAGAGAATTGTATACATAGGTACCGAAATTCAGGCTTTTCTTTTTTTAAAAATGAATAATATTTATTAGGCATCTAGGTGGTAGAGTGGGTAGAGCGCTGGGTCTGGAGTGAGGAAGGTTCATCTTTATAAGTTCAAATCTAGTACCTACTAGTTATATAACCTTGAGAAAATGATTTAACCATGTTGGACTCAGTTTCCTTATCTGTAAAATGAGCTAGAGAAGGAGAAGGAAAACAATTCCAGTATCTTTGTTCAGAAAATCCCAAGTAGGGTCATAAAGAATCAAACACAACTGAAATGACTAAATACATTTCTCCCCAATATTATTGTGTGAGTTCAATAATTAATGAAGGGAATATAATTTTCAAATTCTCCAATAAAAGGGCTGGAAGTAGTTTCAAAAAATCTCTAACCCAGCCTATATGATTTTAAGTGGTTAGATGTATTAAGCCACCAGTGACATCATCTCTAATCACTCTCAATTCTTATAACTCCTACTCACACTATTTCCATCCATATAATCATATTTTTCTCTGTTTTCTGAACTCTGTCACACCTTTAACAAAGTGAGAAACCCAAAGATTCTTATCTTTAAAAGGTCCAACTGATACAGATAAGACAGAAAGATGGACTTTGAATATATAGATGTAGATAACAAGTATGTATGTATTTTTATATTTATATCTATATCTAAATCATATATATATATTCTGATTGCATTTGCTTCAGTACAGATCACAAGTCTTTAGAGCTAACATCAAGTAATAATAGGTTGTCTCACTGAATTAGTGATAGAAGGATGTGTCTGGATATAAGTCTGGGGTATAATTTTAAATCTGGGAAATGAAAGTTATTTATTTCCTTCCCATTTTGCAGTAAGTTCTTTCCAATTTCTTGACTTGTATAGTAGATGAAAATATAAATGGTTTCCTTATGAGAAATGCTTTAGACTGACCTCTGAAAAATTTTTCACATAATTGGTGATAGAATGCTGTTTTGATGATTAAAAAGATGCATATTCTGAATATTGAATTGTTACGCATAGAGGCTAAGCATGTGTAGAAGGTAATTAAATAAGATGTATCAAGAATACCAGATAGGAATTTGAAATGGCGCACCTTTCATTTCTTTCATCCCTTTTATCATACAAGATATGAGGTCTCTTGAGAAGATTTTTTTATAATGATCAGAATTACATAAACCTTTCATATCTTATTATGGAAAAAATTTTTCCTCAGAATGTGGACACCAAACATCCGTTGAGTGAAAGTCCCTGTGGACATAAACTTTTTTATTATTTTTATTAGCTTTAGCTAGTTTATCTTTCCTTCCTAGAGAGCTGCTCCCAATAATTTGTCCTTAATGATTTTCCACTCTGGGCTCCAGAATGCATGGCCACTCCAAATGTTCTTGTCAACAAATGCCAGGAACACATCAATTCAGTACAGGGACCAGAAAGAATGCTTATCACTAGGATGGCAGCATTAACTTTCCATTCACTGCTCTTTGGTAATTCTTTGTATCTCGGGAAATTTGTTTATATATTAAGAGAAGAATTTTCTGAATGACTGGAGTTTTATCATGAAAGTAAAGAAAGTAAAGAAAACAGCACACACACTTTGTTTAGGGAATAGTTGTGTTTGAATATATAGGAATTCTTATATATAAGACAATTTAAATTTAGATCCAATACAAAGAGAGGGAGAAGAAGCCCATTTTTTCAGAAAGAATGAACAATCTCCACCTTATAAAATGAAGGAATGGATGAGTGAGACACAAAAGAAGTTGTATTGGGGATGGAACCCAGAGTATAATGGCTTAGAGATTGAGATGCTAAGGCTGTTGTTACACCTCTAAATATACATCTAGTTTTCCTATACATTTTTTTAGGGTGGGGAAGGATAAAATCCTTCAGTTTTTGCAGCACGAATATTTAAATGTTGTCATTGACTATTCTTGACTTGCATTTAACCATTCATTCTTTTTCCTTAGAAAACAGTGGCATATTTTCATTAAAGCTGCCATTTAAAAAAAAAAAAACATTACGAATTTGACTTTAGGATTTCATTTGTTATACCAAAGTTTGGTAGAAATAGAGAATTCTGAAAATAACTCAGCCCTTTAATATATATCTTCTTATAAGATAATTAAACTTTAAAGAGTTGATTATTCAACTGCCCATCCCTTTTCTGGAATGTCTACAAATGCAGAAGGAGGAAAAGAAAATGAATGTATAGTGTAAGATCTCAGGAATGGCTTTTATAATTAGGGATTTTTTCTATCTGTGTCTGTTCTGTCTTTCTACACAATACACATATATACTTTCTATGTGTTTTTAAAAAAGGAAAATTAGAATTTTAATTTATACCTTTTTCTGTGAATGATTTTTCAAGAGAAATTCTAATGAGTTTTGCATACTACATTCTTAAGGTCATGATATATAAATCTATTATTTATGCCTCTCTAACTTCATAATGAAATGGGTGTTTAATCCCAACACATTATAAGGAGCAAAGAATGATATCCTGTTGCTTGTAGTGGATCCCCAGATAACTGGCTCTATTGAATTTCCAAGTCAAAATTTTCTAGGAAATAAATAAACACAGGAGAAAGTTTTTTAAAAGAGAAATGCTTCAATGAAAAAAGTATTTATATTTACAAAAATATTTATAGCAGTTACTTTAGTAGTGGTAAAGAATCGAAAAATGAGAGGGTGTCTATCAATTGAGGAATGGCTGAACAGATTGTGGTATGTGATTGTGATGGATTATTACTGTGCTACAAGAAATAAGGATGCTCTCAAAAACATAGAAAAACTTACATGAACTGATGCAAAGTGAAATGAGCGGGAACAGGAGAACATTGTACATAGTAAATAACAGAAATACTGTGCAATGACCACTGTGAATGATTAAATTATTATCAGCAAGACAGTGACACAAGACAATTTTCAAAGGACTTGAGATGGAAAATATTATCTACCTCCAGAAAAGGAACAAATAGAGTTTGAATGCATATTGACAGATGCTTTTAAAACTTTCTTTATTTTTTTTATTTTTTGTTTGTTTTGAGATGGAAATATTTTGCATGGCACATGCATGGCACATTTGATATATATATATCTATATATCAAATTGCTTATCTTCTCGATGCAGAAGGAAGAGAGGAAGACAGACTGTGAGGGAAAGAATTTGGAAATAAGAGGGGTTTTTTAAGTGTTTAAAGTGTTTTATATAATTAGAGGGAAATAAAATATTAAATAAAAACAGAAGGCTAAACTTTTAAGAATGAAATTTTCATTATTTAATGGATATTTGTTTTATAGTAATCAAACAAGGGACTGTACTGGATAGTAAGAATTTAATAATAAATTATGTAATAAATTCTAATTAGATTATGTTCTATTTTTCTTATCTTTACGATAATTTTACCAAGACAATGTTTTCAAATAAGTGAGACTTTAATTTTAACCTTAAAGTAAAATTGAAAGTAGAAATCTGTATATTAGTAGGGCAAAAATATTTAATTTGTGGATGATTAAAGACCCAGTGTTCAGGGAAGTTTTATAATGGGCCTTTCAGCCAAAACCATTACTTTCTTTTTAAAAAGAAGCCTGAACACATCATTTTATTAATTATTGAAATCAATACTGATTTTTTCAACAAATTGAGTGTCAAAGGTATGAAACTTGACAGTATTTTGAATCTATAAGCACATTGTTTCTTAAAACTATACTGAATAATTTTTTAAATGTAATACACCTGAAATATATTTTATAATATAAATGAATAATGTTAGGTAATTAATAATATCACCTATGCACTATGAGATATGAAGAATGAAATCTTTGTCATGATTATTTAAGTATTGCTTAGATTTTCTTGGAATTGAGAAGAATGTGTTAAAATCCTTTGTTCTGACTATGCAAAGCTATTCTCATTATCATTTATAGCATCATGGGGAGTTGTGTTATTGATCCCAGACTCATGTGTTAGATAATATACAGAGCAACTAGTACTTAAAATAAAATGTAGGCTATTCGTTATTCTTTCCTATTGAGAATTGAAAAAAAATATATATAACTTACATCAGGCCAGTTTCCTATTTAGGTAATCCTGTTTGATTTTTTAAGTAATTACAGAAAAATCTTTAGAGGATGTGAAGCCATGTTTTTTTTTTTTTTTCTTGGCAAGACTGACTGCAATAACTTTTTTGGCTACTTTATCCAAAAATTCCATTTGCATTAAAAAAGGTGATTGAATTTTTATTGACTGAATTCAGTATGTAATTTTTTTTATTCAGAGATTTGAGATAATTGTTGTTTTGATCAACTAATCAATCAAGAGAAATTTAAACTCCTACTATGTGTGGGGAGATGCATGTAAAAAGAATAAAATTATACCAAATTAATTGTATCTCTAGAAATTATCCAGTTCCTGAGAACATGAACTAAATTATTATATGATTAATAATCTTATAATGAAAAGATTACCACAAAATTGGCATTCCAATTTGCAATACCAAAACAATCTCAAAATCAGGAAGGCCTGGTTTAATTTCTGCATCTGACTCTTACCGGCAAGTCACTTAACTTCTCAAAGTCTCTGGAAAATTCTTATAAGAATATGAACTAGAAATACAATGCCAGTCTGCATTAGTAGATTGATTTCCACATCTGGGAGTTGCTTACATCCAGTTATCTGTTAGATTCAGTCTCTGTCTTTACAAACTGTTAATTACATTGGCATAGTGAGCTTCCCACAAAGAAAACTTCACATTGTTGATGAATAAATTATTCTGCAATTTATGTCTTGGAAAGTTGCCCGAAGGAAAGAGAAATTAATTAATTTGTCCAGTTTTATGCAGGCAGTAGGATTCAGAGGCAGGTCTTGAATCCTCCCTTTTCCTCCAGCTAAATCTAGTAGTCTATCAATACTAGTGGTATCAAACTCATATAGAAATCTAAAGCTATGTAGAAGCCCTGTAGCTATATTATGACTTAGAAAACTACACAGTGGAACCATAGATATAAATAGATATAATATAATATATTTTGTTAAACATTTCTCAATTACATTTTAATCTGGTTCAGGGAAGCCTTCATGTTAGCTATCTCCATATTATTTTTGTTTGTTTTTGTTTGTTTTTTCTCTTCTAAGATAAAATTACCTGAAATTAACATTCAAGTTTAATACCTAAAATTGCAATATAGTCTTTGGTATTATGCCATTTTATGATATCTATATATTTATGCATACATATATTTTATTAAATCATTAACCTTTTAGAGTATCAGTCATCAGGCACAAAATTTAAAATTCTTCAGAAAGATTTTTTTTTTAAAGGCAATCAGTTTTCCTTTCTATGCTAGGTAATCTTGGGGAGCCAAAGGGGGAAAAAAGACAACTATTTCTATATCTATGTCATATAGAATAACATTTTAATTTTATGTGTCCATATACATATATTATATATATATTTGAATGATACCTGAAAATTTTAATAGAATCTCAAAGTTCTAAAGGACCCCAGATACCCTGCAGTTAACCAGAACCTGAACAAGAATGCTTTCCACATAATCCATCAAGAAGTACTTCTTAACGTCATTTACTATACATCAAGCATATGCTAGGGGCTGAGAATACCAATATAGTGAATAAAACAATTCCTTTGGGCAAGGAACTTCCATTCTAACATCCCCAATAACTCATTATCAAGTCTCCTTTTGAAAACATGTAGTGAAGAAAAACCCATTAACAGTCCATTTCAGTTTGATATAGCTCTAATTATTAGTTTTTTTTAATTAAATAAGGATAAATCTCTCTCTCTGCAGCTGTTTTATCTGTAGCCAAGAAGAGTAAATCCAATACCTCCTCTACATAGTGACTCTTCAAATACTTGAAGATAACTATAATATCCCTCTTCCCTAAGACAGAGGTTCATGAGATTTTCTTGGAAAAGATACTAGAATGATTCATTTCCTTCTCCAGTAGTAAGCAGAAGTTAAGTGTCTTGCCTTAGGATATACAGTTAGGAAATTTATGAAGCTAGATTTGAATTCTAGTCTTCCTGACTTCAAACCCAATGCCCTATTGTACCACTTAACTATTTTTTTTTTTATAAAATACACAACTTTAATTCTTTTAACTGATGTTTGCATCATATTTTCTCACTGAACTAAATTTATATTTACAAATACATTTCCATTATGTTCAATCAAATATACCTAATTGTGTTATGGAAGTGAGTGAATTCTCTAATGTTATTTCGATGAATTTTAAGCCCTGGTGGATATTTAGTTAATCCTGTGCTTTTTGACTCTTCCTATTAAAAAGTAAAATATTAATTGTCATTTTTAAGCTAGTATGAAGAGTTAGCATAAGTATGGATATAACTGAATCCTTTGGCTGCCTAACAGAAAATAGTCTTTTTTTTTAGTACTTAAAAAATGCCCACACACTCACAAAGTCTCTCTAAAGAACATAGGGATCAATTGAAACATGGGAGACACTAGCACAGGACTATTTAGCATGGTATGCCTACATTAAAGAAAGTACTGCTCTCTATGAACAAGGAAGAATTTCAGTAGGTCAAAAGAAATGTGAGATGCACTGATTTAGGGCCATCTCTACTCTAAAAGTTTTTGCAGACTATTTGTCTGACTTGTGGAAGAGTGTACCGTGATCATATTGGTCTCATCAGTCACAATCACACACATTGTACCTTGAGTCTGACATAATCATGCCGTTTTAGTCCTCAACAAGAATGAAGATCATAGTCACATAATAAGTTGGAGTTGAGTGCATTGAATTACAAAAAGGTCCTGTTTATTACTTATTTGGCAAATTAATTAATTGAAGTATTTTTAAACTTTAATTGATTTGGATATGAAATTTGGGAATATAAAATGAATGTTTTTTCAAAAATTCCCTTTTGAGAGAAAGATGAACAAAGGTTTATTCTGCAAAATAAGTTGACTTTCTGTGTGGAGATACCACAGTAAATATTCAGAAACATGCACCAAAGTTCTATTAAAGAATGATAAAATCACAGGGTTTGAAGGGACCTCAAAGACCATCTAGTCCCATCAGAATCTAAATAGGGATTTTTATATATAAAGAACCAACATGTCTAGATGGTTCTTTTTGGAGACTTCTGGTGATTAAAAACACATTACCTTATTACTCATTACTTTTTAGACAGCTCTAATGGCTAGGACAATTTCCCTCAAATCAAAAGTTAAAATTCACAACTTGGAAACTTCTGCCCTCTGCATCTACTTCTGTTCTCATGTGTGAGCAAAACAAACCTGATCCCTACTCTCCATGATAGCTCTTCAAATTGCAGGAAATAATGATCTTCTATTTTATGTATCTTTACTTTTCTAAGCTCAGTGTCCCCAGTTTCTTCAGCAGATATTTATATAGAAACATTGCAAGTGCCTTCATCCTCCTAGTTTCTCCCTCTGGAATACGCATGATTATCAATATCTTTTCAAAAAAGTAATATCTAGAACTCAGCACAGTGTCCATATAGGATATCTCATATAGTTCTTGACTACAGACTGATAATTGTACTATGAGGTATCATTTATATAGCTTTTTAAGGAAGGGATTGGATCAAAAAGAAAGCCAATGATATTGAAGTGCAGTTAGCAAAATACTTAACATACTTCCAGATTTCAGGTCCTGTTTTTACATTTGTTATCTCATTTAGTCATCTTGATATTTTAAAAGTATATTCCATTATTATCCCCATGCTATAGATAAGGAAATTGAGAAAGAGATGGGCTGTTACTTGCCAAGGATTATATAGCTAGTAAACATCTGTACCTGAATTTGAATTTTTCTTCCTGATTCCAAGTCCAGTGCTGTCCATTGCACCACCTAGATGCTTACTTCTTTTGGTAACTCATTGGTCAGATGATGGATATGACCAACTCTTATACACAGAATGTATAAGATGTGGGCAGCTCTCCAATTGTGTGGTGCTCTGGTTGGCGATTGATTCAGTTCAGTTTAACAGGGATTTACAAAACAACTTGTGCTTGAATTTATGAGAAAATATTGATTGAAAACACAATGAAGCCGTCACACAAATTTTGATTTTTATAGAGGTGATTGTTAGAGAGGAAAGAAGTCACAAAAGCTTAGTTTTCATATTTACAAAGGCATACCAAGCAAATATTGCACTATCTTGTTATTAGAGATAAGAGTTTATTAAGTACATCCAAAATTATCTTCATTTTCCTTCTTTCCTTTTCTGTAGTAATTCTCAAGGCAAAAATTATATCTGTGTCTGCCTTATTGTGTGATGATAGACAATTGTTGCATTGTTCCTAAGGCACTTATTTATGTATATCTTGGCTTAAATAATATAATTCTTCTTTGGGCAACTTCAGCAAATGCTTATTAAGTAGCTATTGTATTGAACAGTATGCTAAGCATCATGGATACAGAAACAAAATAAGAACCTACCCTCAAGGTGTTTATGTTTTGTTATGGTCAGAGAAATCAAGGGGAGTGTGTTCATTTAGATAAGTATTTTTTAAAAAGTTATTGGAATATTGGAAAGACGGGGGTTGGAATGCAAATTAGAAAAAAATTTAGGCTTCACCCTGCATCCTATTTATCTTGTCTATGGACTGTGATAAAAGTAGAGAATTTTTTTTTAAGTTCCACTGATGTATTCTCTTTCTACAGTAAAAAAACATTTACAGATCACTCTCACTTTGTAAGTATTTTCTTGTAGTTAAGTAAAATTAACATACAGGGACTTCATCTGAAATTGTATGTAACATTCTACATCTATAACACCCCCATCTCTATTTTTCAAAATTGAAAAAAAAACTTTTTTTTCTCCTTCCCACCCACCCTATTGGAAAAAATATTTCTTGTACCAAATATGCATACTCAAACAAACCTATGGGACTTCCATCTCCAGGAAAATCTAACAGAATGTTTATAAAGAACGTTTCAAAATTAAGAAAAGCAATGGCAACTATATAGTGCTATGTTTTCCAGGTTCATTTCAGGGATTACTTCTTGCTTTCTAAGTGCCTTCCATTGAATCACAGAATCATAGAGTTGTATAGAGACATAAAAAGCATCTTTCCAAGCTGTGTCTAACAAGAATATCCTCTCATACCACATAATTTGTCATTTAGCCTTCCCTTGAAGTCTTCAAGTATGGGAGAATCCCATAGCTCCCCAAACAACCTGCTATAAATTTGAATAGCTTTATCATTAGGACATTTTCTTTTACATCAAGGCTAAATATGCTTTTTAAGCAAATTTTTGCTTTCTCTTTGAGACTTTGGTCATTGATATTAAATTCTCTCAATTTATATCTCATAAAGGGCATATTGGGGGATGGAAGTGTCAGTAGCAAAGCACTGTTGAGGAAGGATAGGGTGAAAGGAATAAAAATAAGTAGGGAGAAACACAATTAGCAATTGTGCTAATTTAGCACAGCAAATTTCTCTGATGTAATATTATTCTTCTCTGGGAAATGATGTGCAGGAATCTATCAGAAAAAAAACAATCTGAAAAGTTCTCCATGGACAAAGTGAAATATGATGTATACAAAGCAAAAGCAATGTTCTGGAATGACCAGCTGTAAATGACGTTGTTATGCTCAATAGTACACTCATCCACAACTACTTTGAAGGACTGAAGATGAAAAATTCTATTCATACTCAGAGAAGAAACTAATTGAATCTGAATAAAGATCAAAATATTTCTATTTCTCTCTCCATCTCTCTCTTTAAAGACTTCAAGTTAGTTTTTCTTGAGGTTTTTATTTTCATTAGGATGGGAGATTGATATTTTCTTTCACAATTTGACTTATGGAAATATTTTACATAACTTTACATGTGGTTTCTTAATTGTGAGTGGGGAGAAGGGAGAGAACCGAGAACTCAAAAACCTTAAAAACAAATGAAAGAATTGTTTTGAATGTAACTGAGGAAAATATTTAATAAATAAAATTGAAAATGAAAAAATGAAGGAAGATATTTAAAAAAAAGAAAAAATATATCTCAGTTATATTTTGGGGAAGAGAGGAACCAATTAGGAAAATAAATATTCTAGAAACTACATTAGTAGATTAGTTTGACTCAGTAATATAATTCAGTTATTTTGTTTACTTTTGAAAATATTATGATTAGGATATTATATAGGGAAATTGTTATATAGATTCTAGGATTTAGGAAACCACATTGACCACTTCATCCACATTTGTGTTTGGTTCATATAGCAATAGTTTTTATTCAATATAAATTGAAGAAGGTAGTCCTTGATGTGGTAAAACTCTAGTGAAGCATGATGTTTCTTCTATGTAACTAACAAGCATTTCTTCCCTTAATAAAAATATTATTTCAAAATGAAATGTCTATGTAAAAGCAATTCACATAGATATAGAAGAAAATGATTTTTACTCAACCATTATCTAATTTTATATAATAGAAGATGCTTTTAGATTGCAAATTATATCAGTATTTTTCCTACTAAAATGAATATTATTATAGAAAAATAGTACATTGGGATTTTTTTTTAAATAACAACCCATCTAAAGTAGAAGCTGACTAAAATGAATAGGAATTCAAGCTTTTGAAATATTTACAAGGATATTTTCAAGTCCATAAAATTTGGAGATTGTAGGTCTAATTTTTAAAAATACAACTTCAGAAATATGTATATTGGCACAACTGTTTATTAACTCAAAGTTGTTAAGAATGTCCATAAAATGAACTTCCCCTACTCTGCGAACAAATTTATTTTGTATTTTAGATTTAATAGTAATTCATTTGATTTTTCATTACCTGAGGTTTCCTGTCTTGCTTGCTTCCTTCCTCCCTTTCTTTCTCCTACCCTTCCTTTTCTCCTTCCTTCCTTTCTTTTTCTTCTTTACTATCATCACATATCCATTCCTCCCCTCACAACATTCCCTCTTCCTTCAATAAAAATCTTCCACTGTATCAAATTTTAGTCAAGCAAAACAAATTTATGTGTTGTTGGTTATATCTGAAAATACATCTCATTCTGTACCTACCATTCCTCACCTTTCTACTGATGGGGGAAAGCATGCATTACTACTAATGTTCCAGAATCTTGGTCAGTCATTGCATTGATCTAAATAATTAGCTCTTTTAAAAGTATTGGCTTTTAAAATGTAATCATTGTATAGACTGTTATCCAGGTTCTGCTCACTTCATTCCGTATCAGTTCATACAATTATTATCAAGTTTATTAGAAACCTTTTCTAATTTCTTATTGTGAAATGATATTTCATTACTTTCATATGCCATAATTTATTCAACTATTTCTAACCTTATGGGTTCACATTTTATTTCCAGTTCTTTGTTATAATAAACAGAACTCCATAGATAGGTTTGAATATATAAATCCTTCTCCTATTTAAAAAATCTCTTTGGGAAATAGATATATAATTTCGGTAGTATTTTAGAGGATCAAATGGCATTTACTTTTAGGGGTGTAATTCCAACTTGATGGTCATATTATTTCAAAGTATGCATAAGCTAGCTTTTCTCATATAGTACCTCTAATTTTTTAGTCATCTTTGCCAATATGGTTAGTGCGAGGTTTAACTTCAGAGTTGTTTAAAATGGTATTTATTTCATTACTGATGATATTGAGCATTTTTTCCCATGCAACTGCTGATAGTTTGTCATTCTTGAAAAATTATCTTTTCTTATTCTTTCACAAATTGTTTTTAATAGAATGTCTCCTCCTTACCTCCCCACATTCATGCCAACTCCTTGTATATTCTGAACATCAGCCTTTTATCAGTATAATTTCTACAAAAAATGTTTCCAGTCAACTGTTTCCCTGCTAATTCTGACTTTATTGATTATTTTATGCCAAAGTTTAGAAATTCTATCTGACCAATATTGCTCTTTTTTTTTCTGGTAGTCCTTTTTATCTCTTATTTGGTCAAGAACTCTTCCTCTATCCATAATTGTAAAATATATTTCCTTCCTTCCCCTGGTAATTTGTATATAATGTGATTTTTTGTATGTAGGTTGTTATACACTTGGAGATTATTTTAATATATTGTATTTAATATCTCCCAGACTGCTTTTCAATTCTCTTGACAGTTTTTGTCATATAGTAAGTCCTTACCCCAATGGTTGATATCCTTGAATTTATTGAACACTGAGTCATTATGTTCATTGCCTTACAGATCCTGTGTGCCTAATGTGTTACATTGATGAACTCTTCAATATTTAAACTAGCACCAAATTGTTTGGATAATTACAGTTTTATAGCATGTCATATAAAAGATAGTAGAATAAGATCCTTCTTTCTTCCCATATTTTTTTCATTATTTCCCTTGAGATTTTTGACCTTTTGTACTTCCACAAGAATTGTTATTATTTTTTCTAGTTCTGTAAAGCCTTCTTTTGGTAGTTTCAGAGAGCATACAATCTGTAAATAAATGTAGTATTTATGTTTCCCAACGACAAACAATTAATTCTTGTCTGTTTGTCTTTTTTTATAATTATGAAGTCTGCTTGGCTTTATATAATTTCTTTTTTATATTTCTGGACTGCTTCTATTTATATAATTTCTATGTCTTTGTAAGATGCACTCTCAAATATTTTGTATATCCTGTAGCTATTTAAATGGGCTTTTTTCTTAGGTCCTCCTGCTGGGTTTCAATTGGTAATATAAAGACAGACTGATGTTTTTTGTTTGTTTATTTATTTTATTTCCTGATATTTCATTACATTCTAGGAAGGAGGACAAATCTGTATATTATACTATCTGGACATCCGTGTGAGTTAATGCTTTGCAATTGTTTTTTACTTTGCTATTCTAAGTGTTTATAACATTATATATTCCCATTTATAGGACATTTTAAAGTTTGCAAAACTCTTTGCATGAATTAACCCCTACTTCTTAAATTAATCATGATAAGTGCTATTATTATTGTTATTTTATATGAGAAAACTAAGGACCAGGAGGTCTTGACTTGCTTAGCTAAAAATTACCTGAGGCAAGATTTGAGGTGAAGTCTTCTTTGTTAGTCTTAGTTCAGTTCCCTATTTACTATGCCATGTTGACTTCACAAGGTTGTCCAGTATTGTTTTTAACTTAAAATATATTGTATTACATATTAATCAATGGGATACAGTGGAAAAACCACTGGATTTTAATTTAAAAACATAAATTCACATATGAGCTTTCCCAGTTAGAATTTGGGCAACATACTTAACAGATTCTCAATTCCACAGTTTCATCTGCAAGACAAATGAGAATTGGATTAATTGATATCTAAATTGGTATCACTTCTAGTTCTATGTATATGTTCTTTATCTGTGATTCTGTGGTGACTTCCTATGTGGAAACAGACTGAAAAGTAGATTTCATTTTCTTCATGTTGAGATTTTTCATTAGCTGTTTAATCCCTAGGTATTTAATTCAGGTTCTTCTTTAAGCATGATCTTCAAAGAAGAATCTATACACTGAAAATAGACCTCAAATGAGAGAATGTAGGCTTCAATTCAATCTAACAAACATCTATTAAGGAAAACCCACTGACAAAAAATTATTTTTAAAAGTGCATAACCTTTTCCATTCATAGATTTTTAAAAAAACATGGTCTCAGTCCTAGCTTCTTCCAAAACTTATTTCAGTTGCAACTTTCTATGTTTTCTGAGCTCTCCAGCTTCTGGTGGTATTCCTGTTTCCCTTCCCAAATGATCTTGTGCTAATTTAGCTAATTAGCTAAAAGTGCTAATACTTTTAGTTTTTAATGTGCATTCAAACCCTCCCTTGCCAATAATGGAATGTACGTATATTAAAATCAGAATTATCTAAGTTTTGTCTTTCTATCCTTAGCTTCTAGAAAATGGTACTTGTAGCTTAGTATACACTAAATAAGTGTTTGTTGATTGATTCATTACAAACTCACTTAAATGCCCTTATTTATTGTTGGAAGCTTATGAACAATTTTGTATCAGATTTTTATGTTTTGCTAAGGTAAAAATGAACATAGTAATTTTAAAAATCAAAATATGAGTTTCACCTTTTTCTCCTTTTTATTTATTATTTTATTTTTCTATAATTATATCTAAAACATTTTAACACTAATTTTTTTTATTTTGAAAAAAATTTCTTTACAACATTATCCCTTGTACTTATTTCTGTTCCAACTTTTTTCCTTCCTCCCTCCACCCCCTCTCCCTGATGGCAAGCAAACACTAATTTTTGATACTTTGTTTTAATCATTCTTATTTACCATATCTATTTTTTTTTAACATTTTTGCTTAAAAGTTTTCTTTTGTATGATCTTCAATACAGATATATTTCTGGGATTTTGTGATATTGATTTATATAGTTATTGATTTTTTTTGTAATAAATTCACAGATGTTTTTGCAAGGGTGAATGTGGAAAACTATCATGTTGCACATTTTTCTCCCTTCTTCTGTCTTCCCCTTCCCAATATAGATTAAACTTGTACAATTCTTCTAAACATATTTCCACATTTTATCGTGATGCACAAGAAAAATAAGATTGAAAGAAAAAAATGAGAGGAAAAAAGCAAATAACAACAGAAAAGGTGAAAAATCTATAGTATGATCCACATTCAATACTCATAGTTCTCTCTCTGGATGCAGATGTCTCTCTCCACCACAAGTCTATTGAAATTGGCCTGAATTAGCTCATTGTTGAAGGGTCTTTCATAGTTGATCATCACATAATTTTGTTGTTGCTGTGTGTAATGTTCTCTTGGTTCTACTTACCTCACTTAGCAAAAGTTCATGTAAGTCTCTACAGGTCTTTCTGAAGTAATCCTACTGATCATTTCTTTTAGAACAATGATATTCCATTGCCTTCATATATCATAACTTATTCAGCTATTCCCCAACTAATGGGCATCTACTCAGTTTCTACTTTCTTTCCACTACAAAAAGGGTTGCTACAACTATTTTGCACATGTAGATCATTTTCCCTTTTTATGAATGATCTCTTTAGGATATAGACCCAGTAGAGACACTGCTGAATCAAAGAATATATATATATATATAGTTTGTTAGCCTTTTGGGAATTCCAAATTGCTCTCCAGAATGATTGGGTCAGTTCACAACTCCACCAACAATGTATTAGTATAAAAATTTTCTCATATCTCCAACATCTATCATTATTTTTTCCCATAATTTTAGCCAAACTGAGAGGTATGAAATGTTGTCTTAATTTGAATTTCTCTATTCAATAGTTAACATTCATTTTAAAACTGAGTCCAATTTCTCTTCCTGACTTCTTCCCAACCCTCTCCCATTGAGAAGGCAAGCAATTTGCTAAATGTTATACATGTATAGTTGTGCAAAAATATTTCCATAATCATTATGCTGTGAAAGAAAACATACCAAAAAAAACTCTCAAAAAACATAAAGCATAAAATTGTGCTTCATTCAATCTAGATTCAGACATCAATCAGTTCTTTCTCTGGGGATGAATAGCATTTTTATCATAATTCCTTCAAAGTTTTATTGAATCATTGTATTGCTGAGAATAGCTAAGTTATTCACAGTTGATCATCCTACAATATTGCCGTTACTTTGTACATAGA
This sequence comes from Sarcophilus harrisii, assembly GCF_902635505.1. Classification (NCBI taxonomy): domain Eukaryota; kingdom Metazoa; phylum Chordata; class Mammalia; order Dasyuromorphia; family Dasyuridae; genus Sarcophilus; species Sarcophilus harrisii. The sequence continues at coordinate 241,089,749 of NC_045430.1, forward strand.
ACATTTTATTTTGCCTGAGCTCATGGAAATTTGTCGAGGTTTTTCTGAGAGCATTCTGCTCATCAATTCTTATAGCACTATAGTATTTTATCATAATAATGAACCACAATTTGTTCAGCTATTCCCCAATTGACCAGTATCCCCTCAATATCTAATTCTTTGCCACCAAAAAAGAGATGCTCTAAATATTTGCATAATACAATCTATAGTTCCTTTTCTTCTGTGTTTTTTTAAATCTTTTTTTTTTTTTTTTGGACACAGACCTAATAGTGGTATTACTAAGTCAAATGATTTGATAGTGCTTTGAGCATAGTTCCAAATTGCTCTACAGAATGCGTGAATCAGGTCAAAACTCTAGTAATATCTTGTTTTTTTCTCACAATTGTTTTAACAGTTGCCATTTTCATTTTTTGTCCTATTAGCCAATCTTATAGGGATGAGGTAGTATTTCAGAATTATTTCAATTTACCTTCCTTCAGTTAATAGTGATTTAGAACACCTTCTCATATTGTTATAGATGGCTTTGATTACTTCATCTGAAAACTATCCCCATCTTTTAATCATTTAGCAATTGGGGTATAATATTTATTTTACAAATTTGATTCATTTTTCTATATGTTTGAAAAAAGAAGCTTATTATTACAGAAACTTCCTTCAAATTTTTCCCAGTTACTATTACTAACTATATTTCTTTCTGTCCTATTTCCTGCCTGCCTCCTGTCTTTGTTTTTCTCTCTCTTTTCATGCTGTCCCTCCTCAGAAATATTTTGCTTGATTATCCATTCTCCAGTTTTCCCTTCCTTCTATCACAACCCCATTCTCTTATTTCTTTTCCCTCCTATTTTCTGTAGGGTAAAGTAGAATTCTGTACACAACTGAGTGTATTATATTATTCCTCCTTTGAGCCAATTCTAATGAGAATAAAGTTTACTCACTTTTCTCCTTCCTTTCTGCTGTAAAAGCTTTTCTTTGCTTTTTTTTGCCTCTTTTATGGGAGATAGTTTACCTCATTCTATCTTTCCCTTTCCCTCTTCTCTGGTATATTCCTTTATTAAAATTAATACAAGGAATTTTATTTTTAGATTTTATCCCTTATTATTCAACTATCTCTGTCCTTTGCATACACACAAACATACACACACACACACTTTTTCTTACTGCCCTATTAATTAATAGTTATTAATTAAAAGTTATTATGAATTACAGGTATCATCTTCACATAAAAATATTTAACTTCATTAAGTCCCTTACAAATTCCTCTTTACTTTTTTATGCTTTGGAGTTTGTATTTAAAAGTCAAACATCCTATTCAGCCCTTAAGTTCTGGTCTTTTCATTAAGAATTCAATAAAAAAGAAAAAGAAATTAAAGGGACTAGAATAGGGAAGGAGGAATAAAACTATCATGCAGATGATATGATGATATACTTAGCGAATCCTAAAAAATCATCCAAAAACCTACTACACACAATTAACAGCTTTAGCAAAGTGGCAGGATAGAAAATAAACCCACACAAATCATCAGCATTTCTTTATATAACTGACAAAGGCCAGTAATAAATGATAGAAAGAGAAATTGCATTTAAAATAACTATAGACAAAATAAAATATTTAGGTGACTACCTGCCAAAACCCCAAGAATTATATGAACACAATTACAAAACACTTCTCACACAAATAAGATCAGATCTAAACAATTAGAAATGTATCAATTGCTCATGGCTAGATCAAGCCTAATATGATATGACAATTCTGTGTAAATTGGTCTACTTATTCAGAGCCAAATCACTCAAACTGCCCAAAATTGTTTTATGGGGCTAGGAAAAAAAAAATAACAAAATTCATCCGGAATAACTAAAAGTCAAGAATATCAAGGGAAACAACTAAAAAATATAAAGTATGGTGGCTTACCAGTACCAAACCTAAAGTTATATTATAATACAACCATCATCAAAACCATTTAATACTAGATAATAGAGTGGTGGATCACTGAAATGGGTGAGACACACACAATCCAATAATCAAGGCTTATAGTCATCTAGTATTTGATTAACTTCCCCCCCTCAACTCCAGCTTCTGCAATAAAACCTCATTATTTGACAAAATTGCTGGGAAAACTGGAAAATAATATCTTAGAAACTCAGCATAGATTTACATCTCCTACTCCATACCAAAATAAAGTCAAAATGGGTGCATGATTTGTGCATAAAGAATAGTACCATAAATAAATTGGGAGATCAAGGGATAACTTACCTATCAGATCTTTGGAGAAGGGAGGAATTTATAACCAAAGAAGAACTAGAGAACATTATGAAAGGCAAAATGAACAATTTTGAGTAAGTTAAATTAAAAAGTTTTCGCGCAAACAAAACCAACAGAAACAAGATTAAAAGGGAAATACAAAGTTGGGAAAAATCATTACAGCCAATGTTTCTGAAAAATGTCTCATTTCTAAAGTATATAAAGAACTGTGTCAAATTTATATCAATATAAGTCATTCTCCAACTGATAAATAGTCAAAGGATATGAACAGATAATTTTCAGATGAAAAAATTAAAGCCATCTCTAGTCATATGAAAAAATGCTTTCACTATTGATTGGAGAAATGCAAATTAAAACAACTCTGAGATACCACTTTACACTTCTCAGATTGGCTAAAATGACATGAAAAGATGATGATAAAAGTTGGAGGGAATATGGAAAAACTGGAACACTAATACATTGTTGGTGGTGTGAAACAATCCAACCATTCTGGAGGGCAATCTGGAATGATGCCCAATATTTTCTCCTTGATTTAGAACCCTGGAATTTCACTTTAATATTCCTAGTTTTTGTTTTGGGATCACATTTGGGAAGTGATTTGATAGATTCTTTGAATTTCTATTTTACCCTATGGTTGTGGAATAGCAGGGCAGTTTTGCTTGATAATTTCTTGAAAGTTGATGTGTAGGCTCCTTTTTAATCATTCTTTCACATAGTCCAATAATATTTAAATGAGCTCTCCTAGATGTTTTTTTCAGGTCAGTTGTTTTTCTTAGAACATTTCACATCGTCTTACATTCTTTTGGCTTTGCTTTATTGTTTTTATATGTCTCAGAAAGTCTATTTTAAGCAATTAATTTCTTCAGTGAACTTTTATACTAACTCTCCCATTTGGCCAAGTCTACTTTTTAAGGAGATTTGTTTTTCTTCAACAAATGTTTGAACCTTTTTCCATTTGAACAATTCTGTTGTTCAACATATTCTTATTTTTCTTTGGATTTTTATGCCTCCTTACCATTTGCCTCGTCTACTTTTAAGGTATGTTTCTTTAATATTTTGGTGTGTCTTCTTTACTAAGCTGTTGACTCATTTTTCATGATTTTCTTGTATCACTCTCATTGCTCTTCCCACTTTTTTTCTAGCTATCATGATTTTCAAAATCCTTTTTTGAAGTCTTCCATAGTTTGAGGCCATTTCATATTTTTCTTGGCATCTTTGGAAGTTGGAGCTTTAACTTTGTTAGCTCCTTCTGTGTGTGTGTGTGTGTGTGTGTGTGTTTTGATTTCCTTGTCATTATAGTAACTTTTAATGGTCAGAGTTTTTCTGTTGTTGACTCATTTTCCTAGTCTCTTTCTTGACCTTTTTTCTCTTTGTTAAAATAGGGCTCTGCTTCCAGGAGTTTTGTTCAGAGTTTTCAGAGAGATTTCTAGCAACCTTTATGCTTCAGTACTTCCAGGTCGATAATGATGTAAGGAAAGGTGTTCTGGTCTGTGAGCAATAACAAGTACTCTTTTTGATTTGGAATTTTGAGGAAGGCAACCACTCACCGTGGCTGTAAGTCCTAGAGTCTTAGCGTTCCTCCTTGCTTTGGGACTGCCACCCAGAACTATAACCCATATCTGAGTGTGGGCAAAGCCACTGCGTCCTGCTTCCATGCTAGCAATGAGACCTCTGTAATCTCCTGGCCAGGTGCTCGACCCCTTAACCTTCTGTGGGCTGCAAAAGCTCCAGAAGCAGCCAAGGCTGGCTCTCTTAGTTTGCTGGTGCTGGATCTGTGCTGATGGATGCATGTGCTGGACTGTGATCCACTCTTACCCTAGTAAGATAGACCTTTTCTGCTGATTATCTAAGTTGCCTTTGGCTAGAAAGTTATTTTACCCTATCTTTTTCTAGGTTCTGTTGTTTGTATTTTCTGGTATTATTGAAAGGTGTCCAGAAGGCTTTTGGGGAGAGCTCATCTAAGTCACTGCCTTATCTCTGTCATCTTGGCTTGACCTTCACATGCCATGATTGGTAGAATATTGGGTATAGGGCCAGGAAGATCTGGATTCAAATCCAGACTCTGATACGTATTATTTGTGTGAGTGTGGACAAGTCGTAGTAACATCTCAGCTCCTGTAGCTCCCTGAAATTATATGCTATGGAAGAATTGTTGATCTATATCCATGGAGACAGTATCCACAACTGCTCCTTGAATTTATGAAATCACAAGTCCTAGATCAAAGAACTTATTGTGAAAAGTCAGTTATGTGGACAAAAAGAGTAGTTCTAGAAAGACATATGTGAACCAATGCTGAGTGAAATGAGCAAAACCAAATAAGCATTGTAACCAGTAACTACAAGATAATATGGTGATTGACTGTGATGGACTTGTCTCTTCTCAACAATGTGGTGATTCAATGATTCCAATAGTTTTGGGGATGGAAAATGGTAATCGCCTCCAGAAAGAGAATTATGGAGACTGAATGTGGATTGAAGCATACTATATTCATTTTTACTTTGGTTTCTTTCTTGAGTTTTTTCCCTTTGAGTATTTTTTAGTACAACATGACAGATATGAAAATATATTTAAAAGGATTGCACATATTTAAGCTATATCAGATTGCTTGCTTTCTTGGAGAAAGGTGGAGGTAAAGAAGAGACAGAAAATTTGGAACACAGTCTTACAAAATTTAATGTTGAAAATTATCTTTACATATATTAGGAAAAAATAAAATACTTTTGAGAAAAAAGAAGGGCAGTATTGAAACTATTATATTATATTTAATAGATACTTAAAATTAATTGTTTCTGATAGATATTAATGGTATCATGCAAGTTTTCTTTTTTTCAATTCTTTTAGGAAATGCTCCTTTTTGTCAAATTTATAATAAAAACAAAGAATTTTTGTTAACCTCAAAAAGACAGTTGATCCAGAAAGTTATAGATTTTCTCCACTTTTGTGATTTAGTTTTGGTATAGGAAACTTGATTACAATTTTATTCTGCTGGGTTTTTTGTCTTTGGACAATGTATTTTAAAAGGAATGCAGACATCACATTATCAAAATTATTGTTACCATTTAACTTGATAACTTAACTCTGTGTATGTTTTTGTAAAAATCATTTTCTTACAAATTCTCATAAAATGAGAGAAAAAGGTAAAATGCTAATGTATGCATAGTATTTTTTCAGGTTTACAAAATAATTCATACATTATAGAAATGGGAGAAACATGCACATGATGAGTCACCTCAATTTTTAGAATAAAAAATAATAAGAATGTGATGAATCTCAGAATTTAAAACATCTCTAAATAAAAACTAATAAACATTTTAAAGAAAAGATTAATGGAATACTTTGTGGTTTCTAGTATATTTTTTGATAAATAACCAGATGTAAACATTTTAAAAAGTTCATTTCAGAACAATAAGATCAGACTGAAAACCTGCTTTCAGTCTTGAGATGAATCTTTTATCTTTGATCTGTTTGGTCTGTTGATCTGAGTTAGTTGAGGAGGGAACAAATGTAGCTACAGTTTGGATGCAATTAATGTGTTATACTTCACATTAGGGAATAGCTGGGTAGAGCCTGCCAGAGAAGTTATTGCTTCATCAAAATTGTTAATAAAAAGAATTTATGGGAAACAGAAACTAGAATCTTCAAAGAAAATGGATCTTGATCAATATGATAAGTTTTTTTTTCTTTAATAGTATTTTATTTTTCCAAATACATGCATAGATAGTTTTCAACATTCACTTTTGCAAAACCTTGTGTAAGGTATTTTCTTCCCTCTTCCCCTCCCAACCTAGGCAGCAAGTCATCTACTATAAGTTAAATATATGCAATTATTCTAAACCTATTTCCATATTATTCATGGTGCACAAGAAAAATCAGATCAAAAGGGAAAAAATAGAGAGAAAAAAACAAAAAAGTAAACATAACAACAAGAAGTAAAAATACTGTACTTTGATCCATATTCAGTCTCTATCATTCTCTCTCTGGATGTAGATGGCACTTTCCATCACAAATCTTTTGGAACTGCCTTAAAAAGATCCAAGTTCATCACAGTTTACATTATCAGTTTCTTAAAAAACAAAATAAAACAAAAACAAGATTTGAAATAAAATCAAGATTGAACTGGGCTTCCAAATGAAAGTTAGCACTAATGCATGTGAATTTATTATTTTTTTTCCAATTTAAAAGATTAATCTTCATTATTAGCATTTCTTCCAATTTTTAGTTTTCAAAATATATCCATAGTTTTCAGCAAATACCCTTGCCAAAACTTGTGCTCAATTTTTTTCCTTCTCTTCCCTTTCATCCCCTCCACTAGAATGCAAATAATTCAATATAGGTTAAACATATGCAATTTTTAAAAGCATATTTCCACATTTATCTTGCTGCAAAAAAAAATCAGATCAAAAAGGAAAAAATGAGAAAGAAAACAAAAGGCAGGCAAAAAACAATTTAAAAAGGTGAAAATACTGTGTTGTGATGCATATTCAGTCTCCACACTCCTCTTTCTGGGTAGAGATGGCTTTCTTCATCACAAGTATGTTAGAATTGTCCTGAAACACTAAATTGTTCAAAAGAGCAAAGTTCTTAACATTTGATCATCTCATGATCTCGTTGTTGCAGTGTACAATGTTATTTTGGTACTATTCACTTCGCTAGCGAAGTGAGTTTACAGAGGTCTCTCCAGGCCTTTCTGAAATCATCCTGATGATCTCATAGAAAAATAATATTCTATAACATTCATATACTAAAACATATTCAGTCATTTTCCAACTAACGGGCATCCATTCTGTTTCTAGTTTCTTGCCACTATAAAAAGGACTGCCACAAACATTTTTGCATAGGTCCAGTAGAGACACTGCTGGATCAAAAGATATGCAAAGTTTGATAGTCCTTTGGGCATAATTCCATATTGCTCTCCAGAATGCTCTCCTATTGCTTCCTATTCCTATTGCTAATCAGGTCACAAATCTACCAACAGTGTACATCCCGGTTTTCCCTTATCCCCTGCAACATTTATTACTATCTTTTCCTGTCATCTTGGCCAATCTGAGAGGTGTGCAGTGGGTCTTCAGAGTTGTCTTATTTTGCATTTCTCTAATCAATAATGATTTAGAGCATTTTTCACATGATTAGAAATGGTTTTTAATTTCTTCATCTGAAAATTGTTAATATCCTTTGATGATTTTTCAATTGGAAAATAGCTTGATTCATATAAATTTGAGTCAGTTCTCTATATATTTTAGAAATTAGACCTTTAACAGTATCCTTGGATGGAAAATATTTTCCCACTGTTTCTCTTCTAATCTTATCTGCATTGGTTTTGCTTGTACAAAAGCTTTTTAATTTTATATAATCAAATTATCTATTTTGCATTTCATAATGTACTCCAGTTTTTCTTTGGCCACAAATTCCTTCCTTCTCCCACTGATCTGAGAGGTAGATTATCCTTTGTTTTTGTAATTTGCTTATAGTATCACTCTTCATGTCTAAATCATGAACCCATTTCCATCTTATCTTGGTGTATAGGATGTTGGATGTTGGTCAGTGCCTAGTTTCTGCCATACTATTTTCCAATTTTCCCAGCAATTTTTGTCAAATAGTGAGTTCTTATCCCAGATGCTGGAGTCTTTAGATTTATCAAGCACTAGATTACTATAGTTATTGACTATTGTTTTGTGAAGTTAATCTATTCCACTGATCAACTTTTCTATTTCTTGGCCAGTACAAAATGGTTTTGATGACTGCTGCTTTATAGTATAGTTTTAGGTATGGTATAAATAAACCACCATTTGCATTTTGTTCATTAATGCCCTTGAAATTCTTGACTCTTGTTTTTCCAGATGAACTTTATTTTTTTCTAGCTCTGTAAAGCAATTTCTTGGCAGTTTGATTGCTATGGTACTGAATAAGTAGATTAATTTAGGTAGAATTGTCATTTTTATTATATAAGCTCCTATCCATTAGCACTTGCTATTCTTCCAATTTAGATCTGACTTTATTTGTGTGGAAAGTGTTTTGTAATTTTGTTCATATAATCCCTGACTAGCTAGAGTTCCAAATATTTTCTTTTTGTATCTCTTGCTGCTGGATTTTGTTATAACATATAAAAATGCTGATGATTTATGTGGATTTATTTTGTATACTACAACTTTGTTAAAGTTGTGAATTGTTTCTAATAGTTTTTTCATTGATTCGCTAAGATTCTCTAAGTATACCATCATATCATCTTCAAAGAATGATAATTTTGTATACTCATTACAAATTCTAATTCCTTTAATTTATTTTTCTTCCCTTATTACTAAAGTTAACATTTCTAATACACTATGTCATAGTAATTGTGATAGTGGGCAAGTTTGTTTCACCTGTGATCTAATTGAAAATGGTTTTAGTTTATCCCCATTACATATGATGCTTGCTGATGGTTTTCTTAGATAGCTGATTAATAATTTATTAAATTTCATCTTCCAAAATTGGACCATTTAGATAATTTATTTCCTCCTCTGTTAATCTGGGAAATCTGTATTTTTGTAAGAATTCATCCATTTCACTTAGATTATCAGATTTACTGGTAAACAATTTGGCAAAATAGCTTCAAATTATTGCTCTAATTTCCTCTTCATTGGTGGAAAGTTCACCCTTTTCATTTTTGATACTAACAATTTGATTTTCTTCTTTCCTTTTTTCTCATGAAATTAACTTAAGATTTATCTATTTTGTTTATTTTTTTATAAACCACTTCTTTTGTTTATTAGTTCAATAGCTTTCTTACTTTCAATTTCATTAATCTTCCTTTTTGTTTAATTGGGAATTTTTGATTTATTATTTTTCTAATTTTTTTTAGTTGCATGCACAATTTATTGATCTTTTCTTTCTTAATTTTAGTGAAGTAAGCATCTATAGGTATAAAGTTTCCCCTAAGAATTGCTTTGGCTGCATCCCATAAATGTTGGTGTGTTGTCTTATTGTCATTCTCTTGGATGAAATTATCACTTGAACCTGTGATTTATTATTTCACTCACTCTTTCTTTAAAATTAGATTATTTAGTTTCCATTTAATTTTTGGATCATTTCCCCTGGCCCTTTTATTGCATCATAATCTGAAAAAAGATGCATTTACTTTTTCTGCTTTTCTTCATTTGATTTTGAGGTTCTTATGCCCTAATACATGATTAATTTTTATGTAATTTCCATGTACTGCTGAGAAAAATGTATATTCCTTTCTGTCTCTGTTCAGTTTTCTTCTTAATTCTTCTAATTTGTATTTACCTCTTTAAACTTCGTATTTATATTTTGGTTTGATTTATCTAGCTTTTATAGAGTAAGGTTGAGATCACCCAGTGGTATAGTTTTGCTGTCTATTTATTCTTGTAGCTTTCTTAACTTCTCCTCTAAGTATTTGGATGCTATACCACTTGGTGCATATGTGTTTAGTATTAATATTACTTCATTATCTATAGTACCCTTTAACAAGATACTTTCTCTTATCTCTTTTAATTAGATCTATTTTTGCTTTTCCCTGATATGAGATCAACCCCCTGCTTTTTTTTTACTTTAGCTGAAGCATAATAGATTCTACTCCAGCCTTTTATCTTTCCTCTGTATGTATTATTCTGCTCTAACTCTATTTCTTGTAAAACATCATATTGTAGAATTCTGGCTTTTAATCCAGTCTGCTACCTATTTCCATTTTATGGGAGTGTTCATCCCATTCACATTCAGAGATACAGTTACTGACACTCTATATTTTTTACATCTTATTTTCCCCAATTATATTTTCTTTTTCTTTTCCCTGCTCTTCCTTTTATTTCTGACAATCACCTCCTCAGTCACTCTCCCGTTTTGTAGCTCTTCCCCCTTTTCTTATCCCTTCCCCTTCTATTTTTGTTTTCTTTTCTCTTCTTTCCTTTCCTCATTCTATTTCTACTTTCTTATACAGTGAGACACATTTCTTGATCAAACTAAATATGCCTGATATTCTATCTTTGAGTCAGATTTGATGAGATTAAGGTTCTCACAATGCTCATCCTCCTCTCTTCTTCAATTGTAATAGGTTTTTTTTTTTTTTTGCCTCTTTGGGTGATGTAAAATGGGGTAAATTACATCTCCTTTCCTCTTCTTCTAGTAATCCCTTTTCTACTGCACAATGAAGTCAAATTATAGCTACACCATATAAATACCCCTAACAAAGATATAGTTCTCAAGAGTTAAACATATCATCTTCCCATATGCTTCTTTTGAATTCCATATTTATTTGAAAGTTAGATTTTCTGTTCATCAGAAATATGTGAAATTCCCCTATGTCATTGAATGGTCATCTTTTTTTTCTTGAAAAATAATGTCTAATTTTTCTGGGTAGTTGATTCTTGGCTACAGTCTAAATTCCTTTTCCCTCTGGAATATCATATTCAAGGCCCTTCTGTCCTTTAACGTGGAAGCGGCTAGGTCCTGTGTAACCCTGCTTGTGAATTCTCAATATTTGAATTGTTTTTTTTTCTGTCTGGTTGCAGTATTTTCTCCTTATTCTAAAAATTCTGAAATTTAGCTATGATATTCCTTGGAGTTTTCATTTTGGTGTCAATGAATTCTTTCAGTATTTCTTTATTTTCTGGTTCTAAGATATCAGGACAGTTCTGCTTTGATTTCTTGAAAGTTCTTTTCTAGGTTTTTTTTTTTCATCAAGTTTTTCTACTAGTACAATAGTTCTTAGATTGTTTCTGCTGGACCTATTTTCCAGGTCAGCTTTATTCTGATGAGGTATTTTATGCTCTCCTGTATTCTTTCATTTTTTAGAATTTTGTTTAACTGATTCTTGATATATCATTGAGTCATTAACTTCCATTTATTAAATTGTAATTTTTAGTGAATTATTTTCTTGTTAGATTTTTTTAACCTCCACTTACATTTGGCCAATTGAGCTTTTAATTGTGTTGTTTTGTTACTAGATTTTTTTCCCCATTTCATCAGTTCTATTTTTAGGAAGTTGTTCTCTTTTTCCATTTCACAAATTCTGTTTTTCAAGAATTTGTTTTCTTTTTTCTATTTTTGCCAAATCTATTTGTTAAAAGAGATGTATTGTTTTTCCATTTTACGACATCCATTTTTATGGAATTTTTTTCAGATAAGTTCTATCTTTCCTTCTCCAAATTCTCCTTCAAAGCTCTCATTTCCTTTCCCCTTTTTTCTTCTCTTTTTAAAGATATTTTTTGAATTCTGCCAAGAGAGCCTTTTGAGTTGGAGACCAACTCATATAAACCTTTGAGGCTTCATCTAGAGACTTTGTGCCTTTAGTGTCCTCAGGGTTTATGTCTGTTTTTCCCTGTCTCCACAAAAGCTATCTATGGTCAGAGCTCTTTTTCCTTTTATTGCTCATTTTTAAAGGCTGAGATCTGCTCTTAGGGAAAAAAGATTGCTCCAAGCTTCATCTACAGGTGATGCTTCCCAGAGGCTGGGGGCTGCAGGCTTCCTTCCTGTGCTGGGTGAGTGTGGCCAATTCCAACTTGTAATGGTGGGCTTCAGGAACTCACTATTTGTCTTCTGTAGTTGTGTTGGAGATCTCGCAGCGAGTCTGCTGATCCCCTGGCTTCTGAACCAGGACAGAATAGCCAATGCTGCTGTATTTTTGCTAAGTCTCTCAGCAGATTACCTGACCCTGGAGGTCTCTTCATCCTGGGTCCCTGTAATGGCCCTATACTGGGGCTGCCTCCCTGTTGCCCAATTGAGACAGACCTTTCCTGAAGTTATTCCAAAATATCTTTTGCTGGAAATTTGTTACACTCCAAATATTTGTAGTTTCTGTCATTCCAAAACTTTCAGTGGTTTGATGTGCTGATCTGAGGGAAACTAGCAAGAGGTCAGGCAAAGACCTGTCTACTCTTTACCACCTTGAATCCATCCCCATGTGAATTTATTATAATAGAAATTAACATAATTTTCAGGAGCAGCTAAAAATGTTATCCAATAAATTATAATTGATTCAAACAATTTCTTATTTTATAGTGGTATATCTTTTAATAACTAGGTTAAAACAGTCATTCACAGTAAATCTAGTGAATGTCCAATATCCTTTGAGGGTGAAAAGAAGGGTAAAGAAGGCTTCTAAAATTTAATTATGTCATTTCATTTTGTATTGGATGGACTCTGAATTTTCTACTAACTCAAAGATTCTCTAATTCCAAGTAGTGGTAACTTAAGGCAATTAATATTTCTGTCCTTATCAATGAAGATCATCACTTTGTCTTTCATACAATGTAATCTCCTTGATACCAGCATCTGAACATTTTTGTTCTTTGTATACCATGCACCTAGCACAATGCCTATATAACTTATGGTGATGAATTTTTATAAATGGTGGTTTATTGATAAGGAAGTAAAATCCATTAATGGTTCATGAAACCATTTTAGCCAAAAGCTTCAAGTATACTTTCTCATTACCAATTATTATTGTTGTTGTTGTTGTTTTTGACCTGAGCTATTAGCAGACAACAAAAAAGTAGTATGTAAATTTCGTTTCCTGGACCTAAGCTCCTTATACTTGTTGCTAATGGAAAATGAAAGTTCTTTTTGCTGTTAGAGGCAAAAAAAAAATAATGAATCAAGATAGTCCAACATATCTGGAGCAGTAGAAATATCAGGGATGTTCACAAATCTTCAGAACAAAAAATTTTAAGTGTAGTTCACACTTAAATAATTATTGTTTGTCTTTATTTTGATTTTCAATAGATAAATAATTAATTATTATACCTCTTGTTGATGAACTTTTCTGTACTTATCTGGGCTTGATTACCTGAATATGGTCAATTTTTGATGGAGCCTACATACTTACAAATCCTTTCTAATATGACAAATTCAAACCTTGAAATCCATTGCCTAGAGACTCTTAAGAGTTGTTTGATGTCCCAAAGTTCTTTCTCTGGGCATAATTGGTTCAGTTCATTACTGCTCCATTGGAAATGATTTGGTTGATCTCGTTGCTGAGGATGGCCAGGTCCATCAGAACTGGTCATCATATAGTATTGTTGTTGAAGTATATAATGATCTCTTGGTCCTGCTCATTTCACTCAGCATCAGTTCGTGTAAGTCTCTCCAGGACTTTCTGAAATCATCCTGTTGGTCATTTCTTACAGAACAGTAATATTCCATAATATTCATATACCACAATTTATTCAGCCATTCTCCAACTGATGGACATCCATTCAGTTTCCACTTTCTAGCCACTACAAAAAGGGCTGCCACAAACATTCGTGCACATACAGGTCCCTTTCCTTTCTTTATAATCTCTTTGGGATAAAAGCCCAGTAGTAACACTGCTGGATCAAAGGGTATGCACAGTTTGATAACTTTTTGAGCATAGTTCCAAACTACTCTCCAAAATGGTTGGATTCGTTCACAACTCCACCAACAATGCATCAATGTCCCAGTTTTCCCACATCCCCTCCAACAATCATCATTATTTTTTCCTGTCATCTTAGCCAATCTGACAGATGTGTTGTGGTATCTTAGAGTTGTCTTAATTTGCATTTCTCTGATTAATAATGACTTGGAGCATCTTTTCATATGACTAGAAATAGTTTCAATTTCTTCATCTGAGAATTGTCTGTTCATATCCTTTGACCATTTTTCAATTGGAGAATGGCTTGATTTTTTTTATAAATTAGAGTTAATTCTCTATATATTTTGGAAATGAGGCCTTTATCAGAACCTTTGACTGTAAAAATATTTTCCCAGTTTATTGCTTCCCTTCTAATCTTGTCTGCATTAGTTTTGTTTGTACAAAAACTTTTCAGTTTGGTATAATCGAAATTTTCTATTTTGTGATCAGTAATTGGGAGATAACTAAAAACCATTACATTGAATTCCCAATCCCTATATTTATGCCCACCTGCATTTTTGATTTCCTTCACAAGCTAATTGTACAATATTTCAGAGTCTGATTCTTTTTATACAGCAAAATAATGTTTTGGTCATGTATACTTATTGTGTATCTAATTTATATTTTAATGTATTTAACATCTACTGGTCATCCTGCCATCTAGGGGAGGGGGTGGGGGGTAAGAGGTGAAAAATTGGAACAAGAGGTTTGGCAATTGTTAACGCTGTAAAGTTACCCATGCATATAACCTGTAAATAAAAGGCTATTAAATTAAAAAAAAAGAGTTGTTTGATGTTTAATCAGTATATGAAAGAAAAATGGATGGTGTGCAAATATCCATTGATAAGTTAAGAGTTTCATCAAATTAAGGGTTGCAAAATATTTTCCTGTAACCCTTTGAGGTAGCTAATACAAGTATAACATACCATTTTATAGATGGAGAAACTGAGACTGTGAGTAGTAACCTGATGTTTTTGCTACAAAGTAAATAGCAGATTTAGTATTTGAATCCAGGTTTGGCTTTATATCTTTCATTCCTTCCACTATGCTACCTGGCTTCATTTACCCATAGACTTGATTAAGTGCTAGCTATACCTCTGCAATTACTGTGTAGGCAAGTTACTTTAATCACTCAACAAACATTTATTTTAAGTACCAATTATGGGGGCTATCATAGCATCCACATATATAAAGACAAAAATGCAGATACCTCCTCCTCTTAGCTTTAGTTTCTGCCTCCATTAAAATTAAAGATTTCAATAGAATAGATTGAAGATGTAGAAAGTTCTTACTCATCTGTCCCTTGAAAAATAGTACAATTGCAAATACTGTCATTTTGGCTAATTTATACATTACATTATTAATAAAGGATTTTGCACTAGGCATTGATTTTCTTTAGCATAATTTGAAAGCTTAAAAGCTCTATGTGGAAATTAAAGTTTATGATGTTACTGGTGAGAAGAATGAAGGTAGTTTTTTAAAATTAGTTTCAATATTTATTATATTAGTAGAAAACCTTTTTAGAATCATAGATTCTTAGAATTAGATGGGACTTTTAAAAGTATATTTCAACTATTGACTGGGTTAGATATCACAGACATAACCTTCACTCAAATGAATGAGTGAATAAAGAAATGAAAGAAATTATTAAGGTGCTATGACCATATGTCATATTTTTATTACAAATAAGACAATCCCTGCTCTCAAGGAGCTTACATTATTGTAATAAAATGAAATATAGGAGGAAGGCAAATGGAGAGAGGAATATTTTGGATAGAAAAGTCAAAGGGAATAGTGATTAGAGTCCTAGGAAATATTTAGCATGTCCTTTCCAAGAAAAATGATGTTGATTTGATTACTGTTCTGACCTAAAATTGGAAAGGGGATGAGTGTTAAGCACACTGTGAAATGGCAGCAATATATTTAGTTAAGTGGGAACCTGAGACGAGGAAAGGTAAGATAAATACTCTGTCTTTACAATCTAAGAGCACAAACGTGGGAATCACCATTCTATGAAAGGATCAGAGTAGTTACAATCATTTGGAAATGGATAGGAAATAATTCTCTAGTTCTTGCTTAAAGACATTAAAACATAAGGCATTAAGAGAAATTTATTTGCATTTACTGATGATGATGAAGATAGGTTGTTTATATGATTCTTTTGAAAGGTTTGCAAAACACTTGATTATCTATTATCTCATTTCATCTATCCAACCCTGCAAGTTAGGGACAATTACTATCCTTGTTTTATAGATGAAAAATCTGAAACTTACAGAAGAAAAAAAATGGAATGTGGACCACACAGGTATAAGTGACTTAAGTAGGATCCCGACCCATGTCTTCCTGATTTTATGTCTATTTTTCCCCCACTTCCCCATGCTTGCCTCTATTGTAATTTTAATGGATCAAATAATCCAAAACATTATGTTGAAATTAGCTGATATATTTTATGAGAAGTAAATGAGAGACTAAAAAATCCCTTGTACTGGATTGATGCTTAATAAAGACTGTTGAATTACATTGAAATAAAACAGGAAATACAGCTATAATGGAGATATATATATATACATATATTCTAATCAGACTTTGAAAATGTGACTTTAGTTTGTACCTTTATATTATGTACCCATGCCTTTTATAGTGTAATTACCTAAAAACCCCACAAAAATAGATTTTATGAAAAATATTTTAACATTGCACATAGAAATGGAGTGGTTTCAAGAACAAGGTAGAGTCTGGGCTTTTATATTGTTCCTGTTTGGGGAATAGGTACTTCTCCATTGAACTTTTTTGTGAGCAGCATGAATTTATTATAATTATAAAAGAAATGAACTTGAAAAATAGCACATCCAGTCACCAATGTTATTCTCCCCCACCCTGATTTTCATGTTCCCTTTATAAAAGTTCCTCTTGATATTCTTGGAGAAAAAATGAATAGAGATGTTTTCTAAACTCACTAGACCTATAAGATGGCTGGAGAAGGGCTTGATTGTCAGGCAGAGAATATAATTGTATGTGGTCCTTTGACTAAATGAAAAAGGGCTTTGAACATATCTTCCTAAAAATTTGACATAATCTACAATTATTCAGTAATAATACATAACATTCTAAATAGAAATAAAGTTGTATATTACTCAAGTTTCTTTAAGAGACCAAGCTTCAAGCAGTCAGTAATGTTATAGAGAATAGCTTAAAAAGATCTGACAAAGCTCAGGGAATGTGCAGAGGTGAATAAAATGAGCTCTAATAAGGAAAGAAGCAAAACAGTTCATTTGTTCAGAAAGCATCTGCAACTGAATTCATGCACTGTTCATCCCTAGAGAAAATTTTACAGGTGATGGGAGAGTACAGTGAGGTTACAGATTGGGTTACATAATAAATAGACAAGAATAATATTAGTTTTGAAACAATATTCTGAAAGAGATTCATCCCTGACAAAAGTAACATGTTAATTTAACTATAAAATAAAATGAAAGATATTAAATGATATTGACCAATAGTTGACAGTGGCATTGGAGTGTGTATTTGTTGCAGCTACAGATTGAAAGGGGCTAATGTCAACAGGGAAAAACAATTAGGATTTTTAATTAATTGAGAGCTTGCTTATACATCTATTGTCAGAGTTAATCATTATCTAGTTTGAATGAATCTAGTTAGTTACATAAAAGCTTCATTAAAGCCATCAATTCTCATGAGTAAATGAAATTGTTTAAATTTTACAACTTTTTATCTTTCACACCTTTCACTTTGCTCCCACTTCTATCCTATTAGACCATATTCTTATCCTTCTTTAAGATGATCACAGTTAACTGAGGTGTTTCTTTTGCTTCCAATACCTTCCTGCTCTGAGGGATCAAAGAATACTGGATTCAAATTCTCAAACATCTACTTTTTGTGTGATATTGGACAAGTTAACAATACTTGATATATTGAATGATGATTTCATTGGTATAAGGAGTCTCCAGGGTAGAAATTCCTTCTGCTCATGTTCGTTGGCAACTCCGTGACTTGTAATCTTAGAGAAATACTTGAAACTCTGGGTAACTGTGCAACTTGTCCATAAGTACATATCTACTATGTACAGAAGCAAGATTTAAGGTCCTATTTTCTGACTCCAATGCTGCTTTATGTCTGTAGTCTCCACCCTATTATTTGATGGATAGATGCTGAACTCCCTAGATCCCTCTACTATTTGGCCCCGACTTGCCTTCATATAATCTTATTTTTCTTCCCTTTTATACACCCCATATTCTACTTGTGGCTTTAGCTGATCCCCCACTTGCCTTCCTTGTTATTGTTGACTCAGGTACTGTTCTCTTCACCCACAGTGATTTTCCTCCTTGACTCTTTCTACCTGGTTTCCTTTCATCTTCTTAATTTAAATGCTATTTCATTCATGTATTGTCATATTCTTTCTTGTATTTCAGTTATTTATGCACTTGTTTACTGGACAGTATATTTAATATGGGTAGATATTGTTTTATTCTTTTTTGTATCTTCTACAATGCCCTACAGATATGAATATCCAATCATTTTGTTGAATGAATGAATCCTTCCTTTTACATCAAAGATCAAGGTTTCCTTTCATAATGCTTTCATAATATCCAAGGCATAGGGTTTTACTTAAAAGAATATATTTGCTGAATGAGTAGAATGGAATTTACTAACACTTACTATATGCTAAGCTCTGTATGCTAAGTTATAAGTTCTAAGTGCATGTAAAAATACATGTGGAAAAGTTAGTCCATGTTTCAAACGAGAAAAGTCTGTCTTAATGAATGGTGTGGCACAGTGGATAAGATATTGGACTTGGAAAAAAGATTTGACTTCAAAGCCATCCTCAGACCCTTCAGTAGTATAACCATGAACAAGTCATTTAACCCCTTTGTGCCTTAGTCACTTCAACTGAAATGAAGAAAGTAGTGAATAAGGAACACTGGAAATCAGAAAGGATTGATGGAATCTAGGAATTCAAATTCATCCTTAAGTCTTTTGGTTGCTTCTTGATCAAAGTGGGCTTTGTGACAGCTAGAACCTTTCTTTTTAAGGTTAGCTTCGATATAGTCTATATTAAAATCTTGTCTCTCATATTTGAATCCTTTAATGTAAAAGCTGCTAAATCTTGTGCTATCCTGACTGTGGCTCCACTATACTTGAATTGTTTCTTTCTGGAAGCTTGTGATATTTTTTCCTTGACCTGGGTGTTCTGGAATTTGGCTATAATATTTCTAGGAGTTTTCATTTTGGGATCTATTTTAGGAGGTGATTGGTAGATTCTTTCAGTTTCTATTTTACCCTCTGATTCTAGAATATCAAGAGAGTTTTCCTTGATAATATCTTGAAAGATGCTTCCAGGCTCTTTTTTTGATCATGACTTTCAGATGGACCAATAATTTTTAAATTATTTGTCCTAGATCTATTTTCCAGGTCAGCTGTTTTTTCAATGGGATATTTCACATTTTAAAAAATTTTTCTTTATGGTATCTTGAGTTCTCATAAGGTCAATAGTTTCTATTTGCTCACTTTTATTTTGTAAGGAATTATTTTGCTCAGTGAGCTTTTGTGTCTCCTTTCCCAATTGGCCAATTTTGCTTTTTAAAGCATTCTTCTCTTCATTAATTTTCTGTATTTCCTTTTGTGTCTCAATTCTTTTCCTAATATTCCTTTATCTCTTTTACTTGATTTTCAAAATCCCTTTTGAGCTCTTCCATAGCCTGAGCCCAATTCATATTTTTCTTGGAGACTTTGGATATAGAAGTTTTAACTCTTTAGGTAGGGCTCTGTTTCCAGGGTAAAGAAACAGGGTGGCCCCAAGTTTCAGGGGTTTTGTGCTGCTGTTTCAGAAATCCTTCTGGGAATCTGACCACAAGCATTCTTTTTTTTTTGCCGTGTAGCTGTTAGGTGTGTTCCTGACCCACTTTAGCTGTAAGATCTAGTGAGATGGCCAGGGCTCTGCTGAGGGGGCCTGTGCTGGGACTGCACACCAGACTCCCACCCTATTGCCACAGAGCCTCTTCACTGACCTTCTGAGTTCTTCCTGGTGTCCCCTGGCTGAGAGATCCAGAAGTCTCCAGCATTGCTGGAGATTGCTGGAGATTGAATGATTTGTCAAGAGTTGCACAACTATCAAATGTCTGAAGTTAAATTTGCACTCGTTTCTTCCTATATTTAGGTCTAGCATTCTATCTAGCTCGCTAGCTATCCAAAAACCCCACCACTGAATCCCCTGGTTCTTTATCAGACTAACTACTGTTATACCTGACCCATCTTGTATTTGTGGAGGTGATTTTTTGAACCAAAGTGCTAGACTTTATATTTATCTTTATTAAATTTTATCTTATTTGGTTTGTTCCAGTTTCCATTTTCTAGAGTTTTAGATTTCAGTTCTGTTAATCAGCATTCTATTTCAGGGTTGTGTCATCTGCACATTCAATAAGCATTCCATCTATGTTTTTATCCAGGTCATTGAGAGGCAGCACAAAGCCAAACACTGATTTTCTGGGACCCTGTACTTGAAGCACCAATAGTAAATTCATTTTAGAGATTGAAATAAGCAAACTCTTTTAGGATGTAAAATTATTTAACTGCTGTCACTTAAGGTGAAAGGGAGGGGGACAATTTCAAACCTTGCCAAGAGTATGCAGATGCTTTGTTCCAGCCTTGGGAAATATCATTTGAAGGAAATGTTATTTGCATGCATTGGAAAGATTATTTCTATATTATTTATCATGCAGTTTTTTCCAAAGCAATGGTGAAGTCTGATAAAGTCTGCTTTATAATTTTCATTGATAAAGAGAATGTACTTTTTTTCATTAGCACTTTGACAAATGTAAAATCAAGTCAAAAATAAACAAGGGTTTCTTCAAGAAGTTATTTTAAAAAAACTTTGTATTCAAGCTGGGAGTAATTCAGAACATATCAAAGAGATTTATTTTCAAACCTATTTAAAGGTGAAGTTTGAGTAATTTTAACAACTTTTCTTACAAACATTTTATTCATTTTCCCAAAATCTCATTTTATTTTCTGCTAGGTTAAAAAAAAAATCAGCAATAGTAACATATGATGAGCAAATCAAGATATCTTAAAAACCATATTTAAATGTAAATGAATCAGAAATATAGAGATTGCATTTCTCTTGCTTTTTCAAAGGCTGTGAAATCTAAGTGACAAAGTATTTGACAAAATCATTTTAGTATGTTTGTAAAAGACAGAATCTTTGAGAAAAAAATCTGGTTGAAAAATTAGCTTATCTTTTTGTCCAGGGCATCCAGGTTAAAAACCTTTTGCCAACCACTTCAGTCTGTTATCTCTATTAAAAAGTAACATTAGTGGGAACTAATTCTAAAACTTTATTGTTGCTTATCCTTTACTTTTGAAGAATACTGATGATGAAGAGAATACCACAATATTTTAATAAGTGTCCAATGTGTTCATCTGTGGTAAATTAGTCCAGTATGAATTTGGAAGGTACAGAGACAGATTGGGCTCACATAGTCTATCAGAACATTTAGAGTGGTAACTCTGGACTTATGCAGCTTATTTTCCTTTGTTTCTCTATCATTTTTGAATGGGAAATGGATACAACATAGAAATAAAGGAAGATATCTGGGGTAGGGGAACAAAGGGAATTGGGTTTTACACCTTTTTTGAGTTAAGAAAGGTAATGGTAAAACAAGATGAACAAGATAAATAGTAAAAAATATAGACATAAACCATCAGTAAAAGAAAACTCAAGGTAACAGGTAAGAGGTGAAGTGGGGAGTGAGTTCCTGAAATCAAATTTAATTTAAACAAAGCAGAAGTGGAATGCTGATTTAAAAAAAAATGTTGATATACAAAAAACATACAAATTTATATGATTTTAAAGAAAAAAGGCACAATACTAATCTTGATAAACCTAAATGTAAATAGATTAAATTTCCCTATCAAATTAAAGAGCCTAGAGGAAAAACTAAAACAGCAAAAAACAATGCTTCATTTGAAAATGCATTTAAAATATAGAGTCAAATTCAGGTGAATTTAAGTGAATCTAAATAACCTCTCATGTAATCTTAACATATACAAAGTAAAAATTTTAGGAATTGGAGGATTCAAAAACAAGAAAACTATAGAACTGATCAGTTAGAATTATCAAGAAATAAGAAATAAAAATATAATGTTAAAATAAAAAGCATTGATTGGAGTAGTTTTAGAGTAGATAGGAATTATCAGAGATTGTTCATCAAAATTATATACTGGCAAAATCTAAAACTCAAAATAAAAATTAGATAAATATATGCAAAAGTACAAAATACACAAATAAATAATAGAATTCACATAAAGGTAGTTGAAGAAAAATAAATTGCCACAGCAAGAACAATAACTCTGGCTATTATATATTTATATTAATTATATCAAGTATTTAAAGAGCAATTAATAGCAATGCTACAACATCATAATAAAAGGCTAAAAGGCAACTGGATTCTGTACATATAAAAGACAAATATGGTTCTAACATGCAAAGTTGGGAAAAATAAAACTAAGATCAATTTCACTATTGAATAATGCCCAATTTTAAAATAAATTTGCCAGAAATGGACCACAGAAGTATTGCTTGAATATAAAATACTATGACCAGATTAATTGAAGGATGTTTTAATATTATGAAAATAGTAGATTTAATCATATAAGCAAAAAAAATAACAATGCAAAATTACTTAAATAAATGCAAAAAATTCCTCAATACTATTATAGACCCATCAGTAACATAAATAATAAAATGATTTGTCTTTAAAAACATAAAGCTTGTTATTGAAAGTCCATGTTTAAAGTAAGCATCATAAATTTACAATCAAAAACTAGCATGTCTATTACATTGCCTCTTCTCTGAATATTATCTGACAAAATACTCAAAATCCTAGCCATAATAATAGGAAAAATTAAAGCTATAATCATAGACAAAAAGACAATAAAATTATTATTTACTGCTGACACAATGATGTACTTGCCAGAAAATTAGTGAAGAAACAAAGTGAGATAATTAATAGTTTTAGCAAAAATTGTTATGTAAAATGCCAATCCATAAATTCATCAACATTTCTGAATAATTTAAACAAAAGTTAGTTGAATGGGAGTTGAAAGGGTGAGTCCAGAGCCTCAACTATACCCAGAGAAAATTATAAGAACAAACTCTTTCCAAATGTTACAAAATGCAATTATATAATAGTCATATAGAAAGTACACCAGTCATTTCAGAAATAAAGGCAGAAAAATAATTGGGGATGTACTAACTACTCCTAGTTAGACTGGTTAATGTAATATTATATTGTAATATTGTTATATTGTAATATATTGTATATGTAATAATAATTAAAATTAGACTGGTAATGTAATAAAAATAATGATACTACCCAAATTTATTTTCAGATTCAGATATATAAATATCAAATTATGATGTAGGTAGTTTATTGAACTAGATAAAAATTACATGATTCATTTGGAGGAAGAAAGATCTGGAACTCAAGGGAATGATAAGAAAGAGTGAATGAAGATCAAGCATAACCAGAGTTTTATAAATTAGTAGAAAAGAAAATTATTTGGTATCTGTTGAAACACAGAGACAAGAACATTCATTACTAGAGCAAATTAGTGAAGTGAGAAACTTAAGCAATCAAAAAGCTAGGGAAAGGAATGACTTTATGAGAACTGCTGGTAAAATGGGTATAAAACCTGAGGCTATTAACACAGAAAAGTAAATATCTTTCAGAGGGCTTGTGAATAATTTTTTAATGCTGTATTTTAAAGTGATTGGTTCCTTTTGACAATACTATATATTTTAGATCATATCTTTAAAAACATTATTCTGAGGAGTCCAAAGCCTTCATTGAACTGTAAAATTGGTTTATGACACAATAAAGTCAAGAAACCAATGCTGTATATGGCAATAAAATTTAAAAAATTATGCAAACTCAACATAAAGAGTCACCATACTAGAAAAAATCAGAAAATGGAAGTTCTCAAAGAACTTGACTTGCCTCCTCTCCCAAACCCATTTCTCTTCTGAACTCTCCTATTTCCATCTAGGGCATTGTTATCTTTCAATTAATTTAGGTGCCATTCTCAGCTTCTCATACTTAACTCACATATCCAATCAACTACTAAATCATGTAATTCCTAACAAAGCTCACCATAATCCACCACAAACCAGAAATATTTCTAACTTTATTACATATTATACTTCTGCATATAATCCATGGCCTAGTCAAAATGATCTTATGACTTTTTCATCTGTAGGTTTTTGTCTCCCATATCTGCCCTTTGAAACACTGGCTATCCTCCATGGTTTGAAATGCTCCTTATGTCCTTTTCTTAGAATTTTTAGTTTCCTTGAAGACAAATTTAAAAGATACTTTCTAAAAGATCTTCTGAATCTCCAGATAGTGATTTCCCCCCCCCCAAATTATAGTATATCTGTTTTGTGTACTCTTTCCCCCTCCTCCCTCTTCCTCTCTTCTCCTCCCTTTTCCTCCCCCCACCCCCAATCTCTCTCTCTGTGTCTGTCTCGATCTCGGTCTGTCTCTCTGACTCTCTGTCTTTTGTCCTCTTTATTTATAAAGCTTTTTATTTTCAAAACATATGCATAAATGATTTTCAACATTCATCCTTAGAAGAACTTGTGTTCCACATTTTTTCTTCCTCCTTGCCCCCATCCCCTCCCTTAGACAGCAAGTAATATGATATATGTTAAACATGTACAATTCTTCTATACGTGGTTCCACAATTAATGTGCTGCACAAGAAAAATCAGATCAAAAGAAAAAAATGTGAAAGAAAACAAAGAGCAAGCAAACAACAAAAAAGGTGAAAACACTGTGTTGTTGATCCACACATAATCCCCCAATACTCTCTGGGTGCAGATGTCTCTCTCCATTACCAGTCTATTGGAATTGGTCTGAATCACCCCATTGTTGTAAAGAGCCAAGTCTGTAATGTTCTTGTTGGTTTTCTGGAGATCTTGGAGCAACCTTGTTTCAGTTCAGTAAACAGCCCAAGAATAGCCAGGTGTAAAGTCCAAATTCTTTATTGTCTCCTTGCCTGGGGATGGGCAGCTTTCTGGAAAGCTTTTCAGACCAGTCTTGGTCTCAGTGGGGAAAGTGCAGGAAGCCAGCCACCCCAGTGGTGTGAGATGAAGTGAATGAATCTGGCTCCCCTCCTAGCTTAGTTTGTCCCAGCTTATATGATCCACACTGAGTATAAACCAATCATTATATCACTAGGAAACCATTATTTGTTGTAAGATTAAATCAATCATACTAGAGAACTATTAAGCATTCTGCTAAACTAGATAATCATTGTCTCATCAGTTCCACTGACTTAACATCTTGTAAGAATCCTTGTTTTAAGTACAAGAGTTCTGGCCCATTAACACAAGTCCACATCGCAGTTGATCATCAATCATATGATCTTGTTGTTACTGTATATAATGATCTCCTGGTTCTATTCACTTCACTCAGCATCTCCAGGCCTTTCTGAAATCATCCTGCTGATTGTGGAGAACAATAATATTCCATAACATTCATAGATCATAACTAATTCAGCCATTTTCCAACTGATGGGCATTCACTCAGTTTCCAGTTCTTTGCCACTACAAAAAAGGGCTGCCACATTTTTTGCACATGTGGATCTTTTCCCCTTTTTTGTGATATCTTTAGGATATAGGCCCTGTTCCCATTCTTGCCTAATAGGGACTATTTTACTCTTGCATTTTTTATGTCTTGAGACTTGAGTAGTTCTTGACTCACAGTTAGGAATTTAATAAAAACTTGTTGATTGAGAAAAGGTACATTTCACAATTTTAGCTAGGACGAGAATTTGTCAAATAGGCATTAGAGGTCAGAGAAGGAAAACTGGATAATTTCAGTTAAATACAGTTCAAAAGTTTTTGTATGAATAAAATCAATGATATTAGAACAAGTAGAGAAACTATGAAGAGATAAAATATTAGAGATGAAAGGTTGCTATTCAAGCTATGTAATAAGTGAAGTAAACATATGCCACCAAAGTCTATTCTCCCATAGACATGTCATCAATAGACATAACAAATGGTTTCTTAAGGAAAGAATTTCAAATTATACATGAACATTTGGAAATTTTTAATTCTACTAAGAAAAAAAAAGAAAAATAAAACAATTCTTAGGTTTCAATGATATCTTGAAAATAGGGAAAGATTATAAAAAGAGAAAACAATCAATATTAGAGAGAAGAGAAGTATGTTAATACTTTGTTTGGGGCTATAAATTTATATAGCTTTATAAATTTATTATTTTCATTTTTTGTATTTATATAAAATTTATAAAAATATTGTATTTGTATAAAGATTATTAATTATAGGTTTATTATTTGGGGCTAAGACCAGAAATGGAAGGACATTGTTTTATATTGTTTTCATCTATACCAAAGATAAAAGCATTGGGAATCTTGCAATAAATGCTTTCTTTTCACCTTCTTTTATTCCTTTGAGAAGTGAAGGACTATGGGTATTAGTAGTTATATATAACATCAGAGAAAAATTCTTGTGTCTGTTGGGGTTTTTTTTGTTCTTGTTGGTGGTGGGTTGTTGTTGTTGTTGTTGTTGTTTGTTTGTTGTTGTTTGCTGTGTTACAAGGAGAATATCCTTAGGAAAGAGAGAAGCCAAAAGAAGGGAAATATCTGGAAATTACTTTGATGTAGAAACAGACTATACCAATATACTTTACTTTTTTAAAAAAAGAAAGAAAAACCTTCTTTTCCTGTTTTTAAAAAAATGTTTTATTTTCATTCATATCTTTTGCCTTCACATTCATTATTTTCCTTTTTGATTATATCTCTTCTCCTCCTACCTAGTGTACTATCCTATCTCAAAAAAAAAAAAAGAATAAGAAAAAAATGAAAAGAAAAAATTTCCACAAAACCAAGGAAAAGAACAATGTCTGATATCATATGTATACACATAATTGCCTACCTCTGCAAAGCATGAATGGGGTGGGTGGGTGCACTTTTGAAATTCTTTTCCAGAGCCAGGTTTCTCCATTATAATTAGGAAACATGATGCATATTTGTTTCATTGCTGTTCTTTCCATATACATTGTTATAGCTATTCTATATAATTTTTTTCTAGTTCTGTTTCAATATTTTCTCCCATGATGCAAATGGGGGGGGTTGTGATTTTAAGAAACATATTTGCCTTTTGAGAATAAATCTGAAACCCTGTTTTCTTTTTTTTCCTTTTTATGTATCACTCAATAAAGCATCCTTTACCAAGTGTTTTACTTATTTTTTTAAATTGCTTAGTCTAAACTAAAATCCAATTTTTGTTGGTTTAGTGTGTGTGATATAGTGGGAAAAGGACTTGAGTTTATCTTCTGCATATAACATTTACTTCTGTAATCATAGACAATTCATTCAAGTGCTCTGTGCCTCAATTTTCTCATGTGTAAATTTGGTTAATAATGTCTTAGCCTCTCCTTTGTAGTCCCTTTAGTCACATTAAAATATACATGTTTGTATCCATTCACGGTTCCACCAACAATGTATTAGTGTCCTAGCTTTCCCACATCCCATCTAACATGGGATGTAAAAATATACAAACATGTATATTTTAATGTGACTAAATATATATATATATATATATATATATATATATATATATATATATATATAGAGAGAGAGAGAGAGAGAGAGAGAGAGAGAGAGAGAAAGAGAGACAGAAAGACAGACACAGGGACAAAGAAAGAGCACAATTCGCACCTTTTCAATTAGCTCTCATTAGCCAATGACATGACCATTTCACAATTTAGATTAAGCAGCGAATATAATAAAAAGGTTAATTTATTCATTTACCAATGTTTTATTTCTAAATATAAAGTTTGTCTTTGATTTGACTGTTTTTGCATAGTCTCCTGGTGATATTATATGACTTTGACTAACAGAACATCATGATGTCTGAAGAATTACAATAATCATTAAACCAAAGGAAAACAGAAAAATTTATAACAATCATGAGCAGATTAAGTAGTGATTCTATTTTTGTTTTTGTCCAAAATGTGATTTTTCTCAGTATTGAAATCTCTCAGTATATTTATGATCCTGGGGAGTTGCCTGGAAGTCTGGACTTGTCTAAGATCACAATGCCATTATGGGTCAGTGGCTGCTTGGGGGCTTGTATCCTGTACTATAGAATTGACTCTTTATTGAAAAGATGCCTAAGCTTTTTTGGTTACATGAACCCCTTTAATAATCTGGTTAGGTCTATGAACACCTATTGAGATTTTTTTTAATTGTATCAAATAAAATACCTAGTGTTACAAAGGAATCAATTTATATTAAAATCAAATTATGTTAATATTTATATTAAAAGACAAATTCAAAGTATATTAAACATGATAGGATCCCAAGTTAAAAATACTGTATTCATCTACTCCATTGTTTAGTCTCATCTACAATTTTAAGCATCAGATTGTATGGTGAAATTAAAACATTGATTAAAATATGTAGGACCAGAAAACAATTGTCTGCCTGCATATGATGAGACTTCAAAACATTAGGTCATTCTGAGTATTATCTAGATATTTCCAAGATACTAAAAAAATAGGAGAAAAGCCCCTAGCAGTTGGGGTTGATGCTCTATGGAAGGGTATGGGAAAACATTGAGATGGAGTTTGTAGGGTTGAGATGTGGAAGGATTGGACTCTCATTGGTGGAAGAAGTATCCACTCATGAAATCATACCTCTTAGAAAGTATTGGAGTCTTACACTGAAGTGACTGAAGCAAAATGCAGAGATAGCCTATGTTATTGTAAATTAAGAGTTTGTGACAAACCATTTTGATAAAACTCTTTGGTTAGTCAGTTAATGACATTTTTCAAGGTTTACGGATACTGATTGATATTCCTTTGGGTATAGTTACAAATTGCTCTCCAGAATGGTTGGATCCATTCACGGTTCCACCAACAATGTATTAGTGTCCTAGCTTTCCCACATCCCATCTAACATTTATCATTATCTTTTCCTGTCATCTTAGCCAATCTGAATAAATTTTTTTCTATAATTTATATATCATTATTAATTCCAAATTGAATAAAGCCAATTTTTATTCCTTAGTACAACCCTTTAGATTTTTTTGAGAGGCAAATGAAGTTAAGTGACTTGCCTTGGGTCATACAACTAGGAAGTATTAAGCTAGTAAGTGTAATAATCTAAGTATTATATAAATGTTAAGACTTGAACTCAGGTCCTCCTGATTCCAGGGTCAGTACTCTAGTCACTACCATCTAATAGTCCCACTGAAGATGTATTGAGAAATTGGGAGAGTACAACAGAGGTGATCTCAGTCCT
The DNA here is from genome assembly GCF_902635505.1 of Sarcophilus harrisii. Lineage (NCBI taxonomy): Eukaryota > Metazoa > Chordata > Mammalia > Dasyuromorphia > Dasyuridae > Sarcophilus > Sarcophilus harrisii. Next base: position 241,118,725 of record NC_045430.1, read on the forward strand.
CCTATATAAAATGCTTAGAAAGCTTATCTTTTTCCTGAAATTTTAAAATTTAAGGGCCCAAGAATAATATTCAGTGACCTTCAGGGTGAATTCACAGCCTCTGTTTCTGTTGTTCTATTTCTGAGTCTCTCCTTCTTAAAGCCATTTAATGTGGTAGAAACAAACTGGAAATATGTGAAAGTAGAGGTTGTTTCTGGCTTATGTTTCCAGGATGTTACCTTTTCTGATACTTTTGTTGCTGTGCAATATAACTCTTCTGGAAAACATAATTCATGTGTGCATTTTATAAATGGGAGAAAATAATAAATACTGCATCTTTGATTTCGCAGATGACTGAAAACAATGATCTTAAATTTTGGCAAGCATATCTTTTATTGTCTGATTGAATAAGGGTGAAATTGTGTTTTAAATTCAAGAGACTATGAAAGCTTCCCTATTTGTTCATTTTCCCATCCATCATATACAAGTATTAAATATCTTGAAAAATCCAGGGGAAATTTTCAAGTTTCCTGCTGATCTGAGCAGCTTCCTCCCATCTCTTTTGGGTGTTGATTTGTTCATAGTGTCATCCAGAAAGTTACTTTTAAAAAGAGAAATGACCATTTGAATGCCTTAGAAAAGGGGGAATAATTTCTAATTGTTGAAAATAGAATAAAAGAAATCTAAATATCTTTTTGCTTTTTTATCTCTCTGTTAGTGTGGATATTAAAATCAGCACTTTCTAATTATTGTTCCATCCCATTTTTAATGAAAATATAATCTCTGTAAAAAAGATATAATTGAAATATAATAAATATCTCAACTATACAAGGTAAACTCCAATTTATCAAGAAATGTTGAATGATATCATATTCTTCCCAAGTGAATTTCTGATGAATTAAATCACTTTTTGGTTATCTTAAGTGAATATTCTAGTGTGTGATATATAAAAGATGTCCCCAAAAGCTTTGGTTCAGTTTTGATCTATTGCAGTGTGCAAAGCCACTAAGTCTTTTGGAATAACCTGCATATACATATGTATATATGGATTTGTTCATATACATATATATATATATATATATATATGTAGATGACCAGTTTTTGATGTCATAATATAATAAAAACACACTCAATATCACATCTCTACTAAATAAAAAGCAGTCTTCTTTGGATGATTTGAATGGCAGTTGAGATTATTGCTTTAATTTGGAGTCATCATTGCGAATGTTATTTATTATATAGCAAAATAGAAATGGTGGGAGTTTGGCAACAGAAACTGTCCTGACTTTTCTAGGAAAAGAATCCATCTGTAGCTTCCTTTCCCTTTCTTACTGACACACATCTATTTTCCCAGAAGGAGAGCCAATCTATATATGGGACTGGAACTTTGGGGAGTGGTGTTAGGTGGTACAATGGATAGAGTGCTGAACCTGTAAACTAAAATTGAGCCTTTAACATGTATTAACTGGATGATTCTAGGCAAGTTACCTAACCCTGTTTGCCTAAGTTTCCCCATCTGTAAAGTGAGTCAGAGAAGGAAATGACAAACCAGTCTAATATCTTTGACAATCCCATATGGGGTTATGAAAAGTTGAACATGACTGGATAAGAACAATAACGTTTGTGTATTTAATTCTTATTCTTCATACAAAGTGCTATGGCAGAAGAATATAAAGACTGTCCCTCAATGTTAAATGATCATCTTATTTGAGAATGTTTCTCTGTTTTGTGCTTTCCATTTCTCCCTATCAAGCTCCATAGTTTTCTGTGGAGTATTCTAATACTGTAGTTATCTCACATTTTGTAAATATCACAGGGCTTTCATTCATCTGTTGAATTCAAGTTACTTTAATTCAGAAGATTTTATGTTTCAAAGACTCAGAGTCTGCTTGATTGCCTCGTTAATGTCCTTATTCCCTGGCAATCAATTTACTTTGATTGATATTTGTCATGTGACCTAGTAAGTTCCCTTCATTTGAGTTTCCATTTGCATTTTTCTCCTCTTTATTTCTTCTGCAATCAATTTGGCCCTGATCGCTATTTACTTCCTGACCTGTTGAGAGAGCAGGTTTGCTTAATGGGACTAATTACCTGGCATGTGTCAATATGTGGCTTTTGTTCTACTGGCACATTTGATGGGGTTGTCTTTAGATGGCTTCATGTGGATAACTGCCTGCCTAATCCATCGGCATGTGATAGGACCTCCCCAATCATGCTGTCTTTAGGTTCCCATGGTGGAAAAGAAATTTATATATTGACAAGAGGTTTGCTTTATCGCAAGAACACCATAGTAACTGGTAAGAGGAAGAAAAAAAAATCTTAAACCAGATAAAAAGTAGAGGAAAGAATCTACTGAGTTGGTAGAAATAGATAAAGCACAAATACAGCCCAAGGCTATCTCAGCATAGAGAAGATTTAACCTGAACATCAAGTTTATCTCTCACCAATGTGGATTTTTTTTCTTCCTAAAACTAGGTCACTAAAGACATTCTCTGTTTCTGAAAGTAATTTCCATCACTGGCAATAAACTGGGCAATCTCTTCCAAATTTCTGAGTTTGTGGCATGTGCCCCTAAGTTCAGAATGTTTGGAGATGAAGAGAAAATGCGTGTCTTTAAAACACTGTACTTTTAATAACTCTCAGAGGTATTTGGGAGAATGTTTTCCTGTCTCTTAGATGAGATAAATGCTATGTTTATCCCATTGAACTGTCACATTTCATTGTAATACATGTTTAAGCATGGAGACAACTCCTGACAATAACCAGGAAAGATGGAAATGCAGTTTTCCAAAAACAGCATTTATAATAAATATTTCTGAAAATTATTATTGCAGTTGAATAAAAAACAACAATAAAAGATGAATAGGTATTTTTAGTCTGTGCCTCCAATAGTTCAGAACACAAGCTATGGCCTGCATTGCAGCACAGAAAATTCAACTCATAATCATAAAAATTAACATTTATAGAGTACTTTAAAATTTTCTTTTTTTTATTTTTTATTTTTTATTTAATAGCCTTTTATTTACAGGATATATGCATGGGTAACTTTACAGCATTAACAATTGCCAAACCTCTTGTTCCAATTTTTTACCTCTTACCCTCCCACCCCCTCCCCTAGATGGCAGGATGACCAGTAGATGTTAAATATATTAAAATATAAATTAGATACACAATAAGTATACATGACCAAAACGTTATTTTGCTGTACAAAAAGAATCAGACTCTGAAATATTGTACAATTAGCTTGTGAAGGAAATCAAAAATGCAGGTGGGCATAAATATAGGGATTGGGAATTCAATGTAATGGTTTTTAGTCATCTCCCAGAGTTCTTTCTCTGGGCGTAGCTGGTTCAGTTCATTACTGCTCCATTGGAAATGATTTGGTTGATCTCGTTGCTGAGGATGGCCTGGTCCATCAGAACTGGTCATCATATAGTATTGTTGTTGAAGTATATAATGATCTCCTGGTCCTGCTCATTTCACTCAGCATCAGTTCGTGTAAGTCTCTCCAGGCCTTTCTGAAATCATCCTGTTGGTCATTTCTTACAGAACAGTAATATTCCATAATATTCATATACCACAATTTATTCAGCCATTCTCCAACTGATGAACATCCATTCAGTTTCCAGTTTTTAGCCACTACAAAAAGGGCTGCCACAAACATTCGTGCACATACAGGTCCCTTTCCCTTCTTTATAATCTCTTTGGGATATAATCCCAGTAGTAACACTGCTGGATCAAAGGGTATGCACAGTTTGAAAAATTTTGTTAGCTCATTTAAGCTCACAACAACTGTATAAAATAAATACTGGAGTTAGTTTTGTCCCATTTGAGAAATAATATAATGGGACTATAACTTACAGATGAAAAGATTGAGGATCATAAAGATTAAGAGACTTTCTTGTGGTCACCCACATTATACATGACAGAGGTAATATTAAAATCCAGGTCTTTTTGGCTGCAAGACAAGAATGCCATGTATGAAACTATACTGACTGTCATCTATGTATCATTGTATATATTCATGTATCCTTGCAGTTGGTTCTATCATTGTGGTTCCTCCCACAGCCTGCCTGCAGTATAGATCTCCCTTCTGTCGGATATAGCCCAGATGTGATTGAATGGTGAGAGTCATTTCATCAACTCTGAGAGCTCTGTCTTGCCATGTGGAAATTTTATCAAGGACTCAGCTGTTGTGGTTGTGAAATTAAAAATGTTCATACAGTAAGCCTTTCTTGAATTTTTATTGTGTATAGTTTCTACAGGGATTAGATGAAGAAGAGAAAAGACAGTATCTGACTTCTGAGTTATTGTTCTTTGTGAGTTATTGTGAATGTTACTGAAGTTGCCTTAGACTTAGTTTCCCCATCTGTAAAAGGAGGTTCTTAGATTAAATGATCTATGAGGTTCATTTCAAGTCCTGTGATTGCTGAACTTATTTAGACTTTGCTTTTATAAAATTCAATGCCTATCTGACCTATTATTACAAAGATAAAAGTTCAAAAATGAACACTGAAACTTACAAATTTTGAAGGAGTATGGAATAAGGGGATATTTGGTATGGGAGTTATACTGACCAATATTGAGAGGTTTTATGCACTAGCTTTGTGTCAAGTACTATACCAGAACCTCAGTATACAAAGAAAAGAAAAGAATCTGCCCTCAAGGAGCTTATTTATATCTCTATTATTTTCAAATGCTCTCTTGTTTCTCAGCATGTCAGAAAAACTTCCTAGATGGGATAAATTTAATCTATGTCTAATAGGAATTAATGGAAATAGATTGGAGTGGAGTAGAAATTCCCAACTCAGGACTTTGCATACCCCAGGGAATCTTGTGATTCTTGTGATATTTTCCTTGAAATTAATAAATCTATTTCTTAGGTGCATGTGCACTGGAAACTCTAGAATTTTATTTCCTTAGGGGTTACAAGTTTGTTGAACTAAAGATCACAGGGTATGGAGACCTAAACAGGAGAGAAATCCCTAATACAGCAAAAATGATGGAAGGGAAGTAGGGAAAATCCACCATAATAAAAGGATAATATGTGAGAATAAGCCAGACATAAATGGGAAAAATGAGAATGGGTCCTTATAAACATAGGGAAGCTATTTTTAGAAATATCAAGAGATGAGGTTAGATGCCTGTAAAGATGTGATGATTGACCACCAGCTTGAATATAATTTCCTCCTAAAGGCAATAAACAGATAGACGCCAAAGATTTTTGTGCGAGAAAGTGACATGCTAAATTTTCCATCAGCTTCACTTTGTACTCATAGAGTTACTTGAATGCTCGCCTGTTTTTCAAAACCTGTCTCAAATCCTTTCTCTTCCATGAAACTTTTCTCATCCTCCTAAGCCTGAGTGTCTTCCTTCTGAGTTTATCAACAGTTCATCATGCATGTGATTGTTGGAGAGGATGTGGGAAAACTGGGACATTGATGCATTGTTGGTGGAGTTGTGAACGAATCCAACCATTTTGGAGAGTAGTTTGGAACTATGCTCAAAAAGTTATCAAACTGTGCATACCCTTTGATCCAGCAGTGTTACTACTGGGCTTATATCCCAAAGAGATTATAAAGAAGGGAAAGGGACCTGTATGTGCACGAATGTTTGTGGCAGCCCTTTTTGTAGTGGCTAGAAACTGGAAACTGAATGGATGTCCATCAGTTGGAGAATGGCTGAATAAATTGTGGTATATGAATATTATGGAATATTACTGTTCTGTAAGAAATGACCAACAGGATGATTTCAGAAAGGCCTGGAGAGACTTACACGAACTGATGCTGAGTGAAATGAGCAGGACCAGGAGATCATTATATACTTCAACAACAATACTATATGATGACCAGTTCTGATGGACCAGGCCATCCTCAGCAACGAGATCAACCAAATCATTTCTAATGGAGCAGTAATGAACTGAACTAGCTATACAGAGAAAGAACTCTGGGAGATGACTAAAAACCATTACATTGAATTCCCAATCCCTATATTTATGCGCACCTGCATTTTTGATTTCCTTCACAAGCTAATTGTACAATATTTCAAAGTCTGATTCTTTTTGTACAGCAAAATAACGGTTTGGTCATGTATACTTATTGTGTATCTAATTTATATTTTAATGTATTTAACATCTACTGGTCATCCTGCCATCTAGGGGTGGGGGTGGGGGGGTAAGAGGTGAAAAATTGGAACAAGAGGTTTGGCAATTGTTAATGCTGTAAAGTTACCCATGCATATAACCTGTAAATAAAAGGCTATTAAATAAAAAAAAAAATAAAAAAAAACAAACAGTTCATCATGCATGTACCTTGTTTGTACTTAGCTGTTTAAATATCATCTTTCCAGGTAGACTGTGAACTCCTTGAGAATAAGGAGAGGTTTTTTTTTGCTTTCCCCCCCCCCATCTCTAGCATTTAGCATAGTTCCTGGAACAGAGCAGGCATTCATTTTTCTTGATTTGACTCTCCAGGGAAGGAGGAAGGGAAAAAGCATTTACATAGTATTTATAATGGGTTGGGAACTGTGCCAAGTCCTTTATAAATATTATTTGATTTGATTCTCTCAACAACTTGGTGAAATAAACATTGCTGTTATTCCATTTTACAGATATGGAAACTGAGGCAAAGAATTACACACCTAGTAAATGAGGCAGTATATGAATTTACGTCTTCTTAATTCCAAGCCTAAAATTCAGTTCATTACAGTTCAATCCCCCTTTTCCAGAGAAAACTAAACTATTTCTTTCAAGGGAGATACAACAGCAAATAGTCACACTAGCAAATAACACTTGCTTTTTCAATGGAATTATACTCCATAATAATTTTCATAGTTGTAAAGTTGATTTTTTGTCCTTAGTCAAAAAAAGCATTATTTTGTCTTTTAAAAATTAAATTTATTTAGTTTTTATTTCCCCTAGTTACATGTAAAAATAATTTTTACATTCACTTTTAAAACTTTGCCAATTTATCTCCCTCCCTTGAGGAAGCACATTGAGAAAGTAAGTGATTTGATATAGGTTATACATGTGTAATCATGCCCCGTATTTCCGAAGTAGTCATATTATGAGAGGAAAAAAAACAAACTGAAAAACCCACAAGAAAAAAAAAATTTTAAGTATGCTTCAATCTGTATCGAGATACCATTAGTTCTTTCTCTGGGAATTCTCTGGGAATAATTATCATTATTTTTCATGATAAATGATGAATTATTCAGAGTTGTCTTGGATCATTTTATTAACAATGATAGTTATTAACAACTGATCATTTTACAATATCGCTATTATTTTATGTACAATACACTTCACGTACAATACATTTCACATTGTGTCAACTCATGTCTTTCCAGCTTTTTCTGAAAGCATCCTGCTCATCATTTCTTATAGCATAGTAATATTATATCATAATCATATATCACAATTTGTTCAGCCATTCCCCAGTTGATGGGCATCCCCTCAATTTCCAATTCTTTGGCCCCAGAAAAGGATCCTGAGCAAGCCCTTCACCCTGTTTGTTAAAAAAAAAAAAATGAGCTGAAGGAGGAAATGGCACACCACTTCAGTATCTCTGCAATATTTCTGTACAGATATGTCCTTTTCCTTTTTTGTTTTAAATCTCTTTTCTGATATAGACCTAGTAGTGATATTATTAGATCAAAGGGTATGTATAGTTCAAATTGCTCTACAGAATGCTGGAATCAAGTCACAATTCCACTAACAAAACCATATCTCGTTCCCCTCCCACATCTTCTATAATAATTGTCATTTTCATTTTCTTTCCTACTAGCCAACTTAATAGGTATGAAGATGTACCTCAGTTTTGTTTTAATTTACATTCCTCTAATTAAGTGAGTTAGAACATTTTTTCATATTGCTATAGTTAATTATTGCTATATCTGAAAACTGTTCATATCTTTTAATCATTTATCAATTATAGAATTACTCTCATTTTTTGTAAATATAACTCAATTATTCATGTGTTTAAGAAATTATGTATTTATCAGAGAAATGTGCTTCATTTTTTCCAGTTACTATAGTTGACTATATTTCTGTATTTCTCAAAATTCCATTCCCTCTATTTTTTTCTATCTTCTCTCTTGTTTTATCCTGTTCCTTTTCAAAAGTGTTTGTTTCTGATGATCCCTTTCCTGAATCTGTCCTCTCCTCTCCCGTATCACCCCTTCTGCTTTTCTTATGCCCTTCTGCTCCTTCTTTCTTGTTGGATAAGAAAGATTACTATACCCAATTGAGTGGGTGTGTTATTCCATATTTGAGCCACTTCTGAAGACAATAAGATTCACTACTTCTAAACCTTATCTTCACTCTCTTCCTCTGAACTGTAAAAACTTTTTTACCTCTTTTTTTAAAACAGTTTTCTCATTTTATCTCCCCCCTTCCTTTCTCTTTGTATGTTTTCATTTCATAATTCCTTAATTTTATTTTTAGATATCATCCCTTCATATTCAACTTATACTCGAGCCTTCTGCCTGTATATTCTCCTTCCAACTGATGAGTTCTTGTGAGTTACAATTATAATTTACCTATATAAGAATGTAAGATGATGTAATAATTTTAACCTTATTAAGTCCCTTATGTTTTCCCTTTCCTGTTTACCTTTTTATGCTTCTCTTGAGGCTTATGTTTGCAAGTCAAATGTTATATTCAACATTGACCTTTTCATCAAGAATGCCTGAAAATCCTCTATTTCACTAAATACCAATTTTCCCTCTAGGATTATATTCATTTTTTGCTGGGGAAGTGATTCTTGGTAGTAATCCTGTCTCCTTTGCTCCCCAGAATATTATATTCCAAGCCCTCTGATCCTTTAATAGGATGCTTTTAGATATTGTGTTATCCTGACTATGGTTCCATGAAACTTGAATTGTTTCATTCTGGCAGCTTCCAATATTTTCTCTTTGACCCAGAAGCTCTGCAATTTGGCAGTAATATTCCTGGGACTTTTTCAGGGGTAATTGGTGGATTTTTTTGATTTCTATTTGATTCTGGTTCTAAAATACTAGAGCAAATGTTTTTGATAATTTCTTAAAAGATGTCTAGATTCTTCTTTTGATCATGGTTTTCAGGTAGTCTGTTAATTTTTAACTCAGCTCTCCTGGATCTAATCTCCAGGTCAGTTTTTTTTTTAATGAGTAAAATTGTCTTCTTTTTTATTATTTTGCTTTTGTTTCATTGTTTCTTGATTTCCCATAAAGTTATTAGCTTTCATGTCCTCAATTCTAATTGTTAAGGAGTTCTTTTATTCAGTGGTCTTCTCTATCTCCTTTTTATTTGACCAAATTTGCTTTTTTAAGGAGTTTTTATTTTTACTTCAGTGAATTTTTGTGTCTCTCTATTTGGCTACTTCTGCTTTTTAAAGACATTCTTCTCCTCATTGACTTTGTGTACCACTTTTACAATTTGGTCTAGTCTTATTTTTAAATATTATTTTATTCAAGTATGTGTGTATCTTTTACCTAGCTGTTGAATTTATGATTTTCTTGTATCACTCTCATTGCTCTTCAAATTTTTCCTCTGTCTTTCTTATTTGATTTTCAAAATCCTTCTTCTGTTTTTCTATGACCCAAGACCAATTCATAGTTTTTGGGAACTCATGAATGTAGAAACTTTGACTTTGTCATTTTCTTATAAATGTATGTTTTGATCTTCCTTGTCACCATAGTAACATTTATGCCAGAATCTCTTTTTTCCCATTGTTTGTTTATTTCCCCAGCCTCTGGCTTTTAATTCTTTGTTAAATAATGTTCTGCTTCCAGTGTGATGGGTTCACTGTCCCAAGCTTCAGGTTTTTTTGTGCAGTCTTTTTTTCATAGATATTTCTAAATCCCTATATATTTTCCATTTTTCAAAGGTGGTATGATCTAAGGAGAGGTGTTTACTACTCTCCTGGCTTATTCTCTTGGCTTTAAGTGACCACAAGCACTTTGTTATGACCTGGAACTGTGAGGAGGGTCCCCAGTCTACTGTGGTTGCAAGCTCTGTTGTGCTAATGCTCCTCATTCTGGGACTGCCCGTCTGGCCAGTGGCTTGGATCAGAGTGTGGACAAAGCAAGAGTCCTATCTCTGCTAGCTGGTCTCCTTCTTACCAGTTGTTCAGTCTCCTTTCCATCTGTGGGCTAAGTGCTCCACAAGCTGCACGGCTGATTCAGGGGCTCTCAAGACCTGCTCCTGGTTCACTGTGGCCAGGGCTGTGCTGTGGTGTCCTGTGTTCCACTCTCAGCTCAGCGTGACAGCATTTCCTGTAGACTTTTTAAGTTGTCTTTGGCATCTATAGTTAGCATCTATAATTAGCATCTACAATATTATTATGGCTTCCTGTCCCCCTCTTCATTTTTAAGATGTTTATTATTGAGAATTTGTGAATTTGTTTGAAATGGGCACAGTCTCTCATAGTGGATTGAATACTGGACCTGAAGTTCTGAACCCATGTCCAACACTAATCATATGGGAAACATCAGGACATCACTGAAAGAGTGTTGGATTTTGAGTCAAGTTGATGTTAGTTCGAATTTTGGGTTTTACATCTATTATTTGTCTTATCTTAAGCAATTAATTTAATCTCTGAACTTGAATTCTATAAAATGAAAGGATTGAACTAGGTGGACCTCCCGTCTGGTGTAACATTTATAATATATATGCTGTTAAGTCACTTAACCTTTAGAATATTGTTAAATCCCCAATTCAGTATTCCTCCCACTGAAATAGCTATACATCCTTCATGCAACCCCATATTAATACAATAACAGTACTTAGCATTAATTATTGATTCTACAATTGATAAATTTTCCTAAACAAAGTTGCAAAGTCAGGTGCAGAATTGATCTCAACATGTATCACAATCAAAAACAAAGATATGGGGCAACTAGATGGAGAGAGCACCAATCCCGGAGTTAGAAGGACCTGAGTTCAAATATGGCTTCAGATACTTCACTTCCTAGCTATGTGATCCTGGGTAAGTCATTCAAGCTCAATTTCCTCATCAAAAAAAAAGAAAGAAAGAAGAAAGAAAGGAAGGAATGAAGGAAGGAAGGAAGGTGACTATGGCGCCATTTTTTCCCCAAAAGAGATCACTCTTCACCAATCTTTTAACATCTTTCATCTTTACACTTAATCCATCATTTTGTTAATGATTTTGAATCATTAAAGACTATGAAGTCAAATGTTTATTGATATATAGAATCATATTGGCAACTAAATTTTCAATTATATGAGCCTTTATAAAATCTCAAAAATAAAAATGTCAAGCAAAAATTAGTTTCATAAATTTCTCATTAATTTCATTTAAGTGCAAAAAATTAACTCTCTCTTTCAATGTTTTGATAAAGTTGCAGTAGTAACCTTAGAAGGAATTATAGAAAAATTATCTGATTACAAAAAAGTTGCACATTTTTTTAAGAGAGACACAAAGATTTAATGTATTTTGGAATGACTGCTACAAGTTTCAATATTCATATAGGTTATTTACCATTTTGCTTGTCATTTTCTCTTTCATGGCTTGATAGATTATTGATGAAAGTGACAGGACCAAAAAAATTGCATAATAAAACTTAGGTTGTGTGTTTGGATGATTAAATGCTTTTGAGAACAAACTTTCAGTTTAGTAACATAGTATTTTTATAATAATTTTATAATGTTTTTAACTGAATAATGTTATATATTTATATATTATATATATTTATTTAATGAAGTTTATTTTTATCAGATATATGTTATGCTTAGCATGAAAATAGTTCATTCATATTCAGATAGATAAAAGATATAGTAACTACATACAAAATTGTAAATTTTAGAATATAAAAAGTGGAATGACTCCTGACCATCATATATTTTATTAAGAACTAAAATTATTTCGATTATGGTTATAGTAAATTATATCTTTTTGCTTGTTTGTTTTTGAGATTAAATCCTTCTATCTCATTTAGGCTAGAAAATGCAGTATTCCTTACTGCTGACTGGCAGGGAAACTTTGAGTTCTTCCTTTTCTAGTTTGGTCAAGTTTGTTACTTCTTAGTGAGACTATTACTCCTTTCCATGAAGCTTATTATATTGCCACTAGAGGTAGTACAGAAAAATCATAATCTTTAGCTCACCTTAACTTCAGGATTCCTGTGTTCAAGTATTCTAATGACCTCAGTCTCCCCAAGAAGTAGGGATTACATATTGATGCTACCATACATGGCCACAGTATTGGATTTTTTAAAGTGTTGACTTGGCAAACTAGTTAATTATTGTTAAAAGGAAGAATCAAGACATCTATCCATTCAATCTGCCACTCTTGATTTTATAAATGCATGAGAGGAATCTTGGTGGTACAGTAGATGGAGTCCTGGGCCTGGAGTTAAGAAAAATTGAGTTTTCAAACTGTTTGATGTGGTTTCTTCATCTGTAAAATAGGATTAATATGAGGATAATACTAGCATCTATTTCTCAGGGTTATGATGAGGATCTCATGAGATAAGATTTATAACACATAGTATGTGCTTTATAAATATTAGCGATTAGCAATTTCAATTATATTATCAGGAGACCAGAACTGACAAAACAAATTCTGTTATTTATACAGATGCTACAAAATTGATAATATAATTGAATCAAATCACTGAAACCTTTTGATATTTTACAATCAACCGTTGTTTAGCTATCTTACCAATTTTGTACTTGTGCAGTTGATGCATTTTTAACTCATTTAGAGGACTTTAAAAAATCCTTTAAAGGGACCATTAAATATATCTTATTTTCTTTGTGCCATTCTGTCAAATTTTTTTTAATTTCATTAGATTATTCAACACATAATCTTTCTCTCTTCTCCTTTGTGGATTTACAAATTTGACAACCATGTGTAATGTCTTGATAGGCTATTAATTTACCATGTTGACAGGATCAGAATCAAGGACAGAGAACCCTGGGGAATCCCATTAAATACTTTTCTTTGCATTGATATCCCAGTAGTTATTTGGTCATTGGATCAGTTCTAAATTCACCTAACTGCACTCTCCTTCCCATGAAAGACTGATATCTGAAAAGAGAGGCAGTATTTTGAAATAGCTGCAAGCTTGCAGAAGAAATGTGATAGGGTGGCAGATCAGGTTTAAATTAACAGTAATAGCTATCATTAACATGGCAGATCAAGATTTGGAGAGTATTTTAAGTATCATCCATCTCATTTGATCCTCCCATCAATATTAGGAGGAAATTATTATTTCCTTCATTGCATTATCTCTAACAGATGAGGAAACAGAATTTTGAGAAAGGTTAAATAATTTGTTCAGACACACACAATGGATAAGTTTCAGGAGCAGAATTCAAAATCAAATTAGTTTGACTTCATGTCTAGAATTTTTGTCACTGTGTCACTTTAAAGAAAAATAATCTAACAATTGGAACTGTCCATTCACAGAAGGGTTACTTCAAAATATTAGCCCTCTGTCCTTGGAAATATTCAAGCCAGAGATACAATAATACCTTCAGTCATAGTAGTATCATATTCTTGTGGCCCTCACTTTGGTACTTTTGCTCAATTCCTTTATGTCATTATTGACTAGTGGATACTAACCATATTTTATTTTTGTTGACATTTGTGTTATTTGCAATGAATATGTCAAGCAGGGAAGCTGCATATTGAAGTAACCATTAGTTGAATTGTTTGTTCCAAAAGAATTCCAAAGGGAACTCATAACTCATATACACTTTATTTTGGCATTTGCACTAGGTACATATGCTGATTCTACTAGCTTCTATCTGACTTCCAGAAGGAAATCACAATTCAAACATTCTGTATTTGCAGCAATTCTAGTGTTCCTTTTTAGAAGTAAGAAAACAATTGGGGGGAGGCGTGTATATAAATTAGTTATTTTTAAACTTTGTAGATTTGGACATTCAAACAATTAGAAAAATAAGAAGGCACTTAGATTTAGCCTGGCAACTTTTTCCCAGATAGTTCTTATAATACCACATCATTGTTTGGCAGTATGGGTTATATCACCCGTGAAGGTGTCTCTGTAATTAAGAATAGCTAATCATTTTGTCTTTTTGGGCTATCAGTGCTGGTACCTGAAACCTGAGTGCACAGGATGCATATTTCAAGCACAGAGAAAGTGCTATTTTTAAAAAAGCCTCTTTAAAGATACGCTAAATGAACTTAGACAAAAACTCTGGACAGAAATTCTACTTCACATCCAGCCAGCAAATAATGAGCACACATTAAGACCAAATTATATATGTTTGAATTTAATAGCTGAGGCAGCTATGCTTTTACAAAATGGAAGGAACCATAATGGAAGGAAATGTCCCATGTATCCAGCAGATTGTACTTTGGATTTATTGAAAAGTAATTAAATTTCAAAACTTCATTTTTTGGAGAGTTCTACTTTGGCATGTCTTGTCACATGAAGAAATTATATCCTTAAAAATCAACTGAAGGAAAGGGTGAAAATAATTTTTTTCAGTGGTAGCACTCAGTAATGAAACATTGGAACATTCATAAATAGAGCGGAAGATTGAGTGCGCCAAGAGGAGAGACAGAGATATTTACGTATTCATGTAAAAGCAGGGTGGTATTGCAGTATAGTAGAATGAATATGGTCTTTGGTTTGTGATGAGCTGGAATCAGATTCCATCTCTGTCCCTTCTTACCTGTGTAGTAATGAATCTGTTTAATTATTTAACAAAGCCTAAAATTTGCCAGATTTTACAAACATACATTATAGAGGAGAGATAAAGTGATAACTATTATTTTCAGCAGTATTGTGGCCAAAGCATCAAATATAGGCACATGGACCCTATAACAGAATAGTGGGAATTAATATAGATAAGAGAAATAATCACTTTCTTAAGGTACCTACTGGTCCAGCTCTATAAGTGTACTTATCTATTACTGTTTATTAAATTCATTTGTGTTTGTGATTTATCTTCCCCCAGACTATAAACCTTGAGGGACAATGTCCATGTCTTAGGGTATTTGAGCTTTGCATTTCTCTGAACATCTAAAATTTTTCTGTATCCAGTGGTCAATTAATAAATGTTTGTTGATTGAATCAAAATAGTTTGACTAGCTAAGTTTTTTTTAATGTGTGTTTGAGATTTTTTGTTGAATTTAAAGGCTTTCCAAAGTGTTGACAAAAAAAATGATTCCATGAGGTACAATAAGCCAAAAAGCTGTTTTTTTTAAAAAACAAATATAAAAACCAAAGCCAAAAATCTATTCATTGGTGGAATAGATGAGCTACTCAGACTCCAAATGGTTTCTTGGACTTGTCATCTCATTAAGCTGGCATGAAATATGGCTGGACCTTCAACAGTAGATGTAACAGTACAGCCTTATAGCATTTAAATTCTCCTAAAGATAGGATAAAGATATGGCAATAGGATGGAGGCAGTTTAACTTTCTTTGTAAATTTGATTAATTTAACCATATACATCAAGGCCAACATCCTGAGTTTAAAATTACGAATCAATACCAGTTCTTTTTAATTATTCTCTATATCATCTAGGAGAAATTACAATACCTTCCTGGGCTTCCATTTCCCCAGCCATAAAGTGATGGACTTATGCTATGTGATTCTAAAAACCCTTTTCATAGTGGATTTAACATATATTTTTACCATGTTTAAAATGTATTGGATAATTTGCTGTCTAGGAGAGGGGAAGGAGGGGAAGACTGGAACACAAGATTTTGCAAAGGTTAATGTTAAAAAATTAGTGGACTTATCGTCCAGAGCATAAATCTAATTGAGTATTTGCTGGAGATGCTGTTTTCAGAAACATGTGGACAGCATTTATCCTTGCTGTTGGAGAAATCAGTGAAAATCAAGAGTCAATGTGGTTCCAAGCATACTAACTCTGAGGACTTCTTAATCTGGACATTTCTTTGGTCATTTCATGAAGTCTGTGATCCATTTGTCAAATAATATTGTTAAATGTGTAAATTAAATCACTTAGGAATATAAAGGAATTTGATAATTACAACTTTTTAAAGGTCATATAATTTAGGTTAATAGCCTCAATTCTAAGTATGAGGAAATGGATTGAAATTCTTTCTCTGCTTATTGTCTTTTTGACCTTAGAGAAGTCACTTAACATTTCTAGACCTCTATTTTCTCAACTATAAAATGAGGGGTTTGGCTGAGATGACTTTTGAGGTCCATTCTACCTCTAAATCTCATTTTCTGTAAACTGCCATAGAAACTAATAAAGATGGTGGCAAAGGAAATGCAGCTATGAGCTAACTGGTAATATTCTAACATAATCAAACTGACTTTTTTTTTTTTTAAGATAAATGATTATATTGACACCAGAATGTTCTGCTTTCAAAGCATAATCTGTTCTATATAGTGTGACTTTCCAGATAGGAATCCAAGCCTATTCCTACATTAGCAAAAAGCTCCCACCTGACTTTCTAATATATTTGACCAGTAGTTCAGTAGAAAGAACATTGGTTCTGGGGCCAAAGGAGTTAGATCCCCCTCCTTTTAATATTTATTATCTGTAAGAACTCAGGCAAATTTTGTAGCCTCTCTGATATCATCTTCAGAGGGTCTTTCCTACACCAGTCCCATGATCTTACTCTCTCAACTGATTTATCCATAAGAGGACAATTGTTCTCTTCTAAGTGAATTATTAAAACTCACATATAAGTTCTCATGGTGCGTAAAACATCAACAGAATCAGAGAAAGGTGATAAATGCATTATTATGATAAATATGTTATTGTTGAAAAGTATAGATAATACAAGGCTATGCAAGGATTAATGTTGAAAAATTATCCATGCATATGTTTTGAAAATAAAAAGCTTCAAAAAAAAGGTAAGTGATAACCTTGTTGGTTGTGATATTGGTGAAATTGCTTATAGACCTCAGTTCACTTTTTAAAAAATTTCTGCATGAAGAGAAAAATGTGAGCAACTTGGAAGGGCTCCAGAGACAGTAAAGTTTGGAACAGCTGGGAATATACAGCTATTCAAAGGTAATGACTAAGAGGGGACTGGAAATTGTTCTTATTATTTTAAAGAGAAAGCACCAGTTAGAGAAAGGAATTATTAACCTGAGATTTATCCAGAATAATAGTAGGAAGCAACAATGAGGAAGATGTGGGAAATGTTTTTGATAAAACTTTCTTGACTATGAAACTTCAGCACGAAAGAAGAAAAATAACTTATGGAAAGATAACAGAATTTTTCTTCATTTAAGACACTTTAAAACTCAGCTGGATAAACTTCCCAAAGTCTTGCTATATCTCTATAGGAAGGACCAGATAAGCAATTGGAGCTTCCTTTTTTCGAGTTTCACTGTTCTATAAATATTTTCAGAGAAAGAAACATAAAAATCAGCTAACAATTTGAACAGAAAGGAAAATGATAGAATACAAAAATAATAGAATTATCTTGGCATCTCAAAGTTGGAAAGGACCTTTGAGGTCATCTAGTTCAGCTTCTGAGAATTGCTTTTCTTTTGGTAAGATCTAGATTGGAAAAAAGAAAACATTTTTGTCTTGACATTTTTGTTCAGTTGCAATATGATTAGGTGCTTTTGGATTTCTCATGCTGTGAAGTCAGAATTCAGTTTCTCTGCTGATTCATTCATGTGACGGCTGTTGTACTAAATTTGACAGTGTCTCTATTGTGTTGTCTGGTACTAAACTGAGCTAAGAAATAAGGGTATCTTTTTTCACTGGGGTTACACTTGGAATTTTGAGCAGGCATCTAAAATGGATATGTCAGAACAATGTTAATTAAGTGATTAAGTAATTAAAATTAAATTCAGATTTTAAAAAATCTCAGACTAAAAATGTCAGCAAATACTAGTGACAGCTTTATAATGAATTCAATACTCAGGAGATGATATCAACAATAGTAATAACTTTTATAAAGAACTTACTATATGCTAGGCACTGTATTTAATATTTTATGATTATTATGTCATTTTATCTAATGTAATCAATAACATTTAGAGAGACAGTGTTGTGGAATAAGAGGAGAGCTGACTATTAAGTCCAAGAAAGAACATTTCAGTCCTCCTGTGACAAAGATTACCTGGGTGATCTTGTGTCCAAGACATGGAACCTCTCAGTCTCTCTCCCCCATCCCCACACTAGATGAAATTTCTTTGATTAAGTAGGAGTTGTCTAGATTTATGATAAATCCCAGCAGTAGACCAAAAATAATAAATTGGTCAACTTTGATTTTCATGTTTTTTATAGAGTTCATTTCTGACATATATAGGTTTGTAGAGTGCCTTCATTGAGTTGCCTATAATTTTAAGAGAGTTACTAAAGCATAAATAAAGTTAGGATGGAAGAAGCTTGTTTAGTAGAAGGGATTATACTGGGGTGTGTGTGTGTGTGTGTGTGTGTGTAAATAATCAGTTCAACAGGAACAAGATTATGTGATGATCAATTCTGATGGACATGGCTGTTTTCAGCAATGAGGTGATTTAGGCCAGTTGCAATGATCTTAACATAATATTTTCACCTTTTTTGCTGTGGCTTGCCTTTTGTTTTCTTTCTCATTTTTCCCCCTCTTTGATTTGATTTTTCTTGTGCAGCATGATAAATGTGGAAATATGTTTAGAAGAATTATACATGCTTAACATATATTAGACTGCTTGCTGTCTAGGGAAGGAAGTAGGGCAAGAGAGGGAGAAAAATTTGGAACACAAGCTTTTGTAAGGGTGAATGTTAAAAAGTATCTTTGCATATATTTTGGAAATAAAAAGCAATTATTTCAAAAAATAAAATAATCAGGACAAAAATTGACCTTACAGTTGATACTGTATCATTTCATTAAATTTAATACAATTCAGAAAATATTTATCAAGCACTTATTTTATACAAGACTCTGGGGATATCAGTATAAAATAATGTACCTCTATCTTCATGAATCTTATAGTGTATTAGGGATATGAGAGGTAGATCTAGCAAAAATTATAAGTAACAATAGTAAGAGATAGGTATGTTGACTGAACGAAAGAGCCAGAATATTTGTTCTCAGACCCTGGAGGAAAGCAGTTTGTTTTAGGGAGATTTAAGAGTATAAATAATTTAAAGGAAGTCTTAAAGTAAATTTGTGTTATTCTCTCTCTCTCATATCTTCCCATCTTGTTCAGTTTTTCTGTAGACATATGTTCCTATACAGTAACAAATTTGAAGTCAGAAGACCCCAGTTCAAATCCCATCTCAAGATACTTATAAGCTGTGTGACTAGGCAAGGGGTGTACCTTCTTTCATCTCTTTCCTTTGCTCTCTCCCTCCCCTCTTCCTTCACTCCTTCCCTTCATCTCTTCTTTCATCTTTCTCTCCTTTCCATCCTTCCTTTCTTCTTTCTTTCTTCATGATTTTCCTTCTGAAGGACAGAGCTTATTCTTAAAATTCTTATGCTTAACAACTTTTACAATGTTTCCAACTTACAAAGAGAAGCTGATTGGTTTTTATGCTATACATATGTGTTTTAGGAGAATGGCGCTAATTTTTCAAGAATTATTTTAGTCCATATGGAAAATAGGGGATGTCTGGCACCTCTCTTTATCCCCATACGGTGACTGAGTTAAAACACTTTTGTCACCTCTCCTCCTTGGCTTGTGGTCACAGAGATGCAGCTGTCATTTTGACATTGATGCTATGATCCGGAGAATGATGACAATTATACATTTCTAAGCGTCAAAAAGGAAAAGTTTTTCCTTGGTATAATAAGAAGTCTGATTAGCAACTCAACTCCCAAGCTATTTGTAATTCTAAAAGTCAATCTTGTACCTCCTACAGCCTAACCATTACCCAGTTCACTAGAGAAGAAAAATGGTTGCATTTATTTGTATTCTGATGTGTTAAGTGCAGTAACCTACTTGAAGTGAAGGCATCACCTTCAAAGAAGTTCAGAAGAGAAAAACACATCTAAAGGCATCAAGTTTTCCATGTTATGATTTGGTCTTTGATGTAGAAAATGGGAACATTAAAAAAAATCTGTTCAGTCAGGGTAAGGAGGTAATATTGACTTTCATCAATAAGAGGAAACTATTACAATTTTTGGTTTTAAAGTAACATATACCACCTTCCAGTGGTGTATATATGAGTGAATCCTTAGACAACTTCTTGAAATCTAGACAACTTGGTAGCACCTGCTAAATTATTGTCTTTGAAGGTATAATGTTAACTATCTTAGAATTTTTTGCACATTATGGTGAATGAAGGACTCAACTTCTCTGACTTTTGTTTTTTTAACTGTAAAATGTAGACAAGAGTATAATGGATATAAAGTACTTTGAAAACACTAAAATATATATGTTATTGTTGTATTATTCTGAAAAAGTGGAATTAAGTTAGATTTGAGTAATTTTCAATTAGAATTGATGTAATTAAAATAAGTACATTTGGAACTTTGAGATAGAAAATTAGTAATAAGTAGCTCAGACTGTCAAATATCTCTTACCTAATATCCTTTAATATGATTAGTAAGTTCTTGCTTTACCAATATTTTTCTGGGCCAAGTCTGACTTGAGAAAATTCCTTGGTATGTTGTGTTTGATACTGAAACAGAATAAACATTTGTAGGTCATTTATCAGTTAACAAAAGAGAATAAACTTAATCATAACAGGAGAAGGATATTCAATATGGATAATATTTGGGGATTCCTGATTCAATTCAGCTCAGTAAAACTTTCAACTTCCCCAGTATGTTCCTCCAATTCTTGTTGTTTGTTCTTAGTTCTCAAACAGGATCTTGTCATCAGGCTGTTGAAAAGAGCCATATCCATTAGAATTGATCATTGTATAATTTTATTGTTGCTGTGTACATTAATCTGGTTCTGCTCATTTCACTCAGCATTAGTTCACATAAGTCCCTCCAGGCCTTTCTAAAATCATCCTGCTGATCGTTTCTTACAGAACAATAATATTCCATAACATTCATATACCATAATTTATGCAGCCATTCTCCCACTGATGGGCATCCACTCAGTTTCTAGTTCCTTGCCACTAGAAAAAGGGCCACCACAAATATTTTTGTACATGAGGGTCCCTTTCCCTCTTTTATGATCTCTTTGGGATACAAGCCCAGTAGAAACACTACTGGATCAAAGGGTATATGCATATGTTTTGAAAATAAAAAGCTTTAAAAAAAAGAAAGGATATCTTTTATCTAGAGCCTCAGAACACTTTGCCAAACAAAGTAATCCAAAAATGTTCTTTCAAAGAAAATCTTTAGGTTGGTTCTTGTAAACAATTTAGGCTTAGAAGTGACAGTGTATGGAGGCAGACTATGGATAGAATGACCAGAGAGGGAAAAGTAGGACATCTTTTATAACCATCATCTTTTGACACAAATCAACTTTGTCTTGGACTTTGTGGATATTTTGGAAGACTATTTTCCGTTTGAACCATCCAGAATCTTGTCCAGTTGGATCCCATAATAACTGAAATTTATTTCGCTCTGGTCAAAGCCTTTCATTATATAACCAGAAATCTTATTTAGCAAGGAAAAACCACTAAGACAGCTACCCCTTTTATATATATATATATATATATATATATATATATATATATATATATGTACATATATATGAAGAGGCCATCAAAATGCAAGAAGGAAGTCCAGAAGAAGCTAATTTTGCCAATGAAATTTCTTCTTCCTGGGCTTGACTCTTTGTCTACATGCAGAATGCTTTAAACATGTCTCCTATGTTCCTTAGTGGAAGGGAATGCCCTCCCCACCCCCTTCTAACTGTCCTCCTCTGCTAATTAAGCTGTCCTCCCTGCTGTAGTGAAGGACATCAGATGAAATTGGTCTGCAGGTTATAGTTCTGACAGCTAAGGAAAAAAGTGACCCGGGAAATGGAGGAAGCAGTTTTGTAAGAAGCTTTTAAGTGATCATCAAACATTTGTGGAAAAAATAAATGAGGCTAAAAATCCAAAGCAGCAGTTTCATTTTTTTTGATGTCTGAATTTCAAATTGTGGATGAGTGTAAACAATTATGGTTTGTCTCATCTTTTGTTTTCCCTTTTATTAGTGTGGATGAAGAACTGACTGTTGGTTGAAATGTAGATATTAAATATTTTCCCTTTGTTCCACATAGCTATTAACCCATGTTAACATATTTGTATTGTTTCATCTGTTGCAAAACAAACTATTTCAGTGATGCATATATGGAATAATAAATGCATGCTATTTTATAGATTAGTAGCAAATGTATAAATCTTGTAAATTGCTAGATTCAGAAAAATTATCCCCACATATATTATGTAAGTTGATGGATAATCTATCATTATGAGATATGTTACCCTGGATTGTTTTGATTTTATATAGTTTATTTCAAATATGACAACAAATAAAAGACATCCCATGTGATTCTCCTGATGAAGCATCCTTTAAATATTGACAGTATATCACCAATAAGGGAAACATGGTTCACCAACATTATGGTTGCCATCAAATTCATGTAGTACTTTAAGGGTTAAAAATTGCTTTCCTCACAAAGCCTAAATGAAGTAGATGCAATATTACCTACATTTTACAAACAAGACAACTGAGGTCTATAAAGAATAAGGGACTTGTCCGGTCACATAATTAATAAGTAATAGAAATGACATTGAAACCAGTATTTCCAGAATCCCTTCCAGCGTTCTTTCCCCCTTTACTGTGGTGACTTGTACTAACTCAGGAAATTACAAAAGCCATTAAATGATCTTCATAAGCCACATTTATCTAGTACATTGGTTTTCATTCATAGTATCCTGATGCTTCATATTTAGTGTTGAAATGGAATGATAAAATCATAGATGATCTAATAGTTCATGGAAAGAGCTTTATGTAGCCATGGCATAGCAAGGAGACTCAGCAAGATCTGAGCATTGGTGTAGACTTACTGTCATTTGTCCCATTGAAAAATCTTATTGGTCACCAGAATACATTAGATTTGGTAACTTAAAAATCAGTGAAACATCTTGTAAATTTGAGATGCACTGATTCTTTGTGGTTTGGCACTTTATATCCTAGACTAGATATCAAATAAATTATGAGGTATAATTGTTCCACTGAGAATCATTGGATTAAAACATAATTGGGAAATATTTAACAAAATAAATAAAAATACAATAAACATAAATAAAATTAATATGGTTTTCTAAGTCAATATGCCTTTTCCTATCATTGTTGCTGAATTGTTCAGTTGTGTGTGACTCTTTGTAACTGTGGATAATATCATCCATCTTGTTTGAAGGATAATCTTATATCACTAAATTAATAATAAATAACCCCACACAAACGGTGATGGTGTAACTCTCCCTCTAATGTTGGTACCCCATCAGGAAGGTGTATAGTGAATAGATTTTGCGACTGTGATGAGCAGTATCTCAAGGAATCTCATGGTGCTAAAATGTGTTCAAATACAGGGAAATTTTTCCATTCTGGAATCAGCAAAATGGTTGCTTGTTCCTACTTCTGTGATTGTACAGCAGTGTCCTTTTGTGCTATGAGCATTTTGTGATTGCTGACCATGAGCACTCCTCTATGGTCCTTTCTATAGTAGGATTGAAAATGTTTGCTGAAGAGAATTAGAATAAAAAATATATTTTTCCATTTTAAATTTCTGAGTATCTTTCCTCCTCAGCCCTTCTGGAGAATCACTCTTTATAATAAAGAATAAAAAAAAGGTTCATACTGAATACCAAACACATCATGTATAGGGTTTTTCACCCACAGTCCCCTGCTTCTTCAAAGAAAGGAAGAGCTGTATTCTCATATATTTTTGAGGCCAAACTTGCCATTACAATTTCATAGTATCAATTTCAATTTCTATTGCTTTTGGTCTCTTTATATTATCTTGGTCATTTTCTATGTAATTTTCCTGGTTTTGATTACTTCACTCTGTTACTTAATATTAAGTCTCTCTTTACTTCTCTGCATTTTTCATATTCATTATTTCTTATGGTATAGTACTATTCTATTATTTTCATGTACCAGTGAATTGAATTTTAAAAGAGAAGGATAAGAGTATAACTTGTAAAAAGATAAAGATGTGAAGGATCTAAACATTGCATTTCAGAATCTTAAGAAAACCAGGGATTTATAATCAAGGAACTTGCTTTTTCTATCGGCTAAATAGTTTCAGCTACCCAAAACCAACCTGTGCATAATGGAAAATACTGAAAATAAACTATTATTCAATTAACTTCAAGAAGAAAAACAGCATAAATCAAACTCCCTGTTTTGTACAGGAATCAATAGGGGGAAATGTGAGCTTCTTTATCATCAACTAATTCAAATTTAATCAGTGGTATGATTCCTACCATCCAGATGACAGGTACTTTTTAACATCCAGTTCTTTGATAAACTTTATTGAGTGAACTCAATTCATTCAGCAGTAACACACATTTTAAAAAATAAGGTGAGATACTTATTTAAAAGTACAACCACTAGAAATGTAGGAAGTGATTTACCAAATAGTTTGACAAATTATCTCTACCAAAGTTTCTGCCAATTTTTTATGAAAAAAAAATTGACTTCATCATAAATGTTTCCTTTTTTTTGCCTTTTACTTAACTTCATTCTTCCTGAGTGGTTAATGTCAAAAAGGGGAAAGGGGGTCATTATATAATGATGAGGACTATGCAGATGTTTGTTTCAAAGGATGAACAAATCTCAATTACTTTCCCATTTATTTACCTATTGATGTGAATACCACTTCAGTACTATAAATAGATTTTTCCTTATTCTTTGAACTTTCTTTTATGCGGGCCAATTGGTACAAACTGCCCAATTTGAGATAGTCTGAAACAATTTTGCAATGGGTTTCAAAATATATAGCTCTCGACAACTTTATTTTATATTACACAAAGTTCCTTATGTACAAGTGCATTCCTCCCAAGTCATTCATGTAGAATTTACTTCTTCATCATTGCATCATTTGTTAGAATCCCTAGCTTTTTTCAAAGAAAACTTGGAGATCACTTTATCACTGAGGTCCTTCCTTGATTTCCTTCTGTTTCCTCCCTCCAACCCTCATGAGGGTCCACCAATCTGGGCACTCCTGTGTCAGTATTCCCCATGTAACACAACCAATGTCAAAATTCTTAGGAGACCTTGAGAATGTCTTTGCGTCTCTTTTTCTGACCACCTTATAAGCACTTGCCCTGTGTGAGTTCTTCACAAAATAGTCTTTTTTTGGCAAGCGTACATTTGACATTCAAACAATATGGCCAGCCCAACAGAGTTGTGCTCTTTGCGGTACAATTTGAATATTTGGCAGTTTGGTTCAATAAAGTACCTTAGTAGCTGGTATCTTATCTTGCCAAGTGATCCTCAGAATCTTTCTAAGACAATTCAAATGGAAGAGATTCACTTTTCCTGGTGTGGTCCTGATGGACTGCACAGGTTACACAGGTGTACAACAATGAAGTCATCCCAAGTGCTCTGTAGTCTGGTAGTCAGTCTAATACCTCTCCTCTCCTACACTTTCCTTTAGAGCATCCCAAACACTGAGTTAATTCTACCAGTGTGTGTGTGTGTGTGGGGTCAGACTGCATTATCTCTATGTAAACACCTGGAAAGCTTTGTTTTGCTCAGAAAGCAAATGTGAGCTAAATGCACAAATTTAGAGAATCCACTCCAAATATTCATAGAGATTATTATTTCCTGTGGTAGAGCATTCCAAGCTTGTATTTATCTGATTAGCCATAGTCAGACACACTGTAACTTGATTCTAACATAGGGATATCATGTTGATCCTCTTGGAGAATGGACAACAATCCCCATCACTCTATCCCTTCCATTATGAGTAATTTGTCACTCTTATATAATTTTATATTTACTGAGTTCTGTGCAGAGTATATTCTTGGACCGAACTGAAAGAGAATGTAAGTTCTCAGAGGGCAGGGACCTTTAAAAATTTTCCTCTTTCTAGTTCATTTTGCAGATAATAAGTGTTGACTTCAGTTGAATTCAGTCTCTCTCACATTAATTTGGAGACTGATAAAAGAGGGCCTGCCAATCATAGGGACAAAATTATAGTTCCTTGAAGCATTATTATTCCAATTGGCTCAGTCATTGTTTACCCATTTTTATTTACCATCGTCAATGTGAAAGAAGGAATCAAAACAAAACAAAACATTTATTAATCACTCAATCAGTTAACAAGTATTAAATACCCATTATATGCCAAGTACTATGATAGGTTCTGTTGAACAAAGAATAGCATAATCTCTATTCTCAATGAGTTTAGCTTTTAATGGGAGAGAGTGCAGTGCATATTAAAATATATACAGCATAAATATTAAGTGAATGCAAGCATATATACATATATAGTATTCAAAATAATTAAATACAAAGTAGATTAGGAGGAAGAGCACTAAGAAGTTTGGGGAATCAGAGGAAAATTTCATGCAGAGAATGGTGTTTGAGGTTTCTTTTAAAAAAGAACTTCCATGAGGTGGAGGTAGGGACAGGTTACTTTCCACACATGGATAACAGCAATTACAAAGATGTAGAGATGGAAAATGGAACTTTTGGTTGGATGGAAGTACAGGATGGAGTTTGATAATGAATGGAGGCTGAATAGATAGAGTGGGGTCAGATTGTCAGGGGCTTCAGAGGCTATGTCTTATCCTAGATGGAACAGGAAGCCACTTGAGTTTATTAAGTAGGTGAGTCACATGGTCAAATCTGTTTTAGGGAAAATTGCTTTGTCAGCAAGCGCATAGAATGGCCTGGATTCATGATTTTAAGCAAGGAGACCAAGTAAGAGGTTGTTGCAGGAATTTGGACTGCCTGATGTTGTGTCATGTGAAGAGCCGAGGTTAGATGTGGAGGGGGAAAAAGACAAAATCACCTAGTTTTTATGGGGGAGTGAGATGAAGAACCAATTAGAGAAGAATAAAATACTTCCTTGCTCAGTGGAGGATGTACACATGAAAAAAATCACATTTATTAAACACTTAAACATGCATTGTACTAAACTGTGATTATAGAAAGTGAGGTCCTTCTGATCCTCAAATCATTTGCAATCTAAAAAGAAACAATACCCATGGGACATCAGTGACTGAGAACAGTGTTTTACACTGGGAAGTCACAAGTTAAACAAGGGGGAAGTCATTTGACATGCCTTTCCCAGAGGCCAAGGAATTAATCAATAAACATTATCAGTTGACTTCTATGTGCAGGTTTTATACTAAGCATTGGGGATAAAAAAATGAGGCAAATGATAGGCTCTGCCCTCCGAGAACTTAAATAAGAATAAGGTTAATTTGGTGGTAATAGTTCCAAGGTCGACTGTAGGGAGGAAAATACCCAAAGGGAAGAAACATGCTTTCATTGCCACAAAGCTGAATAGCTCCTCTCCAGCAGGATTTCTGGAGTTCACAGAATGGCAGGGAAAACACTGAAATGAGTGTACCTTGAAATATATATTGAATTTATCCACTAAGGCTAAAAGTTTCATGTTCATACATATATGTAAATGTGTGTGTGCTTATATATATATATATAGATATAAATATACCTATAAATACACATATATGTGCACACAAGGATATATGGAATGCTGTGTTGTACCAGCCCTACATATAGACACATAATACATACATTATATTAAACATAAATGAGCACATTTGTAATTATATATAGTATATGTATACACATATGTATTTGTACATGCATATACTTATATGGATAATCATAGTTATATATTAGTACATATTGTGTTTATAACACATATACATATTTATATATGTACACACAAATTATTTTATTTACATACATATGTATGTAAATAATTTTTCCCCATGTGCAAAAACTACCACATGTTAGGGTTTTTCTTGCCAAATTTGCTGTTATATTAAAGAAATTAATGTTTTGGTTTGCCAAAAAAGTGGCTGCATGTGGATAATCATTTCTCTTGGTTTGGAGGAAGAATCTTATAACTGGTATAGGGATGTCAGAAGTTCTAAAGTTTTTTCTTTGTCCCTTCTTGGAAAAGGAGGGTGCTGTATATTGTTTAATAACTGTCCGCAAGGGATGGTGAGTTTCTGCCATCAAGACAATAATTTCTGATATAGGAGATGGGTGTCTGGCTTGATTATGTGTTTAAAAACATATTTTGGAGGTTTTAGAGCTGATTCCTTTTCAGTGGTGGACCTTTCTGCTTTACCTTACCAATGCCTCTCTTACCAGAATCTTACTTGTCCTGATTTATGAGATAAAGAGAACACAAGACTGGAAGTCAAAAAGCTTGGAGGCTAGTCCACTCTCTGGCTATTAACTAGGTGTGTGAGCCTGGTGGAGTCAAAGGGCAGGTTGATAAAATGGTTTCAAAACTTTTGTCTCTTTTATTTACTTCTCATGCAATTTTGGGCAGATCACTTAATCTCTTTTGTATCCTCAATTTCCTCAGATTTATTTCCTAGATTATTTCCCAAATCCCTTCCATTTCTATGCCATAACCACTGTTCTCTGTTTCCACCATAAACCTTATTGTAGCTGCCCCTGGAGTCTTTACTTTTTTACTTGTTTCTGTATCAGAAGGAATTTCTTCCCATCAGCAGGGCAGTGAAGAGAAGGAAAAAGGAGACTAGATCTGCAACAGAGGAAAGTTGACAGAAGTAATGGGGAAAATAATCTTATTAGTAATATACCTTATGGGTTAAATAGGCATCTGTAAGCCAGCTGGAACTCTAATCACCGTTTATCACAGTTTCTATGGGAAAAATGTATACTTACTTTCAAACAACTGACTCTAAAATGAACTCTTGCAACACAACCCATTTGTGGCTTGGAAAATGCCCATCAGCCTCTGCCTGTACTTTTGACTGGTGCATTGGAGTAAAAGTACATGACTTGCCCATTGTAGTATTTTTCAGAGTTTTTAATAAATAAGGGGGAACATGATGGTGGAAAATAATACCAAAAATTTCTCTCTCTTAGCCCTTACTCACAAATTTTAAAAAGTACAGGTTCTGAGATTGTAAGAGATACTTTCCTTTCCACTCTTTTCAATAGCAATAAACCAATGACAATGGCCTTAGCTATATTAGAGAGCCTCTTTTTGTAGTACTTTCCATGGAATGACTGTATTTCTTTCTGTAGGACTACTACACATTTATTTCTAAGATAATAATAAATTACAAACTAAGGTCTGATTTATTCCAGCACACAAAGAAAAAAATAAAAATAAGAAGCAATTGCTTCTTTTTTATTAGATTATACTTTATTACGAAAGTAATTCTCAAAAGAGTAAAACTTTTTCCATGAGTTTGGAGACAGGGAAGAGTTCCTTCTCTTTCTAGCTCCCCACCTTTTTTTTTTTTTTTTTTGACTTTTAAACTTCACCCTGCTTCTGCTGCTTGTTTTATCCAATGCTCCTTTACTTTCTTATCCTTAGTATTCCTTCCAACTTCCTGGATCTCATGCCTTTCTTCCTACTCTCTTGAACATTGCTGGGCCTGATTTGGGAATTCTTTGATGATATCCACCAGATGTCTTTTCCTCAGTCCTCATCCATTCATTTGGTGGAAGCTTCATCTCAACTCTTCACTTAATCGAAACCATGAATTTCAGATTTTGCTTGAATCTTTTTTTAATGAATGATTTTTTCACTTCCCACCTGGCCCTCCCACTCCAATCACAATTTACAAGGCAATTTTGTATGTAAGGTATTGTCTTTTGGGGCAAAGATACAAAAGAGAAAATTTTTAAAAATAGTTTTTACCTTCACAGAATTTTTCTTCTTCCTAGGAACTCTCTTTAGGTTCCTGTGCTAGAGCACTTGTCCCTAGCTCTGGCTTTGGTCCCATGTGTACATGCATGTCCTATGTCCGGCTCTGAGAATATACCTTCTTTGAATACTTGGAGGCAGCTTCAGCCCTCGTTATGACAGCAAACCCTGTAAAAATTGTACAGACACAAAAAAATCTCTGATTTATAAAATAACATGATACACACTGAACCAAGTGAAGGTATTTTTAGCTACCAGCTGTGCAAGCAATAAGTAAAGGACTTTGGGGAGCTAAAAATGTTTGGGATGTGTCAAGTGGGAGCTGGCAAATACCCTGGGGTGAGAAAAGCTCCAGATCGGCTACATCTGGACCACATTTTAAGGGATGCTATTTTTAGGTTATGCTTTGATACCACCGGTGATCTAAAGGTATTTCCCAGAAAAGGAGAAGGAAGGGTTTGCTAGAACAAGTTGATTCTGAAAGTCTAATCTTTCTCTAAAGCTTTTTTCCCCTCAAATGGAGACTAGCATCTTCTAGGCAGTTTAATTCGTGAACCATAGCTTAGTCTCAATCTCCCTGGAGGATAAATGTGGGGGTCCACATATGAATCTGGAAATATGTTTCAGAATTCCTTCATTTGGTTTGCCATGGAGCTTCCTCCTTCTCCTTGATATCAAGATAGGATTACTTTTTGGCTTTTCTTTATGAAACTTTAAGATCTGGCTGCTTCTAAGTGGTCAGTTTCTATCTGATGGACATTTTATACCTCAAACTAGGGACATCCTATTACCAGACTAAGTAATTGAATAGATTATCAAACAACTTAAATAAGAAAAAAAAATCAAATATCAACTCCTTAGTCTGTTTGTTGCCAATCAATTCTGTTTCTAATTCTCTTCAAAAAGAAGTATGTGTATACTTGTTTATACATACATATACCTGTATAGGGGAATGTAGGTGATGCAGTGAATAGAGAGCCAGCCTTGAACTCAGGAAGAATCACATTTCTAAGTTCAAATCTAGTGTCAGAAATCTAAGTATGTGACTCTGAGCAAGTCAGTGAACACTATTTGCCTCATTTTTCTCATTTATAAAGTATC
Organism: Sarcophilus harrisii; assembly: GCF_902635505.1. Lineage (NCBI taxonomy): Eukaryota > Metazoa > Chordata > Mammalia > Dasyuromorphia > Dasyuridae > Sarcophilus > Sarcophilus harrisii. The sequence continues at coordinate 241,149,505 of NC_045430.1, forward strand.
ACTCTATACTAATCTTTGCCATAAAAAACCTCAAATGGGGTCACAAAGAGTTGGATGTGACTGATACAATTGAACAATAGCAAAATATATTATGTATGTGTGTACACAAATACATATATTTATTTTTGTAATTATAAGGGCTCCTTCCCAGTGTCTGTATACTTATTGGACAGCAATAACAAATAAATATAAATCTTATAACAAATATATATTATCTTTTTAATTAATTGCTTTATTTTTTATAGTTATACAGTGTATTAGATTTTTAAATACAGATTTCTTCATGAATAATGTTGGAAAAGAAAAATCAATAACAAAAGGGAAAAAACATGAGAGAAAAAAAATCAGACAAAATAGATAGCATGTGTTGATTTACATTCAATTTCCACAGTTCTCCTTCTGGATATAGATGGCATTTTGTATCATAAAATTTATGGGATTGTCTTGGTTTACTGAACTGCTGAGAAAAAACAAGTCTTTCGTAGTTGATCATCACACATTCTTGCTATTACTATGTAAAATGTATTCTTGGTTCTGCTTGTTTCTCTCAACATCAGTTCATGTAAATCTTTCCAGGCCTGTGCATCATTTTTAATAGGAAAATATATTTTCCATTACTTTCACATTCAGCCATTCACCAGATGATGGGAATCCAATCCCATTTGGGGATTCCAATTCTTTGCCACCACAAAAAGAGTTGCTACAAACATTTTTTCACATGTAAGTCCTTTTCCATCTTTTATGATTTCTTTGGGATATAGACCTAATAGTATTATTTCTGGGGGAAAATGGTATGCAAAATTTGATAGCCCTGTGGGCATAGTTCCATATTGCTCACCAGAACAGCTGGATCATTTCTCAACTACATCAACAATGTATTAGTGTCCTTGTTTTCCTACATCCCCTCCAATTTTTGTCCTTTTTTCCTGTCATCTTATCCAGTCTGAGGTGGTACTTCAGATTTGTTTTAATTTACATTTCTCCAATCAGTAGTGATTTAGAGTATTTTTTCATATGACTATAGATGGCTTTAATTTCATCGCCTTAAAATTGTCTGTTCATATCCCTTGACCATTTATCAGTTGGGAAATAACTTGTATTATATATATTTGAGACAGTTCTTTATATATTTTAGAAATGAGGCTTTATCAGAAATACTGGCTGTAAAAAATTTTTTTTCCCAGTCTTATACTTCCTTTTTAATCGTATTTGTGTTGATTTTGTTTGTGCAAATCCTTTTTAATTTAATGTATCAAAGTTTGTTCTCCAAAAATCTAATAGGTAAATTATCCCTTGCTCTCTTAATTTGCATATGGAATCACCTTTTATACACAGATCATGTATCCATTTTGACCTTATTTTGGTATGGGGTGTGACATGTAGGTCTATGTTGAATTTCTGACTCATTATTTTCCAGTTCCCCCAGCATTTTTTGTGAAATAATGAGTTCTTAAACCAGAAGCTGGAGTTTGGGGATTTATCAAATACTAGATTACTACAGTCATTAATTATTGTGTCATGTGTATCTAACTTATTTCAACGATCCACCACTCTATTTTTTATCCAGTACCAAATGGTTTTGATGATTGCTGCTTAATAATAAAGTTTTAGGTCTGATACGGCTAGGCTACCATCCTTTGTATTTTTTTCTTCATTAATTCCCTTGATATTCTTGCCCTTTTGTTCTTACAGATGAATTTTGTTATTATTTTTTCTAGCTCTATACAATAATTTTTGGTAGTTTGATTGGTAGATAAGTAGACCAATTTAGGTAGAATTGTCATTTTTTAAAATATTATTTCATCCTCCCTATGAGAAATTAATATTTGACTTCAAGAAAGGGCAGTCTTACTGGGATGAAAGTGGTGTTTAATTCTGCTCAGACAAAATCTGGGAAAGCCAGAGACAGAATCTTAATTAAACTCAATCATCAGCAACTGGGATCTATGGTCCTGGCTCAGTAGTGAAGCAGACCAGTGGGACAATCTCCAGTCAGAAGGCAAATTCTGGGAAATTCTGTTTCTTCAGAAAACAAAATATATTATCAAGCAAAATGCATTCCCACATTGTCCATATCCAAACAATGTATATCTTGTTTTATGTTTTAAGTCAATCACATCTCTGGCAAGAGATGATACAGCATTCATCAAAGTTCTCTAGTCTTTCAGTGTTGTTTTTCTCTAAAATGTTATAATTGTAGGACTTGTTTTCCAAGTTTAGTTCATTTCACTCTACATAATTTTATATAAAGTTCTTTCTATTTCCTGCTCAATTATCATAATTACTCAGATTATAATGATTCTTTTTAGCATCATTATGTCTGGTTTCTACCTTTGTTCCAAATAAAATTTGAGCTGGGGCAGCATTTTTTTTTCCACTGTGTAAGCTTATTCTGGCCCAAGGTCAATAACACTAGAGAAAATTCTTAACCAAATATAAGAACTTTAGAGGAAAATCATTATTGCTTTTCTGCTGTGTCTCTAGCAAGCTCTGAAAACTAAGAGAAAAGCTAATAGACTAATGCCTTTAAGCTATACATTTAACTGAGGTCTTTTAATTAATAGACATTTAGTGCCAGTTGAAAACTTGGAGGTGATCATTTGAAAAATTGATGCTTCTCACCTTCATCTTCCACAAGTACCCTGAGTCACAAAACTTTTGCTGACTGTTCCATTTCACATTCATACCTTATGACATAAGGGCTTTAAAAATCATTGATTTCCTAGGGAAAGACATTCAATTTTCAGAACTGAAAATGTTTTGAGTTTTCTCCCCCTTCCTTCTCTCCATTTTAATGTAATTGTGCAGGTAATTTGTTCTCTGTGCCTTAGTTTCTTTATCTATAAAACAAGGGATTAGAGTAAATTAATGTATTTTACTCCAAGTATACTTTAGACATCCAAATTCTTATGGACCAATCTCAGCTTGTTTAGCAGCTTATGGAGTAGAATCTCAGGGCTAAGGAGAAAAAGGAGGAATAACAAAATTTCTGGACAGGGAGAGGAAATTATTTATCATTGTTACTTATTGTAAGACAAGGAATTTTGATTATAAAAGATTGAGCCAACTGATGACAATTTTTCTAGGACTAATAATTGGAAAAAAACGAATTTGAAGGCTATGCATTCCCTTGCAGATCTAGAAATTTTTCTGATATTATAAATTCTCAGAAGAGATTGTATTAATCTTTTCTTGATATGACCCGCTTTGATGTTCTAGAGTTAGAAAGTTTTGCTGAGATTTTAATTTCTTTATTTTATAACATTTCCTTTATATCACTGTCATTTTCCAGCATATCCTTTTCCCTATCTAGAGAGCCATCCTTTATAGCAAAGAATAAAAGCTCTTTCTCTGTGTATGTGTATGTTTTTAGGAAAGTCAGCAAAACTAATCAGAACATGAACCATATCAAAGAATGTATGCAATGTTTTGAGAACATAAATGCTATTGATTTTTCAACAAACATGCTTACTGAAATAATTTATAGTTTGAAACAAAGAACAAAACATTAGAAGATTGGGTTGATATAGATCATGTACTCAGAGCTGGAAGGTACCTTAAATGCAATCTGATCTAACCTCCTCATTTTAAAGAAGTGGACACTGAGATCCAGAATAATTGATTTATCCAGTTGAGGTCACATGAGTCATGTAATCTCTCTCTCAGTATGTGTGTGTGTATTTATACACAAATACATATATATTATATATAACATATTCCATATTTAATATATTCAAATATAATTTATATATATAATATATAATATTATAATTATACATAATAATATATATAATGCATTACTCTATATTGTAAGGAAATGTGTTTAAGATAGTCTTTGTAATTTATCATATTTATTTCAGGAAAAATTATTTCTTGGTCTCAGAACCAGGAAAACATATAGCTCCAAAGTGGATTATAACTTTTTGATGACTAGGAATTTTTCAGTTGCAAATATTACTAGCTATCATTTCTATGGGCTTTTGTAAAAAAGACTTTGCATTAGACATGGATAGCGTTTTTAAGTTAAATTCAGTGAAGCTTGGAGTGTACATATAATGATTTTTTTTCAAAGTATGAATTTCTTTCACTTGTTATTCTTTACAGGATTTCTTGGGCAGCTCAGAAAACCTAGTGTCTGAGATTCAGTATCCACTGGGAATGAATTCAGTTTGTAATAAAATTGAGCAATGTCTTAAATTTTTCAGATTTTTTTCTCCTGTCATACCACAAAGAACATAAGTTCTTAGATTACTTTGGAAAAGTTCTCCTGAAAAAGAGGCTTGATTGGATTGTCTACTTGGGAAGCAGTGAAACAATTAAGTGATCTGAAGATAATTGAACAGTTATATTATGATCTGTAATACTTGAATGTAATACTTGAAATGTATGTGTGTCCCAGTGTCTGACTTCATTAAGGTAGACAGTTAAATCTTTGACAGTGTTAAAAATGACTGAACTTGTTCGTCTCTAAGATAGATGGATAGTTGGGGAGAAATATACCTTTAAAAATCAGGACTACTTTCTTTCTAGCTGAAATGGCATTTAGATATAAATCTAAGCTTATGACTCCCAGAAAATACCCCTGACTATACTTGAAACAGCCTTCAAATTATTTCTTGTGAATTATCTTTATGATGCATGCATTGAACTTCCATTAACACTAATGAGAATTATTGCATGTGTATGCATGGATGAGAGGTAACTTTATTTTATGGTGGGCTTAAGCGGAGAGGGAGAGGTAAATGCCCTGGATTTCATGACCTTTTATGGAATATTCACTAGAGCATTCAACATGAAAGGGACAAAGTTGTCACCTGGTCTCTCAGCATTACAGAAGGGTCCCTGCATTCACCATATGTGCATAATATTACACACCTAACAATAAGGCTTTGGGTTGATGAAATAACATAATATTGTACATTCTAGTAACATATTGTAGATTTTTTATCTCAGCAAGGCAATGGCATTGATTTGGAGACATATCAATAGCCACTTCTACCCAATGCCAGTCACTTCTTTGATTTTTGATCACTAATTTAGGAATTCAACAATTACTAATTTAAGAGATTCTGTGTCATCTCTTAGTTTTGTCACTGGATTGAGTGTTTTATTGGCACATTTTGCCTCAGCAAATCAGTTCTATTATACTCCCTAGTGAGAAATACATGTAGAGTATAAATCATGCTTGTGTAGGATGTTTCCTTGCCTTTGGGGTTTACTTTACTGGGATGAAAAGAATCCTTTCATCCAGAATGGAAAAAACCAAGAAATGAAGACTGAGGATATTACTAGGTGCATGCTAATTAAGAAGGTAGTAGAGTGCTAGATTGAGAGTTGGAATTAAAATAAGGGGGCATGGATTTAAACCCTGTCTGTGATTGTTGTTCAGTTAGTCATATCTGACTTGATAGGACCGCACATATTTTGTCATGGGATTTTCTTGACAAAGAAACTGGAGTTGTTTGCCACTTTCTTCTTCAGTGTGTCCTGATTTTTCAGATGGGGAGTTGAAACAAGTTAAATGGCTTATCCAGGCTCAAACAAGTAATAAATGTCTCATGTTAAATTGGAACTCAGATCTTCTGACTCCAGGTCTGATGTTCTACCTATTGCACTATCTAGTTGTCTCTTGCCTCTGATATCTAGGTGCTGTGTCACTTAACCTATTAACAGATTTTTAGGGAACTTTCTAGGAAGTAGAAAAAAAATATTGGACTTAGTACCTGGGCTTGAATACTAGTTTTGTCATTTTCTGCTTGTGGAACCTTGAAAAAAAAGTGTCAATTAGTAAAAAAAAATATTTTGTTGGCTTGAGTAACTCCCTACAAAAACAATTGCTACCTAACTAGCTGGATCACTGAACTGGATAACAATGAGAAGGTCACCGGATAATAAATCTATAGTGGGAAGGGACTTCAGAAATCACGTAATCCATCTACATCCAGAGAGAAAACTCTCAAGACTGAATGTGAATCGAAGAATAGTGTTTTCACCTTTTCATGTTGTTGATGTTTATTTGCTTGCTTCTTTTTCTTTTCTCATTTTTTAACCTTTTAATATGATTCTTTTACTCAGTATGACAAATATGGAAAAATATTTAGAAGAATTAAAACACTTAACCTATACCACATTGCCTGCTATCTTGGAGAAGAGGAGGAGAGGGAGAAAAATCCAGAACACAGGGTTTTGCAAAGGTGAATGTTGAAAACTATCTTTGAATGTATTTGCATTATCATTAAAAAAAGAAGAAGCAGAAATTAAAACTATGGAGAGTATAGAGATCAACAAGAGAGTAAATACAAAGGACAAGAGAGTTAAAAACAAAAATGTATGACACTTGTACTGTACAGAAGGACTTCTTTAATTTTTCCACTTGTTACCCCTTTTCATCTGAGAAAATTTTATGTGTCCCCAGAAATGTAAAATAGGTATAAAAATAAAATATTTAATGATAATAAATTATAATTTTACAACATCCCCATCTTCAGATATGAGACTAGGTGGGGTTGTAACTCACAGTTTAAAAAGCTGGGCTTTAAAGGATCTGGAGTAGAATGAAGAGCTATCAGAAAGAACAAAGAGGAGTAGTCAGAGAGGGAGGACACATGGCTTCATCAAAATTAAGGAAGAAGAGAGACTTGAGAAAAATCAGGCCATTAATAACGTCATGTTCTATTGATGGATCAGAGAGGATGTGAACTGAAATAGAATTGATGATTAAGAGATTAATAGTAACCTTTGAGAAAAGTTTCCCTAGAATGGTGGAGAAGGAAAAATCATCAAGAAACTTTTTTTCTTTTTCCTTCCCTTCCATTTTGATATATAATAAATAAAAATCAAGATTGAGTATTTTTATTTGAAAATTATATTTTAGAATGAATATATGTTTCATTTTGTTCATTCTCTTTGAATGTAAAATTCTTGGAATCCATTTTATCTGGTAGGAAAGAAAGAGAGAAAAATTTATAAGCATAAGAATATTTTTAAATTATAAATTAAGAAGGGGCAGCTAGGTGGTACAGTGAACAGAGCACCAGCCCTGAAGTCAGGAAGATCTGAGTTCAAATCTGACCTCAGACACTTAACAATTCCTAGCTATGTGACCCTGGGCAAGTCACTTAGTCCCAATTGCCTCAGCAAAAATAAGAAGTTACGTAATAGCACGTAGTTTCTTTTCTTATAACACTGTTAGATTACTTTTACATGGGCTATTTTACTAATTTGCCCAGGCAGGTTGAGTTTCCCTAAGACTTCTCCAGGTTTAAATTGTGAATGTCCCAATCAAAACTTGAAGGGTGTGTAAAGGGTACATTTGGACCAATCAGACTTTTCCTCCTTTTATAAACTGCAAGTGCAGATCACTCACAAAAATGAAAAGATTACTTTTTCTTTTGTTAGCCATTGTTACCAAGTCCAATCCGATGAACTGGGGGCAATCAATTAATCACCCTTTCCCCCATGAACCTCCTTATAAACTCCCTACTACATTTAATTTTAATCATACCAATTCAACACTAATCATTGCTCCATTCTTGCTCTCTGGTGATCATACTTCTCCATAAGGTCTTCTTTGTATTTAAAGTCCCCCTTGAATCCGGTCCCCCTCGAATCCCCTAGCCTGTTTTATTTTACATTTAATTATATATTACATGCGTATTGTTCAGGGCAAAGAAAAGCCTTTGGTTGAAAAGACGATGGACTTTTAAAATGGTCCAGTCTATCCTCATGGGAAGCCAAGGAAATAATAGTTGACTATGTATGGTTCCATTTGTAGGTACAGGGATGTTTATTATATTATCTATATTTTTATTTCCAAAATTATTTTCATTCTCTTTCAAGTTTCTTCATTATTTTGTGCCTTTTTATATTCACCCTGGAATCTGCTGCGACATTGACTCCAGCCAAGCTCATTTATAGGGACAATATTAACCTGCATTGATCCAGAGTCATGTAACATTTAAAAGGCAATAATGTTCATTAATGGCATCCTCTCCTGAGGATCAGAATGACAGTTTCATAAGTAAATTCATGGATCTGATTTGTCATGAATACTGATATAATCTCTGGCTATTATATTTTCCTGACTGAAAAAACACAGCCAGAGGTGGAAGGACCTAGGAGACTTAACAGAAAAAATATTATAGTAAAATGTATAGTATTTTAGGGCAGAGATTATTTGATTTTGTCTCTATACTATTTGTATATTGTAGGCACTTAATAAATGCTTCTTGAGATGAACAAAAAGAAAGATTTCTTGTGTTATATTCACTGTTTCAGGGAACGTTCCTGAAGTTGATGAACATCCTCTGAAAATACATAAAAATGATATCCTTTAAGTTTTTGTAGTTTAAGAAAATTCACTCAAGACTTCCTTACTATTGATTTTAAAAAATCCCATTGGCTTTCTGTCTGCTCAGCTCTCTGAAAACTTACCTGCATGCTGCATGCTCTATTACCTTGTTCTCAGTAGGATGTTGCTGCTTTAACACCTGTCACTTCTGCAAGAACCCAAAGTACTGCCAATGAGGGTCAGTAGTGAAAAGGTTTCTGATAGGACTCGGTATCTGCAGTCTCATTTCTCACTGTTCACCAAGCAATTATCATATGATTTTTAGTCATCAGTGACTTGGATGAGATTCAGAATTTTCTGATGTATGATATCTTAAATGGCTCAGTCAGTAAGCATTTATTAAACATGTACTATATTCTGATCTCATTATTCAATATGTCTTCTTTAGTCTTCTTCAATTCAGCCAAACTGGTTTTCTCTCCTTCCTTATTCAGGAACCTGTCTCTTTTCTCCATATCTTTTTAATGACCATCTGCAATACAGGTTGTACTTCTTCCTTTCTTCCACTTTAGAGTTTCTATTTTCCTTCAAGATGTAATTCAGAATCCATCTTCTGCAGAAACTACTGGTTTCTTCCTTCTTGACGTGTATTGGAGCCAGTTCATACTATCTTCTGAGAGGTCAATTTTTAGTATGAACATTAACATCTAGAAAATCTATAAATACAACAATTATTATTATTATTTATTGTCTGGACTAATAGTTTAAAACAAATATAAACAGTAGTATATCAGGATCCCTGTAGACCGCACACTGACTTAGACAACCATATATTTACATTATCTATGTTCTATTTTATTTTTATCTACTTTGATAAACATTTCCCAATTTCATTTTGATTTCTATCTGCTGCAGTGGGGTGTATTATGAGCCATATAAAGGATGCCTGCTTATGATTGAGCTATCAGTTTTAACCTTAAGAAAATGATAGAGAAACTGGTGATTAATCAGATTAAATACAAAAAGTATATTCTAGTTTTTCCAACTATGCTCCTACCTCCCATAATACCTTGTAACTACTTTGTCTATGTATAACATATTTTTTAATTTTATATTTCTGCTATTTATATTTATTTAGTATATATTTGGATATATTATACATGTGTATATTTTATTTGAATATATGTAGTTATATATATATATTAACGTATTATATGTGTGTATATTATTTGCTTATTGCAACATACCTTCCCCCCTGTTAGAATATTAAACTCATTGATCATAAGAAAAGAGAGGATCCATGTGGGCAAAACTGTATGTAACAGCACTTTTTGTAGTGGCAAGGGATTGTAAACTGAGTGGATGCCCATCAATTGTGGAATAACTAGCATCAGTTTATACAAGTCTTTCCAGTTGTTATTTCAGAAATCTGCCTGCTAATTATTTTTTGTTCTATTTGTTATATTCTATTAAATTCATATACCATAGTTTATTCAGCCATTCCCTAACTGAAAGGCATCTCCTCAATTTCCAATATTTTGTCACCATGAAAAGGGCGATAATAAGTATTTTTGTACATGTAGATCCTTTCCCCTTTTTTATGATCTCTTTGAAACACAGACTAATAGTGCTATTGCTTAATCAAAGGGTATGTGCAGTTTGATCACCCTTTAGGTTTGGTTCCAAATTGTCGTCCAGGAATGGTTGGATCAGTGGCAGAACCAAGGTGATAGAGAATAGACAGGCTTTTGTCTGAGCTCTTCCTGGCTTCCCTCAGAATCAATACCACATCAAGCCTCTGAATGGATTTTGGAGGGAGAGAACGCACAAATATTCGGAGTATAACAAATTTCCAGCAGAAGATATTTTGGAAGAACTTCAGAAAAGGTCTGTCTCAATCAGGCAGAGTGGAATGGGGGGAGACGGGCAGGGTAGAGAGGTCTCCAGCATGAGGAAATCTGGTGGGAGACTTAGCCAAAGTACAGTAGCATTGGCTACTCTGTCCTGCTTCAGGAGCCCAGAGGATCAGCAGAATAGCTGTGAGAGCTCCAATGAAACTACAAAAGAGTGTGAGCCCCTGAACCCCAAAATAACAAACTGGACTTGGCCACACCTGCCCAGCACGAGAAGGAAACCTATAGCACCAGTCCTGGGCAACATGAAGCCACTGTCACTTGTAGAGGGAGCTTAGGACAATCTCCCCTTTGCCCTGAAAGCAGACCACAACCTTTAAAAATGAACAAAAAGTAAAAAAAAAAAAAAAAAAAAAAAAAAAAAAAAAAAAAAAAAAAAAAAAAAAAAAAAAAGCTCTGAGCATAGACTATAGATAGCTATTGTGGAGACATGGAAGAATTGACCTCCAACCCTGAGCACACTACAGGCAAAATATCTCAAAATGAAGCCTCAAGGGATGATAGGAGTTGTTCTCCAAGGCAAAAGGTTTTCTTGGAAGAATTCAAAAAAGGATAGTTTTAAAATAATAGCTTCTAATTACCATATATATGTCATATATATGCAAAAACAATTTTTAACATTCCCTCTTTACAAAACCTCGTGTTTCAATTTTTTCTCCCTCCCTTCCTCCCACCACCTCTCCTAGAGAGCAAGCAATCTCTTGCTCTCTACGTGTTAAATATGTTAAACATGTGCAGTTCTTCTATGCATATTTCCACATTTATCATGCTGCACAAGAAAATCAGATCAAAAAGGAAAAAATTGAGAAAGAAAACAAAAAGCAAGCAAACAACAACAAAAAAGTGAAAATACTATGTTGTGATCCACATCAGTTTATATAGTTCTCTCTCTAGATGCAGATGGCTCTCTCCACCATAAGTCTATTGGAATTGGTCTGAATCACCTCATTGTTGAAAAGAGTCACGTCCATCTGAATTGATCATCATATAATCTTGTTGTTGCTCTGTAAAATGTTCTCTTGGTTCAACTCACTTCAGTTAACATCAGTTTATGTAAATATCTCCAAGTCTTTCTGAAGTCATCCTTCTCATCATTTGTTAGAGAACAATAGTATTCCATAACTTGCCATGACTTATTCAGCCATTCCCCAACTGATGGGCACCCACTCAGTTTCTAGTTTCTTGCTACTTCAAAAAGGGCTGTCCCAAATATTTGTGTCCATGTGGGTCCTTTTTCCTTTTTTATGATCTCTTGAGATACAGGCCCAATAGAGACACTGCTGGATCAAAGGATATTAACAGTCAATGATTTTAAAGAGAGTTAGAAGAAAAATATAGAAAGGAATTGAGAGCATTGAAATTGTCTGAAGAAATCATCTTTAAAATAGAGTTGGTGAAATGGAAAAAAAGAAAATAACTTTTTGAAAAACAGAATGGGTGAAATGGAAATTGAGAACAACTCCTTAAAAAATACAATTGCTGAAATGGAAAAAAAAATCCAATATACAACTCATACTAAAGTTCAGTTGGCTAAATACAAAAAGAGGTAAAAAAAGAGAACTGAAGAAAACAATTCACTAAAAATTAGAATTGAACGAATGGAAGTGAATGACTCAGTGAGATATTAAGAATCAGTCAGCCAAAACAAAAAAAAAAATGAAAAAAATAAAAGAAAATGTAAAGCACCTCATTAGAAAACAACTGAAATGAAAAATAGATCTAGGAGAGGCAATCTAAGAATTATTGAACTACTTGAAAGCCCTGATGAAAAACAGATCCTAGACAATATCTTTCCAGAAATAATCAAAGAAAATTTCCCTGATGTCCTAGAACCAGAAGGTAAAATAGCCATTAAAAGAATCCATTGATTACCTCCCAAGAGACCACAGGATGAAAACTCCAAGGAATATTGTAGCTGAACTCCAGAATTATCAGATCAAGGAAAAAATACTGAAAGCAAACAGAAAAAAGCAATTCAAATATTGAGGAGCCACAATCAGGATTACCCACGACTTAGCAGCTTCCACTTTAAAGAATCGAAGGTTCTGGAACTTTATTGGAGGGCAAAGGAACTCGAACTACAGCCAAGAATCAACTACAGCAAAATTAAGCATTATATTTTAGGGGAAAAGATGGACATTCCATGAAATAGGGAAATTTTCATTTATTTTTGATGAAAATACAAGAAAATTTGATCTTCAAATACAGAACTCAAGAGAAGCATAAAAAGGTAAAAAGAGAAGAAAAAATCTATGTCTTTTAAAAGCTTAAAATGTTTACCTCTGTACATAGGAAGATATGTTTAACTCTTGAGAATTATATCTTTCTTAGAGATTTATTTAGATAGTGTAAGTATAATTTGACTTTATTTCAATGATATAAAAAAGAAATGGAACAAAATAGGGTTTGGAATTATCTGGAAGAAGAGGAAAAGGAAGGTAAGCTGGGATAAATTACATAACATGAAGAGGCAAAAAAGCTCTATTCCAATTGAGGAGAAGAAGGGCAGGAAATGAGTATTGTATCTCATCAGATTTAGCTCAAACAGAGAATATCATACATATTTAGTTTCATAAAGGAACTTGTCTCATCTAATAGGGAAATAGGAGAAGAAAGGGAAAAGGAACAAGGGAAGCTAATAGAAGGGAGAATATAAGTAGAAGGGGAAAGAATAAGAAAGGGAGCAAGGACTATAAAAGGGGAGAGCAAATTGAGGGAAGTGGTGGTTACAAAAAACACTGGGGAGGAGGAAAAGCAGGAAAGGAAAGAGAAAAGTACAACTTGGGAAAAACAAGATGACAGGAAATAGTAATTTTAACTGAGAATGTGAATGGGATGAACTCTCCCATAAAATGAAAGTGGATAACAGACTATTTTAAAAGTCAAAATCCTACAATATGTCGTTTACAGAATGTTTGGGTTAGTTTACAACTCTACCAATAGTGGATTAGGGTTCCAAATTCCCCACATCCTTTCCAATATTTATGACTTTCCTTTTTTGTTAATATTGATTAATCTGATATGTGAGAGTTATTATCTGAGTTGTTTTGCATTTCTCTCAAAATGTTTTGGAGCACTTCTTCATATATCTATAAATAGTTATGATTTCTTCTTCTGAAACTGCCTGTTCATATGCTGTGATCATTTATTAATTGGGAAATGGCTTGTAGTCTTATAAATTTGACTCTGTTCTTTATATGTTTGGGAAACATATCAGAAGTACTTCCTGTAAAGATTGTGTCCCAGTTTTCTTTCCTCCTAATTTTGGCTGCATTGATTTGGTTTGCACAAAAGCCTTTTAATTGAATGTAATAATAATTATCTATTTTGCAATTTTATAATCCCCATTGTATCTTGCTTGATTATGAATTTTCCACCTTCCTATAGATTTAACAGGTAGATATTTCTTGCTCCTCTAACTTGTGTATGCCATCAATTTTTATGTCTAAATCATGTATCTATTTTGACTTTATCGTGGAATACAATATGAGATGCTGGACTCTACCTTATTTGTGACTTGTTGTTTTCCAGTTTTCCTCTTCATTTTAAATCAAATAATGAATCTTTATCCCATAAGCCAGGATCATTGGGTTTTTCAAATATTAGGTTACTATGATCATTGTACACTGTGTCTTGTGTACCAAGACAATTCTACTGATCCACTATTCTATTTCTTAACCAGGATCAGATAATTTTGATGATTACAACTTTATAATATTGTTTGAGATCTGGTATTGCTAGGTTATCTTCCTTTGTGTTTTTATTTAAAATTGTTTTATAAGGTTTCAAGGTAGAAGAAATAACTGTTCTCTCCTTGGTCCTCTTCATTATTGTTCTTGAGTCTCATATAATACCATAAACATGACAAATTATCAACTACTTGTTTTATTGATAATAGTGGATAGAGATGATGATAGATAAATTTTGAGATCCTTTTTTTTCCCTTCCAAATAAGATCCAAAAGATCAAATGGTCACAAAGATACTAAATGTCAGAGACAAAATTCATAGCCCAAGGCTTTTTAAACTGCAGTTCCATCCCCTTATACACTTTGCCTTGATAGTAAAACAAGTAGCTTTCCAAAAATTGACATTTTCTTTTTTGCTGAGGCAATTGGAGTTAAGTGACTTGCCCAGGGTCACACAGCTAAGAAGTGTTAAGTGTCTGAGACCAGATTTGAACTCAGGTCCTCCTGACTTCAGGACAGGTACTCTATTCACTGTGCTACCTAGCTAACCCCAAAATTTACATTTTAAAGCTATTTCTTGTTTCTAGAAGTTGAAAAAGTCATCTTTCCATTTCTAGTTTCCTTAGTCTGCCCTTGGTACCTTCTGTAAAGTATTATAACTATAATACCTCATGAATTGACACTGGGCTAAACAATCAGAACCAGGAATACATTTTATACAATAATAGCAAGGATGTGTAATGATCAACTCTGAAAGACTTGGTTATTATCAGTAGTTTATTGATCCAAAGAGATCCCTGACTTTGGACAGAAAATGACAATTGCATCCAGAAAAAGAATTAAGGAGACTGTAAATCAATACATGTTATGTTCACTTCTTTTTTGTTTTTTTGTTTTTTATCTCACCTATGGTTTTCCTTTTTGTTCTGATTTTTCTCTCCCAATATAACTCAAAAAGCAATATGTACTAAAAATAAATGAACTTACTACAAAAAAATCCATAATGAAATAGCCATATATATGTCCATATAATGAAAGATTAATTAGACTATCTATGACTTTATTTTTTTCTTCATTGAGTCACAGAAGAGTTATCAGTATTTTCTATAATTTCAAGACATTAGTATGTGACCACAGTCATCCTGAGGAAATGGCAGAAAAAATCCAAGATTCTGGGCCTAATTCAGAAAATACACACACACACACACACACATACACACGCCCACCAATTGCATTGGTAATGAAGTATATATTTTACCAAATGAAAGAAAAAGGTCATCTACAAAGTATAGTATTTTCACTTTTTTGTTGTTGATGTTTGTTTCTTTGTTTTTTTTTTTCTTTCAGGTTTTCATTTTTCCCTTTTCATCCACTTTTATGCAGCATGACAAATATAAAAATATGTTTAGAAGAATTGCATATGTTTAACATATCAGATTGAATTCTGCCTTGGGGAGTGGAGGGAGAGAGAGAAGAAGAATATAAAAAAAAATTAAAAAGACCATCTACCCTTTTGAACCATGTCAGAAAGGACCTTGGAGAGTATAACACAAAAACATTTGGTTGTTGGTACTCAGGTCTTTCATTACCCTAACTTCAGTCTATCCCTTTATATATATATATATATATATATATATGTACACCACCTTTTAACTATAAAAAGTTAAGATTAGGCTGATCTTATGGCACAAGTTTACAATTTTGATAATTATATTCAATTTCTGTCTTTTTGTTCTAATTTTCCCTAGGTTTCCTATATATGGAAGCTAATGGTGATCAATGTTTTCCACTAAGAAAATGAGTTTGGATGTGATAATTTTTGGTTTTTTAATTCATGTTATTATGTTAGAATATTTATTTTGCCTTTCTTTTAAGATCCCTTTTGTAGATTTTAGAAAATATTTTGAAGGCTTATTCTACTGTACTCATTTCTTATGAAAGGAATGGTTTTTACATTCAAATGATATGCAGCATAATTTGTACTGCAAAATGTTTCTGAAAGACAATTTATATGGCCATGGTGGAATGGCATATGTAGATAAACAAAATGGCCATCAGGTATTCACCAGCTGCACTTAGCTCAAAGATTTTTATAAATGCCAATTAATGCAAATGTAAGCAATTCCTACTCTTTTTAACATATTTCAAAATAACTTTTTAAATGACTGAATCTTCAACAAACTGTCCACTATTGCAAGTTCAAAATCTCTAAACATTAAGACTGATTATCTTTGATCTTTGTGTAGATTTCCCATTATTTACTTCGGTACCCAGCTGGCTGTGGGCGGAATCTCATTCCTGGAAATTCATGTCCTGAAAAGCAATGCTTTGGGGAATTATCATTTAGCTCTACAGCCACGGTGTTTCCAGCTCTGAAATGTCATTTGGAGAAGTAACTGAGTGCAGAGGCTAGAAATATTACCATAGCTTGGCAGGGCTGCATAAAGCCCAATTCTCAAATTGATTGGTTCTTGGAATTTCCAATGACTTTAGCATGGGTTTTGCAGGTGGAATCATTGATGGTTTTGGCAAAATGCCATGTCTTTTCTAATACAATTATTGTTATTGATATCATTGATATATATTCATCCTCTTCTAGAGCTCCTCACACAACAAATTACTGGCAAGGGTCCAGGCTGAAACACTACTTAGCTGTAATTTTAAAGAGAAAACATATTTGGGTAATAGCAATTTTGCAGTAAAGTTAGGAAGGCAAAGAGCAGAAGAGAAAAGATTGTAGTTCAGAAGCAACAGAATATATTTTTCATATTTCTGAAGTTTGTATCTTTAATATGTAGCAACAGTATTTTGTGCATGGCACATAGTGGCACTTAATAAATGCGAGGGAACTGACTAGTATTGATTAACTGAACCATATTTTCAGCAAGCATTTATTAAGATTTCCTTTGTTCCAGGCATTGCTCTAAATGCTAGGAAATACAAAGAAAGGCAAAAACAGTCTCTGTTGTCAAAAAGCTTACAGTTTAATGGGGAAGACAATATATAAATAAATGGGTACCCATAAATATATGTCATGGAAGATAATTTTTATAGAAAAAGTCATAGCTGTTACTCTGCTTATTTGGATTTAGTGGGTGATGGAGAATGTCCAATAAGTATTGTTGATCTTAAATTGTGTATTAGATTATTACTTCTCTGTCATGAGGTCAGCCACATTTGTCAGGATCAGTTCTCTGGAATCATGGTTGATTTTAAATCATAATTATTATCTCTTAAAATTATTCATTTTATAATTAACATTTGAAATTATTCAGCTCTCTTCATTTTGCAGCAGTTCATACATCTTTCCATGTTTCTGAAACATTTTCCCCATTTCTTATAACATGGTGTTATCTCATCACATTCATATCCCACAATTTGTTCATCTATTCTTCAGTTAAATGGCATCCTTTAGTTTCCTTTTTCTGCTACAACAGAAAGTTCTACTATAAATATTTTGTACTTATAGAATCTTTTCATCTTTCTTTGATTTCATTTGGGTAGTAGTAAAGTTGGCTCATTATTTAGGAGCATATTGTGCATAATTCTAAATTGCTTTCCAGAATGATTGGACCCATTTACAGATCCACTTACAAGTGCCAGTTTTCCTATAGCTTTCCAACATTTGTCATTTTTTGACAATCTGATGGGTATGTTTCACTAGACTCTTCTTAGATGATATAAGACTCTCTCCCACTCTCCTTATCTTCTTCCCTTCCTTTCTTCCTCTGTCCCTCTTTCCATAAAGATTTTGGAAGGACATGGGAAGAAAAACAAAAAAAAATGCTTAATAATTGAAAAAAATCATTTTAGCTAATGATTGAGATAAAGTAATGGATGGGGAAAAGAATCAATTTATTTTTAGAATTCTGAGTACAAGAGTATTTAAAGTACAAATCTAACAAGAAAAATGCTGTCTCTTTTGAAAAGTCCAGAATGTGTTTTGGAATTTAATTGTTTAAAGATCTGTTTTTAATTTCAATCTAACTGCTTTATTAAAATGAATAAGAATTGATTTTTTTCCAGAAGGGCCAGACAAAGGTAATTTGTCTGTCTCAATAGCCATTTCAAGCAAAATGGGAATGTGGATCGTTTCAGATGATCACCCTCCTTCACTCTTGCTTAGTACATTGCTATTAAACTAATAGGAGTATAGGAAACTAGACTTGAAATACATCAGACAGAAGTTATATTTGCCAAGCTGTAATGTGATTACCCCTCCCCACCTTCATGGAGAAGCTCTGTAAGCTTATTTTAAAAATTCACATTTTTCCCCTTAAAAGATAGCTAGAGTTGTTTTCTATAAACAGTGGTTGTCTGTATTTTGCTCAAGGAATAAACCTGCAGATCAGCAGAGTTCTCCTGAAAAGGTAATATATTTTATTTCCTTATTTCCCTAGTATAATCAACCAACCCAAAATATGCATTGTCACTGTACTAAGTGGGTTCCTGGTAACAAATTGCTAGGGCCAACACAAAAGCAGCAGGTAACTAACTATTGCTAAGTAGAAAATGATTTGTCACTGGGAGAGATTATACAGTGACTAAATTGGTAGAGATTGGGGGGAAAAAACACCACACAGGATTTTACTGCTGCAATCTACTTCCTAGTTCCAATCTATTCTAAACCCCTTGTCTGAAAAATATCACATGAGCCAATAAGATGTTGGAATCTTCCCCATATGATGAACTGAAGGATAACCAGGTTAAGAGAGTTAACAGCGATAGTTTAGCCCCTTCAAAGCTCACTGTTGAAAATGTGATACACTCTGGAAGTGCTGGTGTCTCTTCTCTGGGCCTAAGTATGAGTTCAAGGTCCACCATTATCACTGATAGTTGGTCCTGTTCAGAGTTCCTGGACCTCAGTGCCTGATTTTGGTTTACCATTGTTCAATAGTTCCTGATTGGACAATAGTTGCCTGTAGGTTGAATTTGTGATGTTGTGCTGGGAATTTGACATTCTGTGTTTTTTATCTCTCCCCTGATCACTATTTGACTCACATCTTAGGTCATAGTTGGAATAATTACAGGAGGAGCTGAGTTTGCTGTACTGTTTCCTCCTATATTAAGATCTTAGGCTGATCTCCCAGTTAGTCTCTCATGACTTTGTATCTTCTTACATGTCATGATAGAATAAGGAATATTTTCCAAGGACTCCACATACTTTAGTCATCTGAGAATTAGCCTGATTTAAACATTTTGAAAGATAGATTGGACTGTTCATCAAAAGCACACAATATCCAGACTAATAAAAGTTTGCTTTTTATGAAGAATTTAAAAAAAATACATGTCACATACTAATATATTTTAAATCTGAAGTTTTTATTCCTTTTTCTCACCTAAGAGTATTTTATTTTTTCCATTTACACTTAAAGAGAGTTTTCAATATTGATTTTTGTGAGATTTTGAGTTCCAAATTTTCCAGGTTTTTCTGAAATCTGCCTGTTCATCATTTCTTAAAGAAAAACAGTATTCCATTACTTACATTTACTCCAGCTTATTCAACCATTCCCCAATTGATGGATATTCCCTCAATTGCCAATTCCTTGCCATCATAAAAAGAGCTGCAACCAATTATTTTTGTGTGTATGAATCCTTTCCCCTTGCAGTTTGCATTTCTTTTGAGTTACTTCAATTCTGCTTTACTCTTAAAGCACAGCAGCCTCTCTGATGAGGGAATGCCATGCTGGGTGGTTCTGTGCCATTGTCTCCCATTGTCATGTATTCAATTCTAAAGTTCTTTTTTATTATTATTAAAACTTTTTCTTTTCAAAGCATATACATGGATAATTTTTCAATATTGATCCTTGCATAGCCTTGTGTTCCAAATTTTCCCCTCCTTCCCCACATCCCTTTCCTAGATGGCAAGTAATCCAAAATATGTTATACATGTTAAAATATGTTAAATCCAATATGTGTAAACATATTTATACAATTCTCTTGTTGCACAAGAAAAGTCAGATCAAAAAGGAAAGAAAATGAATAAAAAATGCAAGTGAACAACAACTTAAAGAGTGAAAGTTGCTATGTTGTGATTCACCCTGAGTTTCTATAGTCATTTCTCTAGGTGTAGATAACTCTCTTCATCACTAGATCATTGGAACTAGCCTCAATCATCCCCTTGTTGGAAAGAGTCACATTCATCAGAATTGATCCTTGTATAGTCTTCTTGCTTTTGTGTATAATGATCTCCTGGTTCTGCTCATTTCACTCAGCATCAGTTCATGTAAGTGTCTCCAGGCCTCTCTGAAATCATCCTGCTGGTCGTTTCCTACAGAACAATAGTATTCCATAACATTCATATCCTATAACTTATTCAGCCATTCTCCAATTGATGGGCATCCACTCACTTTCCAGTTTCTTGCCACTACGAAAAAGGCTGCCACAAACATTTTTGTACACATGGGTCCCTTTCCCTTCTTTATGATCTCTTCGAGATACAGACTCAGTAGAAACATAGCTGGATCAAAGTTTTTCATTGGTTGCAACTTTTATAGAAGTCAACATTTTGATGTGGTAGTTAAAAATTATTCAGTTATGAATGTGGGTGGGAAAAGGGTCAGCTGAATTACTCAAATCTCTAAAGGTTCAGAAGATGGTTAATTGCTGGATTCCATCTCCCTCTCCTCAAACACTCTCGTACAATGTTAAACTAATTTCTTTTTTGCTAATAGTGTTCACTTTGCTGGAATTATATCCCATCAGTTTAGCTTTTTAAGCTTTACATACAGAACGAAGTAGAGAATTGTCCCACTATACTCATTTTACAGTATGTTTTGGTCAATCCTGGGCATCATTCACTTTGGGAATGTTTACCATGATGGGGAATGTCATGATAGCTATTTCAAGTGCTCCCATCTCAAAAAAAAAAAAAAAAAAGATTCAGACTACATCTGAATGGCTTTAGAGTAAGAATCTGAGATTTGTGGGTGGAGTTATGGTTCGCAGTATGGCTGGTCAAAACTTTCCAAATGAATAGCGTCTCTCTAAATGACATGTTGACTTGTGAGGCTTCCAGTTCCTCATTAGTAGAAATTAATGAGATCCTACCAGGAATGATGTAGATAGATTTACTGTCGAGTAGGAGATTAGATTAGAGCAGGTGTCCATGCCTGAGACCTATAAATTTATTGTTTAAAGATATTTAATAACTATAATTCATTATATTTATGGCTCTTTTATATTATCAATTTCAGTGGATGTAGTTATTTTTTTTATATATGTAAAGTCTCAACATATTGCCTAAGTTCCGTCCTGATACAGTGAAAAGGATTAGTTAGGAGGCTTTACTAAGGTATAAAGCATCCCCCAGACAGAGAGCCTCCTGTCCCACAAAGATACTCCCCAGGGAAAAGTGGACTTGTTTAGAGTGTCAGAAGGCAGAATTCAAGCTCCAAGGAGTTCTTTTGCTGAAACTCCTTCTCTTCCTCTTTATAGGAATCTCATGAAATCCCCTAGATATGATGTAATTTTCTGCTAGGCTTCTAGAGTCCTGTAGCTTTCTTTCCTCAAGGTACCTGGTTTATTAACCCTGACTCCTGATGCAAACATTGTCTTTGCCTCTACTGTCTTAGGGAATTCAGGGGAAATCCCAAATCTTCCACCTTTTGAAGTTCACCAAGTCATTCTCTAATTAAAGGTAGGGAAGGGAAGAGAAAGAAATGGAGGATTTCTCTCTCACAAGCATTTCAATCTCAGTGGCTCCCTGGAAATGCTTCTTCCACTGATCTGGTCTGCCACTCAAATATTATGTTCATACCTGGTTCATTATTTTATTCAAAAAATCCCATAAGGTATGATTGAATCTCTTCAACCAGTCTTAATATAAATTTTGTGTAGCATCAATTAATTTCACCGATTGGATTTAATTCCTTCCAAATTAATTAAACCTTTCACATATAGTTTGAGCCCTTGATTGATTGATTCAATAGAAGTATTTCTTTGATTCAGTGGAGGTGTTCCCACCTGATTAAGGTCAATTATTTAAGTGGGGTTCATGATCTACTCAATTAATCTCCCCTTTCACCTCTGATACCAAGTCCTGCCTTTGATACATTTTGGCAGAAAACCCTGGACAAGTGATTTAATCCTAAGACAACTCTTTGTAAAACTAAGTTGAAATGTTTGCATGGATAGAATAGTTATTTGCTCCTTTTGAAATTCACAATTTACAAATAATTTCCAAGGATATTATCTCCCTTGAATTTCTTAAAGAAGCAAACCACCAAGATAGACAGGGTAGTTATTATTTTCATTTTAGATATGAAAAAATGAGGCTCAGGTATTACAATGTCTCATTGCTTGTTCTGGACTGGAAATTTCTTGAGGGCAAGGGGGTTTAGCTAAATGTTATCCTATAACATTATCCTCTGTAAATAAATGCTAAACAAATATTTGTTTAATTGAGATATTAAGAGTTTTATTTCACTAGAAATGCCTATATTCAATCAAATGATGGCTGTGATTTCTAACCTAATTTAAACAGCAGTTTAAATTTTTGTTTTTCCTTAAAACAATTTTACACTTTTTGATTTCATGTGAACTCTAAACTTAGTGCAATGACAACAGGGATAGAACTGCTGATTTGGGTATTGTTATTTTCTTCTCCTCACCCTACAAGAATTTCTGGTGACAGGCTGATCCTGATCTAATTTTGTTTTTCAGACAGATCAGTTTCATCAAGGCGATTTTCACAAGCATTACTTGCTTGACTCTTCCCAATTAGAAGACTGAGCCCATCAGTCATTATCTCCATCTCCCACTTCTATTTCTGCTTTCTGAAACCTTGAAGTAAAATTTGCAAACTCATTTGTCTGAATCAAACTTAATCATCGACTGTTAGCTATCCTTTTTTAACAAAGTGATGTTTTCCCCTTTTATACTCAGGCTTGTATACGCTTGCCTTCAAAGATAAATCAACAACAACAAAAAAAAAGATGCTAGATCATGTGTCCTGGAGGATAAAAGAGAGCTTTTCAAAGAATTTCCTTTATCTTTTAAATTATTTAAGGATATATAAAGGATAGTAAACCTCATATAATTGACCATTTTCCTGAGACATATTTACCAATTATTGGTCTCCCTACTGCGATTCAACATAAACTAGTTGTCTATCACTTCTGTGTAAGCTGTTATATTAGATACTGAGCAAGACAGAAAGAATAGGAAGACATATAATCTCTTATCCTCATGGAGTTTACATTCCAATGGGGAAAATTAGTATCCATTATTCCCATAGTTCCATGCCTTTAAGAATTCAATGAATTCTCTTTTACTGTTTAAACTTTTTTTTTTACATATCACTTTACATTTTTAATATTTTTTTATTTACAAGATATATACATGGGTAATTTTTCAGCATTGGCAATTGCAAAATCTTTTGTTTCAATTTTTCCCCTCCTTCCCCCCACCCCCTTTCCCAGATGGCGGGTAGACCAATACATGTTAAATATGTTAAAGTATATATTTTTTTCTTTAATAGCCTTTTATTTACAGGATATATGCATGGGTAACTTTACAGCATTAACAAGTGCCAAACCTCTTGTTCCAATTTTTTACCTCTTACCCCCCACCCCCTTCCCTAGATGGCAGGATGACCAGTAGATGTTAAATATATTAAAATATAAATTAGATACACAATAAGTATACATGACCAAAACGTTATTTTGCTGTACAAAAAGAATCAGACACTGAAATATTGTACAATTAGCTTGTGAAGGAAATCAAAAATGCAGGTGTGCATAAATATAGGGATTGGGAATTCAATGTAATGGTTTTTAGTCATCTCCCAGAGTTCTTTTTCTGGGCATAGCTGGTTCAGTTCATTACTGCTCCATTGGAAATAATTTGGTTGATCTCGTTGCTGAGGATGGCCTGGTCCATCAGAACTGGTCATCATATAGTATTGTTGTTGAAGTATATAATGATCTCCTGGTCCTGCTCATTTCACTCAGCATCAGTTTGTGTTACTGTTTAAACTTTAAAGGAACATTCAAAATCTTGTCCATTTCAGTTCTTAAACATATATTAATCATAAAGTATAGCTTCATATTCAAAGACATGACTATCTTTCTTGAAGTTGAATTTTTTTGGTGAGAGATAGAAGGTAGAGGGAAGGTATGACTTCTTCCCCTACAATTCCTAATTGCATAGTTCATTTTTTCACTCTCACCATCCTGGATTTTAACAACATTACTCTGTCCTATTTTTTATCATCTCTGACAACTCTGTCTCATTTTTCTTTATTGCATGATCCACATATAGATACCATCTTATTCATTTTAAAATTTCCTTCCATTAAATTTATACATAGGGAAAACATATGACTATTTAACTAAATGTTTCTCCATTTAAATAAACATTTATACTTTTTAGTGCCCAGGAAGATCTTCCCCAACCTCAGAAGCCAGTTCAATCTATATGATCCAGTGATACCCCAATAAGTACAGGATATCCAAATTCTGGTAATAAGGAAATTTTGAACTTGATAGGCATTTTGCTTATTTATACATTTCATTTAAATGATTGCAGGAGCTTCTTGTGCTTTTGACTCCCCAAATTTTACACAGTCCTTGGCACTCAATAGACCTTTCAATACCCTTTCAATAAGGGTAAAATGATAAAATGATTTTCATTTTATTGAAATATTGTTGAATGATTGGTTGGTTTTATCCTCATTTATTGACTAACAAATTATTAAGTTGGTTGGGCATTTCACAATTTAGTGAGGCTTATTTATTTACTTTTAGGCCATTTGTCTCCAATAAAGCTTTGAGTAAAACCATCCAGGCAACCAGTATGTGGTCTTTATTGACATAACAATATCATTCACCCTAAATGTGACTATATTATAAAATTTTGTCCTGACCTTCTTTTTCTGTACCTTTTTTCATTTGATAACCTTATCACCTCCCATATGAATGTTACTTACTCCATATATTTTATTCCATATCCTACTACTAGCTTTCCAATTGGATATACAGTAGATACATTGTACTTAACATGTCCAAAACGGAATACTCTATTCCTCAACTCTTGCTCACTCTTCTTAAAAATCTCAATATTTCAAATAAAACCTCCCTCATCCTCCTACTTATCCAGGTTTATAACACTGAAATTATACCTAATTCTTCTCTTTCTTACAACTAGTAACCAACTAGTTGTCAAATTGTAATGCTTGTATCTTTTCAACATTTCTTTCATTTGTCTTTTTCTCTACTCACACAACTATTTTCCTAATTTATGGCCATATGATTACTTGTTATTATAATAACCTAAAATTATTGAATTGAAATTTGATCTTTTCTTTTCTTATTCATCTACATAGCTTCCAAAGTGATATCTCTCAAATATAGATGTGAATATACCATTATTTTCTTAAACTCTAGGGGTTCCCTCTTATCGTTAAGATCAAATACAAACCACCCAATTTGAAATTTAATGTCCTTAAATATTTTACCCTCAGCTATCTGTCTAGGTAATATTACACATGATTCTGCTTCATTTAAGCTAAAATGAGCCAAATTCTTCTTTTTTTTCCTCAGGAGCACAACATCCTTATCTCCTATCTCTGGTTTTTATAAGGATTTACAAAAACATAAGCTAAGGATTCATTCTAATCATAGAATGAATGAATAAAGGAAAGGAAATCATTTTATCATATATTCCAGGCTAAGCTCTGAGGTAATGCATGCCAAATGCTGAGATAACAATATTAATAGCAAGACAATTTCTGCTTTCATGAAATTAACAGTCTAATGATGGAAGACAACACATAAGAAGGACATGATGTCAAAGGACAGGAGTTTTGTTTTCATGGTCACAGGGATGATGAATTGGTCTCATAATTGCAAGAGAATGGCACACAATTTCCCCAAATAATAGTATATTTAATTACTGTTAGAAAAAAAAAAAGATTGGAAAGGATGTCTGGACTCAACTGATGGATGGGAGTTGAAGCCTAGCCTAATCTGCAGCTAGTTAGATATAATGGAGAAAGGGAGATGCTACATACTTTCTAACAAATCAAGACCCCTCTATCCTAATTGGTTTATTAACTGCTGAAGGGACTATGGATTTTGTTTCTGGCTATATAGTCTAGCAAGTGCAGTTTCATTTAGATACATTAAGGGATCCTCTGTCTCTTGAAATTCCAAAATTACTTCAAATCTCCAATCAAAAGTCATATCTTACATCATCAGTTTCTTACTGCCCCTTCATCCCACTTATTAGTAGTATATCACCCTATTAATTTTCATTTATTTTATGGATAGTTTATATAAACTTTTATATGTACAGTACATCTTCCCTGAGAGTAGACAGTAATTTGCTTGATGATTGTTTGATGGCAAAGTACTACAAAAGCAATATTAGCTCTCAAGAATTTTTCTTGAGAATTTCTCTCTAATTTTTCCCTAAATAGACAATACAGGTGCATATAGGAAAGTAGATCAGAAGAATATCATTTCTATATATCTAGCAAAATTCAGCTTATTTTTTCCCTTGGAGATTCATTCTAAGAGGGGGATAAGAAGGTTTATGTTTGAAAGTTGCCTTTACAAAACATGAAGTTATTTATCATTTTCCTTAAAGACTTTATATATTCTAACTGCAATGTGTTTGCTATATTGCATCTGTTTTTTTTGACATGAATACATGATTACAGTTTTTTCAATGTCTCGTATATCTTATAATATTTAATTTAATATTCTCTCTCATTCTCCTGTCATAGGTCAAGGATTATCCTTGGAAACAAATGTATTCAGTATTTCCTATAATTCTCTAAATTAATGGCAATTTCCCCTTGAAACACTATGGTTTGTAAAAGACTAAAACTTTATTAATGAGAATTTGCATGCATTACCTTGGTGTTTTTTGTTTTTGGTCTTTAGTGTTTAAACTAAGTGGTCCATTTAAACTGGGAAGGTTATAAGTATACTTCTTGTGCTTTATTATTGTTTTTTCTCTATAAATGGAAATAACAATTGAGATACTGTCTACTATCTCTTTATCTTAAGGAATCTGATAAGGAAATTGAGATGCAGTCCTGGTATTAAATGGGTCATCATAAACTTAGCTCCCTTTCCCTTTTAATACTTAAGAAACCTTAAAGTAAAAACTATCACATTAAATTTTCTATGAGAATCAGTCTCTTTGTATAAATGAATATATTATTTCTCCACAGAATAAGGGGTCTAAAATGGCTTTCTCTACATAACTTGCCTTCTGCACTCAAATGCATTTATACCCTGATATTATATTGCCTTGTAAATATTGTCAGTACAAAAGAAATGAAATTTTTCTTCATCTAAGATATGAGACTTGAAAAAGGTAAAATGTCCAAGTTCTTGAACAACTCAGTAGATGAAAATCCATTTTGCAGGGTTTTTTGCATTATTTATGAAAGAAAATTAAATCACTTTTATTTTTAAACTAAGATTTATTATAAGAATGTGATTCCAAAGGAAACTAAAGTTTCACCAAAAAAGGAAAAAAAAAATTCAGATAAAAATTTTGGCATTATCGGGGTGATATATTCAAACCTAAATCACAAAAGTACTGGATTTGAAGTCTAAAGATCTGTGTTCAAACCCTGATTCTGAATATAATATAACTGTTAAAAATATAGTTGAATCACCTAGATTCTCTGTGTCTGTTCATTTGAGAATGAAAGAATTTAACTAAATGGTTGTTAAGGTCTCTTCTTGTTTTAAATCCTATGATCCTATTAATTAATTTATATCCTTTATTCATGCTTTATCCTGAAAGGATCATAGATTAGGAGCTAAAGGAAACTTCATACTTCACAAAGTAAAACTTAATCATTTCACCAATAAAGAACTGAGGCCCAAAGAGGTTACATGATTTGCTCATAGTTGTATAGGTAATAAATCATTCCATTTGTAGCTTGGACTTTTAATGACATAATAATCTTAGCATACAATAACCTAAGTAACACAATATTTTAAGGAAAAGTAGGCTACAGATTTGGGCCTAATAAGTCAAATTTTCTTTAATGCTGATTTGATTTTTGGTTTTAGAAAAAAAGAAAGCTATACAAATATTATTGAATAGCAGACCCACCTTTTTTTTTTTTTTAATAGATAAACCACTTCTCTTAGCAGTGACACTAATATAAGATCGTTATTTTCTGGCATGTCTGAGTATTTCTACTAACCAACTTAGTGACTGAAACTTTGAATTCTGTGACAGAAAATAATAGAAAATAATAAAATATATGGAACATAGTTGACTTGAGCACTTAGTTCATGGCAATAATTGGTAAATTATTCTTTTAATTTTTAAAAAATTCAATATAAAACTATTTAATCATGTAATCATAAAATAAAAGTTTAAATAATGTGTAATTATTCATTATAGATAATCATCATTACTAAACCATTCATGATTCACTATTTGTCTACTGTATGACTTAGTGTCTATGTATACGTTTTTAAAAAATGCTAATATTTTATCTGTTTATTCTATTACTTTTGGATTTATCTTCATCACAATTGATTTGTTCAAAAAGAAAAAAAAGTAGATGTAGGGTAGAAGAGACCGTAAAATTAACCTATTACAAGGTCATCCTATAGAAAAGGGCACTGATGTTGAGTGCTTAAGTGACTTGACCAAGGTCACTTTGATAGTAAATGGTATATTACTGGCTGTTGTTCAATGGCTTCTTGAGGGAGAAATTGGCCAGATATGTGAGTCGTTACTTTTGATCTCATTAGGCTGTTTTATGTTGTTCTCTTAGATGTCACAGTGTTTACTTGGAGGTATTCAAGTGGCAAGCCATGTTGTGACATGATGGAACACACCACTCAGTGCACACACTATCACCATCAACTCACATTTTTAAAGGTAGATACCATATGCTCTTAAATTCTCCTGTATGGAATGTAGTATTAGATCTATCATGAAAAATGTCTGAAATTAAAAGGATCTTAGAGATTTAAACTCCTTATTTTTTCTTTGAGGACTAAAACCTAGAAATACCAGGGAGTTTTGACATGGTAGGTAGGCTATAAGTGGCAAATCTGGCACTGAAACTTTAGTTTATATTATATCACTCTCGGGGTAATATTTGTTCCTTTGTGTGCTGGTGTATTTACTAGCATTCTTTACATGACATGCCCCAATTCTTATTATAAAACTGTGCAAAGTAGAGACAAAAATAATTGTAGAGTTGGAATCAGAAGTTCTGGGTTTCACCTTGGGCTCTGCCCTATACTATAGTGTTTGACTTGGCAAGTAATTTCATCCCCCTGTGACTCCATTTCCTTATCAATAAAATGAGAAAATTGGGCTCAACGACCTCTATAGCTCCGTCTGTCTCTTTTGTCTATGATCCATTATTATTCTTTGTCCCAGACAGAAAAAGAACTGAATTTCAGGTTAAGTGACTTGCTCCAGTCATAGATCTATTTAGTGTAGATATTAGGAGTGGTTTCCCTGATTGAATGTCCAATGTACTTTGCATTAATTTGCCAAATGGTGGAGATGTGGCGATTTTTCCTTTTTAGATTGGGTGCTTGCGAGATGGGCACTAGCATTCAAATGAGATCATTGTAAATGGGATCTTAGTTCCTAGATAGAAATGTAGTGGCCAGTCTTGCTTTCCTTCATCTATGACTGGGGGAAAAATAAAAAAAAAGAGAGATTTCAATCTCTTTTCTAATGTGAATCATTCAAATGCATGGCATTTTCAGCTTAGCCTACTATAATATGGTTTCCATCATTCTAGACTTTCATCTAGTTCCTGACTTCTCATTTGCATATCTAGATCATTCTCCTTGAAATATTTTCCTTCAGACTGAGTATGATTCATAGATTTTTGTTGTGAACTCATAGAAAATGTTTACGTGTCACAGTGTTTTATGGAAAGTTTACCCTTTGAGGTGTGTTTGGAGAGAAAGACCATTCACATACATAATCTTAGGAATAGTCTTGATAGGAAAGTCCGACATGACCTGAGTTTTAATTACCCTGGAGAATGTCTGCCTTCCTTCTTTTTTACTTTTAACCATTGAGTAGTTTCCAAAAAGTCAAGTGTCAAGGAACTAGGAAAAAGAAAACATCTTAAATAAACTTTCATCACTGCAATTTGTAATCATACAGAATTATATTTTAAAGACCTTTATATTTCAAATGTTTTGGCATAGTTTTTGGCTAATCATGGTATAAGGCATCAAAAAGGGGCTTGGAGTTAAGAACACCTTGTTTTCAATATTGCCTCTGAAACATGCCATCTGATTGACCTTGGTAAGTTGCTCAATTGTTCTTTACCTCAGTTTCCTCATCTATAAAATGCACTTAAAATGCATCAATATTCCTTTAATCTCCAAATCTATGATCTCAGGAGAAAAGGTAAAAATTTTAGAGGAAAAAGGAAGATAACCCAATAATATCTAAATTACACATTTTCTATGAACTGACACCATGTTAACTTAATGATGTATCAATGCTATATAATTTATCCAAATGAGAAAAATCATTTTACATTGTGTCCATTGCATTTAAATTTTTATTATAAATTTAATAACTGGCAAACATACATGTTCTAACTATATTCAAAGAATAAAAAAGTAGATCACATATTAAATGACAGATTTCTATTATGAACAGTTTTTTGGAAAGGTATTAAATTTGAAAGGAAGGTAACAACGTTTTGTGTGTTTTTTCCCTGGATATTTTTTTCTGTCTGTGCATTGATGTCCCTTTTTTCAATCTCTCTCACTATCCATTAACTTAGCACATTGTCCCCATGTAGAAATCTTTCCTTGCACCAAAGAAGTAGAAACAAACAAATTAGGTGAACACAATATCCATGTATGAACGTGCATGTTTCATTCTATACTTCTTGTCCCTCATCTCTGCCAAAAGAGAGGTTGCATGATTCATTATTAGGTTGATTGGTTACTAGGTTGATGACTCTAAAAGTCTTTCAGTGTTTCTGAGAATTCAGAATTGTACTCAGCTCAGTGACAAATTTATAGCACAGTATGAAAATGACAGAAGTCTGAACTGGAATGGCACCATAGGAGTAAAAAGAAAGGGATAAGTTTTTGGGTACAAAATCTAAAAGACATGGGAATTGGCTAAGTATATGGCATTAGGGAGGCTGAGGACCTAATGATGACTATAGTGACTGAAGTGCCAAAGCACATGAGGATGTGGTAATTGAAAGATTGTAATTCCCTAGGTAGAAATAAAGAAGTTTGGAAGGATGGGTTTTATGGGGAAAATATTTAGTTCTGGTTTTGGACATGTTAAATTTGAGCTGTCTGTGGAACATCTCATTTCAAATATCCAGTGGGTAATTGGTGACATAAAAGTGGAATTGAGAAAAGAGATGAAGGTTGGCTATATATACTATAGATATAGAAATCATCTTCATGGAAATGACAATTAATCCCATGGAAACTGCTGATGTTACTAAAAGGAAGCATACATAGAGAGAAGAGGAGAACTCCCATGATGCAGCTTTGTATCTCAAAGTTGGGAACCAGGATTTTATTTTATAGATTTTTTTTTTGGACTGCCACAATTCATATTAGTTCCTTTCAACTTATTTCTACTTTCCAAACAAATGGACTTTACAGTGCTATGTCCTTCTCCCTATTTCCCATCTCTGTGACTGGCTATAACTGCCACTTCAAAGTCATGTCTGAATTTCTCTTTTCTCACTTCCCAAGGCATTTGGTAAGGCTCAGCTCAAATATCAATTTCTGCAGGAAACTTTCCTTTCTCCAGTCAACTAAAAATGCTTTCCATCAGCATATATATCTTATATGTACCTATTTGAATTCATATTGCCTCCTTTATTAGAATTTAAACTTTATCGGGGCAAGTGCTCTTTTTACTTTTTCTTTTTACCCTCAGATTGTACCATAGTTTCTCATATATTTGTTATTGCTCATTTAGTAAAGGAGACAATAAGAATTCAAATAGAGATTTTTCCCTTCTTGGAACTTTTTATGCAATTATACATAAGTTTCTCTTCTTTGTTTTTCCTAATGTATATTAAAGCTATTTGCGTGTAACTCGGGGAAAGTTCTTGGTTCATAATCTCATATGTCTTGGACTTTTTACTAGGTTTGCTGAAGACTATGGACTCTTCAGAATCACATAGTTAAATGGACAGTGACATGGTCATACATGGGCTTTTAGGATTCAAGCTCCTTCTGGAAAGAAGGATTAGAGTCAAAGAAGGGAAGACCAACAAGGAAGTTCAATGGTCCAACAGGTGAAAGGTGGCAGTACTCTGAACTATGCTGGGTAGTTTTATGGATAGTTAGAAGGGAACACATCTTGGAGATATTTTAGAAGTAAAACGAACAAAATTTGCTATTCGATTGGACAAGGAGAGGAAGAGGGAAGCCATGTTCAGGTTTGTAGTCTCAAATAACCACCAGGGATTTGGGCTCAATGCTGTTTCTCACACCAGTTCAGTTACTATTTTAGGTTTTCTACAATATGTAGTATTGGGATGACAGTGACCTTTTTAAAGGTCTTTAAAATGAAAGAATTCTTGAACTGCAGTGTGCAAGGTATAGGGTACAAATGAGATTCTTCAAGAATAGCTTGCTCAGTCAGTTTAGCCTGAATGTCCTCTCCCAAAAACTTTCTCTCGTGGGCATAAGATTAAAAAAAAAAAGTTTATTCTAGTTGTGTATAATTAATGTCAGGGAACTGTGATCCTGCCTTGACACAGAGTATATCACCAAAAGCTAAAGGTAGGGGAAAAAGTGGTGATGACTCAGCAACTTCTGCCTGAATGAGAAGACGAAAGTCTTTTTAAATTAATGGCTCTCATGCCTTGATGCTGCCCTGCCACATCTCATAAATCTTTCGGGAACCAGATCTCCTGTGAATGGGGGACTTCACAGTCACTTAGGGAATACCAAGCAGTAAATTTTTCAAAAGGGGACTGTTTTTACATTTTCTTTCAGATTTTGCCCTCTAGTGCATAAACTTTTAAGGTGAAATTTGATTAAAATATACTCTGCTGACTAGGAAAGCTTGCCTTTGTACATGCTGCCCAGTTTTATTGCCCACTCATGGAAGGGCATATTCTTCCATGTGTTGATTTATACTTTTCCTCCTGGTGATGAAAGTTTGGAATTAATTGAGAAGAAATAACATCTTAACAAAAAACCCAACCTGGTTTCATGCATTGATGGATGTGTTTTTACAAAGGTGACTGAGGTGTTTGCTTTCATGTATCAGAAAATGTTTGGATATTATTAAAATAGGTTGGGAGTATCTGCAAATATTTGGGCAGACATTTCAGATAAAGTAGAGCCCCATTTTGACATTTAAAAATACGTAGAGAACTTATCATTACTAAACTCTGTTATCAGTATGCATGTGTTAGCTTTATTTTAACTAATACTAATAGCTAATATTGATATAGCTCTTCGAAGATTGTGAAACATTATATATGTTATATGAGCATTCCATTTAAGTATTGAGCAGGAAGAAGTAATAATAGCTAAATAATGACATATGAAAGAAAAGTTTTACAGATGTTTCTGATGATATAGACACATTCTATCAAAGTCATTATTGATTCTAAGAATACATGAAGCTAGATGAAATAAAAAAAATTACAGGATTTAATTCTAGAGATAGAGTTTTAGATGTAATGACAAGCAGATGGGCATTCAGGAATGTTAATAGTACCTGACTGTAATTTTTGTGCCCGAGAAACGTGATGTAATGCTTAATGTCTTGAGATGCTATATATAATCAAATAGTTTCTCAGAACTGGTTCAATTCATAGTCTTTTTTTTTTTTAATCCTCATTTCCTTTAGAATAAGGAAATTGTCTAGTATAGGCTTGATATCATACATCATGATTGTCTGTAAATGATCATTTATTTTCTCCCTTTTCATTTTGTCAAATAAAGTTTCAATTTTGATGAAGCTTTGACAAGTTCGTCTTAGTATGGGTAGGACTTCAGTGAGAGTTGGGGATGGGTTACAGAGTTCAAAAGATGCTAGCCATATCTGTGGAAAGCACAGGAAGCCCAGAGGGGAAAATCCTCCCTCTTGTTGCTGTGCCTTATGACAATTGTATTTTATAGTCCCAGTCACTTGATGGGAAGGTTTTAGAACAATCTGTTAAGTATAGTATTTTCTTCTTGAGAGCTAGTACTCAAGTGGAAATGCTTGGATATTAAATATTTGGAATTATAATATAATGGCATCCATTGATCAATATAATATGTTGATCTTTTGGCAAGATAGGCTGTCTCACTGAGTCTTGGGATACAATATAGTCAGGATGATGATGAAAATAATTGTATATATATGCAAGTTTATACATTGTGCATATATAATACAATATAATGATTACATATGAATGCAATACACATATACATACATATTAATCATCATCAATATATTCTGAGACTCAACTGGACCAATATTATGATGATCAATGAATGCTATTGTATCTCAATTCCAAATAATAATTATGATAGTGTTTGTGCATATATACCTGTATCCACACAGATATATAATCATATTCTAAGACCTAATAAGACAGCTCATTTTGACTTATATAGCTTTTATAAGATGCTTAAATTATGTCTACAAAGTGCCAAGTAGTTGCTAAGCACTTTTTACTAATTTCATATCATTTGGTCCACACAAACTATCCTATGAGGTAGATGGTATTGTTGTCCCCATTTTACAGTAAAGAAACTGAGAGGATAAGCAGAGGTTGTAACTTGCCCAGTGCTGTCCAGCTAGTAGGTGTCTGAATTCAGATTTGAATTCATGTACTCCATCTACCATACTACCTGCTACCTCTGTCTAGGGAGGAACAGGGGGAAAGCCTTGTGTTATACATGGAAACCATAATAGCTTAGTCACCCTGCAATTGGTACTTTACAGCAGTAGGGTCAAACTCGAATATAAATGCTCCCCAGTGGACCTCTTATTGACTAAGAAAACCATAAATTATGTTATCTACATTATATTTTAATTTGTTTTGTTAAGCATCTCCCAATGTTTTATTCTGCCATATTTAGAATTATTGTGGGCATTTGCTATCTCTGCCATAAAACATGGGCAGGTTTCTTCCTGCTGAGGTTCTTCCATTTGTAGTAGAAAAGACAGGTAAGTACATGATCCCATTTGTTCATAATAATAGTACATATTGGATCTTATTTGGTGATGTTTCTCTTACACAGAGAAAGAAAGAGGGAGAGTAAGAGAGAGAAGGAAGAAGAGGAGTTGGAGAGGGAGAGGAGGGAAGGAGGGAAGAAGGGAAGGGGGGAAGAAAAAGAAAGAGAAGAGTGGAAGGGAAGGAGAAAGAATGAAGAAGTAGGGGAAGGATGAAAAGGAAGAGGGGATGAGGAAGGAGAGAGAGCAAGAGCCTGACCTTGTCGCTCCTATTATCATTATTTTGGGAAACAACTGAAGGAAGAATCCAGTCTTGCTCAGAGAGCTTCAGATGGAAAATTCTGCCATTCCTTAATATGATGGCTTTGATATGAAGGCTTGGATGGATTAGGGCAGGCAAAATCTCACGTTTTACTCTGATAAATTTATCCTGCATGGAATCTTAGAAGCCTTCCAGAGACTTGTCCAACTAGAAATTTCTTCTTTATAGTTCAACTCCCAGGCCAATTAGACAGAACTTAATCCATGGAAAGTCTATATTTGACCTTTTTTTTTTTTACTTAGCCAATAAGATTTCCAAACAAATTCTCAAGAAACACCAGTTTCATTAAGTTTCCAAAGCTGTTGAATAGGGGATTATTTCCAAAAATTTAGGAGGGGACCCAATGAACAGCACTATCAGTCTGATGAAGGATCAGAAAGCCCATTTATGAGATCCCTTGAGATCAATTTAGGAAGTCAAGTGTATCAGTGGCAATGTACCAAGAATGTCAGCCAGTGCTTTTAATGTTCAAAATATGTCCAAACAACTAATTTTCTGTATTAAATATGTAAAGGGATCTATAGTCTCATCTGTGCAGATATTTCCTCCAACAAAGCAGATTGCTACTTTGCAATTATCCTATATAGAGATCCTATGCAAATTATCTATATAGAGAATTGGACTCATTAATTCAATATAAGCATTATCAGGAGTAATTAATGAGTTAATTTTCTTACTCATGAAGCGCATTCCACCGTGACACTCCACAAATAGATATAGTTAGAGAACATGGGTTTGTATCCTTGTAACCTTGGACAAATCATCTAATCCCTTGGAGCTTCAATTTTATCATTTGTATAATAAATAGTATAAACTTGAGAAATTTCTAAGGTCCTATTGGGCTTTCAGTCCATTATTCCCATGAATTGTGATGTATCCTTACCCTTAAAAGAGGTGCTTATGATCATATGGTCCATATTTCATCTAAGTAAATTTCATCATTTACTTCTGAGAAGCTAGAGTGAGATGAGATGACGTTAAAGAGGGCCGCTCTATAGAAACATTAATTAAATATGGAATAGTAGGTAGACATGGGTATTAATGTTGCTGGGAATCTAGTACTGCCTCAGCCACTATGCAAAGATTTATCCTTTTAGAAATAAACCAAATGATGCTTTGGAGGGATTTTGCCATGTTGTAGTAGAGTTTCAATTTAACAACCCTTAATTTATTAAGCTCATACTATGTACAAAGCAGTATGTGAGCTGCTGGGATACAGATTTTAAAAATGGCCAATAAGTTCATGGAAGGAATATGCCTTCTACAAAGTACAATATAATACATAGTGATGGGGGTGGTCGTGGTAGTGGTAGAAATGGTAATGGTGGTAATAAGATGAAAGCAAAGGAGAGAAACCCAAACAGAAAATTTGTGGAGGAAGAGATATGTTCATTTGAGGGATACAAGGAAGACCTCATAGAAATCATGGCATATAAATTGAGCTTCAATGGAAGAAAAGGATTTGGAGTGATGAAGATAAAAAGGAAATACATTGTAGGTAGTTATAACAGTCTAAAATCAGTAAACACCCATTACTCCAGTTTTGCTGAAATTTAGTTTATAAAAGAGAATGATGTAAAATTATGTTGCAAAGGTTATTTATTTTTAATGTGTCAATAGAATTAAAAACATATTATGGGCAATATCAGGTGACTTTTTCTGTACAAAAAATATAATTTCAAACAATGGAATTAGAATTGTGAAATTTTCACAAATAGTATTTCACAAATTTCACAAAAGTATTTCCATAAATGTTGCTAAAGAGTTGACTTTTTATGGGCAAAAATGAAAGAATAGATCTAATCACTTTACCTTGTTCAAAAAATAATTTATAACAATTAAAAGTCCACATGACTGGATAAACTTTGTTTATAACTATGCATATATAAAGAAATGAATTTCAACATTTAAAATGTCCAAAGCAATTTGTCAATCATACCTTCTGTGGCTCCATTACCTTTACTTGCTTGTTAATTCCCATTCATTTTTTGTAATCAAAGTTAATGTGTTCTTAGCTCTGGTTTTGATTTTCTAATTTGGCGTACTTCAGTTTATTCTATTTATTATACAAATGATAAAATAATTTTGTATACTGAATATATTCTAATATTACTTAAATGAATATGAATAAGAAAAAGCATGTATCAATTCATTGTTTTACCTGGTCTCAAGGACCTTTTCTTATGGGAAAAAGAGTACACATAGGAAGTAGTGGTCAAGAAGAATCTTTGGTACTAAAGGTTACAAAGATGGTAAATGGGACAATAGGGAAATAATTGACATAGATGGTGAAAATAAAAGAGAGAGTTAATTTTATTATAGTTTATGATTATAGAACTAAAGTGGGATAGGATATAAACATCCTGAAATCAAGCAATGGAGAAAATGGACATTGTGTTAATTAAATAAAGGATGCTTACTGTAGCATTTCTGATATGGCAGTTCAGGGGAGGAAGTTTCTGAAGCCTATGGAAGGAGGGTGTGTAAATCAGAAAAATTTCTTGGGCAACAAGGCTACTGAGGAAATATCTGGAAAATAGAGAGTGATGTGCCATATTATTTAACTTGTAGGTTGCACAAATATTTTTAAAATTACAAATACTGCTGATAAAAATATTTTTTCAATATACGACTTTCATTTTTTTGGGGGGGAGGAACTTTTCCAGGATATTCCTAATAAAGAAAACATATAAGTACTTACAAGTATCTATAACTTTTCTACAGACTTCCAGAGTTTTTTTTGAAAAAATTCCACAATTCTGCCACTAGTGAATGAATGCATCAGTTTTGCTACAATAATGTTTTACTTTTAATTATATTTTTTTGCAGTTAATGGATGTAAATTAATACGTAAAAGTTGTTGGATTTATATTTTTGTATTATCAGTGAGGTTGAGTGTGTTTTAAAAGCGTATTTTTTTTTTTAACAATTTCTACTTTGTTTTCATCCCAGTCATCATTATTCATTAGGAAGCTGGGATTGCTTTTGAAAAATTTCTTTATATGTTTCTTATTTTAAATGTCAACATTTTTATGTCCCTTTGACCATAGTTTTCTCTGTTATGTCTCTTTTAATTTGATTTTTTTTCTTATAAAAATTTCAAAATATTTAATGCAATTCTCTTGTAGTTACTTTTTATGCTTTATTATGTTACACAATTCAGTATGGTACCATATTATGACATGTGTTTTACTCTATTTTCTCTACCATATTATATTGTTAATCAAGTTTCCAAATATTTATTTTCAATAGGTTCATTTAATAGTTATCTTTTTATAGATTTGTATGGATGTCTAGGTACTCAATTCTATTTCATTTATAATTTTTCCCTTTCTTTATAATTTTGTTAGAACTTTCTCTTTACTTTTCTTTGAGAAAGTATTCAATTGTTCCTATGTTGTTCAACCTAAATCTTGAAATTAATTCTCCAATTAATCTTATTCTTTTATCCACAGGCAAGTCTTTACTGAATATAATTTTAATATAATGTCAATGATAAATGATAGGCTTCAATTTTCATTTTTATAAACAAACACTGAATAGCTGAGACATATGCATACTATTTTCTATTCCTCTTCAGAAGTCAAAAGAAAGTTATCATGTAAAACTTTTTCTGAAATTCTACCTAGATCTTTCTTATTTATGTTTTAGTTAGATAGTTCTACATCTGAGAGGAGTATATAGAGATCCCAACAATTGGTTTTTCAATATTTTATTTTTAGATACATGTAAAAGATGGTTTTCAACATTTATTTTTATAAGACTGTGTTCTAAAGTTTTTTTCTAATTCCCTCCCTTATCTTCCCTCTTCCCAAGACAGCAATCAATGTGATATAGATTAAATATGTGCAATTCATTTAAACACATTTCCATATTTGTCACATTATGCAAGAAGAATCATATGAAAAGGGAAAAAAATCAGTGTGTAAGGAAAAAAACAGACAAACAACAACAAAAGGTAAAAATATTCTGCTGTAATCCATAATCAACTTCACAGTTCTCTCTCGATGTGGATGACGTGTTCCCTCCCAGGTTTAAATAATTAGCTTTATTGTCTATTTCTTCCAACAAAATCAATTAAAATCTAAATATTTACATGCCATGTCATTTGATAAATAAAATATATATACTTTATGAAAATATTGTTATTAACTCATTGTCTATGATGTCTTTATGCATCATATAGTTTTATATTCATCTCTTTCTATTGTCTTATTTTTTATTGTTGCCTATTCTGAGATTATGAATGCTATATCTAGTCAGATAATTGACTTACCTCTGCTTTTTTGAGTTCACTTGAGGGATAATAGATTTTTCCTTGGCCCCTTATTTCAATTCTATGTGAATCTGTTTCAAATAATTTTTATAAACACATATTTTACAATTCTGCTTTATAACCTATTTTTCCACTGTCTTCTATTTTATGGGTAAGTTTACCAGTTATGATTATTCACTCAGTTATAATGATTAATGTCATATTTACCTCCATCTTATTCTTTTGTGTTTCCTTAACCCTTTCTTTTTTTTTTTTTAAAAAAAGACCATTAAAAATCAGCAGTATGATCTGCTTATGTTCCTATATTTCTTTTCTCTTTCCCTTGCTTATGCCTCAATTACAGATTATTACCTTTTATTTTCATTTTTTTCTTTCATTCCCTCTTCATATTCTATTCTGCAATGTTAGTTTGCTTTAAGTAATTTCTCCCTGAATCCACCTTCAGTCTTCATTTCCTTTTCCCCTTCTTGTCCTTGTCTAATTCCCTGCTGAGTTTAGTGCAATATATCTGTATTTCTACACTAAATCCTCTCCCTTTCTCTCTCTACCTCTCCTCTATTTAATCCTCCTTAGTCAGGTTCCAATGAAAATGAAGTTAATGTACAGTGTATTCATTCCAACCCAAGTTTCTCAATGCTTGGTTTGTTTTGTCACACATCTAATTATGGGAGTAATATTTCTCTCTTTCTTAGCTCTTTCTTCCCTACTTGATTCTTTTTTTTCCTATTTAAAAAGATACTTTCTATTAAGATTATGAAAATATACTAAATTACTCCTGCCCTTTTCCTTATTTATTCCAATTGCACCTCTTTAAACTCTACAAGTTCATTTATTTCTTCTTTCCTTTTTAGAATATAATCAATAAAAATTCATCAATATATAGTGTCTTCTAATTGCATATATGCATTTATCTTTCTATGTCTTTTTTACTTAGCTTTATCCATTTCAATGCATCTACTCTTGTCTTCTCTGGGAATATTTGAAAGTCCTTTATTTAATTAAAGCCCTGTTTCCCCCTTATAGATTTATAATCATCTTTGGAAGATTTGGATAACTTATCTTTGGTTATAAGTTTTTATATTTTGCTTTCTGGATCATTATATTCAAAGCTTTTTTCTCTTTAATGGTGATAACTGTTAGATTTCCTGCAATCCTGACTGTGCTTCTTTAGTATTTAAGCTTTTTTTTTTTCTTTTTTTCCCTGGCTATTCACTATATTTTTTCCCCTTCATTGATCTAAAAATTTTAGGTTTTTGCCATGATATTCCAGGAAGTTTTGATTTCAAGACTTCTTTCAGTAGAAGAATGCATTCTTACCATACTTTTTTTCTTTTTTTACCATTCTTTTTAGTTCTAATAGGTCTGAGCAGTTATTATTTAGGATTCCTTGAGATGTGATATCTAGGTTTTCAATAGTAGAATTTTTAGGTAGTTTGGTGATTATTACATTATGTTCTCTAATCTATTTTGAAACTCAATTATTTTGATAAGTGATGTGATATATTTTCTGTTTTTTTTTAACTTGTTCCTTCTCCCAGTATTTTTTGTCTCAAAAAGACATTTATATCTTTCTCGTCTTATCCATTTCAAGGAGTCATATTTCTTATACAGCATTGTTTATTTTCCTTTCGATTCTTCACTCTCATTTCCTTTCCCATTCTTTTCTTTAGAGCTCTCATTTTTAAATAATCATTTTTTTTAAATTCTTGTATCATTTCTTCTAATGATTCTAATATATACTATAGTATTTCTGTAAATTGTTTACAGACTTTTTGTCTATAATATGTAGTTATTCTCTAATGGATTTGTTTCTTGAAAATTCCTTTCTCCCTAATATTTCCTTATCGTTATGTGGATAGATTCTTCTGTATCCATCTGGTCTTAAAGAATAACATTCAGGAATTTAGGTCTAGTGATATTATATATCCCCAAAAAGTTCCCCATCAGAAGTTCTACTTAGGATTTGATATTTTGAGAATTTGATTTGGCTGCTGATGGAAAGCTATTTTATCTTTAGTCTACTGAGAGGTCACCTTGTGTTAGTAATGCTCATAAGCAGAAAGAATTCTCTGCTGTGGGATAAGTCAATATCCCTTCATGGAATTAGCATAAAATGTCTCTCAGAAAGAAAATTGAAAGTGTAACAAATCACATGTAGAGGATGTCATTTTCCCTCTCTATTTGGCTATTGCTAGTACATCTGAGCTATAAAGAGATACAAATCTTGAAAGCAGATGGCCCGTCTGTTTCTATGTGAATTGTTGAGCATTTGAAGGCGATGTCAATCATGTAAATTGAAATTCAAGAACATTGTATCATCCCATAAGTTTTGTGGTTATGAGCCATTTGTGACTGGGTACCTTAGCTGTTTTTTACTCCATTATTTTTATGGACTAGATCCAAGCATTGAAAGTATCTAATAATTATGAGGATTAATGGCACCTTTCTATGTGACACTATTTATCTTTAAGGAACTCAAATCTAGTGGTTGGATATAGCCAATAACCCAAGAATCATTTCATCTTTCCCAAATTCCCTTAAGATTTAATACTTTAGTTATGACATATAGATGATAGATCTATATAGAATAAAGGTGAGGGCTGGGAGTCATTTCATGACCCTTCATGTTGTGCAAGGATATTTGTGAAGATCATCCTACATGCTTCCCAGGGGATAAAGTTATTATTATACTACATAGAGACTACTTGGCTTCAAATAAACACGATATTAAAATATGTGCCTTACTTTAAGGGTAACATCATGTGCAACTGGCCAATTCTATACCCTGGTCAATGAATGTTGAGCATCCCCCGGCATGGAGAGAATGAAACTCTTTAGAACAGGGGAAAGAAAATCTTATTGATAATTGCAAAAAAACTAATCATCTTTTGTGGTATTAGTACTCATATCAGAAATCAATTACATTAGTGTATGACCAACAGGTTAACCAATAGGCTTGAAAATAAACATAAGCAGATTGTATATATAAGGTATTTCAAGGCAAAGGGCACTAGACTAGGAATCCAGAGACTTAAGTTTTTGTCATGGCACTTGCTACTAATTTTATGAGTTTGAAGAAATGTCTTGGGACCTGTTGGCCTCTAGATTATCTCATCTGTAGAACTCATATAATAATCTGAGCCATGCTTGTCATACAGGATGGTATGAAGCTCAAATAATGTTCATGTGTATGATGTAGTGTTTTTAGCTTTTATAACTCACTTTGCCCACAACATGGATTTATTATTTTTATTTCACAGATGAGAAAATTGAGGTTTGGATTTTTAAGTGACTTGCCCAGTGATCAAACTAAATGGATCACTGGGCAAGTCAGAGGTTATTCTACCTCTGTAGTCTTTCCATAGGCTAGTAGATTTTCCACTATTGACTTTGTCATCATTTTAAAAGTTGTTTCTGCTACTCTTACTATCCATCATTATGAGGAGCTCATTCTGTGAGTTAGCACTCTTGACACTGACCCATTTCTTCGAAGTTGGTGATGCTTCTTGTATTCTTCATCATTTACCTGCCCTTGCAAGTATCTTCTAGAACTATCTTTAAAAGTCTAAAATAATTAGTCAATTCCCTGAGACTCTGTTCAGACATAATCTTCCTTGCCAAAGATTTGGACAATGAATTCTACTTTAGAATTTCAGCACAGAGATCTAACCTAAACCTTTACTAAACATTTGCATATTTTTCCCTAAAATTTATCTGAATACCTATCCCTCATCTGTAATAAAGAATAAAAGGGATCTGGAACTTCTTCCCCTACTATTTATAAATTAACAACTTTTCCTTATTTCTGGTTATAGACTCAAGGACAAAAGTTTTTTTTTTCCTTTCCTTTCTTTTGCCACATTTGTGAGAATGAAATTATCCTTAAAGAAAGTCAATAATTAGTCAGAATCAAGCTAGCAGAATAAAGGCACCTGGGCTCTTATCCAAATCCTTCCAAATACTTTTCAATAATAACTTTAAGCAAATTGTAAGGCAGCAAAAGCCACAAAAAAGATGGAATGAAATAATTTTTCCATCCAAGACACTTTAGAAGGTCATTAGGAAAGGTCTGTTATGTCTGGATGAGAGTAAGAGCATAGTCCAGTCAGAACAAGCCATGCTAGTGTAGACCAGCACATCAAATCAGAAGCATTCCTTGGGAATCAATGAATCCAGGGGTCCTCAAACTATGGCCCATGGTTCAGATGCAGCAACTGAGGACATTATTCCCCTCACCCAGGGCTATAAAGTTTCTTTATTTAAAGGTCCACAAAACAAAGTTTTTGTTTTTAACTATAGTCTGGCCCTCCAACAGTCTGAGGGACAGTGAACTGGCCCCCTATTTAAAAAGTTTGAGGACCCCTGGAATAAACAGTACCAGTGGCTGTTCTAGAGCTCTCAGTCCACAGACTGAGTTAAAGGAGTCAGAAAAACTGCTCAGAAGGAGTTTACAAGAGTTACTTTGCTAGGTCTGAGATAGGACTCTGTTACTTTGGTCATACTGAAATCCAAGTCATAGTCTTAGGTGGCAGTCCCAGAGCATGGAGAAGCTAATTTAATAAAGAGTTAAAAGCTGAATAATAAACTAGAGAAAGTAGTAGAAAGCAAACAAAACAAAACAAAACTTTCTGATCAAAAAGTTACTATGGTCACAAGGAAGATCAAAACACACGCTTAGAAGACAACAAAGTCAAAGCTCCTACATGCAAAGCCTCCAAGAAAAAAAAGTGAATTGGTCTGAGTCCATGAAAAAGCTCAAAAAGTGAGAGGGAGGGGAAGAATTGGGAAGAGAAATGAGAGAGATGCAAAAAAATCATGAAAAATGAGCCAACACTTGATAAAGGAAACATAAAAAATTACTAAAGAAAGTAACGCCATAAAAAACTCATCTTCAGAGTAGTATTGAA
Source organism: Sarcophilus harrisii (assembly GCF_902635505.1). NCBI lineage: Eukaryota > Metazoa > Chordata > Mammalia > Dasyuromorphia > Dasyuridae > Sarcophilus > Sarcophilus harrisii. The sequence continues at coordinate 241,194,039 of NC_045430.1, forward strand.
TTATTGTACTGTTGAGAATAGTTAAATCAAGCACAGTTCACCATCTTACAATATTGTCTTTACTTTATACATAATGAATTTTGTTGTACATGAACTCATGAAAGTCTTTCCAGGTTTTTCTAAAAGTCTCCTGCTCATAATTTCTTATAACACATTAGCATCACAATTATATACCATGGTTAATTCATCCATTCCCCAATTCATGGGCATCCCTTCAATTTTCAATTCTTTGCCACCAGAAAAGAGATGGTATAAATATCTTTGTACCTATAAATCACATATCAAAATCTGTCACTAGATAGATAAAGTGTTATCTCTTTGACCTGGCTTTCTAGAAACTCTCTAACCAGACTACATTTTACTTTTTCCAGACTTTTCTTTCTCAATATTGTCCAACCTAAACTTTTCACTAAATTGAAACTGGCCTGTTCACTGTACCTGATTGTGGTTTGTAATTTCCCACCTCTGTTCTCCATACTTTTTCTTCTGCAATTCCCTTTGCTTAGACAAAATCCAAATCAGCTGAGGACAAATAAAATCTCTTTCATTTGAACTCCTATAACATTATTTCATGGTACCCATTTTGCTTCATATTGAGTAAAGTGCTGTAATTAGAGATATGTTCAACCACTGAGTTCAAATCCAGTGTCAGACAATTATTAGTTGTATAGCTTTTAAAAAGTCAAATATTCTATTTTAGCCTCAGTTTCCTTATATAAAATGGAGATAATAAGAATATCTATATCCCAGGGTTATTATGAAGATTAAATGAGATAATCTATGTAAAGTACCTTGCAAGCCTTAAAACAAAGTAATAATGTGTACCTATAATACTTTAAGGTCTACAAAACACTTTACAAATATATTTTTTTATCCTCAAAACTGGGAAGTGAGTGCTATTATTATTTCAGTTTCAGAAATAAGAAAAACGAATAGGTAGAGTTCACTATTTGCCTAGGGTCACATAGCTAGCACATGAAATCAACCAGTAATCTTTTCTCCTTACCCTTTTCCCCTTATCACTTTTTCTCCTTTTTCCTTTCCCCCCTTTCCTCTTCTCTTTCCCCTCTTCTTTTACTTTTATCTCTTTTCTATCCTATTTTTTTCTTAAACTCTATTCCTATTTGTAGTGAGCCAGAACTCTGGAGAAGCATACTTGAAACAAGGTGTTAACTCAGAGGAATTGATAAGACAATGGTTATCTACTTTAGCACAGTGATTTATAGTTTTCTAGTTCAGTACATGTACTTAGTACTTAATGTAGTTCTACAAGATTGACACCTATGATGATGTAATTACAATAGAGTACATAAAAGCCAACAAGCAAGCCAAGAGAGACATTCCATCTTCCACCACAGTCTGTGGTGGCTGGCCCGTCCTCCTTCATTTTTCCACTGAGACCAAGGCCCAGCTGAAGGGCCTCCAGAAAGCTAGCCCAGACCCCAGGCAAGGAGACAAGACTAAAGGAGACAATAAAGATTTTTAGACTTTATCTCTGGCTATTCTCATGATGATTACTCAGCTGAAAAGAAGTCTGGTCTCAAGACCTACAGAAAGCTCACCAGAACATTAGACGTATTTTATAAGAAGCTTACATTCAATAATAAAATCCTCACTGATTCATGAGTTTACCTTATCCTCTTAAGCTCATGTCTATAATTTTCAGTTATAAATGATGTCCATTTCTCATTATACCCATAATTACATAAAGTTGTCTGGGAGTCTGCTTTATTTTACTCACTATGGATTTTAAGAATAAAATAACACGACATTGATATAGTATTTAAAGGTTAGCAAAACACTTGTACATGTGTTATCTTGCTATTTCCTTTCCCCTGGAACTCTTCTCATCTCCTTTCAGAACTCTTACTTGTGTAATATTTTGGAAAAAGCACTTGCTAGGGTGGTTAGGACTGTGAAGTTATAAACACAGCTCTACTTCTAAATGCATGAGTCCACTGAAACAAATAATGAGTCCCAGTTTCTAAAGTTCCGAAAGTGTGTTCATTTGAATCCATGATTCCTCATTCTGACATCAGTCTTGGCATCTTCATAGTTCTATACAGAATCAATAACATTATATGTGTAAAATATATTACAAATTTTAAGTGTTATTATTTTTAGAAATAATTTATTCCAACTATTAGTCAGACCTTGATATGTTTGTATTTCATCTAACTCAGCATACATAAATTTGAACTTTTCATTTCTTTACTTTTATCCTTCAAAGCAACACCTCCTCCTGATTTCCTTAGTTTTACTAAGGTTTAAATCATTTCCCAAATCATGTAGGTTTAAAAATTCTGTCATCTTTACCCCCTCTCCTTCTATTATCCTACCCACACAATCAGTTGTCAAAGTTTTTCTATTCTTTCAAAGTCTTCCTCATACCGGTCCCTTCTTGACCACTCCTACTAATTTTTTTTTTTCATCTCAGGGTTATTCCTTTACCCTTTAGCCCTATATTATGCTTAGTTCTTGGCAACAAATTTTAAAAAGGCACAGATACACTAACGTATGCTGAGTAAAGATTAGCAGGGAAAAGGTAGGGACCATGTCATATGCCCAATGAAAGGTTGCATGAACTTGAGACATTTAGATTGGAAGAAAGAGGAGTGCTGATATGATATGTGCGCTCAAAAATTCTAAAGATTATCACGTTAGAGGAAATTTAGGGTTTTTTTTTTCCTTTTTGGCCCTCGATAACAGGAGAAATAAAAATGGTGGAAATTAAATCATTTTGGTTTGCTTTAGGATGAAAATTCCTTATAATTATCCAAAAATGAAATACACTGCCTATCCCTGGAGGTTTTTCAGTAGAACCTATACCACAAGCAATTCTTAGTCAACTTCTACTTATTAAATGCCTACAATATATCAGAAATTAGTCTTAAACCCTTCCGTAAGTTAGAGAGGTGTCTTCCCCAAGCATGGGAAGACTTCCCCTAAAGAAATCAGCAAATTAGGATAATTTGTTTTAACAGCCTCAAAGACAGCTGAAGCATGCACTATGGAGTAGTTAGACCTTGATTAAACATCAAAGATGCCAAGTTCATCTACATCCTAAACCATCATCAGTTGTCTTAACTTTGTCTTGCCTTTGGATCTTGATGACTCTGGAAGAGAGAACAGGGGCTGATATTTTTGCACAACTCTTACTTGCTTAAATCCAATCTATGCATGAATCAAAAGACATCACTCCTACTACTTAAGCAATCTTAAAGTCTTCCAATGATGGAGAAGAGATGAAGCATCACATGTGGATATACACTGGGTGGGTAATCACCACCTTGCTCACAGATGATTCATGCTGTCATCTTCTCAGTAGATTGAAGTAGCAATATGGTTTGTTAGTCTTGTCTTGGGTGTCTGAGTAGCTTTTTTAAAGGACCACACTGCCCACCTTCTGGTGTGAAGGAGTTAGAAAAAGATGCCCCCCAAATTGGTTGCTTCATCCAACCCTGGCTTGTTTATTATAGAAGGCAGGGATCCCACCATGGGGTGATAATACCAAAAATATACAAAAACTTTTACAAAGATGATTCTATTCACTATTGGTACATGGAATGTGAGCACACTTATGGACAAGAAAAATCCAGTAGACCTCAAAGATGAATAGTTTTTATCTTGAGAGAACTCAACAGGTATCACATTCAAATAATAGTCCTGAGTAAAACTGGGAAATGAAGGCCAAAGTTAGAGCTGTGTACACATTCCCCTCCCCACTCCCACCCCAGAGTTGCTTCAATTAAGGAAATCACTGTGAAGCTGACATGGGTTATTCAACAAGTCTGTATCTCTACCAAAAAATGATCAGGCAGCTCATGGTAATGTGACTGTCGCATGCAGGAAAGCATACCACCACCATCATCATCAATACTGGTGTTTCCACCCTGATAGACCTTGATGAGGTCAAAGAATAGTTGATATGGTGTTTGCTGCTCAACAATTCCTGAAGAAATGCCAGGAGCAAAACAAAAGTCTGTACACATTATTCATCAATATGACTAGTGCCTTTGATACTGTCAGTCATGAGACTTTGTAGGAAATTATGGCAAAATTTGGTTGTCCACAGTTCATAGATATCATACATCAGCTTCATAACTGTATATTTACATGGCTTCTGTGCTTGCTCCCATGCTTTTTAGCGTGGTGTTTTCAACAATATTATCAGATACATTCAAGGAGGACAAAAATGTCATCAAGGTCAGCTACTGCGCTGATAGTAAATTATTTAATTTGTTAAACTTACAGCCAAAACTAAAGTGGAAGGAGAGTTAATGCATGATTTTTTGTTCTTGGATAACTGTTTATATCACCTCTAAGGGTGAGATGCAACAAAATATAGATCAGTTCTCTGTCGTTTGTGGCAATTTTGGCCTAAGGAGGAACACCAAAAAAGCACAGGTTCTGCACCAACCAGCACCACATCATCCATACATGGGAACCATCAGTTACAGAAAATGGAATGATGTTGAATATGTTAGATAAGTTCATTTACTTTGATAGTGAACTTTTCAGTCAGGGATGTCCACATAGTTGATTAATGAATTCACTGATAAACCTAACTTAATTTTTGGAAAATTCTGAAGGCAAATGTGGGAGAACAGGAGTATTAGACTGCCTACCAAACTGAAGGTCTACAGAGTCACTGTACTAACCTCATTGTTATACATCTGTGAAACTTGAACAATATTCTAGTCTCATGCCACAAAATTGAATTGCTTCTATTTGAATTGTTTTAGAAAGATTATCTGGTAAGAGAAGGTACTGGACACAGAGACCCTTTCTTGAGCTAATTTGCCAATTATCAGTCTTAGCCAGAGAGAGTATGACTCAGAAACACATTGTTTGAATGTTAAATGTAAGTTTTTTTCTGAAAAACTCTTTACATGGAACTTACACAAGGAGCATTCACACAGTGGTCAGAAAAAGTAAGGACATTCTCAAATTCTCTCTGAAGAACTTTATCAGGTGTACAACATGGGAGAAACTGGCACAGGTCCTCCCAGCATGACACAACTGCATTAAAGCAAGTGCTGTATTCTATGAGCAAAACAGAATTCTAATGGTTCAAAAGAATGTGAGATATGTAGAAATATCTCCAGTCCAAATGTTATATGGGCTCTCTTTGCCAGCTGTATAGTAGAACCTTCTTAGATCTTATTGGTCTGATGAGCCACGGTTGGACACTTCTGTCCCTTGACCCCAACAAAGTGATGTCATTTTAATTTCAATTTGATAACAAAGGATAACTAAACAACAGCTTCATCAGATATTTCCGAGGGTATAGTGCATCTAGTTTTGCTTGGACTAACTGACCTCTGAGTTACCGTCAAGTTTTAGATGTCACCAGATTCTCTTTGACTCCTATCTCTCCTTCCTCTAATCAAGTTTACATTCTACTGCCAAATTAATCTCTCCAAAATGCAATTTGGACAAGAACTGTGTTTTGCTCAGATGTCTTCAGTGACTCCCTCATGAACAAAGTCCAAATGTCAGACTTGGCATTTATAACTTCCACAGGCTCATTGCTATGTCCCTTTCCCACAATGTCTCCTACTACATCCTTGCGGTGAGGTAATCCTAGTGGTCTATTTGCAATCTTAAAAACAAAGTCAGTAATTTTCCACTTCATTTCTATATTTTCCCTTCTTCCACCTTTTGAAAATCATATACTTTAATCCTTAAAGCAAATGGTATATCTTTTAGTGAATCTCCCCTGATGAGATTTGCTAAAAGTTACCTCCCTTTATCTCCTTTATCATTTATGAACTGCACTACTTATATGGAATTTCACATATTCTGTCTTTCAGTATGCTTATTTCTATACATGCCTTAGTTTGTAGAGATTGCAAAGTCTTGCATTAAAGGCAATATTTTCTATAAATCTTGGTATTCTCCAATAATGTATTATATGTCAAAGCCGCTGAATAAATTTAGTTGAATAAGCAAATTAGTTTAAAAGTGTTTGGAGCCTATAAAATATCAAACAAATAAGAGAATTTTAAAAATGCAAGCCAGAAACTTTCATTCAAAACTACTTAATATTGCATGTTTAAAATTACATTGGTCTGTGGAACCAAAGGATAGCATGTGGAAGATTAAATCCGGAGGAGCTGTCCAACAAATGAGTATGGCCAGTAACAGCATATTATGAGGATGTCCAGTAACAGCATATTAGTGGACTATACTATGAAATACTTGACAAATGCACTTTAAATTGATTAACTGCTTCAGAAAGCCGAATTGTTCTGATACATGAAATATATTTTCCAGAAAGCCATCTTTTAGACTTTTTTTAAAAATTTGAGTCTCTAATTTTATGGGCATTTGTGTATGGACTCAATATTACATCAAAAATTACCAGACCACATCATTTACTTTGCAATTGCCAATTTAAAATTGAGTTTTTGTTCAGACAGCTGATCTTCCCCTCTAAATTGCCTGTAGTTAGGTGAAAAAGTGTCTGTCTCTTGGCTTTCTGGATCAAAGAGCCCGTAACACAGAAAAATAAAGCCTGCTTGCTACTAATTACATTTGGTGTACAGTGACACAAAATTTATTTTCCATGAGGACTCTATTACCAAAGCTTCATTTAGTTACGAGTAATGGAGATTCTAGCAGGCTTAGTCACCCTCTTGTTATTATAACAATGTCTTGCTTTTAAAAAGAGAATGACTTTATGTTCAATTTAATTTTTTAAAACATCAAGGTGCATTTACTTTGCCCTGTATGAAGAACTGATGAGTATGCAAGATGAGGTTAATGCAATGAGCAAAATAAATCAATTTCATGTTTCCCATAATGGCCTTAATAGTTTGGCAAACCATATACAAGTTTTTTGTTCGATGGGCATTTCGGCTAATTTGACAGCGTGCTTGCCATTAGGCAACAATTACTACCATTAATATGGCATTTCTTCCCCCTTCACTTTTAAATCAGATATAGGGGAAATGAGAGGAAGACAGCAAAGGAGGATAGGCAATTACGCTGAATATTCCACTGTGGAGCATAAGTCAAACTCATTTTACTTGTATAGTTTAGGCAACCAATAAATTGAAGGAGATGGTACCTTGCCTCAGAACACTTTGCATTTCATTCATTAAAATTGCATGTCATCCTCATGAATGTTTGCCAAGAGGGGAGACAATTTTTGAAGAGAGCTGTGTTTCATTACATAATTGTTTCATTGGAATTCATTGACCATTCATTATTTTCTACCAATTTTAAAACAAGAGGAAAAACTTCCATTTTAAATCACACAGACATTAGGATTGCCAAAACTGGGTTAGCATTGGGTCTTATGTAATTTAGAAAATGGGTGAATCTTCAAAGTTTTATCTTCATGTTTGATGTTGTATAGAGGAAAGAAAAAGATGTGTTGTATTTTTTAGATCTCCACTATATTGTTACTTTCTACATTACTACATCTTGCCTCTGCTGTATAATATTGTTCAGTTGTTTCTGTCATGTCCAATTCTTCATGACCTCTCTTGAAGGTTTCTTGGCAAAAATACTGGCATGGTTTGCATTTCTTTCTCCAACTCATTTTATAGATGAGAAAACTGGAGCAAACAAGGTTAAGTGATTTGCCCAGAGTCACACAGCTTGCCAAGTGTATGAGGCCAGTTTTGAACTCAGGAAGATGACTCTTCCTGATTCCAGACCCAGTGCTCTATTTGCTATGCAACCTAGCTGCAATAATTAAAAGTCAATAATCCATATAATGGAAGAATTTAAATCTTATTATAAAATAAAATCTAAACTGTTGACATTGAAGACCTTCTATTATTTGGATCCTTGCCACCATTCCACTATTTTCATTATTTCCTTTTATTTACTCTTTGTTACAGTCAAGTCTTTAAATTGATCTTTTCATAAAAAATTATTCCTTCTTTATTTTTATTCCTTTGCTCAGATCATATGCTACACCTGGCTATTCCTCCCTTTCTTTGTCTTAGTCCTATTCTTGTTGGCCAGTTCTTAAGTATCTCTTCAATTCCATATTCTCTATGAAGCCTAACCAGGGATTGTAGAATTTCAAAGCCTCAGGAAGGGACATCAGAGGTAGTCTAAGCCAGTAGCTTCATTCTTTGTAGATAAACTGAAGCCCAGAGTGGTTGATTGACTGGCCATGATCACCCAGGAAGTAGAAAAGAGAACTGAGATTTGAACTCACTCCTGATTCCAAATTCATTGCCTTCCATTGATATTTGCTGTACCTGTCTATTTCGAGTTTTATGAGACTTAATGCCTTGTAAATCTATAAACTTTCACCTATGAAGCTTTTGATGTTATTTTGGGCAACCAAATACCATTGAGGAAAACCAATCAGGAGAGCAGTGCTGGGCCAAATGTAAGAAACTGCTCTTGGTAGCCACAAACAGGATTTTCAGGAGGATGAAGTATGTGGCAATCAGGATTTAATGCAGGATATCCTAAAGCTCACAAAGAGAATGCTTTGGAAGCTAAACAAGGGAATGTTTTTCTCCTCACAGAACCAAGGAGGAAAATCAGGGAAAAAGCTTACAAAAACCCATAACTAGCACTAACAATGTTGAAGGGAGCTATTGTCAGTTCCTTGTAGTCTTAAATCCCAGGAAAGACTTAATTTAAGGATCCAAGGGCAGGTATCTGCCAAAAGCCCAGGGCTTCTACATCTACAGGACCATAGGAGCATAAAGTTACATGTAGAAGGGGACTTGGAGCTATTATAATTTAACATTTCACAGATGAGGAAAAAGAGACACAGAATTAATTGACTAGCTTAGAGTCACACAGTTAAGAATGTGTTTGAGGTAGGGTTTGGATTTAGGTGTTGACTTCAAGCCTAGTTCTCTACCAACGTACAAAAAAAAAAAAGATCCTAGAGGGATGGTCTCATAGCATTCTTCCGAATCAAATTTATTTACTATAAGTCTGAAACTTGATATAACATCCAATCCAGACAACTCTGGTCGTCCAAGTTCTAAGGCAAGACTTATAAGAACAGGTGGCTAAATAAATGATAGTGAGCCAAGTAAGACCAAGAACTATGTTTTATATGTAGCATCGACATTATCTGTTAAGGTTATGTGAACTTGTCAACATTCTCCTTTATTATTTTAAACCCCTGCAGTATTTAAGAGTGAAATCTTTCAAAAACTTGAAAGGGTCATTTGTTCTTTTCAGAGGGCATAACCAAAGAGACAGGAAGCATAGAAAGCTGGAATTGGAAAAGACCTTAGATGTTACTGAGTTCAACCTTTACCCACATCATGAAATCCTGCCTTGGAATTCCTGACAAGTGCTTATCCACCCCATGCCCAGAGATCTGCAGTAACTTGGAACTCATTACTACTGAGGCAGTCATTTTTTTGGACAGATCTAATTGTCAGGATATTTTGAACTGAAATCTGTCTCCCTCAATCTCTAATTCATCATCCTTCATACTTGAGTTCTTGATAGGGCCAGGCAAAAGCAGAACAAAGAAAATTCCTCTGCCCAAAACTCCTGAAATATTGGAAGAAATTTGATCATTTCCCTCTAAACTAGAGAATCTTAGCTGTTTCTGTACTATGGATTTCTTTAATCAATGTGAGAAAACCTAGAAACCCTTTCTTAGTATATAAATGCCTAAGATAGGATACACAAGATGACTAAAGAAAACAATTATACTGAACATTGTTTAAAAAGTTAAAAAAATTAATAAATATATAATATGCTGCATTAATTATATGAGTTATATAATTATTAAAATAAAATCTGATTAAAAAAAAGAAAGTAGAAGCAGTTTGTTGCCAGGTCACTACATGAAAACCTTTCCAGATTAGCAGAACTTCCCAGAAATTAGATTCTGTCAGCAGGGACTTCAAGAAATCAAGATGACTTCCTGCAAATGAACCAGAGTAGAACATTATGACAAATGATTTGATTCAAAGAAAACTCATATTTTTGCTTTCCCCATACAATGCAAACAATAAAAATGCTACCTAGTTTCATCAAAAAAATAAAATAAAATAAAATTTGATAATTTAAAAAGTTAATTTACAGTTTTAAAAGTCCTGCCATCATTCATATCTTGTCTCGGTGAAAGCCTTCCAGAATTTATAATGGATGGATACCTGGTAGAAATTGCATCTTTTTTCTTTAGGCAAACTTGGAAAGCAAACATGAAGAGAAGAAACAGTGACATTGAGAAACCCCAGAAAAAAACAACCTTGGAACTTGCTATTAAGTAAACAAAAAATGGGAATGGGAAAGTTATGGGATTGGTGGTTAATTTAAGACTGCAAACTTTCAGTAGCTTCTTGAATCTCATTTCTTTAGAATCACTTAATCTATTTATGAAACACCAATTCAATGCCTGAAGCTATTCTAACAAAATTTTACCTTTCAAAATATGCCCCTAAAGAGGAAAAGAAATTCTAAATGTTCAAGGATCTTACATGGCTCCTGTTGACTCTCAAGTAGAATTCATATATCTCATTTTGGTATTTAAAACTGCTCACAAGGCAAGCTTCAGCCTATTTTTCCACATTTATTTCATATTACTTTCTTTTGTATACTTTTCTATCCCCTCCACAAATGTGATACTTGATATATAAGCAATTAATGTGTTTGTTGATTGATTGATTGATTGAGTCATTGGATCAAAGCTACCCTAATTATTAGATAGTAACTGACTTCCTTTGCACAATCTTCTCCCACCCCTGTTGGAATAGATTTTGTGGGATCTTTCACATCCTTTATGTCTTAATAATGGGAAGCCTTGTCTGACCACCTTCCTCTTAGAATTCTTACCTTTCTTCATGACTCACCAGTGAGAAGCCTTTCTTTATCCCTGGATCTCTTTGCTTTCTTATTTGATTAACTCACTTGTGAACATTTAGATTTCTCTGTACTTACTGCTACAGCTCTAGTAGAAAATTTGTCTCTGCATCCACAGGACCTTGCAACAGTCTTTGAAAATAATAGCTGCTTAATAAATGTTAGTTGAATTGGACTGCATTTAACAATGTGTTTCTGTCCCTTGGAAATCTTTTTTCCTTTTCCCAGTCATCACCTTAGAAACACATATTCTGCACAGAAGTCTTGCTAGGAGCTTTTATTCTGGGCAGTCCTTTTCAGGAACATGGGGAGTTGCTAAAGAACAACAACATTTTAGAAAAACTAAATTATAATAAAATTTACCATGAATAAATTTCTCTGATTCACAATGAAAATAAATGAAGGTTGTCACTCTGACAACGAACTAAGACCCAGGCAACACATTTCTGTCCTTATCCACTAATTGGTCTGATTGGTTATTGTCCTTTGTTTTCAGAGATGACAAAAATGACATTCAAAATGACATACCTGTGCTAAAATTAAAGGATGTCCCACTGTGGTTGATCAGATCACTGTGAGCTAGGATTGCTCAGCCATAGGTCAGGCATAGATGAACCATATGTATATTTGAGAGAGAGAAGTCCCTAAATTTGCAGATCTCACATTTCTTTTGAGCCTACTGCAATGCTGTTTTGCTCATAGAGTACAGTGCCTTTTTTGATACAGGTACACTATGCTGGACACTCCTTTGCTAACATCTCCTATCTCATGCAATCAGTTTTAAAGTTCTTCAGAGAGACCCTGAGTATCCTTGTATCACTTCTTTTGACCACCGTTCTTGCATGAATTCTCCAAAATATGCCTTTTGACATTTGAACAATGTGGTCAGCCATTGGAGTTTTGCTCTCTGCAGTACATTCAAGAAAGAGTATCATTATTGTACCTTATCCTGCCAGATGTTCTTCAGAGTCTTCCAAAGACAATTCAAATAGAAGCAACTTCCCTCTTAGAGGAACAATATCAAAGAGAACAGAGAGATGAATATATTTGAAGGAGCATATGGTTATTATTGTTAATTATATTTTGTGAGTACTTCTCAATTATGATTCTAAAGAACTCAAAGATTTCATTTAGTCATAAACTGAGATCATGGAAAGGACCTGTAATTGGAAAGCATGTGTGCAGTGGACAGTGAGATGATGGGCAAGAAGATAGCTGAGATGTAAAGAAGCATGACTGTGGGAAATTCATCACTCATCAGGGAAGTTCAAGCTCTCTTCTTCTTCACCGACACCAAACTCTGATTTACAAATATAACCATCATCATTGATTGCAGCCATCTTCTTGCGCACTAACCTTTGCTCATCACACATATATACCCATATACTTTTCAGTTGAAAAACAGTAATTACATTGCTATTGCTTTTGCTACTGAATAGATATATGGCAATTCACTCACCTATAGCTTCACTCACTCTCTCAGTGATCTTTCAAACAATTATTTTTATTGGCTACTCTTTCCCTATATGTGTTTTACTAGAACATGAGTTTCTTGAGGACAGAGACAGTTTCATTTTTTTTTGTATTGGTAAGCCCAGAACTTAGCACAGTGCCTAGAATATAGTAATCATTTAACAAATACTTTCCATTCATGTTTTTCATTCATTCACTTATCTTCAGTAGTTCCTATTGTGTCACTTTTAAATGTTCATTGAATTAGAGTGGATCTCTTCAGATCCCCAACTTGTCCTTGAAATATAAACAGATTCTCAGCTAGGCACTGTGAATCCTCAAATTTGAAATATGTCTTAAATATAAAGGTACACAGAAGCAATAATTGTTCCAAGGAAAACTGGCCAACCTTGATCCTCCTGCATTGCTTATATATTTTAACAGGATTTTCTAAAATATCGAGGATGTATTTTGATGAAAGGAAAAACAATATCAATATGGCCTGTATGCCAAATGTTGCTAATCATGTACTTAAATTTTGAAGTATTTACAACTCCCTTAATGGAGGACTTCAATGTACTAAGGTCATACAGATAATTATTTACTTACAGACACAAATTCAGTTATATTGGTAAAAGAGAATTAGAAATGAATAATTTGCTTTAACACAAGAACTATGATAAATTGTTTTTACTGTTTTGTTACCTCCTTCTTTAAAAAATAAAGCAGTATAACTTTGATTATTATATTACTTGATTGGTGAGTTTATTCCAGAAACCTTATTTTGAATTAGTGATCAAAACAATGCTGCTCATTTTCCTCCCTCTCCATTTCTGACTCTCAGGTGCACACATAATCAGCGCTTAATAAATGCTTGCTGACTTGACCTGACCAAGATACTTGAGTTCAAATTCAACTTTTGACATATTGCCCATGTGACTTTATTCAAACAATTCCTTCTTGCTTTTTTTTTTTTTTTTGCCTTCATTCTCACCATTACAAAGTATGCTACATCTGTCCCTCTCAGGATATTTGCATCTTAATGAATGAAAGCATCATGTATATATTTCTGAACATGACACACAAAAGCATGGTCTAAAACAGCATACTTAGAATAAAAATGGCAATCACATGGGGATAGATTAAATCTTACCTTATTCAGGAAATGTGAATACTCCTTCCTGTTCTGACTCTGGGTCTTAATGTTTGTGAACAAGGGAGATGTTTACTGTTTCATTTGCATATAATGGCATTAGCTATCATCTGTGTGTGTAATTTATAGCCCATTCCCAAAGAGGGGGAGGACATAATGGTGGAGCTGTGTACACAGCATAAACACTTTAATTACAATAACAGAACCACCAAAACAACCCAGGAAAGCGATGAGGATCAAGCAAAGGCAGACAGTATGCTTTGTATTTATTAAGAGGTAATTACACATAATACAAAATAGTATCTCATGATGCCTTTTGATGCCTTCACAAAGCAATCTTGTTGGGCTTTGGGCCTCCATTTGTATATTTTATTTTCTATGCAAAAGCATGATTTTTTGCAATTATGGAAATAGAGGGCATTAAAAAAAAAGAATGAGCATGGCTACCTCTAAAGGAAACTCTGAAAATTTTGTGTAAAAACGATACTTAGAAGCTGGGAAGAAAGCTTTTTCAAAGGAGATAATACAGCAAGGATGTAATTTGCTTCCATTGTGGATACACATCATTTCCAATAGGCATCCTTAGTTGGACTGTCTCAAAGCCAGCTTTATTCAGTCTTCCTGCAGATGATGGTTTCTCCAAGGACCAGCAGAAAGAACTGTGGCTCAGTCACGTCCTCTGAACTTAGAAATGTGAGCAATCCCATTTCTCCTTGATGGGAGAAGAGAGAAGGGTTAGGGTTAGGGTTAGGAAGAAGGCATTTTTAATAGTGCTGATGGGGTGTCAGCAAGTATGTTTGGACTCTTTTCCTAAAGTCTCTCTCCAAAGCCCTTTGTAATAATGGAAAGTTGTGCATTTGCTTAAGTTGTAAGTGTGGGAGAGGGAGAAGCACATACCTCCTCCCCTCCTCCTTTTACTGGCTTACCACAATCAGACTCCTCCCATGATTCCAATGAACTTTAAGGTAACTTTCTTTCTTTTCTAGTTAGGGGAGAGCTTAACCAAAAACTGGCTTGAGCAGAATTTTCAGAGTGTAGTAAGTCCTAGTGAGGAAATAATAGTCTTTCCTATGGTTATAACTGAAATGATACCATTGGTCTTCACCAATTCTTTGAAATGAATGCTTCAGGATGGAAGGCAAGTTTGGAGAATCCTGGTCACATGAGTTTTTGATACTCAGATTGACTTCAAATGCACTGGCTACATTCTCATTGGAGTTCTATGAGAATTATGAGATTAATCTAGGCAATCTCTGAGAAACACTTAACTGTATATTGCAGAGAGCTGAGTTTTGTTATTGAAGAGGGCACGTGGAATAGAGGGCAGATTTCTGCATCTGGGAGAAAAAAAAAGAGTTGGATTCTTATCTTGCTTCAGAGCTGGGGCCTCTTTGAACCTCAGATCATCATCTGTAATCAGGGCAAATTTTAGTATTTGCCTTATGTGATTATTGGGAGGATCAAATACAATAGGAGATAGAAAAGCACTGTGCAAAACAAAGTACTCTCTAAATGGTGTTCTTTTCATGATCTACACTTGTCTGGAAAGGCTACATAGTAGAACGAAAAGATGAGTAGCCTTGAATCAGGCACAATTTCATGGTTTGTTTTTCTCATATACTAGCTAAGTGACTTTGCATAAGTCCCTTAACATGTCCAAGTCAGCTCTCTAGGATGATAACTGTTAACTGTTGTTTACATAGAAAAGTTTTGTCTTACAGGAATACTTTATGATTCTCAAATTTTCCTGTTAAAAATCAGAATTTCTTTCAGAAAGGCCTGGAGAGACTTACATGAACTGATGCTGAGTGAAATGAGCAGGACCAGGAGATCATTATATACTTCAACAACAATACTATATGATGACCAGTTCTGATGGACCAGGCCATCCTCAGCAGCGAGATCAACCAAATCATTTCTAATGGAGCAGTAATGAACTGAACTAGCTATGCCCAGAAAAAGAACTCTGGGAGATGACTAAAAACCATTACATTGAATTCCCAATCCCTATATTTATGCCCACCTGCATTTTTGATTTCCTTCACAAGCTAATTGTACAATATTTCAGAGTCTGATTCTTTTTCTACAGCAAAATAACGTTTTGGTCAGGTATACTTATTGTGTATCTAATTTATATTTTAATATATTTAACATCTACTGGTCATTCTGTCTTTAACTTCACCTTAAGACATGTTTGCCTCATCTTGGGTTTTCTCTACTTGAGTGAATAATCTTATTTCTGAGAGATTTAATTCTTTCATCATATGAAACCTCTATATTCCTAATTCATTTAATTTTAGCCACCTCCTATTTAATGTAGTTAATTCTGGAAATTATTTCCAACCCAGTTTGGAACCCATGTTTATATAAAGATTTAATGTCAATGTTATAATGAAAATACAGCATTTTGATTCATTTATTTCTATAGAAGCTCCTTTATAAAATTCCCATTAGATAAGTGACGAAGCTCTTAGTTGTACAGTTTCTCAGTGCACTTTGGCTAACCATAAATCTGAAAGTACAAATTATTTATAAAATCAAATCATAAGTACAATCCATCTAGTAAAATTCTCTTGATAAAGATTCCTGCTTATTCTGGTTTTCCTGACTCTGGGCTTTTCCCCATCAGAATACATACAAATGCGTGTACACATACGCATTCACACACAAACACACAGTTTATAAATGTTATAGACTTGATTTCAACAAGTCTGTAACTTTAACTTATTTGATCATTCACTAAAATTCTGATGCAGAAGATTTAGAACAATCAAGAAAAGAAAGCCATAATGACTAAATAGATGAATAGGAGAATGAACATGTTTTCAGAAATACTTGTTTTATATATGCACACATATATTCATGCACATAGGTATACATACAATTAAAATGAATTAATATCTCAACTTGGTGGACTTTAAACAACTATGAAAAGCAAACATTGTAAATACAAGCTAGATAAATGCATGAGAGCCAAAATATTTGATTTTAATATTTAACTTATATATATATATATATACATTTATACTATATAGCTATATAGATATATAGCTATCTAAAGAGATAGTAATACAAATATTGATATTTATTTGTTGTATACATTTTGAATCTCTTATACATCTAATTGTACATAAATTCTCAATTTACAAAGCCTCCATGCAGAAAGAATTTAGCAGAGTGCTTGACATATAATAACTACTTAATAAATGCTTGTTGACTTGTTAATGTAGTATATGAGCTAAAAATTTCTACCTTGGGAGTTTTGTTCACTGAAGGAACAATGTATTTAGAACCATTCTTCTAAAAAAAAACAATATATTCTGACCTAAGCTACTAAATCCTAGATTGGTGAATTGGATGTTCTAATTTCAAGTTTTAAGGATTTCCTCTCCTTCCTCTCATTCAAATTAGCCTCAGAAACAGTAATTCTATGATTGAACATAATTCACTTAATAGATTTCTCATCTATAAAACATGGATAATAACAATACTTAACTTTTAGGGTTATTCTGAGGATCCAATGAGTTAATAATAATAAAGTCCTTTGCAAATGTTAGTTGCTTACTATTGTTATTCTTTCCATAAATTGCTAGTCTGGCTCCTGAAGGCAGCAGATAGGGAGAAAAGAAAAGAGTTTCCTAAATAGTATTAACAAAATTCTTAACATCTTAAGCATTTAATTAGCCTGAAAACATTGTCAGTAAGGCAGAGTGGTAAGCCTGCCATGAACATTTCCCATATTTAACTATCTTTTTGGTCTATTTTAAGCATCTTTCATCTAAATAAATATTAGGAAATTGGAGGTAAATATCTGTTGTATTTTTTCCAAGGTTTATACACCCCTTAGGGATTCCTTGGAGATCTCCACCTTCCTAGGGACAGAACATATTAAAAAAAAATAGAGCCCTTCACATATGACACTTCTATAAGTATATCTATGCAGATGAATACAATCAGTGCCCAAACCACTATGGGGACCTTGAGAAAGCCTAATGACAGTCCAGTGGTTTCTCCACAGAGGAATATATAATCTCTAAGTACTGTGACTGACCTATCAGCCAGTGTGTTTCCAAGACGGACTTTGGTGAAGGGATGTCTGGAACATCATAACATTCTTTTGGTGTTTCCAGAGCTCTTTTAAGATCTAAACTGGATGTTTTCCATAATTTACCTGTTCTAATTCTGATTAAAACCTTGTTCCTTCTATAGACCCTACTTAATCTCCTAATGTATATTCAGAGTCATCCAAGTCACTGTTTATTAGCTGATGGGATAGTAAAATACTATGTCCCTGGTAGCAACCCAGTAATTGAGTATCTCTGAGGAACAAGCTAATCATGTGGAGTTATTTTGGACAGAACCATCCTGTACTGACACCCGCAATTACCTTATACAGTTTGAAAGTTAAACTATAGATGACAACTCCTGAGGCTATCTTGGATAAACGAATGGCCAAGCTCACCAGTTGATTTGCCAATGTACACAATTAACTTGGTTAACACACATTTCTCTAGGTCCTTTCCTATAAAAGATCCCACCTTTCCCCTTGTTAGTTATGAGTTCATTAGGGACTTTGCCCTATTATTTTTTATGGAGTTATTATAAAGCTTTGCTCCTTGACCTAGAGATGGTTTGAATCTTGAAATCATTCTGCACAACTCCCCCCCTTCGTGACTTGTTGGACCTCATTACTAGCTGCTTCTTTGTTGTTAAATACACCAGTCTGATATCATTGTTGAAATAATCTCAAGAAACAGAAATCTTTTTTTTTCCATGATCTTTACTAGGGGTATTTGACCATAGCTACATATCACCAAGCCATGCATAGAAAAGAGTAAAAAAAAAAAAAACCCAAAACACTGTCATAAATAATGTCCAGCATTTATATATTTAAAATATTTAAAATGCTGAATTTTCATTTGGATATTTGAAATTGTTTATTAATGCAGCCTATGATTACTAAGAATCCATGCATTTACTTAGCCCTCTGCCTTTAAAAATGACTAGTAATTTAAGTCTAGATTATATCTGACCTAATCCTGTAATTTAGGCATTTAATCCCTTTGTAGCAGCATTCTCATCTTAATATTTAATCTTCATAGTTCGGTAATTTTTCTAACACTTATTTTTAATTAATTTGTCATTCACTTATTTGGAGTTAGAGACCCTTGGAAATGCTACACATTTGTTATTATTTCATCTTAGTCACATTAATTAACATAATTGGGACAGAAACAAATCTCATAATATATGTTTATCCTGTTCACTAATTTCTGAAGATTAGTTCCACATATCATAGAATCATGAAATCTCAGAATATGCTGTCTAGCATACCCCATATCTGGACAAAATCCCCACTGGCTTCCTGCCAGAAAAATTGGCAGCTGATTTCTACTTAGAAAAAAAAAAATCCCATGAAGGAGAGCCTATTGCTCTCAAGGAAGCCTCTTTTAGATTTGAGTAAGCACTAATTATTAGGAAGGGTGTTCTTTTTCCTTCCAAAAACCCTACATTTGACTCTTGGCAATTTCTACTTCCAGATCTTCCCTTTGGTACTCAGCAGAATAAATTACTCTTTATAGCTAGCATTGGTATTTCAAATACTCAAAGACAACTGTCACACTTTTCTTAAATTTTTTTCTTAAATGTCTACAGTCCCTTCCCCTTCTCTTTATAGCATAATATTAAGACCCTTCACTTTCTGATTACT
This sequence comes from Sarcophilus harrisii, assembly GCF_902635505.1. Taxonomy (NCBI): domain Eukaryota; kingdom Metazoa; phylum Chordata; class Mammalia; order Dasyuromorphia; family Dasyuridae; genus Sarcophilus; species Sarcophilus harrisii. The sequence continues at coordinate 241,213,166 of NC_045430.1, forward strand.
TTCCTCTAGACACTCTCTCAATCACCTTCCCAGAATGAGTTCCCCAAACTTCATATCCTCTTCCAGACCCTTTCCAAATAGTGCAGAATTCAGTGAGATCATCTTCCTTGTGGTAGATCCTGTCTATACTTTCCTAAATGTATCCTAACATGGCATTAGCTTTCCTGGGTGTCATAATCTTGTTTCATATTGACTTTTCAGTGCATTAGAACCCCTAGATACTTTTTTATCTGTGCAATTGGATTGTTAATGAATAGATCACTTAATGTAAAATCAGGAACACTTGCAATCTATAATACCCTGGGTAGACAATATAACCTCTCTCAGCTTCAGTTTCCTTATCTGTAAAATGGAGATAATAATACCTGTTTCTTAAGATTGATGTGAGAATTAAATGAGATGCAAAATGATTTGCTCACATTGAAGGACTATGTAAATGGTAACTGTTATTAAAATTGTCACTCAAAATGTTATCTTCCCACACCTTTCCTATATTATAGTATTGGGACTCATTATTTTGGAACCTAAGCATAAGACTACATTTATCCCTATTAAGTTTCATCTTAAGATTTGCCTACTACTCCAGTTTGTCAATATTTTCTCCAGTTCTGATTCTGTCATCCCATGTGGATACCTGAAACTAGATTGGGAAAATCAATTGAGATCACATCATCTCCTAGGAATTGGATCAATCCAAGTGATCCAGCTGGGTATTTGCTGATTTGTTTTATGTAACAGGGACAAGGTTCCCTCTTCTGAGATTTCTTCAAATAGGCATTAGAGGTCATATGAGTCAGTCTATAGAGTTTTGGATTTGCAATCAGGAAGATCTGGTTTTGAATTTTAATTGTAGTATGTAGCATGCATTAATCAAAGTAGCTTTAAAAAGTTCTAAAAGCTTTGGTAAACCTAGCATAAAAGCTGCAATCTTGATTGACCCACTCCAGCTCCTGGAGTGCCTGGCGGTCCACAGGGTTGTTTTGAGATTTAGAGAAAGCAATGTTCTACAAAGAACATTACAGACTTTAAAACGCTACATAATAGTAGTTAATATTATTGGGCCTTTAAAGCTAATTTAATCGATTCATTTTCTATTCCAACAGAATAACATTGAAGTTGATTATAGGTTTAGTGAATTGGAAGAAAAGTAAATGAATGAGATTGAGTAAACTTAAATGAAGTTAAAGTCAATGGAAGACTTTGAATAGTTCAAAAGTTTTGTGAAAAGTAAAAGTATAAAAAGTGAGTAGGAAATAATATATGGAGATAATAATAGAGAATAATTTTAATATTAAAATAATTATATTCCATATCCAGGGAAGGAACTGATTGTATGTAATTATAAATTGAAGCATTCTCTCTCTATCTCTTTCTTTCTAACTTAAATTTTCTTGAGGGTTTTTATTTCCATTAGGGTAGGAGATCAATGTTTTCTTTCACAACTTGACTTTTCTAAAATGTTTTGCATAACTAACATGTGGTTTCTTAATTGTGAGTGGGGATAAGGGAAAGAGCACAGAACTCAAAAATTTTGAAAAACAAATGTAAAAACAAGTGTTTTGTATATAACTGTGGAAAAATATTAAATAAATAAAATTTTAAAAATAATTGTATTTATTGAGTAGACACCTATTTTTAAATCACAAGAGAGATTTGCCATTGATATCAAGGCTTTAGGTTTATTAGATGAAAAGTAGATTGTGAATTTGTGAAATGAACAGTCATGTGGGCCTACATACGAGACATAGAAATAACCCATAAAGTCATTTTATTTGGAACTAAGAAGACTAACTTATTTGTCCATGTATATTGTTTAATAATTAACATGATGAAGTTTCTCCCAAAGGATTTACAATGACATTCTCTTAGTTATCAGTTTTGCATATTTTTGCAATTTTCCCCTGCCTATCTATCTATCTATCTATCTAACTATTCAGTCTGTCTGTTTACCTGTATACCAGTCTATCCCCTCCTCTTACTCAACTCTCCTCATATCTATTCTCCTTTACTTTCCATTTCTTTCTTGTTAACTCTAAATAGCAAACCAAGCTGCTTTGTCCTAATAGCAATGAGTGGCTACTTTTATTGGCCAACTCTTCTGAACCAATGTCTCTTCTCAAACACCTGTTTTTTTTTTCTTCTCAGGTAAATTATATCCATATAATTTTTCCCTTCCTCTTAAATCACATGTCAAGTGTTCTCTCTTCTCATAAGTCAATCAGTTTCATGTCATTCAACCCCTCTTATATCTGGACTCATATTCCCAACACAGCATTATGGAAAGATTGCTGGATTTACAATTTGAAAGGCCAAGATTTGAATTCTTCCTCAAATTCATATGTCATGTGACTCTGAGCAAGCCACTTAAAATCTTCAAGCTTTATTTTCCTCATATATTAAACAGGGATAATAATTTCACTTACCACGTAGGACTGTTGAGAGATTACATGGGCTCATGTGTGTAAAATGCTTCAGAAGTCCTAAAGCCCTATATAAATAAGAATTATTGTTATCACTCTTAATGACTCATTTCAGACTTTTCTCTTTTCCAACCCTTTGTTCAATTACCTCAATAAAAACAACCTCATTAAAATGTCTATTTCTCCCTCCTATTTTCTTTTGTCCTTTTCTGTGTTACTTCTTTAAATCTCAGAAACATTTGAATCATGACAGACTTGAATGTGTTGTGCTAATAGCATACTTATATCAAAGAGCGGAATATCCATGTTTTTTTTAAATAAATGATTCATAATAAAGGAAGAATGCTAGCCACCCTTGAAGCTCTTGAATGTACTCAGGAGATTCCTTTAGAATCTCCACAAACTTTTTCAGCTATTTTCTTATCTTTCTTTATATTTATTTTCTCCTAAGCATCAGAATACAAAATATAATTAGTTTTTATTTAATTACATTGTTTTAATTGCTAATATTGTGACAGCTTTTTCCAACCATATTTCATTACAAATGTCAAGTAATTCAATGACATTAGAGTTGACAGACATTTATTTCCAGCTGGCAGATGACCATAATCATTATTACTTCTATAGTGAAATGTTTCACCATCCAAAGAACTGTCTAGGAAATAAACTTTTGAAGCCCAATCTTTCTATACATTGGAAGCTGTTTACAAGGTAGGAAAGAACAAAACCTATAAAAGATCTATTGTAGAAAGAAGGAAACCATTGATAGAACTCAGTGATGTCAGCCTTTAGGGAATTGTGTGTATGTGTTTTCTACCATATCCTTAACACACACACACAAATTTCAGAAGTGCATTTAGAATTTGTTCTAAAAGAATAAAACTGCTAAATAACAGAGTAGGCAAAGAATGGAACTCAAAGTCAAGAAGATCTGAATTCAAATCCAGCCTCATGATCTTGCTAGCTGTGTGAGTGATTCAAGGAAAGATACTTAACCTTTATGTGCCTCAGTTTCCTCATCTGTAAAAGAGTTGTGAGGCAGCTAGGTATCACAGTGAATAGAATGTCGGCAGAAGTCAAGACATCTTCTTGTATTAAAATCTAGCCTCAGCTACTTACAAGTCGTGGGAACCTGGGCAGGTCACTTAATCCTGATTTTCTTAGTTTCTCCATATGTAAAATGAAAGGAAGTGGCCAACCATTCCAGGAACTTTGCCAAGAAAACCCCAAAAGGAGTCACAAAAGAGTTGGATCCGATTGAAATGACAACAGCAGAGCTGTTGAATTAACAAGTAAAATAGGTTACCATCCTTAAAGATCTATATAAATGCTATCTAGTTGATTGTCTTTTAATTTATCAAGTACTAATTAAGAGAAGAAGTATGAGATAATAGAAAGTCAGACATTTCTGTCAAGTTAGGAAGATTTGGTTCTGTCTCTAATATGTGACCCTCTCAATGCCCAGGCTAACTGTAAAGTTTCATAGCATTTCAATATTTTCATTGGTAGACAGAATTCTTTTACCAGTGTGTTTTTAATGCCAGTGAAATAAAAAAAAAAGAAGCAAAGAACCTAATGAAATAGTTGAAATTACAAATTCAACTTTGATTTAAAAAGAAATGGGTACATAAATGGAAAGAATCATTTTAGGATGTAAATAAATGCAATGGAAGCCCCCTTAGGAAGTCTTGAAGGAAAGTCTGGGTCTTATATTGTGAGTTTGTCATTGGATATAGTTTGGATCAGGTGGTCTCTCTACCTCTTAAAATTTGTGATTTTGTGACTTTTAATTCTAACATATAATAGCTCCATGATCTTGATTAAATCACTGAATCATGAAGCCTTCTCTTATTTCTTTAGCTATACGTGATCTCCCCTTTTCTTGCATTCCTCATGCCATTTTGTTTGGAAAATTATTTTAGTACAGCATGGTATGGTGAAATATACTGTTGGTAGAAATGATAGAGAGGTAGCCTAATTTTTGTATCTGTATAATAGTACTTGACTTTTCTACTTCATGAAGTTTTTGCAAAAATTGTGTGTGTTTTTCAACTTGAAGTAACCAAAATATCAACAATTCTTGTTATTAATATAATAAGTTATATAATTAATATTTTGTTATATTATGCGATTGCATATTGCAAGTATATAATTATATAATATAATAAATTAATATTAATAAAATAATACAGTTTCTTCCAAGATGAGGAGTATTATGGAATATATGTATTCCTAGTTGTGAATATATATGTAATTTCTATATATGTTCCCTAATTGTGAAGGGTTTGGCAAAGGTAAAGTGACAAGTAGACAGTAAAATATAATCCTGTCTTCCAGGACAGGACCAAGACTTCGATCAGTTTCAAAGCAGGAGACCAAGAATTCTAGTGCAAAAATTTCAGTCCTTACTGTGAGCAATACTTATTTAATTTACCTGTCAAGATTTCCCAGTTTTGTGGACTTCAGTTTTTGTTTTTGTGAGGAGCTTCCCACAAAACAGAAACTCCTTTCATCATTGATCTCAGGAAAGCATCTCCAACCTCTAATCTCAGAGAGCTGCCTGAGATGCAAAAATTCAAACAGAACCAAATCAAATGATTATCAGGAGGAAAGGAAGAGTACATTTCCTACAGTAAAGCCTCTCTGTTTGTTTTATCAACATTAAATAAATTTGCAGTTCTTCCCTTAGCTTTTAGAATAGAATAGAATATCCCAAAGTGGCTGTCAAAACATGAGCTAAGAGTCTTGTGGTTCAGTTATACATCATCTCTGATTGAGTTCTTGCAATGTGATTATGAAAAATGGGGTGGCAGAAAGAAGAATAGGTGGAAAGGGGAACATTAGTTTTTGCGAGAGAGTGCCTATCAGCTGCTCTGTGATTATTGCCACTTGGAGTATTGTTTCTCCGCTAGAGAATTCTGTATCTCATTTAATTCTCTAAATAAAAAAGATGGTTGTAATCAAAGGGTTTTTATTGCCTTATGCTAGCTCAAGTTGAAAATCTTGCAGAAAGGATAAATGAAGGAGTGTTTGAAATTTAAATGACATTTTTGTGAATTGATACATTAAAAGAGTTTTTTTCCTTTAAAAAAAAGCCCTTTTAAAATATTTTTGAAGTATGTGACAAGAATTAGCAGAGATACTTGGCTACATGTATGGATGCATCTCAGTCTATAAATATATGAATGTACACATATAGACTAGCAATAAGTTACTAAATAAGAAAATTATTTCTATAATTTTTGCTGCATAATTTAACATCTCTTCAATCTGAGAGAAATATTTCTTTTCTTTTCTTTTGCCACTGTTGGTTTTTTTTTTTTTTTTTTTTTTTGCAAGGCAATTACGGTAACTTGACTTGCCCAGAGTCACACAATTAGTAGATGTTGTGTCTGAGGCTGAATTTGAACTCAGCTCCTCCTGACTCAGAGCCTGTACCCTATCCACTTCAACATCTAGCTGCCCCCAAAGATAAATATATTTTAATATATGCATTTTTCATTGCTAATAAGTTATTTATTAAATACCTATAATGTATTAGGTACTGAGACTATAAATACAAAAAGTGAAATAATTTCTAACTTCAAGAAGTTTGAAGTCTAACAGACAACAAAGTATGTAATAGAAAATATAAATATATTTGTAATTAAATAAAATATGAAAGTAATATAAATATAAGTGTATGCACAATTTTGTTGCTGTTGACTCATTTTAGTCATGTCCTATTCTTTATGACCCACTTGGGGTTTTCTTGACAGAGATGCTGGAATGGTTTGCCTTTCTGAGAAACTGAGGCAGAGAGGGTTAAGTGACTTGTCCAGGGTCACACAGCTATTTCAGTGTTTGAAACCAAATTTGAACTCAGGAAGATGTCTTCCTGATTCCAGCCCTAGCCATTCAATAGATGGTGCCAGCTAGAGACTCATGCATACAAGGTAGTTTGAGAGGGAGAGTGCTAGCAGTTGTTAGGAAATTCAGGAAGATGATCTGTTTTGGAGGGAAAAGGATGTTTTGTCAGTTGGGATTGAAAAGGGACAATATTCAAGGCATGAGGCAAGGGGTGAGAGTCAGTAGTGGACAGCTCAAATGTGAAGATACAGAATTAGCAGATGGAGTCTAATATGTGAGGAGTCAGGAGATGGAATATCTTGGGTGAAGAAGGGAGAGACGGCCAGTTTAACTGTCTAACTTTGCTAGATTGCAGAGTTCAGGGGGAATATAATATTCAATGAGACTCAAAAGATAGGTTGGACAAAATTGTGAAGAACTAGTGATGGATCAGTAGAAAAAAATGTTCTTTCAACAAGATAGCCATGCTAGATTTCTACATAGGTTTAACTACATTTGACTCATTTCTGTTAGCAAAAATAAGAAATGTTAAATGAAAGGTAAGGTACCACTGCCTAAGCAATAATTGACATGGTGCTTGTGGTTTAGAATGACTAAATGTCTCTTTGGGAGCCAGAAAAGGATTATAGACAAATTTGCAGAAATGATTTCCAAGCTTAGCTTTTCCTTTTCGTGCTTTATTTCACTTAATTGACTACCATGAAAACTTCAGGAGAGTTCAGTTCAGGTGAATAGTTTAGTCACATTGGTTACTGTGGTTTATTGATACTCTTGTAGAGGATAGGGACAGATACTGTCAGGGATGGAGTCAGATGTTGCCTCCCTTACTCATCAGCTCATGAGGCAGTATACTTGGTAGTAGGATAGATACATTGGGATCTAGCATAAGGCCTAAAGGTATATGAGGGCTTGGGATAACATAGAGTTTTTATGCAAAGCTCATTGGAAGCTGTCATGTCATTGGTTGTTCAGGAACATCAGAGAACCCATAGAAAATGAGATGAACGTTTCTAAAACTTAATCATGAAAGTCTACACCAGAGATTCTATAAAGAAAAAATATTAATACCAATACTATATTCTGTAATTTGGGCATCTGCCATAAACAATAATCATTATTATGTATCACAGCCATTTCTAGCTTAGTGAGATATGGCCAAACTGTCATAATCTCTCACCCTCCAACATGTTTCTCTCTGCCCCAAGATTACTGGTAACATTTATAGGAATCTTGAAAGAGGAAAAGGTACTTTAAAATTTCATCTGAGTTAATATTCCATTCCATTTCTCTTGATAACTTCCTTCATGGAATCAATGAGACTCCTTCCAGTGATCTACACTGAAAATCAAAACTGAATACAAGGTGGAGAGGGTGCTTCCCTTTCAAAAGAAAAAGGATGTTCTTATGAGTGGGTCATTGACTGGATTAGAAAAGACAATCTTTTTTAGACAAGAGTTAGGCTTTTGTATACCTTTACTAATCTATTTTTCTAAAAAAGAACATTTTTTTTTCCTGGTAATCACCATTTCAAAGGGCTTACCTCCACCACTTTTCAGTGTAAATAGCCTATCAAAGTTCTTCCTTCTGTAAATTGAAATTAAATTATCCCAACTACTTCTAATTTTAGTTTAGACTAGTCATAGCAAATCAAAATGTACCATCAGTTTCCTACATCCCAAATAATAAGATCCTTTTAATGGAAACTTGACTGGGAATTTTCTTGATTCCATTAAAAAGAAAGGCTTGGATCAGGAGATTTATACTAAGCCTTATCTATTAGTTTTGCTGTGCTGATGATAGCAAAAATTTATCAGCAATTGATGACTTACTACGTGGCTAAGCACATATTTAAACAATATTTTCTCACTTTTACTTATTAAGCCTATCCTGGCAGTTTGAAACACATTCCATCTAATGAAAGCCACATCATGGTCCCTGAGGAGGATGTTGTTAAATTGAAGACAAATCTACATCATTATTCAAGACCTTGGCACTTAGGGGGAAAAGATCCTGACTGTTGAAAAGGGTAGGTTGTTTACTACATAGAGTGCCAAACTAGTGGTCAATAGATCTTTAGATCTGTCTCTGACACCCACTTGATGTGTGATTATAATGAAGTTATTTATTTTCTTGAATCTTAGTTTCTTCATCTGTAAAAGTAGGAGACTGGATTAGATGGGCTCAAGGGTCCCTGTCACATTTGAAATTATAGCACATTATTGAAATTATGCAGCTATACAAGGTGAGTCCCACTTATTAGGTGTTTTTTCCTTTGAGAAATCACAGTCCATTTAAGAGAATTTTAGTATGTGATTGTGAAACAGTAAGGGAGGCCCTCTTACCCCAGGATCAGATGAATAAAGGCTTCAGACCACTTTACCTCTTTTGGGTCCAAAGAAAGGACAGGAGTTATTTACCCAAACACATGGTAATGCTGCTCGTTGGGGAGCTTAAAAAGGCTGTAGAGCCGGACGCCAACTTTCTACTTATTCAGCTTCAGAAAATGTCAAAAATTCATTTGACAATGTATTTAAATTCAAAGCATTTACAAATGAAATGTTACAAGAAAGGCTCTGAGGGTGTTATGTTGAGTGTACCCTAAGGTTTAAGCTCCGTGCTGAATTTAGCTAAGTCAAAATGTTAACATAGAGGTTTTTTTAAGTTTTCATGGAATATTCTTTTATAAGTCTTTTATTAAATATAATATCCAGAATGTAACATTTTCAAGCTTTCATTTTCTCACCCAACCTCACCCCTAAACATTGTTTATTTCCTCTAAATTAACCTGTAAGAACTCAAAATAACTATCATTTTCTCATCTTGTTTTAAGGAAACTTTGATGTTGCTTATTTTTAATGAATAAAATATGGCCAAGAAGGCAGGGAACAAAGAGGGAAGCCTCTCAAATTAATCACTTGGCAACCATATTGATAAACGGATGGTGATTTAATTCACTTATGTATTGAATTTTGGGGGGATGCATTTTCATCAGTTTCCTTCCATCTACTTCCACTCACAGAAGCCTGAATCTTTCCCTTGCACCTTGCCCAGGTAACAATGCCTCCTTTGCCTTTGTGTCATTGGCTATATCTCTTCTTCTTCTTGACACTTAGTCAAATCATTTCCTCTTCGCACAAGCTACTCCACTGCCCAACTCCAAGTGTTTTTACTGGTTGTCCCCTGTTCCTGGAATTCTTTTTCCTATTAGTACATATTTTTTTTTTGCCTATTTTCTTACATAATTTTAATGATAGGAAGTTGTAAAGCTTTTACATGAATAAAAACCATTGAAACTTAGACAAAAGCTACTAATTTGGGGAGAATTTTCATCAATCATCTCTGATAAATATCTAATATATGTATATATTTGAGTGTGTTTATAAGTAATATTCAAAACTCATAGATGAGCAACCAAAAGAAAAATGACAAATTATTAGTGACCATACTACATATATATACACACATGCATATATATATATATATATATAAATATGTATGTGGGTGTATATATATATATATATAATGTATGTGTGTATATATATATATGTGTGTGTGTGTATATACATACATACAGGTATATAGTTTTTTTCAAAATTAATTATACTAAGAAGAATGAAAATTAAAACTACTTTTAAATTTACTCCATACACAGAAAATTGAAAAAGATCAAAAAGGGTAAAAATTCAATGTAAGAAGGAAAATCAGAGGGCAGGTCCTTTGATAGAATGTTGGTGGAAAAATGAATTATATTAAAAAGAAAGATGAAAATATACTTAAGTTTGGCTTGTGCCTGGAATGCTTTCCAGGCTAAGCATATACCCTAGGTCAGGGGTCCTCAAACTACGCGGGCCAGATGTAGCAGCTGAGGACGTTTATCCCCCTCACCCAGGGCTATGAAGTTTCTTTATTTAAAGGCCCACAAAACAAAGTTTTTGTTTTTACTATAGTCTGGCCCTCCAACAGTCTGAGGGACAGTGAACTGACCCCCTATTTAAAAAGTCTGAGGACCCCTGCCCTAGGTGAAAGACAGAAACAAATACACGTTTCATGTATCCCAAAATATACATAGTGACTTTTTTGGTGGACACAATAAATCAGAAACAAACTGTGTGTTCCCTTTCCCATTGTGGCATTTCTAAAAAAAAAAAGAGAGAGAATGTTACATGAATATAATATAACATTATTGCATAGTAGGAAATGATGAATTGGGCAAATTCAGAGAAACATGTAAAGACTTTTATGAATTGATGCAGAATAAATGTCTATTTAAAATATATCTTGACAAAAATATTTATAGAATTAAGAAAAGTATATAAGCAGGTCTTCAGGCTCACTCAAACACCTGTGTATAGACTTATATGTTTGTATGTGTGTGTACATATGTATATATAGACATATGAACTGGTGTTAAATGAAGAAAGTAGAACTTTTAAAATTACATATATATGTATAAGCATATATTTAAATATTATATTTCTGTAGCAATTTTAAGTTTACAAAAGAGATCTTAAATTTATTATCTCACTTGATCCCTACAAACACCCTGGGAGACAAATGCTAATGTATCTTTCCCCTCTTGCTCTCCTTCCAGACTATTAATGATTAACTTAACAAAAACGTATGATTAGACTTGATCTACAACTCAGAAGCTTAAGAGGTCAGCTCTCTCTGTAGTGGTGCATACAGACATGAAAGGTTCAGCATGGCTGAGAGATTCCTCGTTTTATAGAAAAGAAAATTGAAACCCAGAGAAATTAGTTAAATGACTCACCCACAACCACATAATTTAAATGGCAGAGAAAAGAGTTTGACCCAGGTCCTCCTGCATAAAATCCAGTGATGGCTGCATTGTATTAATGTTGAGGGAAAACATTATTAGATGCATTTTAGTTCTGTGCATATAAAAGCTAATACATTTTCATTACTGAGAAAAGTTTCCTTCAATAGGAAAGTACGGGATGAATGTCATTGACTAGTGTCTTTTATTATAAGGAAATTTAATACAATTCCCCAGTCCTCAAAATGGCTTTGACAGAACACCTTGGGGACCTTGCCACCCTACACCATTCCCAGCAGGCTAAGATCTTCCAATGTGAAATGATAGTAACAGAAACAGTAACAATAATCACAGCATATAATTACTTTCTATCTCTATATACCAGTTTTAAGGCTTATCACTTAACATGTAATAAGTTATTTGATTTGATCTCCATTCATTTGATCTTCATTTAGCACATAATGTGACAGATAATAAAAGTGCTATAATCCCATTTTATCCCCAAGAAAACAGACTCAGACAGATTACCTGTTTTACATATCTATATATCTGGGGTCATGTAAAAATATCTCTGGTGAAAAGGAGTCAGGAATGGGAAAAGTTTAAGAAGCCCTGCTCTATTCCTCAGGGGCTCCCACTTCTCAGTGGCAAAATTAGGCATTTTGATCAGGTTTATTTCTAATATTCTTTTCCCTCAAAGCATCGATATCAGACCCATAAGGAAAAGAGCCCACTAAGCTCTATCTAAGAATGCTTATGGAGCCAATGGTAGATTTAGAAAACTACATATTAACATTATCTATTTCTATTGTGTTTGATCCATTGGGGAACATGAGGGGCAGATAACAGCCTATTTGAATGCTCTATTTTTAAAGCACATTGTCCAGACTTCATATTTAGTGCAGATATTTTTGAACATTTTATCAATTTGTTGGCATATATTGCTTAACTTTTGGGGGATCAGAATGAACCATTGTAATATAAGAGCTGAGACTAGTTGATAAACAGAAAGTGTTATAAAGTATTTTACAGACTATATAGTTCCTAGAAGAAAAGTATCTTTTACCTATGTAAGGGGCCCTTTCAACTAATCAGAATATGTCAGATCTAGAAAGTGCTGTAATGATCTCCTAGATCAACCTGTTCTTTTTACAAAGGACAAAACTCAGATATGTGAAGGTTAGCTTACTGTCTCAAGGTCAGACTTGATTAATGCTGGAAGCAACAGTGCAATCTCAGCCTTCAAACTACTAATCCAGTAGTTGTCCACCTAATTGTGCCATCATACTGGTCCTCTCATTTTTGACTTTACGTATTTCATACATTTCTAACATAAATTTAAAAATGAAATGCATCTCAAAGGTGATCTAGCTCAGAGGTGCAGTCTGCAAGCCCATATTTAGTCTACAATCAAATAAATCAATATGTAATTAGCAAAATGGAACTATAAAAAAAAATCACAGAGCAACTAGATAGTGCATTGACTGGAGTACCAGGTCTGGAGACAGGAAGATCTGGGTTCAAATCAAGCTTCAGACACTTATTAGCTGTGTGGCCCTAAGCTTAACCCTGTGTGCTTCAGTTTCCTCCTCTGTAAAATGAGCTAGAGAAGAAAATGGAAAACTACTTTAATATCTTTGCCAAAAAAAGCCTTAAATGGGGTCACAAAGAGTTGAAAATGATTGAACAGAAACAAATATAAATCACAGATAATATTACATTTTAAAATGAAGTCACATAGAGATCCCTAGGAGCTACTTAGTGACTTCATTTTAAATTGTAATATCATCTATGATTTATCTCTATGTAAGCTTTAGTAAGTCTGTTTCTATTTTAGTTTGATACCACTGATCTAGTCTACCCCTGCATTTTACTGATAAAGAAACTGAGCCTTAGAGCAGGACTTCTTAAACTTTTTCTATTCATGATCCCTTTTCATCAGAGAAATTTTTAAATCACTCCAGATATAAGGGTATATAAAATAGGTATACAAATTAAACATTTAATGATAATAAATCATAATTTTATGACCCTCAGGTTCAAGTACATGACTTGATTATGGTCATGTGATATAGTGACAGTCCACCATTTATGAAGCTTTGACTTAGAAGAGTTGGGTGATGATCGCCCAATGTCACATGAGCAGTAAGTGATGGAGTCAGGATTTGAACCCAGGTTTTCTTTATACATACCAAACACTCATTTCATTGTACCCTAATTCATAAGCCTTATTAATACCTTGGTTTAACGTGATTAATGGTAATTATAGATGCTTTAGAAAGGATCTCAAAAGTTATCTTGCCCAGTCTTATTGAAAACACAAATCAAGTTAATAAAAATCCCAAAGTAGACACTAAACCACTATTGGAATACTTCCTGGGACTGGAAACTCATTATCTTATAAGAGGTTGATGACAAGAGGACTCCTTTTGCTTTCACATGGCTCTTTGTATAAGAGAAAGACCTGTCATTTTATAGAGAAAAGTAGTTAAGGAACTAACTTATTATATCATTAGTAAATATGAAGCAGCAGATACCATAATTGGCCAACACATTCCTCCTCAGTCTTTGAAAGTTCCAGACCACTTGCCTTTCCATGTAACCATTTCACAAAAGGTATTTTAATATATTTTCAAATCTATATTTAATTTAGAAATGAAATGTTAGAAGCTTTATGATCAGAGCAAAATAGCCGCACTTTGGGTACTTTCTGGATGCAGATTTTGAAAGGTAATTTAAAAAAAATGTATCAATGCAAACTATAACACCCATAAATGAAGATTTAATCATCTTTAATGCAAGCAACTCCATTTATTTGTAGATTTCCTTCTAAATTTGGTCATTCTTTTCTTCCTTTATCCTTTCATTCATTTTATTTAATATTTTATGAACCTTGGACCTCCATGAATAATTTAGTCACTTTATAACATAAAGTGTGATCTTAAAATTAAGGGAGCCCTTGCAGAACCCTTGGACTACTCATATAGAGAGTGTGAGTTTATATTATAGAATTGGGGACCTTGTTGTTTTAAATAGCTTCTGGGATTTTTCTTATTTTTTCATGTGTGCAAGATTGTTGTGTATTATGTTAGTCTATAATTGTGTTATTCATTGGAAAGAATTGTATAATCATAGTGTGATGATGGCATTCAGGTTACCATGACAACTACTATTGTTTTATCCATTTTGCTTTTTTATGCAGCTGTGAATATTTTTAGTGTTCCTATTATTTGATTTTTTTTTTAAATAAAGAATCTAAACTATAAGTCTTTTTCAAGGAGTAACTTTGCATAATTTTGTAGCATTGCTTCCATTTTTAAATGTGTGTGTCTGGAATACTAAAAAGGAAACTTGAATTTTTTGGGTATAATATTGCCTGTGATTGACCTAATCTTCCTCCTATTTTTCTAGGACTTTGGAATTCTTCAACTTCTTTCTTCATGTTCTCTGATTAATCAAGTTTTGTCAAATGTTTTCCTCTTAAGTGTTTCTTATTTCTTGGCCTTTGGTTCTATTTCCCAAAAAGTGTCCAGGATCATCAACATAATAGCTATTGCCAATTTATCTTGCCATTGCCAGATGCAGAGCTGAAAGAGATATAAAAGGTCATCTATTCCATCTATTCATTTTTCCAAATAAGAAAATTAGAAGTTGTGGAGATCAAAGTAACCAGTCTGAAGTCAGAGTGGTAGGAACCAATACAGATATTATTTGAACTCATCCTCTGTCTTCAGAGGCAGTGCTCTGTTCAGTCTACTAAGGAGTCAGAGTGGTATAGTGGAAGAGGTACAGTCTTTGGAATCAGAGAACCTATCTAGGTTCTCTATAGGACTCAGTTTCTTCATCTGAAAAATAAGGGAATTGGTATAGATGGTCTCTGATTTTTTTTTTCATTCTCTAACTCTAACCTGTTACACCATAGTAGCCTTTTTCACCAATTCATTATGCTTTTTACTTCTAAAACTTTCTTCAATGATCCATTTATAGTATTCCCCTCTAGGTCAAATACTTCTGTTGTAGCTAATGTAATTTGCTGTTTTAACTGGACACCCCCATTCTATCTATCTCATTCCCATCACTCTCTGCTATTGATTTTCAGTTCCACCAAAATCAGACAATCAACAAAGACTTTTAAAGCATTAAAGGGCCAAGAACTAGAGATGAAAATACAAATAAATAGAAACGCAAATAAATAAATTTCTTAGTCTTTAAGGAATTTACTTTCTAATGGGGAGGATGACAATGCTTTAAAAATATCTGAAATGTTATGGCGGTAGGAAGGGAGGTTCTTGAATGTGAACATGGTATCGAGACACTCAGAAGCATAGACTAGAGAAGAATGAAGGATGACAGCCATGGGATCCTTCTTCAAGATGGAGTTCATGGCTCCCCAGTGGAAGAATAGCACTCTAGGGTAATAAGCCAAAATTGATAATGGAAGTTCAAAGGCCAGAGGACAGCTGAGATATGATGGTCAAGTTCAGAAAGTTTAAAGAAGATCCAGGAAAGGAATTTTCCATTCTGTGTAACAGTTTCTGGTCCCCCATTGTTAACTTTGGTATTTCTTTTGTGGCCAGAAATACCCTCTATCCCATATCTGAATCCATGCCCCTCCATTCTTTGAAGATCCAAAGTAGAATGTGTTTCCATTTAGATGCCATCTCTGACTCATTTAATCTGATTTCCTTTAATCCTTTTTTGTTCCCTCTTAATTCGTGTACTCTCTTGTTGATATAAAATTTTGCTCTCTTCATAAATAAGGTCATTTTTGTTAACTTATACATTTTCAATATTCCTACATAAAACATAAAATTTTTATGATGTTTCTATCTAAAAGTGTTCCATGTCCAGTGAGCACTTAGAAAAACATCAGTTGACTGTTTCTTAACCAATAACAAATCATAACAAAGCATAATTACTTTACCAGAATTGAATGAGAAATGATTCTGCTCCCACACCTTTTGATCCAGAAATACCACTGCTAGGTCCATATTCCAAAACACCTTCACCCTCCCACCACCAAAAAAAAAAAGAAAAAGATAAATGATCTATTTGTACAAAAATATTTATAGTAGCTCTTTTTTATAGTGGCTAAGAATTGGAAATCAAAGGGATGCCAGTCAATTTGGGAATGGCTAAATAATCTGTGGTATATAATTGTAATGCAATATTATTGTACTACAAGAAATAACAAGTAAGATTTCAGAAGAAGCCAGAAAGACTTACATGAACTCATGCATAGGTCATATAATTTGGGGAGGAGCAGAGGAGGGAGGGAGAGGAGGATAAAATTTGGAATTCAAAGTTATAAATAAAAAATATTTTTAAAAATAAATGACTCAGTTTGATATTGGGGAAGTATTATTCAAATCTTTAAAAAAAGTCCATCCTTTTTGTTTAATTTAAAATACATACATATATTTAAGACTGAAAGAGATTAAAAAGGTCATGAAATTTATGTTCTCTTAAAATATATATTGAAAGTTAAAAGAATTGATAAGTCTTAGAATTACAGAGTCAAAAAATTTCAAACTCTAAGGGTACCCCTTTCATTTACGAGAGATTGAAATAAAGGCCTTCAGAGAGGAATAGATTTCTTCAGAGTTCATGACTAGAATTCATTTGTAAGATTTCTATTAATTAAAACACAAAGAACAGAAATAAAATAAAATTAAATCTTACTATGTGTCAGACAGATTTCTGAACTCTGAATACAGATATTCATCGAAAGAAACAAAACATAATCTTGCCCCTCCAGGAATTTATGACATGGATAAAAGTGCTATTGGAAAAAATCAAAAACCAAAAAGTACACAAGAGATCTTGGGAATTCATATTGTGTGACTTTATCTTGAGATGTAATTGCTTGTCACCTCTTTTCCTCACCTCTCATTGACTCTAGTCATCACACATTAGTTCCAGATGAATCAAGATTCAGAGAGAATAAAGGGAGGAAAATCAGTATTAACAGTAACACCCTTAATGGAAAAACAGGAGTTCTTCTACAAACTGCTGCTAGTCTTTAGTGTACTCCCATGTTTTCTATGTCCTAAAATATCCTTATCTTTACTGGATTGCTTTGTACTGTACAAAGCAAACCATCTGACATCAGCTCCTTGGATACCTCCATCTTTACTTTAACATATCATTCCTCCTATTTCCCCCCTTTTTATTCTGATCTCAGAGAAAGAAATTTCTCTTCTCTAAATGCAACATTTCTACTTATAGTCTGGATCTTTCCTTTTTCCACCTTCTCCAGAACTTTGTTTCGTTGTTTCAATGATCAACCATTTCCTCTCTAACACTATTTATTTTTTCCTTTCCATTGACCCCTTTCCTTTAGGTTGCCAACATGTTCAGGACTTTTTTTTATCATGGGAGAAAAAAAATACTGTCAAAATCTCTTTCTTGGTCCTGCTAAAATTGTTAACATTTAATCTCTTTTCATCTAGTCAATAACAAATTCTTCTAAGGATCATCAGATTATATAACTAGAAGAAAGCGTATAGACCATGTAGTTCAACATCTTCAATATACATATTACTAAACTAAGTCACAGGAAGGTTGAAGGATTTATTCAAGATAACAAAGGTAATAAATTGGTTCTGACAATTTCTCTAGCACTATGCTGCCATTTAAAATATCATGCATTCTACCACCACTTCCTGTCCACAAATCCCCCTCTTAATCCTTAAAATCTGATATTTTTATTCCAAGCACTTTTAAAATATTTCTCTTCTCTTTGAGGATAGACTGTGTAAGTTTTCACTTAACTTTTAGCCCTAGTACTTATCACGGTATCTAGCACACAGTAATGATTCAGTATTTTTCAGTCATGTCCATCTTTTTGTGATGTTTTCTGGGTTTTTCTTGGCAAAGATATTAGTGTGGTTTGCCATTTCCTTCCCCAGCTCATTTTATAGTTAAAGAAACTTAAGGCAAACAAGGTTAAGTGATTTACCCAGCATCACACAGCTGATAAGTGTCGGAGACCAGATTTGAACTCAGGAAAAAGTCTGGAGCTAGAAGACTCAAGTTTGAATCATAGCTCTTCCTTTTATTTGTGATTGAGAAAAAGGTCATTTAATTACCTCGGCCTTTGTTGTTTCATTTATAGAATTAGGAGATTATACTAGATGATCTTTGAAGTCCTTTTTAGCTCTCTGTATTTGTTTCTTCAAATGTAAAACTTAAGGCGGATGGACTGGGTCTGAGGCTCATAAACCCAGAGTCCATGAAGTCGTTTTTTAAAAAAATCAATCTCTATTTCAATCTAATTGGTTTCCTTGATAATCCAATGTATTTTTTCATCCCTTTAAAAGCATTACTCTGTTGCACATGTTTAACATATTGGATTACTTACTGTCTAGGGAAAGTGGTGATGGGGGAAAGAATAAATAAATAAATAAATAAAAGCATATTCCCAGGTTTTACAGACTGCCAAAGGATTTCATGACACAAAAATGACACAGAGCCCCCAGACCATGTGCTCTTTATGGTCAGTCTATATCTTGCATTTCTCTGTTTTTTATAACACCTGTCCACATAGTTTGGCACCCTCTAAGCTCTTGTTAATGCTGTGAATGGGTTATTTCAGAGACAAATTTAAAGTGAACATATATATCTAGAATGTCCAATTGTTAAGACTATAACTAAATATTTATTCCTTTTGCCAGATCAGGAGTCTGGCTATCTTTTCTTCTTCCTCCCCCAAATCTTCCCTCCATTTCCTCCCTTTCTCTTTCCTTCACTCACTTTCCTTCCTTCTTCCTTTCTCCCCTTACCCATTCCTTCCTCCTTTTATCCTTCCCTCCTTCATTCCCTCTCTCCTCTTCTTTCCTTCTTCCCTCTCTCCCTCATTCTATTGCTTCTCTCTCCTTGTCTTCTTTCCTCCCTCCCCCTCCCTTCTTTCATTTTTTCCTCCCTTCCTTCTTTCTCCCTCCCTCTCTCCCTTCCTTTTTCCTCCTTTCCTTCCTTCCTTCCTTCCTTCCTTCCTTCCTTCCTTCCTTCCTTCCTTCCTTCCTTCCTTCCTTCCTTCCTTCCTTCCTTCCTTCCTTCCTTCCCCTTCCTTCCTTCCTTCCCCTTCCTTCCTTCCCTCCCTCTCCCTTCCTTTTTCTTTCCTTCCTACCTCCCTTCCTTTCTTCCTTTCTTCCTACCTCCCTCCCTCCTTCCCTTCTTCCCTTCTTCTTTTCTTTCTACTTTCATTAGCTTTGAGGCAGGCTTATCTTGAAAAATGAAATGTCAAACCATTCCAGTAGCTTTCCCAAGAAAATTCCAGTTGAGATCACACAAAGTTGGACACAAATGAAAGGACTCAACAATAACAATTGGCTGATTTAGAATTGAAAAAAAGACCTATGACATTTGTAAATTCTGAGCTTAATACATAATATCTACAAATCTCAGATTCCACATCTGCAAAACCAGTTTGATGAGGTAGTGCTATTGGTTGTAACTCTCAAATGAGATAGAATGATGTATATCAAGTGCATGATATACTAGAATGCTATGTAAATGCCAACTACTACTAAAGATTACGGATATCATAAGAATTGCTGAATAAACACAAGGATGTTTAGAGTAAACAAGGAAAGCACATTTGAAAACCAAGGTTGGACCACCTTCAGTGTACTTGACTGGTTGTCTAAGTATCAATCCTTTCCACTTTAAGGTTCCATCTCTGGAAAATCTCTTGCTTTTGTTTCTGTCCATTATACCTTCAGGAAAACAATTATGTTTCCAAAGTAATGATTACTTAGCCAGCAAGAATAGACGAGGTATATTATAGAACTATTGGTTTTTAATGGATTGTATACTTACTACTCTTGGGGATTTATAGTTGTTACTTGCTTTAGACAACAGCAATGGAATGTACCTTTAAGGTCAGAGTTGATATTCACCTTAACACAGTTTGGGGAAATGGGGTAGTAGTATTTCTAAACATGTTTGATTTCAGTGGCTGTACCAATTTCCCCAGAAGAGCCATACAACAAAAATATCTTAAGGTTTTTTGTTTATCATTTCTTTTATATTTTATTGTTAATAGTATCTTAAATCAATACATTTAGCAATGCAATGTGAAAAAAGTTTTGATTCATTGTATTTCATAATAGATCAGAAGTCTTCCATAATAGTATTTTATAATAGACCAATATTCTTACATTCAAAAGCAAACTATAGTCCCTATACCACATATAAGGATCTCTAAGGATTGCCTCAATTGTATTTTAATACACTCAGGAATGTTGCTACTATGTGAAGTTACTTGGAGTATTTAATCCTTCTGTACTAGAGTATAATTCACATGAGGACCAGGCTTGTATTTATTTTTCTATGTCCTTTATTGTCTCACATAGTATTCTGTATGCATTAATGAATGCTCACTGGATTATTGGGTTGAAAGGAAAATAATTCAACCAAGAAATTTTATTGGGATATGTTGTCAAGAAATATGTGCTTTCAATATAACAGATACAAAAATATGTTTAATAGAATTGCACATGTTTAACCTATTATCAAATTGATTGCTGTTTTGGGAAGGAAAGAGGTAAGAGAAGGGAGAAAAATCTGGAACAGTGTCTGACCAAAATGAATGTTGAAAACTATCTTTACATGTATTTTGGAAATAAAATACTATTGAAAATTTTCAGAAAAGAAATTGTGTTTTTATCAGAAAAAGCAGTTTTAACTTAGCCATGTTCATGAGTTCAATTGAATACTCAAAAGTCTGGGGAATTAAAAGGTTACTGCTCCCTGGAGAAAGATTAGTTACCAATGAACAGCTTTGCTCTATAGGTAAGTTTCAAACTGAGACATCAATTTTGTCAGAAGCACTAATATTTTCCTTATGTCATGGTTCAATTATATAGTCATATATATTTGGAGAACCAGCTTTACATAGAAAATGGTTTCTCTTCTGATCTTGAGTGACAATGTGGATATTTTACTTTCCTCTTTCTCTTTCAAGGTTAAATGTTCATAATTTTCCCTTGAGGTTTCATATTATTTATTGACTATTTTTCATATTTCCTACTCTTAAATATATTTGAAATTGGATTAGGCACTTTAGCTATAAACGGACAGCTGGGTGATACAGTGGAGTGTGTATAGGCTTGGAATCAAGAAAGTTCATCTTTGTGAGTTCAAATTTAGCCCCAGACATTTACTAGCTCTGTAACTCTGTGCAAGTCACTTAATTCTGCCTCAATTTCTTTATCTGTAAAAAAGAGTTGGAGAAGGAAATCAATGACAAAGAACTAAAACATCTCTGCCAAGAAAATCCCAAATGGGATCATGGAGAGTTGAACACCTAAAGTCATCAAGCAACAGAAAAAATGGCTCTTTTAATCAGATCACCACCATCTTTGTGCTCCAAATTATACTGACTTATTTCATGTCACCTCTAGCTTCTTAGTGGAAACCTCAATATTAATCCTGTTGTATAAAAGATGACAAAAAAATCATACTAAGTTGGCAAATTGAATATCACCCTGTTCCAAATTTGTTAATGCTTCCTCCAGTTATTTCATTTCAAGTCAGAAAATAATTTATCTGACTTGTAGAGCCCTGGGAGTCACTTAGAGAGGCAGTGTTATAATGGATAGAGTATGCTTAATGTTAGCAAAACCTGCATTTAAATTCTACCTAGGAAATGAGCTAGCTAGTTGTGAGCATCTAGGAAAGTTACTTACTGTTAATGTCAAGTTTCTCATCTATAAAACAGGAAATGATAACAATACTTGTTTTACAGAATTGTCATGCGTGTCAAATGTACTCTGTATAAGCTGAATTTCCCCCAAAAAATTTTTTTAAATTTTTCCAAAATAATTTCCTTATTTATAAAATGGAGGTAATAATAGTATCTTTGTATTATTGAAGTTGAAGTACTGTGTCAAGTACTTACAAATCCTTAAATCTGTGTAAATGTCAACCATTGTTTACTTCTTTGAGCCCTAGTTTCTTCATCTGTAATATGGGTATTAGGTACTTACAATTCATACATCACCAAGAAGAGTTGTGTTCTTTGAACACTAAAGAGGTATGTTATAAGAATTGTTAATTAATTAATTTTATTTTATTTATGAATATCTTCTATTCAATTATCACTATGCTAAGCTCTACTGGTCCTTAATTCCCTAGATAAAATACATATAAATATGTCCACTGCAAAAATATCGAGAGCTTCTCTATGAATTCACAGTTGGTTCCATGTGATAATCCTGCAAAAAGGGATATAACACACTCTAAAGTTTCTTTAGGTCTTTTCATAAAGCTCATGCTCAATATCAATTCCACCAACCCTTCCTTTGAGTCCTTGACATATGATCCAGAGTTTATTTTCCTGGCGATATTATAGAACATTCCTATTACACTT
The DNA here is from genome assembly GCF_902635505.1 of Sarcophilus harrisii. Taxonomy (NCBI): domain Eukaryota; kingdom Metazoa; phylum Chordata; class Mammalia; order Dasyuromorphia; family Dasyuridae; genus Sarcophilus; species Sarcophilus harrisii. The sequence continues at coordinate 241,235,586 of NC_045430.1, forward strand.
GATCTTCTCACTTTCTCCCTTGAATATGAAGGTTTTGTCTGAGAATAAATTGCAAAGAAACCATCGCTCACGTTGACCTCAGATGCCCAGCCCTGCCAAACTATGGCCAGTCACCCAGCCAAATCGACAATGTCTGGAGCTAGACTTCAGCCCTCCCTATATGGTCTTCTTACCACTGTCTAATGCCTGAATCTTTACACACTTCAAATGATCCATTCATAACAGTGAGTTCTTCCATAGCCAGCAGCTGAGGGTTTTGTGAGGTTTTTTCCTAATAATAGCCTGTTGACTAGCTAGGTTACTGCCTAAATCTCATGAAACTCAGCCATGAGTAACTTTTCATCTGTCCAAAGAGCAACATCCACATCATTTTTTCTCTTGGAAAAAAAAAATCAACCTCATACTTTCCTTTCCAATCTCAGATAACTGTTTATTTTTCCAGCCAATACATAGAGGGCAGAGAGCAGAATATTTCATTGCTTTGCTATTGCCAGTGGATGATTGTAGAGATTTCTTTCTTTTTTTCCTGCTTCTGTAATAATCTTAGCCTTTTCTTCTCACTAATAGTCATCTGCCTCTTTCCCGGGATATGCTGAGAAAACCAGTAAATGGAGTCAAGATATACACATTCTTTACAAGTTGTTAACCAAAACTCTAACATGGTCAAGAGCTTCATTTTTCTTTGTCAGATAATACCTGGACAGAATGCTTTTTCCTCACAGCCAGCCTAAAGAATCTACAGATAACCCTTGCCACTTAAACTTTTATATAACCAGCCCCACCATCAAAAACATCCTTCTGCTTGCCAGTTTTAGAAACTTGTTACCCATCCTGGCCCACAAGAGTGAGTCTCTTTAGGATTTCTTGCCATGAAACATTCACTATTCTAATCTCGTGATTCATCACCAAGTAGATGACCCTCACTTCTCCAAGTGCTATTACCTTCTTTGCATTTCTCTTGGCCTAGTCCTCCTCTCCATTCTTATACCCACTCATCTGAATTCAGGCTCTTATTAAATTTCATCTAGACCCTGAAAATAGTCCCCTAATTAGTTTTTCTGCCTCAAGCTTAGAGGTTCTTAACCCTTTGTGTTGTGGACCCCTTTGAGAAGTCTGGGGAAGTCTACATTTTCTAAGAATAAATTTTAAAGCAAAATAAAGCATCCAGGATTATATGGGAAACTCCAAATACCAAGGTATAGTTATTATCTTCATAAAATTTCATGGACCTAAAGTTAAGAATCTCTGCCTCAAGTATCCCTCCTCTCCAATCTTTTGAGTCAGATGTCATTTTTAAAAACATTAGATGTCCTCATATAGGTATATACATAAGACAACTATAATAGTTATTTCTAAATAATTGAAAGTCTGTTATAGAGAAGAGGGAGTAGTTTAATTTGTTAGTCTAGGAGACAGAGGTAGAACTAGTAAGTGAGCATCATAGGGAAGCAGAGTTCACTTTGATGTAAGAAATAACAATAATAAAAATTAAACATAACTTGATAACTTCAATAAGCAAACATAATTAATAAATGCAATTTAAATAACTTGATAGTTAAAGTCAAAGGAATGAATGACTTTATGAAGTAGTGATTTCTAGAACTGGAAACATTCAGTACCAAAGGACGGACACTGAATTAACTCTCTCAAGGTTCTTCAGGATCCCATAATCCATCCTGGCATCACTCATGGAATGAGACAAGATTAGAAATCTATATCAGCCTTATCTTTCACAATTACAATTTATTTTTCCTATGTCTCATTGTCATAGTACCCCGATCTATACTTAATGAAATATATATAAAACTAGAATATGTAATATATCTATATATACATATTTAAAATATTTTATTTGATGCTAATAAGATAAATTAATCATTAAAATATTACTCCTCATGGCAACTAGGTGGCACATTGGATAGAGTGCTAGGCTCTGAGTCGGGAAGACTTATATTCATTAGTTCAAATACAGCCTCACACTTTTACTAGTTGTGTGATGCCAGACAAATCACTCAGTGCTGTTTGCCTCAGTTTCCTCATCTGTAAAAGGAGCTGGAGAAGGAAATGGAAAATCCTAAATGAGATCATGAAGAGTTGGACATGGACGTGATTTCAAAATAATTAAATAACATTACTCCTTACTGGTAAAATGCATTTTAAGAGGGACGATTTTTTAGAGCTAATATTAGCATTCAATGAAGAGACTCTATGAATAAGAATGACAGTGTGGGAAATATTTCTAAATTGATGGAGTTTTATCATATCCAAAAGTAAGAAAGAAAGAAGGAAGGGATGAAGGGATTAAGGAAAGGAAAGAGGGAGATGGGAAGAGAAAGAAGGGGGGAGAAGAAAGAAGAGAGAGATAGGGATTAGAGGAAAGGGAGAAAAGGATAGAGGGAGAAAGAGAAATAAAGGAAAAAGGAATGAAGGAATCAAGCAAGGAAGGATGCATTCCATCAACAACTATTAAGTACCGAATATATGTCAGAGCAGGAGATACAAAGATAAATTTTTATACACAAGGCTCTCCTTTGATAAATTTTATATTTTATGAGGAAAATATCTAAATACCTAGATATAAAAAGGTATATGTTGGAGGTTTTTCTCAGACAATTGCTAGATTGTTTATCATCCTTAAAAACTCTTTATTGACTCTTTACATTCTTGTGAGTATATATTTCTTTTACTAATCTATTGACTTTTTCATTATTTTCTTGTATCACTCATTTCTTTTTCCAATTTTTCCTCTGCTTCTCTTACTTGATTTTCAAAATCCTATCTAAGCCTTTCCATGGCATGAAATCAGGTCTTACTTTGCTTGGAGACTTTGGATGTAGGACCTTTGATTTTGTAATCTTCTGAATGTGTTTTGATATTTCTTGTCACCATAGTAACTTTTTATTTTCAGAATCGTTTTTTGTTGTTTGCTCTTTTCCCAACCTATTACTTAATTTTTAACTCTTTGTTAAAGTAGGGCTCTGCAGTGTTACTACTGGGATTATATCCCAAAGAGATTATAAAGAAGGGAAAGGGACCTGTATGTGCACGAATGTTTGTGGCAGTCCTTTTTGTAGTGGCTAAAAACTGGAAACTGAATGGATGTCCATCAGTTGGAGAATGGCTGAATAAATTGTGGTATATGTATATTATGGAATATTACTGTTCTGTAAGAAATGACCAACAGGATGATTTCAGAAAGGCCTGGAGAGACTTACACGAACTGATGCTGAGTGAAATGAGCAGGACCAGGAGATCATTATATACTTCAACAACAATACTATATGATGACCAGTTCTGATGGACCTGGCCATCCTCAGCAACGAGATCAACCAAATCATTTCCAATGGAGCAGTAATGAACTGAACCAGCTATGCCCAGAAAAAGACCTCTGGAAGATGACTAAAAACCATTACATTGAATTCCCAATCCCTATATTTATGCACACCTGCATTTTTGATTTCCTTCACAAGCTAATTGTACAATATTTCAGAGTCCGATTCTTTTTTGTACAGCAAAATAACGTTTTGGTCATGTATACTTATTGTGTATCTAATTTATATTTTAATATATTTAACATCTACTGGTCATCCTGCCATCTAGGGGAGGGGGTGGGGGGGGGTAAGAGGTGAAAAATTGGAACAAGAGGTTTGGCAATTGTTAATGCTGTAAAGTTACCCATGCATATATCTTGTAAATAAAAGGCTATTAAATAAAAAAAAATAAAGTAGGGCTCTGTTTCCAAGATGAAAGGTACAATGTTCCAAGCTTCAGGGTTTTTGTGCAACTTTTTTTTTTTAAATAATTATAGCCTTTATTTAAAAAAATACGAGAGAGTTTTCAACTTCACCCTTGTAAAACCTTGTGTTTCAAAATTTTCTACCTCCCTTCATTCCTTCCCCCTCCCCTAGACAGCATGTAATCCAATATTAGTTAAATATGTGCACTTCTTCTAAACATATTTTCACATTTGTCATGCTGCACAAGAAAAACCAAATCAAAAGGAGAAAAAAAAAGTACGCAAACAACAACAGCAAAGGTGAAAATTAAACTCTATAGGCAGAGATGCATAAAGAGTAGGGAGATGTCCAAATGGACATCCTGTTGAGATAAATCAGTTTTTTTTCTATTAAAAAAAAAGTCATGGTGATGGGGGAGTAAAGAGTTGGATTAAAAAAATATAAAACTATTATGTGTTTAAATTGTTTCGCTTTTTTTTTAAAGCTTCTACAAAAGGAGGATTTTTTTTTTTCAAAAACAGCCTATTGCAACAAGGATGCTGGGATTGTTACAAAGTTATTAAATAAGATAGTTTCTGCTGTCATGAAACATTACTAAAATCATTGGAATATAGGTTACCTCATACCTCAGGAGAAGAGGTAGCCTCATATTATGAAGGATCCGTGACTGACTTCCCTAAAGACATTGTATTTGTGGGTATCACTAGCTTTACCCTCATTTTGACTTCTGTTTAATATATTTCTATACTAGCTTTCTCTCATGCAACCTGTTCAGTGGCTCCAAGGCAGACACGGCAATTTCTCTTTTCCTTGCTAACTTTTCTTTGTGAAGCATGAATAATATATTAGCTAACTTTCTAGTTCTGATCAACTAAAATATATCTTTTGTTGAAATAAGCCCTAAGCTGCATGATATGGTAGGACTAAGCTTAGCTTTTGCAACATTTCCAGGAAACTCATTTTTTTCCCTTCAATTTAAGGGAAAATATTTTTCATTTCATAGTGATATGAATATTTCAAAGAAGGACAAAAACACTGTCAAAATGTTGTGGCTTCCTATGTGGAAATGATGCCCTGAAACTTCTTTGTATACAATATATTTCAAGGAACTGATTTTTTTTTTTTTTTGAAAATGATGAGTCTCAGACATAGATGGATTTTAACAAAGTTGTTTTTTTTCCCCAAAAGAGAATTCTGTCTAAAAATTGTTAAATGGAGTTAGGATATCATTATATCATTCACATATATAAGGATGATACTTGTACATAATTTCAACAATAATAAAAACAATACCTTGCTTTTATATAGTACTCTAAAGTTTGTGAATCACTTTACATGTATTATTCCATTTGGTTTTTCAAAAATCCTCTATAGCAATTTAAAAAAATTTTCCTCATTTTACAAATGGAAAAACTAACAATGAGGGAGGTTAAGTGAAGTACAAAGGGTCACAGAGCTAGTAGATATGTAAGGCAACATTTGAACTTGGGTCTTTCTGTCTTCAGATCCAATGTTCCATATACTGTGCCCCTGGCTGCATAAGTGATTTACAAAAAAAAAATCTCTTTTCCATGTCTCTGGCTTTCTGTCTGTATATCTTTCTCTCTTGGTCTCTGTCTTTCTGTGTGTGTCTGTTTCTCTCACCTTCTCTCCTTCCTTCCCTTCCTCCATTTACACACAAACATACCCACACACACACAAATAAAAATAACATGTTTTCATCTTCTTTTCTATAACTCTTTAGTCAAAAAGAATGAAAACATAGTCACTTCCAGGTGAATCTCTTCAGAATATGATAGTTATAAGGCAAAGTTGTGTGTATAAAGAAAAGTGAATTTATACCTCTCTGAAGAGAAAGCCTTAATTGACTCACAGGCTTAACATGTGAGAGTAAAAGTCAGTTTACAAATTGAATGAAATGCCATGTAAGCAGGACTTTCTAAAAAAGGCTGGGATGTAGAAATCAGGACATATCTGGAAATAGGAGATATATTTCTCAACATTTTAGGAAATGATATAATATATTTAATTTCTGATTTAAAATAAAAATTTTAACAGACTTGTGAAAATCAGTTTGAAAATTTTTTCTTTTGCCCAATGGAGGGAAAAAAACAACCTTTTTATTTCTCTGTAGGAATAAAATCATTTAAGGAATGAAGGAAAGACTCACTGTTCCTGAGATCAAGGAAGTTTTAGGAGGGATAAGGAATTTGAAGACTTCTATGAGGAGCTTGAGGGCTCATAGGTTTAGAGCAGAAGAAAACTTCAAAGGACATCTAGACCAAACATTTCATTTTACAAATGAGAAAACTGAGACCCAGAGAGTTTAGATAACTTTTCCAAACTTGCAGAAGTACTGTGAAGAAGACAAGATTGGATTTTATGTTCCATGATTCTGCATTCAGTAGGAAAGTGTCTCACTTTTGAGTTATGACCTTGCTCTCCTTTGTTTTGCTATAGTTTTTTAATCATATAATTACAAATATTTATCAGATTATATCAGAATATATCAGATAATATCAATTAATGTCAGAAATATTTTTATATCCATTTTAATTCTTTGTTGAGAAATTATTTTCACATTAGCCTTTAACTGGAAAAAATTCTTATTTCTTTTATTTAAACATGTAAAAGTAGATTTGGTGTAGAAAATGACTTTAGTTCTGGGAAAAATCTTTTTTTTTTCCTTTTCATCCACTCATTCCTTTTTCATAAATAGTATTCTTTGGGTAAAGTAGTGCTGAAGAAAGTCATCATCAGTGCCTTAACTAGGATGGGACAGCTTTGTATTTGCCTCAAGGGGGTAAATTTAGAAAATGCTAACAACAGAAGTTGTTAGCATCTGAGAGTGCTTCCTTTTTTGGCTGTCTCATTATTAACTCTGGTAACCTATGGTTACCTTCTATGTCCAGTCCTGTCTTCAGCAATGGCACATCTGGGAGTCGGTCACAGCTCTCATCTACTTTTGTATTTTTTCCTCTACCCAATCTCACCTGTTAATAGCTCAATATATTTTCCTTCTCCTTCAAACTCCCGAGTTTGTGCTCCCGAGAGCAAACTTTGAAGAGTGCTTTCTTTCCAGCCCAACTCTTACCCCTAGTAAGAGCATGTTTTTTGTCTTACTGATAATACTTGAGCAATGTAGAAACTTCAGAGATTCAGGTATAAGCTTTTCCCCTTCCAGTTTATATACTCCATCCAATGTGAGTTATACCACCCTGTTGCCCACCTGAATATTTTTCTAGTTATAAACATGAGCATGATATAGGTCCCCTTATATAGAAGAAAAGGATAGCTATCGCAAAATTTTTCCTTTAATTTGTATTATATAATATCTTATAATAATAATGAGAAGGATGTGATAATAAAAAGAATAATGATTAGTATTTACAAATTACTTCAAGATTTGTGAAATGCTACACACACATTGCCTCATTTGATTCTCACAATAGCCATGAAATATAGGTGTTATTTGCATTTTTACAGATGAGGAAACCAAGGCAGATTTGTCCAGGTTTAAGCAGCTAGTAGGTGTCTGAATTTGACCTTCAGGTCTGCATGATTCCAGAGCCAGTATTCTAGCCACTGTGTCACCTAGATACCTAGCTTTATTTAGTATTTGTTTTATTTTCAAAATGCTCTTATATAACTGACCTTATCTGCTACTACATGTGTGGCTTGACCAAGTTGCTTCTCAATTTCCTTGCCTTTAAGATGAAAGGATTGGATAAGAAATCTGGAAAAATTCCAACCAGCTTGAAATCTGTGAGTCTTACAACTATCATGTGAAGTGGATCCTTTAAGTATTCTAAGTCTCCTTTTATGGATTAGAAAGCTTGCCTCTCTCGACACTTAAGTGATTGTCCCATGGCTAAATAGCTACCAAGCAACAGAAGTGCCATTTTCAAACTCAGGTCTTAGTTTCAATCCCATGGTTTTTCCTAAAACACACACACACACACACACACACACACACACACACACATTTTAAAGGGGAAAGATAAGCCCTGGACCAGTGATTTATTAGTAAAAAGAATACCTTCTTTCCATGCAGACCAGCAGCATCTCTGAAATAAACGGGCATAGAGAGTTCCCTAGAACACAAGTGTCAAATGTGTCTTCCATTCTGCAATACCGAGTGTGGTCCAACTAGTTTAAAATGTAATTCGTAAATATTTAACAGAATCAATAAAATAGAACAACAGGACACAAATAATTTCAATCTGTGGCTTTATAAATTAATATGCAGCCCACAGGGACCCTTATGTAATGTTTAGTGACTTCCATTTCTATTTTTATTTTGACGCCGCCAAACTAAAATATTGAGAGGGTTAATGGCTTGCACAGGTTCTCACAACCTTTCAGTCTGAGTATGGGACTTGTACCCAAGTCTCCTACTTGCTGCTTTTCATATACCACGTTAAAGAAAACTTAAGGAACCCTTATAATTTGGGATTGATTTTAGCCATCTCCTTTACCTTAATCTGGTATGAAAACTAAAGGAAGCTATATGTCTAATAATACATCAAACTTACATTTTCTCTAGACTGGTTAGTAAAATATGTAGTTTTGTAACTGTAGTATTTTTCTTTTATGGGAATTGAGGTGTATTTTCTTTTTGAAGATGTTTATCAGAAAAACTGCTCTTTATATTGGTAGCTTGGTAGGGTTAAGCTTAAAATTTTAGTAATTTTCTTAAGTAAAAATAACATTTTTATTTATCAATCTATTTAGAAAATTCTTACCTGCTCAAAAGGAGCAAACCCTAATTACTGCTTTAATTATCTATGCAGATAGGATGTTCTAAGTCTGGATGCAAAGGTAATTATGTTAGAAACACTTTGGGTAGATTCTGTCAATAACAATGAAAAGAGTTTAATTTCATTTCATTATGTTCACCCAGGGTGCATTTTCTGATTTCTTGCTACAGGAGTCCATTGTACTATTAGCAGAACAAAAGTATGTATTGTTTTTGTTTTATTTTATTAGCTGCTCTGGCTTTTTATTATGATTATAGCTCAGGAGTTATATATAGTCATCTCATATGCCATGAAAAGAATAAACTGAGTAAGATATAAATCTTTGGAATCAAAATTTGAGAACAAAAAAATATATATAACAGATGTGGGTTAGAGTGACACACTTCATTTTTTCCACTTTGGGGTACTTTTTTGATCTCTAACCAGCATTAGGGTTCTGGACATTTAATAGTCTTTCTTCACTTGTTTATTAAAAGTCTAAATAAAACGAGAAGAAGCATTGGGAAGATAAACTAATATTTTTGATAATACAATGTCAGACACAAGAGGGTCTTCATATTTTGAACTGGGAAACTGTTCAACTCCAAAGTTAGGAAGATGATAAGAATTATTAGTATTAGAATTTATTGGAGAGACTGCTGGATTTAGGGTCAGTGGTTCCTTCCTACATCAGAAGTGATTTTATAATCTTTCATCCAAAATTTTATAATGATGGTGATGATGATGATAAATATTGGGTAGCATTTATAAAATCTTTTTAAGAGTTTCAAAGCACTTAGCAAAATGATCTCATTATTGTCACTATAACCTTGTAATATAGGGGCTATTAGTATCTTTATTTTTGTGGTTAGGAAACTGAGGCAAACAGAAGTTAACTGTTTTCCTTGGTCCATGGTCACAAAGAAAGTATTTGACATTAGTTTTGTATTCAATCTTTTCCAACTCTAAGCCCAATATTCCATGCAATGTGCCATTAAGCTGTCTTGATTTTGTTCCCTACAACAATACTATGAAATGAGTTCTACACTTATTATTATCCCCATTTTATAGATGAAAAAACTGAGTTTCAGAGGGATTAAGTCACTTATTTATAGACATGTAGCTAGGTGAATGTGGGAAGTAATGTGGATCTCTCTTAATCAAAGCTTATCATCACATGTATTATAGTATGCTGCTTAGCATACTAGTAAAAATTATCTGGCACTAGTATGAAGGTCATCCTCAAGGGCAATGATGGTGGTATGGAAATAATCAAGGGAAATATTCTCATGAGGTTATTTTAGTGTTCTAAGTCTCTTGTACTATGCTTGATTGGTAAGATTGGAATTACAAAGGACAGGATGGATTCAAAAGATATTACAAAGACAGAATTGAGAAAATTGGGTCACCCATTGGGTATGAGATACTAGTGCAAAGAAAGAATCCTAGATGACCTAAAATTTTAATTTATAAGAAGAGGTAAGTGGTGATGTTTAACATTGACACCTAACATTAAAAGTGAAGTCAGCCTTGATTTCTATCATTTCCTCTTACCCTGTCCGATAATCTTGTCTTCTTCCAGATTCACTTGAATCTTTACCTTACGAAGAAAACGTTTTCTCTGTCTTCACAGTGCCTGGGACTTTATACCAAATATATCTGGAATGTAATTAGCCTTTTATATATTGTCTTCCCCATTGGAATGAAAGTTTTTTGCCTTTTTTGTGCATCACCAGATATTCACACATTACCTGTATCATTATAATAAGAGCTTAATAAATGTCTGTTGACTGATGGCCAGCAATAACTAGTATTCTTATGGTACTTAAAGGTGCAAACCAATTTAAATGTATTATCATATTTGATCCTTATAATAATCCTGTAAGGATAGTGCTATAGGTATTATGGTCCTAATAAGACTTTAAGAGAAGAAAAGCAGACTTTCAGCTGTTTGATGTCAGGGAAGATTTGAATTCAGATCTTTCTATCTCTAAACTCACCATTCTAGCTATTGCATAATGCCAGTCAGAATGCTTAGGGTGGTTCAGAATGAGGAAAGGAGTATGTTTTTGAATACAAGAGAGAAGATAATATGAAATGAAGAGGGAGGATTAAAAGTGTGAAATCCTGCAAAAAGGGTCATTAGGTTTGAGAAATGGGGGATGAGGGAACGGAAATCTGAATTAGATTTGGAGGTAAGTGTGGTGTTTAAAAAGTTCAAGACATAATTTCTAGGTGATTAGTCATTTTGTTAATAAGGCTAGCTTTTTAATAAAAGGTCAGTAGCAGTCTTGAATGCCAAAGACAATGATGGCAGTGGGCTCACGGCTCACATACCCTTGTGTCCAACCGTGTTCCTGTGGGTGGCAATTAATTCTGATTGGCTAGTAATTAATAGGAGAAGGAATATTAAATTCGAGTGAACTTTTACTAAAACTAGGCTGATGACTTTGCACAGCTCTCCCTCACTTAAATCCAGTATACTTTCATGGCATGGTATCACCTCCCTGATGTGTCATGGTCCTTTTTGAGAACAGAACAGCAGCATTAATGAATTTTGATCATCTCATTTACCTCTGTTACCCCTAGTCTTGAACAATCTATTCAAGGAATTTGTCCCCACCCAAACCTGAGTAGAAGGTTGGGTAAGGTCTGATCAAGATTGTAGAAAGTTAATTTAATCTCATTATTGGCTTCAAGAGACTGAACTTTGAAATCTGGATTAAAGAAAAGGGAGGTGCTGAGTCTTCTCAAATCTTTGGTTATTAATAATAATTTATCTCATAAGGAAATCATTGGTGTTTGGGGGGAAAGGTTTCAGTAGCAAATGGGAGCAGACAGGGGGAAATGGATGATAAAGAAATAGGTTATAGACAATTTTTAGGTGGATTGAGTAGAATTTACATTTTTTAAATGATATATGAACATTTATACAGTGGTCATCAAGAGCCAGTGGATAAGGAGAGATTAGTAGTGCCTAAGAAAGATGTTTTGGAATAAGACTCTGGATGGAGACCCAACACTTAGTATATATACTGTCTGGCACATAGTAGATGTTTAATAAATGTTTCTTGATTGAAATGCAAATGTTTTGGGATCAAGGATACAAAACTCAGGGATGCAGCTAAGGAATTTTGGTGAGTACAGAAAGAGATTGAGGAAACTGTTCAGATAGTTTGAATATTTTCTGTGAAATAGTATTAAGCTTCAAAAATGAGGGGCATGGGGTGATTGAAGGGTTTGAGAGAAGAAAGGATCTGGACCTGCTGCTATGGTTAATTAGATAGGGAGTCAAAAAAGGGAGTAATGGGAGGATTGCTGAGCAGCAAGGAAGGTCCTGCTGATGTTACACTCCATAAAATTTTAGTGAGTGAAAGCTCAATATTTTCTTTCTCCAGGGATGCCCAAGAACTGAATTGGCAGGAGTGATTTTATCATGGTGATCCAGCAATGAAAATTAGAAACAAGAGTGGACAGAGGGATTCCATCATAATGACTAGTGAACCATTAAAATGATAGAAAAAAAATTAAAAATATGGTGAAAATGAAGGCAGAATGGGGAAGATGATCTGAAAGAATAGGAAGGACTTAAGTGATTGGAAAATGAGATCAAGATACAAATTTTAGTGTAACTGAGAAAGTAAGAGAGCTAGAAGGCTCTCTTCTATAGGCTATAATATCAGAGATGAGCCCATTCTGTGAGATGCTAAGAAGTGATTTTATCTGGTGTGGTTGAATTGGAGTAGAGGAGGAAGTCCTTGAAGTTACTTAGGCTGAAACATGGCCAGACTTTTAGAGGTATGGATTACATAAGTTTTGAGTCTCTGAGAATCATAGGTCAAGAATTGGAACAATCACGGAAGCCATCTAGTCCAATCATTTCATTTTATATATGAAAGAAATTGAGACCGAGAGAGGTTAAGTGACTTGCTCAAGGTAACACAGGTAATAAGCATCAGTGACTGAATTAGAATCCAGGGTCTCTGGCTCTAGAGTCAATGTTCTTTCCCCTATACCATATTGCTTTATGATGAAGAAAGGGAATAGGGTAGAGAGTCACATCTCTATTCACGTGCTAAAGTCATTGGAAAAGTTGTAAGAGTGAGGCAGAATAATGTTAACAAATGAAAAAAATCATGGTAAATGGTCATTGGATTTGCACTTACCTGATTTACTGATTTACTGATTTACTGTTTAAGATCAAGATTCTCTGAGGGGCTATGAAAGCAGTGTAAACAAGTAACAACTACAGTTCTTGAAGGGAAATGAGGACCACTTTAATGATACACAGACAGCAGTTTTTCCTCTTAATCACAAATATATACAACCTGTCCTGCAAATTGCTTCATTGTGGTTTTTATATCATTAGGCAGAGCACTTTTCATATTATCACACATCATCAACCTTCATTGATTCAAATATAGCTAAATAAAACTAACTTCCAGATTTAATTACAAACAACTAATTATTTTTATGTTTAATTAAATTGAATTATATTTCCAGTTGTGGGTTGTTGACTAAAATTAGTTAAGAAAGAGCCTGAAACTATTTGTGGTATAGCGCCCACTATAAAGAGTAACAGTTTAAAGTAAATGCATTGGAAACCATACAAAGGACCCCATTACCAGCTCTTGGGAAATGATTCCTTTGTCTTCATAGATCTTTATGGGGACACACACTAACAATTACGCTGTGCTTTTATTTATAAAAGCAATTACAATTCGATGCATCTGCTGATCTGGCTAATGGGAAGATCTCCAGTGAACTATAGCAACTAGAATATTCAAGAGGGTTAAATAATTGCTGATTTTCACATTCAGAGGGTTTGGTGACCCTCTGCCTTATTCAAATACCTTCTACATTACAACCTGGGTCACTGTAGTGGAAATAGAATGGGGGAGGGTATGTGTGTGTATATATGTAGCTGTTTGAAGAGAATAGCAAGAACTTGAGTAGGTCATAGTGACCAGGAGGACAGAAATAGATCAAAATAGATATATGGAGAAAGGAAGAGAGACACCCTCTTCAGTGATGGAGATTTCAATTATTCTATGCATTTCTCCTTGTGGAAAGATGACTTTTGTCTGTATCTTTCCTGCTTCCTTCTTTCTCTCCCTATGTCTCTCCTTTTCTCCTTTTTATCTCTTCCTTTATTTTCCTCCCACTCTTTTTTTTGTTTTTATAATCTCTAAACATTTGATTGATTGCTACCTTTTTCTGCCTTTGATTGAGTATATCATCTTACCACTCTTTTATATATCTTAGGAAAGAGCTAATGGTTTCCAGAAGGAATAACTGAGGGAAATGACCTACAGAGATGTAATGATTTTCCCATTGTATCATAGGTAATAAGTAGTGGGCTTATGACTTGAAGTGGGTCTTTTGATTCCAACTAGAGCAATGTCAAAAAGGAAGCTTTAAGTAATATGCCGCTTCAGAAAGAATTGCTAGGGAAACCGATCATATTTAATGCATATTACCTTATCTTCTGAGGTTGATATATTGGAACACAAGTACCATTTTATTTGATAAATCTTCAGTTTGCTCTCATAACCAAATAGAATCCTTGACATAGTGTGTACTGTTCCTTAGGTGTTCATACAAGATGTATAATCAGAAGACATCCAGTTGAATAACATGGATGTTCCTTTGCTATTAAGCACCAGAAACTGTGGGAAATTTCTCAGATAATCTCAGTCTTTAATAGTCTCAAGGTAGGAATAGACTTTAGAGATTAACTATCCAGGGCAAACTGTAATCAACTGAGAACTCCTTTAATAATGAGCAGCCCAGCTTTCACTTGAATAACTGAGAGCTTGGAACTCACTACCTCTGAAAGTATCCCATTCTTTTTTTGGTTAGCTTTGAAAACATTAATTTTTGATACTGTATTTTAGCTTTGATTTTACTCTGTAAGAAGTTTTATTTTGTAACCATATTCTCTATTCTAAGAAACAAACTTAAAGTCTCTATATCTCAGTGAGGAAGCTTATGTGTACAAAAGTTCAGTTTCCTTAGATACCAAAGGGTTAAGCTGTCCCACAGTGACTAATAGGTCAAGAAAATAGGTCTGTTCTCAAAACCCTAATAAAACATTATCTAAATTTTTCTTGTAAGGTTAATCTGAAAAGCTGGACTAAAGGTGGTCTTATCTAATCCCCTAGTCATCCAATATACCTGTGTTCCTATCAGTGACCCCAGGATACAGCTGGAAACCATAAACTTAGAAGAGCATTTTCTAGAGATAGAAACAAGTGGTCTGATTCCATATAGGAGCTATTCTACTTTATTTCTTAACATAAACAATAATAATTTCTTAACTCTATAACATGGGCTCTTCTTTGTTCTGTGCTTATAAAAAAGAGTAGAAGGTAAGCCATTAGCTCTTTTTATTAATAGATGTGGTATCCTATTAAAAAAGTGTTATCTTGTTTGGAGATTGCCTCAGTTTACCTTTTTGTTATATTTCATACAAGATAGCTTTAATGCTTAGGAATTTGATTTTTTTCTTACGACAAATGAGATTATATCTGTAAAACACTTTGAAAACTTATTTTAAGGTTTTTTAGAGTATTAGTATCATTATATTACATCTATGTCTTATACTTCACCTTAAAGTCAAACTGAATAAATCTATTTCTTTTTCATGTGAGGAATTTTTAAATATTTGAAGATTACCATATTCTGCTAAGTCTTTTCTTCTCCAGTCTAAATATCCCCATGGCCCTCTAGATACTTCACCATGCTGCTCATCTTGTTTTGAATACTTATTTATTGGTATCTTTCAAACAATGGGTTGCCTGTAACTCAATACTATATTACTATTGTATTAATTAGAAAGAATAAAGCAAAACCACTATTTTCCTTCTCATAAGTATATCTCTCAGTTCAATCTGAGATCACATTAGCTTTTTTTTTTAATTACTTTCTCTCACTGTCGACTTAGATTGAACTTACAATTCACTAAAACCTCCCATTTTCTTACACAAACAATTATTATCTAGATATATTTCTTCCATATTGTATTTGTACAGTTATTTTGAATAACCCATACATAAAGTTTTGCCCCCAGTGTTTCAATCTGTCAGAAGTTTTTGGTAACCTGAGTCTGTCATCCAACTCATATGCTTTTCCTCCTAGCTTTGGGTCATCTGTAAATTGGACAAGGATGACATCTCTGACAAAGTAGAAGGACATTATCTTGTAACAATTCATCCATCACCATAAAACATTCCAAGGTTTTGTTGCTTAAGGTCATTAATGCATATGTCTGTATTTTTTATAAAGTAAGCATAGAAATAAAATATATTTTTTAAAAAAATGTACCAAAAAGAGAAAACTAAATAAAAACTGGGAGGAAAAAAGACCACTTCTAAATGACTGGATGAAGTCATTCTTAATACTTTGAACATGAATTACACTTGGAGAAAAAATCAGTTGTTTTATAGAGTTAGAAAAAGTAACAGCAAAATCCATCTGAATGAACAAAAAGTCAAAAGGATATGAACACTCAGTTTTCAGGTGAAGATATTAAAAGTAACTATCGTCACATAAAATGCATAGTGATTTACGATTGATTAGAGAGTGACAAATTATAAGCAACTTTGAGATATCACCTCACATATATCAGACTGGCTAATATCATAGAAAAGGAAAATAAGTGTTGGAAAAGATGCAAGAAAAGTAGAATACTAATGCATTATTGGTGCAGTTGTAAACTGGTTGCAACTATTCAGAAGAGCAATTTGGAACTTTACCCAGAAGGTAATCAAACTATGCATATCTTTTGATATAGCAATACTACTACTAGGACTGTATCCCAAAAAGATCTTCAAAAAAAAGGGGAAAATTAAAATAAAAGGTTCTCAGGGAAAAATAATTCAGATAATATGGACATCATCCATTCATCAATCCATTCACAGCCATACATACATAGTTGATTTATATAGTGGTATATATGTACAAAGAAATTAATTCAAGGTTGATGAAGGGTAGGAAGTGTTTATTAATCATATATTTTAAATAATCTGTTGTTTCTACTTTTTAAGATAATAGGAGTATAGATATTGAGGTAAAAGGGCCTTTCTTGACTATCTAATCTAGCTCCCTTAGTTTATATAGTATAAACTGACAACTTGTAACTTTAATTGATTTGCCATAAGTCACTATATGACAACATTAAGATCTGAATCCAGGTCCCAGACCTAGAGAATTTTTCATTCTATAGAGTTTGATTTTATTATTCCAAATTTATAACTTAAAGAAACAGTTTACCCTGGGATGCCAATACATTGCAGTTTATTATAAATTGCATTTGATCAATTTAAATCAGTTTTTAATCTTTTTTTTTTGGAGAAAGTAATATCAGTGCTTTGGAAAGCATAAATAATTTAAATAAATTATTTTGCTTTAGCTCTTTAAAAAATCCACTAGTGTAAGTAACACTATTGGGCTTCTCAGCTGCTCTAAACAATAAAGATTAAAATTAAATGTTACTCCATTTCTTTGGATTTTTAAGTTGCTATATTAAGACAATGGGGCCTTCAAAAATTTTAATGAAATTATCTTCCCTTAATTAAAGTTGCATTTCTATTTGCTTTTTGAAGACTGTTTAATTTACCTGAGCTGATTATAAGTATCTCTACTGCTTTTTCTACAGGAATATGAATATTCAAAGTTTGTTAGAAACCATTCAATTGAAAAAACTATATAGTTCATCAGTATCCATATATTGACATACTTGTAAAAAGTTAGAGGCTCAGGAACTCTATGTGTGTGTGTGTGTGTGTGTTATTTTAATATCATCTCATGTGTCATAGATTTATAAATAGCTCAAGTTCTCCAATTCTTGTGATGTATTGAGAGAAAGGCGGGAAGCCTCTAGCAGGCTGTTAAATTTATAAGATGACAAGAGTCAGAATCACATAGGACGGTCAAGGGTAGATATGTTGCAATCTTACTTTATTGGCCATACCACTGAAACATTATAATTACTGTTTTTGTTCCAAATTCTTGTTACCATTTCTTACTTGTGGCAAATATTTAATTTTTAAATAAGTTGACATTTTCAATTGATGACTTTTTTTGAGAACTTTGTTAAGTAATTGTATTTTCCTACTTGTTGGAAAATGAAGGTAGAGAAAAAAAGAGCTATTCATGGAAAATTGAAATAAAAAAATGTATCCTGTTGAAATGATAATTCTAGTGCCTTTCCTTAGGATTGTTGAAAGCATCTATTTTGATGAGTTTGTACATATTCCAAGTTAATTGTAATACATCATAGATTCTGTTCACAAACACTGGTATATGTAACATTAATTTTTTTCAATTTGTAAAGTTTTTAAAAATCACTAAATTTTAATTCAGATAAAGTAATTAACAATCATTTATTAACCAGAACAAAAAGACAAAAATTTTACTCCATATAAAAGTCATCAAAACGCATCAAAAACAGTCCCTGTTAAAGACTTCATATCAATTAGTGCAAAATTTTCTAACATTCTCTTCATTTCAAGATGACCAAGATATGTGGTGTTTAAATTAGTGTCTTTTTAAGATTCCATTTTGTTTCAACATCCTTTTCAGCCGAAAAAAAAAATGTGCTGTATCTACCCTGCTGATTGAAAAGAAACAAAAGAGATTAGATTTCTATTTATAGGAGTAATTAATAGATCTACTAAAATCTTTAATTTTTGTTTAATATTGATTATAAAAAAGAAACATATTGCCACTTATCAGCATTCATAGAAATTTCAATAAAAGCAATATACTTCACCATATGAATTTACCCCCACAAAGTAATGACAGGTAGTAACTGAATTCAAGGATCTCCATGAAAGTATAAAGTGGATTATACTCATATATCCCCCATAATATCTCATAAAATATATGAAACAGCCAACAAATCTGAGTAAGTGCCTTATCAATAAAGGTCAGTCTCTGTAATGCAACAAACTCAGTCTTTTATGTACAAATGCTTTAAGAAAGCATTTTCAGTGGGAAATGCAACCACTAGTATGTGGAAAGTAAGGAAAACATCTTCCAGCACAGGAATGATTTAACACTGATTTTCGATGATCTAAATTATTTGCAGCCATTCTTCTTTGGATATGATAAAATTCCAGCATTACCTCCTGGATTTTATTTATGATAACCAATAAGCTATTCCCCAATCATTACCTCTTTTCTGAGTGGACAATCACTTTCTTATTTCTCCTCAGCATGACATTAAATTTGCCTACATCTTCAGATTTTAAATAAAGAAAGAAATGGTGAGATTGTTGATTTAGAGACAGAGAAGACCTTAGCAATCTGATTATTCAATACTTTTGTTTTAGAAGTGAGGAAACAGTCTAGAGAAATTAAATGTTTTCTCAAAGGTCCCATGGAAAATGCCAGAGTAAGGATTTAAAGCCAAGCCCTCTGATTTCAGACCCACTTTTCCATTTGCCTGCTTAGCCTTATGAGATCATACCAGAAAGGTATTCAATTAGGGATTCTTTCCCCTTATAAAATGATAGTTGTTCAGCTAGTCAATGTGTTTTTTTTCCCTTTTTCTTTCTTTATTTCTTTTTTTTTAAGGTGTTCTATGGGCCAGCCATTGTGTTAAGCACTAGGGATACAAGGAAAAGCAGAAGTTCAGTTCCTGTCCTAACTTTAAGAAACTCACCCAATCTAATGGAAGAGAGAACAGATTTAAAAAGAAGTTGAAAAGGGTTTGGAGTTAAGGGGAGTCCCTGGTGGGGGGAGGCATGATAAAGTCAGAGGAGTTCAGCCTCCTAGGTAATATTGAAAGACCTGCCCCAGGCATCCTCCTTAAACGAAGAATCTGGCTGGAAGAAATTGTCCATTGGCAACTTTCTCTTCTTTCCAATCAGAGGGAGATGGGGAGAGAGAAAGAGACACCACAGATACAGGAAGAGAAAATTTCAGAGTTGACATGATTTTGCAGGAAGATGCGATTCAAAGTCCAAGAGTTCAGTCAAGGGAGAAATCATGAATTAGTGTATATATATGTATCTGTAAGATATGAACAGATTAAAAGGAAGGCAATCTCAAAGGTGGAAGATACTGGCAGTTGGGGAGACCAGGAAAGACTTTTCTAAGAAAAGTGGGCCCCTAAAACAGTATTGAAAGATACAAGGAAAGCAAAGAGACAGGGATGGAGGGGAGAGAGAGCAAAGGTCTAGAAATAGGAGATAAATTATTATATGAAAGGAACTATAAGAAGACCAATGCCAGTGCATGAAAGTTCATGAAAGAATATAATTTGGAAGAAGACTGGAACATGAAAAGAGTCCAAGTTGTGAAGAGTTTAAATACTAAACAGAGGACTTTATATTTACTTATGTAACTGGGAGCCCTGATGTTTACTGATTAGGGAATGGTGTTGTCAGATCTGCATCTTAGACAGCCCCTTTGGCATCTGAGTGGAGAATGAATGGGAAGGAGATGATAACTTGAGGCAGGAAGGCTGAGTAAAAGGCAATAACAATAGTCTAAGGGAAAGGTGATGAGTTTGAATTAGGATAGTGTTTGAGTGGTGAGATAGCAACAGGTATACAAGATATTTCAAGATTTAGGATTGGAAGAGAAGTTAGAGGTCACTTAAATTCTACTTTATTTTCAGAAAATGACCCTAGAGATTCATTAAGTCACCTACAGCCACATACATAGAAAACAGCAGATCTGAGATTGGAACCCAAGCCTTCTGATGACAAATCCACTGCTTTACCCACTCTACTGGGCACAGTTCATTCTTCAATAAGAAGACTACAGAGACATTGACGTGCCTTCTGTTATGCTTTCAGTGGCAAGCTATTATACAAAATCATTGCAGATAACACAGGATTGAATGGGGTTTTTTAAATCAGAAAATAGGCAATTATGTATTGTGAGATTGCAGAAGCTCAAATCATGCTTGTACCCTACAGAGATACAGCATGATTTGAGTTACAGCAATCTGTCTTCCCCATAGGTTTGCAGAATATCATTGTCTCCTGGTTTTCCTCCTACTTATCTGACTTCTCTTCCTTCAGTTTCTTTTGCTGAATCCTCATCCAGATCATGTCCTTTAAGAGTCTCAGTTCAATCCTGTGCCATCTTCTCTTCCCTGGCTATATTATTCCATCTGGTCTTCTTGTCAGTTCTCATGGCTTTAATTCATATCTCTGTGCTGATGATTCCCAGATTTAACTATCTCACCACAATCTTGCCCCCTCACTCTCCTACTTTCTCTATTACTGTAAAAAGCATCATCATCCTCCCACTTCCTAAGACTTGCAACCTAGCTGTTATCCCAAAATCCTGACTCTCTTTCATCACTATCCCATATCCAAGATGTTTCCAAGTTCTGTTGATTTTACCTTTACAACATCGATCAAACTTATATCCCTTTCTCTCCTCTGACACTGTCCCCATTATATAAGCCCTCATCACCTCACTTCCAGATGGTTTCAGTAGCTGCTGGTGAATTTCACAGATTTGAGTCTCTTCCCATTGGTATTCATCTTCCATTCAGTCACTTTAGTGATATTCCTAGGTCTGGCCATGTCACATTCCCTTCTTCCCATTCCCAAAACTCCAATGCCTCCCTATCACTCACAATTGAACACAAAATCCCTTGCTTGGTGTTCAGATTCCTTCCTAGCCTAACTCCTTCCTACCTTTCCAGTCTTCTTGCACCGTATTCCTCAAAACTCTTCAATCTTCAATCCAGTGGCGCTGAGAATTCCTTGATCAAAACACCCCATTTTTTAGTACTGTGCATTTTCTCTATTTGTCCTCTATGCCTAAAATCCCTTTCCTCCTCATCTCTCCCCACTAGCTGCCTTTAAGTCCCAACTATAATCCAATTTTCTACAGGAAGCTTTGCCAATTTGTCTATTATCAATCCTATCTCTCTTTTAAATATTTTCTCTTTTTCCCACATATAACTTGTTTGTATGTTTTTGCTTGCTTGTTCTTCCCTATTAGACTGTAAGTTCTTTGAAGGCAGGTACTGTCTTTCCCTTTTTGTATCCCCAGTGCATAGTATATAATAGGTGCTTACTAAATGTTTATTGACTCACTGGATTATATATCATGTAGTAAATGCTCTCTCTCATTAGCAGCATCATTTTCCATCTTTCAAAAACTTTTATTAAATAATATCTACAAACTAATGGTAGTTTATAAAGTGATTTAACAGTACCCAGGATTATTCAAAACAAATCAATAACATACACCAAGGCTGCTAGCCCAACTCAGGACTCTACTAACAGGGAAAGATATATACAGTGATTTTTTTTTAACTCAAACTGGATTATCAGTGAATAACTCTGGTATTCTTATCATCAATAGTGGTTGGACAAAAGAATGCTAAATCTTTGTAACATGTGAAAATACATGAAAGAAAGATTAAGCCTTGAGGAAGCTAGATGGCACAGTGAATGGAATTTTAAACTTGGAATCAAGAAGGCCTTTATTCAAATCTTTCATCAGACACTTACTATCTGTGTGACTCCGGGCAAGTCACTTAACTGCCTTCAGCCCCAGTCTTATCTGTAAAATGGGGTGATAATAACATTTACCTCAAAAGATTGTTGTGACAAACAACATAGTATATGTTATTTCTTTGTAAACCTTAAAGTGCTATAGAAATGCTGGGATCTGGGACAAAGTCCTGCTTTCCTCACCCTGCTAAAGGCTTTAACATCTACTTTCACGTTATTGATTATCACAAACTCTTGGTTTATGATCTACAAATAATTAAAAGTAGGAATACTAGAATATTTGATAAAAAAGATGGTATCATTATGGAAAATTGATCTCTTTTTACCAACCTGTCCCCAACACAAAAAAGTTGAGAATAATTGGTAAAAAATATTGCATTTTCATAGAGATAATTTAAACCAATTATAGTTCTTCCCAGTCTTAGATCCATTATCTTTTTCAAATAGAACCAAATATGACTTACAAATTAAGAGAGTTGAATCAAAACATCTTATTAATCATTTCATGCATATGGATAACATCAGTATCTCTACTGAAAAACAAATTAGAGAATTCTGTCACCTCATAGAATTTTCCTCAATGAGCTATTAACACTACAGTTGGATTCTATAAGTGTTAACATTTTTAACATAGACAAGGAAAGATAGATACAGAAGGCTTCAGGCTTGAACTTAGAGGTCAAATTTAACCAGTAGATGAAGGCAACCTTTACAAATACCTTGGTCCCCTTTAGGCAAGCCATTGTAAAGTGTTATTAGATTAAAAAAAAGTCTTTGCAAAATGAAAACACAGCAGATTTTAAAAGTATTCTAATCAAAACTCAGACAATATCAGGGCCCATCACCTAAGGGAATTATAGAAAGATTAAAACTTTGTCACCAAAAATTAGAAAAAGAGAATCAATAGATACTCTGTAAGTATATACTAAATAAATAAAACAAATATTTTTTGAAGCTAGCAGATCTGACTTCACCAAAAATAGCTTCTCATGTATAATTCTAACTACCAGGTCATGTAGGCATTTGGTGCACAGTCAATTTTTGCAGCCTGCAGTTATGTGTTACATAGTTTATATCATTTCTTTGCAGATTCTGTGTTCACCACAAAGTCCTATTTCCTCTGAAACAATTGTTTGTGATTTTTGCTAGTAATGACCTGGTCCTGAATTGCTATCATAAACAGCTCCATTTTAACAAACAAATCTGCATGACAGCCATTTCTTTGCAATTACTTCTTTGTTGACATATTCGCTAAGTTTCTACAAGTACACTCTTTAAATATCCTTGAGAAGTCAACCACTGAATTATACTGAAATGGAAACATTCTTATAGAATGAACAATTTCCAGAATTGCACAGAATTAGCATTGCTATGGAGCAGATAGATGGTGCCCTATTGCACAGAGTGCTGAAATGAAGGCAGGACAAATCTGGTCTCAGACACTATATGTGAGACCCTAAGTGTGTCAGTTTACCTTCATTGCCTCAGTTTCCCCATTTGTAAAATAAGCTGAAGGAGGAAATGGTAAACCACTTAGGTATCTTTGCCAAGAAAATCCAAAATAAGGTCATGAAGAGTTACACAGAACTGAAAACAGTGAAACAGTAACAACTTTTTTACTTGATTGTTCTGTCTACTCCATAGTATTGCCCAGAAACTATACTTCTGTCTATCTAGAGTTATATTTGGAAGAAGTTAGACTTTTAAAAACTAGAACCATAGTTTTAATGCAGAGAAAAAGACTTTAGTGTTATTAGCAAGGGACTTACATAGCAAAGTTTTATCCATTAATGCAGCATCATGAACTTCCCATAAGACTTCCTTTCCAATCCTGGATAAAAAAAAAGGGGGGGGGGATTATGGTTTATTGCCACATAAGAAAGCATAGAATCAAAAATTTCAAACTAATCAATATTCATGTGGTCTGAAATAATTACTGCCTGTAAAACAAAGCCACACCATTTTCCGTCTGTAATAAAATTCAAATCAGAGCCTGGCAAGGTTCCAATGCTTGCTTTGGAGTTAGCAGTTTTTCAACTAATTCTTTGCTCCACACAAACCTGATCCCCAGATTCATTTCACTGATGATCAGAGAGTCATTTTATTAGTTCACTTTTCCATTAAGACCTATATTTATAAGACCTCATTCTCCTTTAAGGTGTTTTAAAGTTGCTAATGGTAACTCTGGAGTAGAATACTGATTTGTAGAAGTACATTAATACCCTATCCACCAAGACACTGATTAGTAAGATACTTCTTAAAGAAAAAAAAAAGAAAAAGCAAGTATTCTGTTTACTAAGGATTCCATTTATAACCTGAGAATGTTATTTTATATGGGGAATGAAAGAGGAGACAAAGTTGAATACAATTTGGGAGACTTCTACTTTTCCAATTATGTGAATTATTTAGCACAGTAAATAATGAATAGGAACATTAAAGCCAACTTAGATTATCTAAATAAAATAGGTAAACTTGAAAAATCAAGCAAAAGCCCTACTAGTTACTTTTCCTTACGGATTCTTTTGACTCTCAATTTATTCTGTCTTATCCATCTCATGCTACAACCTCTATCAAGAGATGAAAATTAGGTATGTAGGCCTTATTTCTTTTGCTGTGAGTTCGTGGTGATGGTTGATAAGGAAAGAGAATTGCTTCCATACCTCGTTTGAAGGACAGCAACTTTGGAATGGAGTAACTCTAAAGTATCTTACTCCAATATGTAGCCACCTAAATCAGCATAACTAATACTTTGGACGTATAGCATGGTCATTCGCAAACTTTCCGTAGTAAATTAATTGAAGATAAGGCAGATTCGACTTCTGGTGGCTCACTTTATAGCTAGGGGTCCTGAAAGAAAATACTTGTTACTAGTTCTTTAAGTAACATGTGATGAGCTAGGGGTCCTAGTGAATAAAGAGATCTAAACTTGGAGTCTGGAAAATTTGAGTTAAAACTGTGTCACGGTCACTAGCTCTGAGACTCTTTGTGTCTCAGATTCCTTTTATATAAAGTTGGGATGATAACTATAGCATCTATCCCACCAAATTATTGTAAAGCCCAAAGGAGGTAACAAGCATAGTGCTTTGAAAACATTATTAAGTACTATGAATTTTTATTCTTATGGAACATAGACTATTTTAACAATACTATTTTTCATTAAAAGTTACCTCTATCTCTTCCAAAATGGTTTAGATATTTGCTGTTGCTATTTTCCGTTAATTTTAGTTACAAAGCTGTTGGCTTTCCCTTATATATTATTTTAAATTAAATGGATTCTGATTCTTATGCAATAATTTTGCCCAAGATGTTTGGGTTTGAATTTTCAATAGCAATGAACGATATGTCAGGAGCTCCTTCTGATAAGTAAATGAAAAAATTCTAGTTTATACATCCAAAATATTCCCCAATACTGTATTAACTTCTCATCTTCTTTGTAGCTATTCTGCATAATTTTTGATTTGATAGACATTTGATATCTTGTGGCTAAACTTGGAGGTGTTCCCTGGTCATTTTATTTCTTATGTCAAAACTTTTTTGCTCTATAGTTAATCTAGTAACATAGAAAGCATGCATAAAATAGTTTATCCTATATTAGAAAGTTGGTGAGAGGAAATTCAGACATAAAATATTCATATTCAACCTCGAAAGCAGTTAAGATTAAGAGTAATATAATCAACTGCAGACCCATTTGTTCCAAGGACCAAAGGAACTCGATATAAATCTTATTACTTTAGACAATTCCTTGTCAATTCCCCCTCCCCCTTCCATTCCTGCTCATTTATTTATTTACTATTATTTCCTAAGGTTGTAAAGGTGTGAAATATCTGTTCTTACTTAGACAAAACCCTAGAGCCTGTAATTCAACTTTTCATGCTAAGAAAGGCATGAAAGAAGCAATAGAGCTAACAGTCATGAAGATATTTATTACTTGAATGAATGGTTTAGGTTTTTTTAACTATGAAGAAGATAGAAGCTTAGTGTCCTGGGATTGACAGAGGGAAGCGTTCAAGTTTAAAAATACTTTATGCCCAGTCGATAAAAGATCAAAAAATATGAATGAGCAGTTTTCATGAAGCAATTGAAGCTATAGTAATGTAAAAATTAAATCACCATTGATTAGAGAAATTGAGATTAAAACAATTGTGATATACTATGTTACTTTTATCACATTGACTAAAATGACAGAAAAGAAAAATGATAAATATTGGAGGGAATATGAGAAAATTGGGAGACTAATGCATTATTGGTAGAGTTGTAATCTAATTCAACTATTCTGGAGAATAATTTGGAACAATATAAAACTGCACATACCCTTTGATTTAGAATAGGCCCATATTCCAAAGAGATTTTAGAACATGGAAAAGAACTATATATATAAAAATATAGCAGTTATTTTTGTGATAGTGAAAAATTGGAAATCATGGGTATGCTCATCAACTGGTAAATGACTGAACTAGTTGTGCTGCATGATTGTGATAAAATACTATTATGCTGTGAGAAATGATGAGAAGAATGGTTTCAGAAAAACTGGTAAAGGTTTATATGAACTGATGGAGAGTGAAGGCAGCAGAACATTGCGCACAATAATAGCAATATTGTACAATGATTAACTGTGAATGACTTGACTATTCTCAGCAATAGAATGATCTAAAACAATTCCAAAGAATTTATGATTCATTTCCAGAGAAAGAATTGATGAAGTCAAAATATAGAATGAAGCATTCTTTAAAATAAAATTTTAAAAACCTTTTCTTTATTTTGGGGGATTTTTTCTTTGTGTTTTTTTTTTATAATCCCATTACTGTGAAAATATGTTTTTCATGACTGCACATGTATAACCCATATCAAATTGCTTGCCAATCTTAGGGAAAGGGAGAAGAAAGAGTTGAAAGAAAAAAAGAAAATTATAACATAATTTTTTATAATGAATGTTAAAAATCATTTCATATGATTGGGAAAATATTAAGAAATAACGTGGAAGGACAAAGCTAAGTTAATTGATATAGGGCATTTATTTTTTTCTCAAACGAGGCAAAGAAAATAGGAATAGCTCACTCGTTCTATTGTTTGCATTTTATTTTCCAGTTTTTTTTCCCCTTCTTGATCCGATTTTTCTTGTGCAGCAAGATAATTGTATAAATATTGTGTGTATTGGATTTAACATATATTTTAACATATTTAACATGTGTGGGATTATGTGCCATCTAGGGGAGGAGGTGGGGAGAAGAAGGGGATAATTTGGACAAAGGTTTTGCAAGGGTGAGTATTGAAAAATTACCCATGCATATGTTTTGTAAATAAAAAACTTTAATGAAAGAAAAATAAAATAGGAATGGTGGGATAAAAATTTATTTCAAAGTAAAATTATAATATTTTCAATTAATTATTGGTATTTTTGAGAGAGATATAATTCATGATAATATATAAGACAATATAATTCATGATAAATTATAATGCATGCATATATATGTGCATACAAAACACATATATTATAACTGGTTCTAAAAAAGCGTGACTGTAGCTAGTCCTAAAATGAAAATAGAAATTATGCAAAAATAAGAGGTAAATAGGAAAGACATTGGAATTGATGGGTGGGTGGCAATATCATAGGGAGAAAAGGAAAGAGTCCAGTTTCGTTAAAAGTTGTGTGTGAGAAGAATAAATGGGAAATAAATCTAGAAAGATTTATTGAAGCCAGATTGTAACAATCTTTAAATGCAAAACAGGAAGTTTATAATTATTTTAAGGCAATATGGAACCACTGAAGCTTCCTAAGCAAGGTAGGGGAAGTATTAAACTAATCAATGCCTTAGGAATATCCATTTGAATCCTGTGAGGAGAAGGGAGAGGGGAGAGAGAGGCAAAAATTAAAATTAAAAAAGAAACTCAACTATCCTGGTACAGGCCTTCAACATGCATCACCTGGGCCACATAATGGACTTCTAATTGATTCTCTACCTCACATTTAATCTAACTCCAATTCATCCTTTATTAAGTTGCCAAAGTGATTTTCCTAAAACCTAGGTCTAACTGTGTCACTCCACTGATCTACCGGTTCCCTACGCCTTCCAAGATAGAATGACAATGATAATAAAAAAATGTTATTATTATTATTATCATTAGCTTTTATGTCGGACTTTAAGATTTTCAAAATGGTTTATATGAGAGTGTCATTTGACTCTAGATGCTTTTATTATGTCCATATTATAGATGAAGAATATGAATCAGAGAGAGATTAATTGTCCAGGTTCACACAGCGAGGAAGGTTCTAAGGTAGAATTTGAACTCGTCTTCCTGACTTCAAATCTTATTAACATCACTTAGCATGAAGTCTTCTGTTCTTCAGGTTCCAGTGTACCAAAATAGATCTAAATTAGAAAATCAGGCACTTTTTTCCTAATGCAGAATTGTTATAGAATTCAGGAAAAATTCGTGTCAAATTAATATTTCTTTGTTGGTGCAGTTATATAATATGGTTTAATATGTATATATATATATATATATATATATATATATATATGTTTGTGTGTATACATATACATATATGTGTATCCATATATGTGTGTATACATCTAGCTACACACACACATGCTTATGTATATGTGCATGTATACAAAGAGAGAAGAGGTTGCAAGAACAAAATTTTTAAAAGAGAAAAAGAAAACAAAATAATATATTTTATTCAATAATGTTGAAAAATATGCATTTTCTACAATCAGTGCATTAAAACTAGGATCTTATGTTTAAAGGTAACATTTGCAAAAGTTTCAGCTAAAATAAGTCAAGGAGGACATGCAGTAAGTGTTTGAGGGAAAATAAGCAGTAGAATTAACAATTTTAAATGAAGGCTATGGTATTGCTGTCTCGTGTAACACAGCAGAGACTACTTAGATGAATATAAAGAATAAAAGGGGGATACTTGGATGTTGCTATAAATCTTTTCAATGGAATGAAAAAAGTTGGGCTGGGAAATAAGGAAGGCTGTAAAAATGTCAGAGAGGCAGTTATATGGGATGTTAACCGTCTAGATATTTACTAGTAAAAGGATACTTATTCTTTGAGAAAGGAGAGAATTATTTCATTATGTTATAAGTCATATGGTCTAGAAGGGCATAGATTATTCTCGATCTAATAACTGGAAATGAGCCATGTATGATGAATAATGCTGAGACCAGAAAGTACCTAAGATCTAGTGAGTGTCATTTGTCAGGTTTGAAAATGCCAATATAGGTCAAAAGACAGGCTAATAACTAGAAAGAATTGGATGATACAAAAGAGAACATAGGAGAAATGTGGAAGTTTTAAAATTTGGGCAGACTTTTAAAACTATATGGCTTGGGGAAAAGGGAACAGAAAAGTATTTAAAATAAGATTCAGTGACATTAAATTTATTTAAATAATTACATCAAATATTTTTATAAAGATAAAATTATATGAGGTAGAAAAGAGGTAAATACTTTTGTTACCTTGTATTCTTTTAGTAACCATCACAAACCTAGGGGGAAAAACCAACCAAAAAGTATAATTTTAAATTTATTAAGACTAAATAATACAATCTAACAGTTATGTAGTACCAGCTTGTTGTTGTTTGCCTTTCATATTCAAAGGGGACCAATGATATCACAATGTTGCGCTCAGGGTACAATGTGTTGCACTAATGGCTGTTCTGTTCATTGTGAGCTTGGAAGGCTCTGCCACGGGCTGAGCACAAATAGTGCATTTGAGCATTTGGGATGGAGCTGTCTCCATATCTGTGCATCTCACATTTCCTTTGTGCTACTATGACTCTGCTTTTCTCATAGAGCACAGTGACTTGCCATGCTGGGGGTCCTGTGCCAGAATCAACCATGTCTCAGTCAACATTAAGTTCTTCAGAGAGACATTGAGAGTGTCCTTCTACAACTTCTGAGAGTTTGTCCTGATTTGCTTGTTAAATAGTTCTTTAAGTACACATACATTATCATTTGGCCTAATGATATTATATATATATATATATAATATACTTTTTGAAATGGAATATGGCCTGACTTCTTATATCTGTTGAATTCTTAACTATATTTAAGTTTTATGTAATTATATATTATAAGTTATATAATTATGAACTTGAGATAATTAAGTTTTTGATCATTACAAAAAATGTCATGATGTAGGTACTATTATTATTCCTATTTCATAGATGGAAAAAACTGAGGCAGAGATAAAAGAAAATCTCAAATTATAGGAAAGAAAAGCAGACATATAAAAAGGCATATTTATGAGAGAGGAAGATGATAATCTCCTTAAATAGAACAAAACTTCTTAAATTGTAGGTTGTGAACCCCATATAGGGGTCATGTAACTGAATGTGGGGGTCATGAAATTATGATTTGTTAACAGAAAATATTTGATTTGTATATCTATTTTATATACTTATATACTCAGGGTCACGTAAACATTTCTTGGGCAAAAAGAGGTCAGGGGTGGAAAAAGTTTAAGAAGACCTGAAATAAAGGACTGATTTTCCCTACTCCTAGGAAATGACATAAGAAGCATACTAGGTATGCAAGCATGCATTTAAAATGGCTTAATGAGAACATATGATGCTTTCAGTCAGATTTAACATTGGTTCCAGTTCAGAAATGTTTGCATCATCACTATTATGTAGAATGCATAGTCCAAGTGCTGAGGAGAAGCAAAGATGAATGTGTTAGGGGCCAAGTAAACCTGAGTGATTTTCCAAGTGTGATAGCATCTCTCCCCCTGGTATAATACCCTTAGAGAAAATACTAGTATTAAGAGCAGTTAGAAAAAACTTTCTGAAGAACATGGGATTTTAATTGGAACTTAAAGGAAATCATGGAAACCAGTTGAGGAGGGAAATAGCAGACAGCCAGAGAGTTAGCTGGGAACTCAGAGATAGAGCAACTAGTTTATTCATGGAACAGCAAGAATTTAGTGTCTCTGGATTTAAAAATAAATGCATATTTCATAAAGCACTGAGAGTACAAAGAGAAACAAAAAACAATTCTTGTCTTTAAGTAGTTTACATTCTACAGGAGAATGGTTAAAAATAATTAAGTAGGAAGAAAGTAATTTCAAGAGGGAAAGGCTGCTGATAACTGGAGAGAGGTACAGACCTTCATTTGGCCCATTCTTTCACTTTACAGATAAAGATACTGAGATCCAGAAATATTTGTGTGACTAACCCAGTGTCACATAATTAGCAAGTGGCAGATCCAGGCTGTAAACCCAAATTTGATACTAAAGACAGAATCCTTTCCCTTAACTATGTTATTTTTGTTGATCTGAACAAAAAAAAAAAAAAATCCATTTGACTTGGAAGAAAAAAATGTACATTACAGGCTCTCCTCCAACAATGTGCCTTCTCTGCATATATTAAAGTCTTATGAGAGCTTATGACAGATGTAACCAGAGAGATAACTTTGTTCAACAATCCACCGAGTATCAAAATCAAGTGAGGTATGAAAGGGAAAGACATATGTTCATCTAATATATTCACCACTGTCAGGTAAAAGATCGTGTGAAGAGTTCAGATGGAAGGAGGATTCCCTATAGGAGTTGTAATTGTTCAGAAGCTGCTGTTGACAGCTGGTATTGCCTCCAGAACCCTAGAAGGCCCTTCTTCAGTGAGATCCAGAGTCACTGGAAACATATTAGGCTAACTTTCCACACTAGGAAAACAGGGCAGTCGCCACCATTGCAGCCACTACTAACAAAGCAGTTGTAAACTGCACCTAGCCTAGAGTACAAATATGTGCTTCAGTTTGGTTTCATAGTTGGTGTACTTTAATGGATACCAGACTGGGCAACAGAAATGAGAGGTCAGGTCAGATTCCAGTAGATAATAAAATAAAAGTAGATAATACATTTTTGTTTTTAACACATTTCTCTTGATGTCTTTTGTTTTTCTTTTTTTCTTTTCATCTCAATAAGTTTTCTCAATGCCTATTTCCCTTCCATTCCCAGAGACCCAAGCCCTATTAAAAATAGCATATTTTATTGACAAAGAAAGGGGGGGGAAGGATGGGGTGGGAATTAGCATAAGTGATTAAGACAGAAGTCTGAAAGACAAAGTAAAACAATGTACATTTATGAACCTTCCGCCTCTGCAAATGGGTAGGACTGTGTTCTCATATCTGTTCTTTGAATCATGCTTTTTATTTACATATTAAGAATGAAGTTTTTTAGTTATTTTTAGTTGTTTTTCTTTCCTTCTGTCTCCAAAGCCTATATTTAATACCATTATCTTCCTGGTGACCCTATAATTTTATGCATATATGTATCTGTGTATGTATCTGCACATATTTATCATTTATTTATGTAAGCATGTTACACTCACATATACATAGGTATAAATACATGTATGTGTGCAGGCTTAGCCCAACCACTTCATTTTATAGATGAGGTGATTGAGGGCCAGAGAAGTCACAAGTAGTTGGAAGTACTAGAACCCAGTCGTCATTACATTATGCCAGTAGTTCTTAGTCTGGGATCTATGAAAGAAAATATTAAAATAAAATATATTATAACTTATGTTTTAATGTAACTGGTATATTTCATATTTTTAAATATTTAAGTGCTTAAAAACTACGACTGTGAGAATTTTGTAGGTTTCACCAGAATGCCAAAGGAGTCCGTAGCACAAAAATGGTTAAGAATTTTTGAAGGATACCATGCTTCATAATTAGTAGTAGTTAAATGGAGAACAGAAATTTTCCTAATTAGATGAAGAGGGGGTATCTTGGAACAGGAGATACTGATGACATTACAGTATTGTCTTTGCTTTCCTAATTTTCAGTTTGAACTCTAAAGGGTTTGTTCTTCAAATGTCTTCTCAAACTAGCACCCCATATTGCAACAAAGCTGATTTTTCTTTAATTGCATGGATCAGAATACTTAGGCCTGGCCTGGTGGCAAATGCCTAGAAACTCTGCTACCTGGGAAGCTGAGGCTGGCAGATTGTTTGCATTGCAGAGTTCTGAGCTACAGTGGGCTAAGCTGTTCATATGTGTGCATTAATGTGGGTCTAATATGATGGGCCCCCCCCCGGGGAATCAAGGCCCACCAGGCTACCTAAGGATGAGTGAACTGGTCTAGGCTAGAAAGAAAAGAATATAAGGTTTCTATGTTGGTGAATAGTGGATTGATCCCATGAGAAACCTTCCATCCTAGGAGAGACAAAAAAAGGCACTTTTAATAGTATATAATAGTAATAATAATAATATATCAGCACAGCTCTATGCACTTCTTTTATTTTTGAGATCTTTTTATGATAACAGCTTTTTATTTTTTAAAATACATGCAAAGGTAGTTTTCAACATTACTATGTACTTCTAATCTAGAAGAATTTTATAAAATATAAAATCTTTTAAAAAGAAAACTTTAGAGGCAGTTTTCCCTGTCAGCAAACGGAAGCTCTAGAAAGGGAAAACGTTTTCATTTAGGAAAGGATAAGGCAGGAGTAAAGTTTCTGATAATAGAGCCCTAGAAAGTGACAGAGAGGCAACATCAACACAGAACTGCTGTTGAGTATATGTCCTGATCTCTTACCTTCCCATGCTGGAGATAAAGGCAAACAGAGCAGTATTTAGAATGACCATGTTATATTTGAAAGATAGATATTAAAATAGATTGATAAACCTATTTGCAAATATAAGTATGTACATATCAAGTAAGCATGTATATACTCATATATATATATATACATACAAACAACATTGTGTGCATGAAATTATATACATGTATGGGTGTGTATGCATACATGTATGTATTGTATACATGCATACATACACATGTGTGTATATACCTAAAATATTAACTAACCATGTGCTCTTGGGCAAGTTACTTGGCCATTGTTTGCCCCAGTTTCCTCATCTGTAAAATGGGAATAATAATAATATTCACCTCCCAGAGTTGTTGTGAAGTTCAAATGAGGGCTAGGATTCTGTCCATGGTACCATCAATGGCAAAGTATCAAGTGTTTTTACTATGTGCTAGAAACTGGGCTGAAATAAACATGTCTTCATGAGCTTAGATTGCATTTGTTAGCAAAGTGTTTTCCTCATCACAATCCTTTGAGGCAAAATAAGTATTTTATCCCCATTTTTTGCAGATGAAGAAACTGAGGTTTTCCGCAATGGAATGATTTAATCATAATAAATACCTAGGACTGAATCAAAATTCAGGACTTCTGACTAGAATCAGTACTCTACTCACTAGGCTAAATGTCCTACCACAATTTCTACACAAAGAGGTGTTTCTAAGTCCATTTTACTAATGACAACAGAATGCAAAGAAAAATAGACATTGGTTTGTTTTTAAACATCTAAGCAACATTTAAATATTTTTAAAACAGCTAGTGTGAATATGAATATGTTAAATTGGTCATATTATTCTGAATTTTATTGCATATATCCATTGGGCTGAAACCAATTAAAATATCTTACTAATAATTTATTTTCAAATGGTTCACATTCAAATAAGGTGACCACTTTATGGAATTCATTATTTGTACTAATTAGTTCCTAAATGTTTGTTTCCAGCCTAGACTCTTTCTAATCAGAATTAGTTTCTTACATGCCTAAAAAGTTGGGTCTGGATAAATTGTTCTTGGGTTAATAGTCAAGACAATCATAATGTGGAAGACAAGTATTTAAGTAGTGGGGCAGGAAGAGAGCAGTATTTACATGTAAATTTGATGAAAGCATCCATCTCTTTCCCATAATGAGATTTCCAGATTGGAACCAATTGGAGGATGAATTCTTATTTTGGAAGAACCAAGTTATTGTTCTAAATGTGATAAAAGGTTGTTGGATAGCTGGCTCTAATTTTATTAAATGCACTTATCCTGTCTAGCCTCTTAAAGTACCTCCAGTTCCACTATGATATTGGTTCCAACTCTGATTTTTGCTTTTTGGGCTAGTGAGAATGTCCTCCAGTATTCTGTAGTCTAATTAAATAAATGTGTGTATTTGGAGCCATAGAACCTGAATTTAAATCTTGACCTCATTGTCAATTTTGTGACCATTTCATTTTTCTTAAATCTCAGTTTTCTTATCTCTAAAATGGAGGATTTTCGATCCTTTCAACTTTCAATCCTTGAGCCTGTGATCCCCTGCAGTGTATGTCAATGATTTATCCCTTCTCCTATTAACACCCTCTGCCTAAGAGCAAGATAAAAGTATAGGTGAAAGTTAAGTGGGCACCACTGTGAAAAATAAAGGACTCTCAGAGCAAAGATTCAAGGAGATCATAATTTGAAATAATTATTTGAGATTATGAGTCTGTGCACATAGAGTATAAGGGGAAATTTAGGCATTTATCTTGATATTTATCGGGAAGGACACCAGGGGATATTATAGTGTTCTCAGGTAGCTCCATTTGTCAAAGTGGCTGATAATAAAAAGCCAAAGCAATATTACAGTAGCCTTATGTTTTGATTTCTGTCTTTACACTCCTTGCTGACTGGGGTTTGATTGGCAGTGAGAAGGAATTCTTGTTTTCATTAGAAAAGGCTCTGATAAAGGAATAAGCCTGCACATAATATATCCTGTTGCCCTGGGCATGAGAAAGTACAGTGAACTTTCAAAATGGTTTAGGTAGAGTAAAGGTTAACGGTTCCAGTGACGTCTTCATAATTACTGTCGTCCGGTTTCTACTTTTATGTTTTTTTAATTGTTAAAAGATCATAAAACAGAAAATTTAGTAAAAGCTCAAAAAGGAGCTTTTATGATATAACATAATTTTATATTGATACTATCACCATAAAAATGATATGCAGAAACATTTTAATGGATTTCCTTTTTTTTTACCTGCACACATATTTGATCATTATCCTTTATTGTAGTTATATCTGGGAATTGGGTCAATCTTTTGATACTCCTGCTGGGCAAACTTAACCCTGATTTCATCTATAGAGATATTGAGGATTCTTAAAATTCCTACTACCTCGGCTTTTATGATACTATCTCTATAAGGGAGGAGGGAAGGCTGGTTATAGAGTATGGTTTAACAAAGAATGGCTACACTCCATTGGTATAAGACAACATGATGTACTTTAACAACCTCCCAGAATTGTTCTCTCATGACCAAATTGCTCTCTGGTGACCAGAGGCTCATTCCCCTTGAGTTGTGTTGAAAAGGAACCAATATTCATGAAGCTACTTTAGCAGCCACTCTATAGGTATGTAAGGTGGAGGGGGCAACTAGAAAGATGCAAATTGGATGTTTTTAAACACTAGGTAGCCATGAGGAAATCAGGGGGAGCTCTGTAGTGATAATTAAAATCCAATAAAATAACCCACTGCCTCCTGTCACCACATTTCTGGATGAAAGTACAATTATCATGTAAGCCTCCTCTAGCTCTAAATCTAGAATTCTGTGAACTCTGCAATATACATTAGATATGTGAGTAGGTGGAGGGGAGGCAAGGGGAATGCAAAATAACACATCAAGTTTTGTAGTGAATTTTAGGAAACATATTTTGCCTTCTTATATGGTAAGTATACATGTACATACACACATATATATCTATACCTATACATACACATATATAATATATACATAATATGTATGTTTACATACAGACAGTTCCATGTATGAGCATGAGAAACATGCCCATGTACATGCATATGTATATGTCACTGCAGATATGTACACTGTGATATGCATATGACATGTTTATATGTGTCTGTTTATACACTATATACATATTGAATGGAAAGCTGGTCTTAGATTTAGGACGACCCACAATCAGCTCTTTTTTTTCTGATATATACTAGTTTTGTGCCTATAGAGAAATGTTAACCCTTCAGTGTTCTAGGTAACTTTCTAAAACTAAGTTGAAGAAAAGGTGATGCCCTACTTAAATGGAGAAATTTTCCTTCCTGGGAATGATCTGTGCCATTGAAATTCCAGAACCAAGGAAACTGTATTCTATACATGAGACAAAGCACTAGAATTGTAGCCTAAACGTCCTTGGGTTAAATTCTAACCATTCCTTCAATTTACTAAGTGGCGATGAGCAAGAAAATCAAGTTTCCTGAGTCTTAGTTTTTTCATCCCTAAAATGCAAATATTGATATCTGTATGACTTATCTCACAGCCTTAATTTGAGCTGAGAGTAGCACTTACCATAGAAAGTATAGACCAGTCAAAAATGGAACCCAGCTTTTAATTCCAAGGTTAGCTGTTTATCTATTTGGCCATACTGCCTTTTAAAAACACTGACAATGGAGCTGGAGAACTTGAGTGTGCGACCTTGGAGAATTCATACAATGTTTCTAACACCCAGTTTCCTCATCTGTAAAATGAAGTGTTGGAAAGAGTTCTAGTTCTAGAGCTAGGATGTTGTGTTCCTGTAAATGTCATTGGGGATGAAATAAGGAAGCCAGAGAGATAACTGGCCAGCTTTTGTTGGGAAGGGATCTCGCTTCTTCCTGAGGTCACCAATCCCACTGTTGCATATCATAGAACTTGGGCTTCTTCCAATTTCTATCCACTGCTCCAACTTGTGCTCAGGAACAACCTAACCCTCTTCCATATGAGAGATCAGCAGCTACTTGAAGGCAGTTAGCATATTCCATCCATACCAAGATTTCCCTTATCAGAAAATTCTTTTTGCCTTCTCCCTTTGGTCTCTTTTCTTTACTTAGAGTACATATCACCGTCAGGTTCAGTTTCATAAAATCCTCCCTTCATTCACTAATACTGACAATAATTACAGCAACTCAAATGTATTAAATTGTAGAAAGCACTGTCCTCATGGGAATACAAGATTAAAACTAGATTCAGAAGGTTATTTTCTGGTTTTACAAATGAGAGCAATGAGATTCTCTTTATTCTCATAAACTTTTATTGATCTCCTTCCCTTTATTGTCTAATTTACACTTCTCTGACTTTCGAGACCTTTCATAATAGAGTTTTTCCTCATTATTTAAATTTGTTTTTCATCATCTCTAAACATAGATCTTTCCTCAGGGAAGACCCCTTATTCTTTGCTCATGCTATTCCTTCTCCTTGGATTATGTTGTCCTCCAGCCCATTTATTTCCCATCCGTTGTGAATTAGCTCAAATTCAAGAATCATTGCAGTTTCCTAGGAAAATTGTAGTACATACTGATTTTTTACTAGTCTGATTCAATGTCTACTTTTTGGGCGGGGAGAGGCAGTGGGAGTTAAGTAAGTTGCCCCATGTCACACAGCTAGTATGCATCTGAGACTGGATTTGAACTCGGGTCCTGCTGATTCCAGGGTCAATGTTCTACCTATTGGCCATTTAACTGCCCCTATTTGTGTACTTTTTTAAAATTAAATTTTACTGATATGCTTTGATTTTTATATCATTTACATTTCCCAATATATCTTCCTTCCATCCCCTTTCCTTCCCAAAGAACCAGCCCTTATAACAGATAATTAAAGAGAAAGTTTAACAAATTAATCAATAAATCAAAAATCTTTTATAGTATGCCCCGTGTTGCATACCTATAGTCTCCCCCCCCTATAAAAATCAGAGAAAGTTGCCCTCTCATATCTTTTCTTTGGATCCAAATATTATCATAATACTTTTGTAGCTTTCAATTTTGTTCTTTTTATGTTTATTGCCTATACCATATAATTAATTCCTTTAATACTTTGTGTTCTTTCGTGCTGCCTAGCATATAATATACCCACTTCTATCAGTCTATAATGTGGATGTCTGTGTGTACACATACACACACACATTTACACACACACACAAATACATACATATATACATATACACACATATATACTGTCTTATTTGCTAATTGTTTTGTGTATGTATATATACATATATAAATAATAAAACACATATACACATATATATATCTTACTCTGTCTTCTCTACTTCCATCAAATAGGTTGTTGATTCCTGGTGGTCCTAGAGCATTTGTACTTATTTTATAAGTCCTCTGCTCAAAACCTTTCAATGGCTTCCTATTGTTTTTACAAAAAAAAAAAAAAAAAAAAAAAAAAGTCTTTAACGCCATTCTGGACTCAATTTACTTTCTTCAGTCTTATTTCATATTACTTCTTGTTTATGTCTTACATTTTAGTTAAACGTAAATTCCCTGAAATTAATAATCATTCTACTATATCTGTGTGTTTACAACGGCTGTCTATCTCTCATGCCTAGAAAAGTCTTCTTCAGCAGCTTTTGCCTTTTAGACTCTCTTTTCTTGCAGGTTTAACTGAAGTAGATTGCTGGTTTTCCCAAATGTTAGTGTTATTCTAATTTGGTATGGTATGATTAAAATATGTATAATGTAAAAATAATGTATAATGTAATATTATGTATAGTGTAATAATATATGTATATGTGTATATATATATATAATCATGCTATGATAAAACACAATGTAGCCTTGAATTATATATGCTCCCCCAGGAATGCTTCTCATGGGCAGGACTATCGTGTTTTCTCTCTGTAGCCCCAGAGCTTGGCCCAGTGACTTATCCCTAATACATGAGAAGGATAAAGAATTCCCTGTGATTTCACTGACATGTAGAACTCCCTGTGGAAGAAATTTCCTTGACCGCTGCCATGTGACATTTTTACTGTAATTTTATGTTCTTAGAGAATGGCCTAGGACAGTGAGAAATGAGATTTGGCTCAGAGTGACAGGCCAGTGAGATGTGTAAGTGACAGAACTGTAACCTGCATCTTCTGGCTTTAAGGCATACTCTCTCTCTCTCTAAGTCATATTCCCTCTTACATTTGACAAGTGGGTGCTCAGAAACCATTTGCTGAATTGAAATGTTTTAATATCCCATGGCTTCTTGCAGAAGCTTTGTCCAGTTCTCAAAGAAGTTCCTAAGGAAAAGATTGATGGTCGGACTTCATTTTCTTCGATTTGGTAACAAAAATTAGTTGCATTTAATGAACTTGAAAATATTTGAGGTTAAATTAAAGTGACAGTATCTATGCACCGGCAACAGAGCCCACTCTGGAAGACCTCAGATTGATTATCTATCTTATCAGTTTTCTTCATCAAATTTTCTTCCCTAGTCTGTCTTTTGCAGCTCATCTGGCATATGTCCTCAAGGAATTATTTATTTAGAAAATTGATTAGAGAAAAATAAAAAGGTGAGGAGAAAAGAATGTTTCTCCATGCTTTGCAGGAATGTATTATTTGGGATTTTAAAAGTTGTATTGTAGAGCTCCTCCTCTCTCTCTCTCTCTCTTTTTTTTTTTTTTTTTTTTTTTTGAGTAGCAAAGACGTGTTAAAGATGTGAAGATATAAATCCTTTCATGGCTTGGTTCGGTACAAATGAGACTAAAGAACAATAAATGAATGATAAAAGCCTCATTGATGTTGAAGGCTGTGCTATAGCAGAAAGAGTGCTGAACAGTGCATAAGAAGAGACCTAGCACTGATTCTATCACTGTAATTCTGAGGTCGTCTTGTAAGTTTCTGTGCCTCAGGTTCCCCATTCATAAAATGGGCATAATAATTTTGCCATAGATACTTTCCAAGGTTGCTGTGAGGACAGATCTTTGCAAACCTGAAAGTATTCCAAGATTTTAAGTTATTTTACTATCAGTGGCTATTCTTCATTCTTTCTAATTCCCCGAAGTCTGAACAACTATTTTAGTTTGTCAGTGGGAATCTGCAGAAATTCCATACTGACAGATGTATTTTATAATATAATAATCAGTTTTTCCTACATTCCAGTCTTATATAATTCTCTTCAATTCAGCACTCAGATATTAAGTGCTTATTTATACACTTATTAATTGGATAGATAGGTGGTTCAGTGGATAGAACATTGTGTCTGGCATCAGGAGGACCTGAGTTCAATTTTGGTCTCAGATACTTACTAGTTGTCTGATTTTGGACAAGGCATTTATTAGTTGCTTGCCTCAATTTCCTCATCTATAAAATGAAGTTAATAATAATAATAATAATAATAATACCCTACCTCTCAGGGTTGTTATAAAGACCAAAAATAACTCTGAAACACATAGCAAAGTTCCTGGCAAAATAATAACTATTCAATGTGTTGTTGTTGGTAATGGTGTTGGTGGTGGTGGTGGTAGTAGTAGTAGTAGTAGTAGTAATAGGAGGAGGAGGAAGAGAAGGAGAAGGAGGAAGAGACAGGGGTTACTTCCCAGAAAGACAAATACAAAAAGAAAGCAATTTTCTTCTCAAAAGTTCACATTTTACTGAAGAAGAAATGATAGCCACTGCTTTACACACATTTCTATTTCACCTATGATTTCATTAATATCAGTGCTTATTTTTCTTCACAAATTCTAATTACAATACCATCATGTCTAAATCATAAACAAATCAAAAATATTTTGTGTCATCAGGATCAACTGAGACTTCTAAGTCTTCCTTTTGTAGGTGAATAAATTGAATCAGAGAACTGTTAATGTTGCATATGGTCAATAAGCTTGTAATTATCAGAGATAGTATTTGAACCCAGATCATTCTAATTGTGTTGGAGAATTTTTAAGATTGGATTTCTAGAAAATCCAGGAAGAATCTCATCCAGAAGTGAGTCTATAAGACAGAAGTTCAAATAAAGTTTATGTCAAACTGAAGGAATATTAGTTAGTGTGCAAATGAAGATTTTAGCCTTTATACTTTTTTCCAACCCTGCTCAAAGAACACAGCCAATAAGCAGCACTCATAATTTGAATGGACTAATGGGATGCAGTCCATCCCTATAAAATAGTTGGTCTGGGATTTTCCTAGTTGTGTGTTGGGTAGAAAATTTGTGGGGTTGTGTTTCACTAAACAGTATAATATGAAGCACGGCTTTCTGTTTTCTGATTGAGCAAAATGAAGGCAGTTTTGTGTATTCAGTTTATAGTAGAATGGGAGAAATATTTCACATAGCCTGTTCTGATAACAAGATTGATTTTCTTTCAGAATTCCAGTTCAGAATTCTATCTACTACCTTTCCACAAAGGAACAATAACAGATATTCCTGATGAAACTCCTAAAAATCAAGGTCTGTCTCATGTATGTATGTGTGTGTGTGTCACATACCATACATGACCAAATCTCAAACACCAAGGCAGCCATAGCATTGTCTGTGAGATTTCCTAATAATTCTTGACTTTATCACTTCTACAAGTTTCTACAGATAGCCCAAGGATATATGATTTAGAAATATGCTAGAGGTGTAGCTAGTTAGTCTACAGAGACTTTAAATGGGAAGAACCAGACATTTTAAGAACTCTTAGAAGTCTGCAAATAGACCTCTGGAAGTCTATTGTAAAAATTGAGTTCTAAGGGAAAAAATAAAAATCAAGTCTTGATGAAATCTAGGCATTTTACAGAGAACTAAGCTTCCTCTAAAATAAAGAAAAGTGAAATATCTGTCCTGGTGGGAAACTCTTAATGTTGTTGTGTGGATGAATTGGACCAAAAATGGTAAACTGGACATTTTCCTAACAGTGCAAAAGAAGCAAAACTATAGCATGTCCAATAAGACAAAAGACAAAGAATTTAATTCCTCAGGGATCATCCATAAAATGGAATAGGTCTATAATGAGCCGCACTATGCTTGGGGAAGGAAAAAAAACAAACAAGCAAAGCACTTCTTTCATAAAAGGCTTTTTCTTTCAGTCTTCATGTATAAGAGGCTTGAGTTGTTAAAGTGTCATATTTAAGGTATGGCAGTGCCCAAATCCAATGTTCCTTTGAGGCTAGAGTTGCC
Source organism: Sarcophilus harrisii (assembly GCF_902635505.1). Classification (NCBI taxonomy): domain Eukaryota; kingdom Metazoa; phylum Chordata; class Mammalia; order Dasyuromorphia; family Dasyuridae; genus Sarcophilus; species Sarcophilus harrisii. The sequence continues at coordinate 241,278,249 of NC_045430.1, forward strand.
CCCTTCCCTAAACTCTAAGGATATCTATTCTCTCCTTGCTTTACCACTTGTTTTCTTAAAACACTTGTAAACATTTTTATATTGTACAAAATAGAATGAAGTGATTCTTCTTTCCCTCCCTGCAATGCTTTATCATACACTTTCCAATAATATTTCCAAAACTGCTCTTTTCTCTCCCAGTATAGAGCCTTGGAACTCTCAAGAGATGACTTTGTTTTCTAAGGAACAATTATGTATATAGTGAAAAGGACACTGGGCTTGCAATCAGGAACAATCTGGGTTCAAATCCGAACATTCATTCCCTTTAACTCTGAGCTCCCATTTCATCATTTACAGAATGATAAAGGTATCTAATGAGATAATATAAAAATCTTTCTGTAAATTTTAAAGTACCATAGAGTTGCAGATTATTAATACTTCAGCAATTGAAAAGCAATATAGTATAGGAGATAAAATTAGAAAGATCTGGATGCCAATCTCATCTTTGCCCTTTCTCCATTGAGACCCTTGGGAAGTCATTTAACCTCAAAAATTGCATGTGGAAGGTAAGTTGGTAGCTTTCTTTGAGAGAGTTTCCTAAGATTTCCTCCACCAGTGAAATCACAGTCCTCGTCTCATTCCTTATTACTCTAGTAATAATATTAATGCCATTCTGTGTGAAATCTCTCTACTTCTCTTTGACCTTTCTTTTGCCTTTTCTCTACCATTGTAGCTCCCTCCTACCCTTTTTCAATATCTACATTTGATCTACTCTTATTTCCTGTACTTTCAAAGGTTGGCTTCCTTTTGAACAGGGGAGTCTTCCTTTTTCTTGAGGTCATCCTTTGCTCCTTCCTTCATTATTTTAATTTCACAATATGTAGTAAAGTAAAAAGAGCACTAGAGAATTGGAGGATCTGGGTTCAAATTTCACCCCTGCTATGGCCTACCTGGGTAACCTGACCAGATCTCTATAATTATTTGAGCTTTAGTCCCTTTATGGATAAAGTGGTCAATCTGGTATTCTTGGGGATTGACAATATGCCTGTGGTCTATAAGGTTATTTATGTACCATGTATTTTTAATGCAAGAAATTAGCCTGATTTCATTAATTTCTCTAGCAACATTCAGCAATCCAAAAGCAGGAGTAGAGATGATGAATTGTTATGGTGGTGCATGTAGAGTAGATACCTAAGTATGAAAATGACCAGAATAAGCAATAGCAGAAACTTTAGGTGTCCGGTGTCTTGGGTAGTCAATCATAAAAATTGTAGTACATAATTTGCAGCTAAGCATGGATTCAAGGGATTCCAAAGTAGAAGAGATGAATTCAGAAAAAAGAAAGAAGTCAAATTATTGAAAAGTATAATTAAAGTAAATGGCAAGGGGTAAAAGACAGGAAGAGATAGATGGAGGAGGAAAACTCAAAGGATGTTTTTGGTACCACAAAGAAACTACTACAACTTTAAGACAGCTTCAAAAGAAATTATCAAACAGCTGGAAATCAGATTGAACTTTCATTTGATCATATGATGTTTCTATCATAGTGATCTCTGCACTGATAATCAAAGAAATCAGGATGGCCATTACTACTGGAAAAAGTGCATCTGTCTAAGTGAAAGCACCCTTCAGTTGCCCTGTTCTCCCTTAGGTATTGTTTCTTCCAATAGAATGGATATGTCCCTGCTCCCATTGACAAATGAACAAAAGATATAATCTGTGCCCAAAAGGTATATATTTCATGAATATTCTTTGATATAACAATAACACTATTAGGTATGAATGCCAAAAGAGATTTAAAAGAGAAAAGAAAAAAAGAAATATTATGTAAACATACATAATACATAATACATACATAATATATACAAATGTATACAAATATACAAATATATTATTATTATAATATACATAATATATATTATGTAATAATATGTATCAAAATATTTCTAACAGTTCCCAGGGCAAAAAAAAAAAAAAAAGGAAATTGAAGGAATTTCATTCCCCAATTAGGAGGATGGCTGAATAAATTGTGGTATGTGATTGTCATGGAATATTATTGTTCTATGGGAAATGATTAGCAGGATACTTTAAGAAAAACAACAACAATCTGGAAAGTCTTCCATGAACTCAAGCAAAGTGAAATAGCAAAGTTCTTTGATGACTAGCTGTAAATGTCTTTGCTTTTCTCAGTAATCCACTACTACTCTGAAGGACTTATGATGAAAAATCTTATCTATACCCAGAGAAGAAACGGATTCTCATATATATATATATATATATATATATATATATATATATATATTCTCACTCTCTCTCTCTCTCTCTCTCTCTCTCTCTCTCTCTCTCTCTCTCTCGCCTTCTTTCTGCCTTTCTCCACCAATCAACTTAATTTTTCTTGAGGTTTTTTTTGGTTGTTGTTGTTAGGGTAGATTTTATTTTACAGCATGATTTTTATGGAAATATTTTGCATAACTTTACACATCATTTCTTATAGAAGTTAGGACTGGGGATAAGAGAGAGGGTCTGGAACTCAAAAGTTTTAAAAGCAAATGTAAAAAAATGTTTAATTTAGGAAAATATTATGAAGTAAATCCATTTAATTTTTAAAGATAAAAGAAGGATGTATATGTTCCTAGAGTATAAGGATTGTCTCGCTTTTATATGTGTATTCCTAGAGGTTTATCACAGTGTTTGGCAAGCAGTAAATACTTAATAGTCATCTCCCTTCTTCATCCTTTCCTTCCTTCTTTCTTTTCTTCCCCTTCCATTTATCTTCCCTTCTTCCCTCCTTCAATTCCTAATACTGGAGATAGTGTTTCTGTGTGAGCTTGAGGAAGTCTGATCTCTTTGAGTCTCAGTTTCTCGATTTATAACTTTAAGGGTAGAAAATGAGGATTTCTAATCTAGAAATGGAAGAGATATTAAAGATGCTCTATTCCAACCCCTTCCTTTTACATATAAGGAAACTAAGTCCTGTCATAGGACACAGAGGTAGTGTTAGAAGTAAATTTGAAACCAGGCCCTTTGTATGGCTAGTCTTCTTTCCACTACATGATGGCTCTGCAAAATCTTCTTTTTCTGGATAATATCAGATGACTATATAGAAGAAAAAGTGATTGACTCTATTCCCAGATTTAAAAAGATTTAAAAGAGAGGAGCTGAGGGGATTGTAGCTACAGTAAAACAATATTTTGTTTTTGTTTTTAATTAATTTTAATTTTTTAGGTTATGTACATTCATTTTTTTTTACATATTTCCATGTGAATCATGTTGGGAGAGAAAAATCAGAACAAAAGGAAATAAATATGATTGAGAAAAAAAGGGGTAAACACTGCTTCAATCTGCATTCAATTTCCATAGTTCTCTCTCAAGATGCAGAGGGCAATTTCCAACCCAAGTTTATTGGAATTGTCTTGGATCACTGAATTTCTGAGAAGAGCTAAGTCTATCATAGTTGATCATCACACAATCTTGTTGTTGCAATGTACAATTTTTTCTGGTTCTGATCACTTTACTGAGCAACAGTCTGTGACTTTCATATACCACAACTTAGTCATTCATTCCCATTGAAGGGCATCCACTCATTTTCCCATTCTTTACCACCATGAATAAAGCTGCATTAAACCTATTTTCACATGTGGGTTCTTTCCCCTCTTTGTTCTTTCCCCTCTTTTATAATCTCTTTGGTATACAAACTTAGAAATGATACACAGCAAAAGAATATCTCATGAAAGAGTCAACAACAAGATTTACTGTGGGATTTCTGCAAAACTCACAGCCCACAATGATTTATGACCAGGTAGATGGATACAGATAGATAAATAGCTCTATATCTTTATTTATCTATCTGTATCTCATCTATCTGATATATATCTACATGTATGTATACCTACATATATGTATATATACATGCATGTTGCATATATTCTCAGTTATAATTAGAGTCCATAGTATGGTTCTAGAACTACCTCCAACTGGATAGCAGATTGATAAATTTTCAATGTGAATGTTTATATCACAGAAATTGTTGAACACCACAAATCAAGCCTTGATTTATTGCTTTGTTGATTGTCTTGACCTAAAGGGATGGAGAAAATTAATATAGATTAAATTTAAAAGTATATGGCAGGGATTTTTTGGGGGGAAAGAGCATGTAATTATATTTTTACCTATATATATCCCTATGTAAATAAAATCAATAAGAACCCTTTTAAAAGTCTTTCCATACCCCTTCAGCCACAGAAAGCCATCAGGGCCTGATTTCAGCAAGTAACATCAAATGTTTACAATTCTATTAAGGTCAGAATGAGCGAGAGTCTCCATGGTGCCTATAGTAAGTTAGATACACACTGAGCAAGGGATATTAACTCTTTCAAGCCCCCAAGGCCCCCTTCAGTACATTATTGCTTCAGCAACTTGGGCGCTGAAGAGAATAAAGTTTAATCAGCGCATTATGGGGAAGGAGAAAAGAACACACTACATTTGGATTCCCTTCAGTCTTTTGTGATCTCAATGGAAATGCTCAATTAAGAGTCTTGGAATGTGTTGATCTTACTGCAACTTGCTGTATGCTCTGAGGACATATGTATCAGTCACTAGAAATAATAAATTAGGGAGAAAATGAAATTGTTTATGATTTTGGGGAGCTGACTACATTAAACTTGTTTTATACGCATTTTGATATGCCATTATTTCTGAAACACTGGGGAAACATATGTAATGAGAACTGGGTTGGAAGTCCACTTTCATCCCTTTGGAATACCGGCGAAATCTTGGTTAAATTAATGAGTGAAATGCGGTGTTAATATACATTGGAGGAATATTATTATTTAGCTAAAGTTGCGTTTTCTTTTCTTTTTGACAATACTTAACTCTTTGTACCCTTGTCACCATCTACTAACCAGAGAATTTCTCTGGCTTTGAGAAGTATCTCTTAGTTACTCCTCAAATGATATGGCTGGATAGGGATATGATAATTGAGGATTGGGAGGAGGGATTCTAAGTAGCTCCAATTCTTTCTCTCTACCTATTTTTCAGATCCTAAGGAACACATTTAGAAGTGGGCAGTTACTGTCATGAAACTATCACAAATGCATCATACCCCAATTGCCCAAATTACCTTTTAGATGTGTTCTTCATATAACAGAACTAGAAGTTCATAAATTTACAACTCAGGTTTTATAAGAGAAAATCTCATTTTGTAGATTTTTGTCACTTTTCTGTTAGTAAGCTCTGGAGTTCAGAGCACTAGGATCCTGGGAAAGATAGCCTTTCTCACCTTGCGAGTTTTGGTGCACCAATGGGGCTCCATCTCTGTACTGATCAATGTGTACCTTGATTGCCTCCCTCCTTGCCTTCAGTCCTGCCTCAGGAGAATCCTGGATTACTCTATGCTCTTTGTACTTGTCAGAGTCCTTTCAGATTGAATTCAATCTATAATCTTATTATTCATATTCTGAGCATCAACTCTATTATTATGACTCCAAAGAATAATTTTCTCTCCAAGCTCCTCTCTTCCTCATACTTGGACCAGTCTCTTACTATTACACAGAACAAATGATACTTCACCCTGATGATATTAAATAGACCTGGAAATTAACTCTATCATTTTCCTGCCATCCCTCAGGTTGCTCCTTTCCTTTTTGACCCCCTCAAATCTCCATCTTAATTTAAGGTGGTCTGTTGTTTACTGTATTATTTTGTTTCATGAGGTCAAAAAGAATTGTTCTTTAGGCAACAAGGATAGAATGTTGAACTTGAAGTGAGAAAGATCAGAGTCCTCGGACACATACTAACAGCTGTGTGATTGAAGGAAAAATTCTTAAGCTCTGTTAGCCTCAGTTTCTACATCTGTAAAATTGGGATAATAATAGCACATGCTGAGCAAAGTGCTTTAAAAACCTTTAAGCACAGTGCCATCTGGTATACTTCCGTGCAGGGTTGTGTGTCTCCATGAAGATATTAAAAGATAAAGTGGCCCTAATACATTGTTGGTGGAGTTGTGAACAAATCCAACCGTTCTGGAGAGCAATTTGGAACTATTCTCAAAAAGTTATCAAACTGTGCATACCCTTTGATCCAGCAGTGTTACTACTGGGCTTATATCCCATAGAGATCATTAAGAAGGGAGAGGGACCTGTATGTGCACGAATGTTTGTGGCAGCCCTGTTTGTAGTGGCTAGAAACTGGAAACTGAGTAGATGCTCCTCAATTGGAGAACGGCTGAATAAATTGTTGTATATGAATGTTATGGAATATTATTGTTCTATAAGAAATGACCAACAGGATGATTTCAGAAAGGTCTGGAGAGACTTACACGAACTGATGCTGAGTGAAATGAGCAGGACCAGGAGATCATTATATACTTCAACAATACTATATGATGATCAATTCTGATGGACGTGGCCCTCTTCAGCAATGAGATGAACCAAATCAGTTCCAATGGAGCAATAATGAACTGAACCAGCTACACCCAACGAAAGAACTCTGGGAGATGACTATGAACCACTACATAAAATTCCCTATATTTTTGTCTGCCTGCATTTTTTATTTCCTTCACAGGCTAATTGTACAATATTTCAGAGTCCGATTCTTTTTGTATAGCAAAACAATGGTTTAGACATGTATACTTATTTTGTATTTAATTTATACTTGAACATATTTAATATGTATTGGCCATCCTGCCATCTAGGGGAGCAGTTGGGGGGAAGGAGGGGAAAAAAACTGGAACAAAAGGTTTGGCAGTTATCAATACTGTAAAATTACCCATACATATAACTTGTAAATAAAAAGCTATTAAAAATTAAAAATAAATAACTTAAAAAAAAGATAAAGTGGCCTTGACCATTTCAGTGATAATTCTGAAAAAGCAGTGGCTTTTGGAAATTATGGTATAGAAGTATTGACCATGGGCCAATTCAATATTCTTCCCAAAGTATTTTTATAATTACGTGTGTAAACAAATGGGACAAAAAATTTTTCTCAACCAATATGAATTTTATCAATTAATATTTATTAAGTAGTTACTATGCTCTTATACTGTAAGACCCAACCAGTTCCTACTCTCAAGGAATTATAATATATAATATTATATTATATAATTCACTCTTTCTCATACAAACTGGCTTTTTGAAAAGAGAAAATTCAGAAGATTTATGTTCAAATTCTGCTACCTATATGACAAATAGATAAATTACATAACCTTTTTGAGTCTAGTGCAGGGTATTCTTGGATAATTTTACATGGAGTGAAGTTCAGAAATTTTGTTCGTTCAAGTTCTAAGAATTAATGGGTACACTATCACACAGTAGATGTGTAGTAAAATAGTGTTGGTACGTAAGAACTACCTAGATTTTTTAGGAGCCCAAGCTGCTCCATTTCACACATGGCTCAGTTCGCTTTTTCCATTCTGAGGGTTTACCATATTGTTACACAGACAGAAAAATGATTTTATTTTCCGAAGTTCAAGTTATCTACAATCCTCAACCCCACCAAAATTAGGGCTCTAACTTCAACTTACAGATGAGGAAATTGTAGCCTATTGAGCATAAAAGGCTTATCCAAGATGAAATAGAAAGAAACATCAAGGATTGAATTTTGTTTTTCAGTGAATTGTGTACATGGCTTATTAATCAGAGATTGAAAGAGAGTGAACTTTTAGTAATCAAGAGGCAGTGGTAGTTCTGGTCAAACCAAATCTAGACTAGTAGGTTCTATTCTGATCATTATACTCTAGGTAGTACAACAATGACTTGGAGAGTACTTAGATGAAGACAACCAAATTTTGAAGGACCTTAAGTTCATTCTTTAGCCTGGAGAGACAAAGGAGAGTGATGGGGGGAATTCAAACAGGGATATGTATAGTATTGAACATATAATCACTGAAGAACTACAAAGAACAGAGGTAAAGAATTCAGAGGGTAAAGAAGTAGTTGTAGTGATAAGAAAAGAACACTTACTAGGTGTTGAAGATGAAACCACATTGAGCAGATCACCTCTAGTGAACTTTGGAAAGATTGAGGACTTAGTCTCTGAGGATGGGCAGGGATGGTAGGGGTTGCCATGTGTATCTCTGATGGGAACTCCTCAGTTGAAAAGATCATAGATTCATTAAATAGATAATGAAGGACCTGCATTCATACTGTGAAATTTATTAGGTTTATTAACAACTGAATAATTTAAATTAATACTTTTTTGTTACCCCAATATTTAATTAATACTGTGATAAAATACAGAATCCTTTGTTTAGAGTTTGAAGTCCCTTATAACCCTTTCCAGCATATTTTTATGGTACTATGACACATTACTCCTCTTTGTTTACTTGACATTCTAATGAAATTTGCTCTTGTTCATTCGTGATTTTCCACTTTTTGTCTTTAGAGACAGAAGATACCAATTCATAGACCATCCTTCATGCTGGGATTGTACTCCTTTATCTTAAGACCCTGGTGTTTGTTTATCTACATATATGTTATATCTCCTTATATCTATTTGTCTCCTCCCATGTAGAGTGTACATAACTTGAAGATATTTTTTGGTCTTTGTTCTCAGTGTTCATCAGAGATTTTGTTCCATAGTAGACACGTGATAAATTGCTATTGATTAATATTTCCATTGGCTATTAATTTCAAAAGTATTCAAACTAGAATCCTTCGTTGTATAACATAATATGTTATTGATTTCTAATCATACTAAATAACATGCTGCAAGCTTAGAACATGACAATTTCTGTAAATAGTCATTCATATCATCATTTTATTAGAATGATTAAAAAAGACAAATATTGACTTTGGAGGGAAAAAGTAATGTGGCTTTTTCATTTCAAGGGAATGAATTGATTTCATGCACAATTTCATTTTCTCTTGTGTTCTTCTTCTACTAATCTTCACAAATCAAATTACTTTGTTCAACATTCATCCTGTGCATTTAGAACATGACTGTCAAAATCAAAGCATATTTGAAGAATCAGTGCTTTCACCATTGTGGCCCATAGTTATCATAAGCGATTCAATTTTGGCTACATGTTTTTCACCCTCTGCAACATTTACTATGGTGTTTGCAAGGATGAATGAATGAGGTTTTTGTTTTCCAGACATAAGGCAAGTGGAAATTAACTTGCAGTTTCCTTTGGGTTGTATGCTTAAAGTTCTTGTCTGGCTCTTTTCCACTACATAAAACTTTTGCATCATTAGGCTTTTATTGATGGTGAAGGGTAGTTTTTAGTAGTGATTGATAAAGCTGCGATTGGATCTACTGATAATTGTCTCCTTCTGTTATATTCCATATATATGAATGCAGGGGATCCCAGTTGATTGTGTTTTTTTAGCTTCTAAACATGTGTGGAAGTATAGACCATGTCATGTACAAGGCTCCAAGACAAAGCAACTTCCCGATGCCTTTATGGCACTTAGCAGAAGCCTTGTTTTTCTCCATTGAGAGAAATAATAGAAGAGGCCCACAGCTGCTAATTGACAAGGTAAGTAATAATCCTTTGATTACAGTAGCTAAAGGCTGTTCTCTAATGGATTTTACTTGTCACTTTTAATTCTTTTTAATCTTTGTCTGCATTTCATTAGACCGGCTTTATCATTCTGATGGCCCTCCTGTCGTTATTCTGATTGAGTTAATGGGTTGTCTTCATACCATGGAGATCCTGCATAAAATATAATCGAGAGATATTTATAGTCTTTGGGGACATTTTAAAGATGATTGCTTTTCCAATCAGCTTTTCCTGTTTTTCATGTTATAGATTCATGTGTATGTGAAGGGAATGCGTTTGCATTTTCTCCATTCATATATGCCCTGAGCAAGCTTCTGTTCTAATCTTCCATGACTTAATCTACCTACTAAATATAAGACAGTTGGAGAGGCAGCTAGCAGAGAACCTGTTATCGTTTCCTGTTCTACATGTCTGCCGTGGTTTGACTTTTTATTTAAAAGCGAGAGGCTCCCTCTGTGCCACTCAGCTAACAGATGATTCAGGTACTGAAAGAAAAGATTTGTAAAATTTATTAAGGTCTGTTGTATTACTGTACAAGTGTGTTTTGTTTCCAAGACCCAAATCGGTCTGTGTTTGTTTTATTTTCCCAACCTAGAGAAATATCAGATTCAAGCCTTCAGGTATCACTTATTTTTCGATAAAGAATTAGTCTAAGATCCCCAAAAGCTATCATTGTAGGAAATTAAGAACTTGGATACAAATGGATGTCCTGTAATCAAATCAGCATTTTTGCATTACTCATGGGCTAAACCTAAGATTGTTTTATAGAGTGCATGACTAGAGATCGGAGTAAGACATGTAGCTGCAAGGTAAAGAAAGAGAGACCTAGAATTGGATTTTTCAAGTGTAACCATCAATTTTATGGGTTCAGTCCAATCCATTCTAGGAACTAATATCTAGGATATATGTTCAGCTGAACTATTTAACAATGGTATCTGGAAATGCTTTTATGCTTGAGATGTTACCAGCAGATGGTAGAATTACAGGATGCAACCTTTTATAAGGCTCTTTCCCCCAAGTTCTATAAAGTGTGATCTATTGCATGTTTGTTACAATGAGTTAATTTTGCCGGGAAGCTTGTATATGAGTAATTCTGTTATGCAGTTATAAAAGGCATTTATCTTCATATGAAATAGAATTCACGCCAAATTATTTCTTTACTGTGCACAGCAGAGAACCTTAGAAGTAAAAGGAGGCAAACTTTTCAAAGAAGTAGGTGTGTTATTGATTTTTAGTCTTTACCAGGGAAGTAGCACGGCCTATTGAAATATACTTGGTAGATTAAATGGATTTCATTTTCAGGAATGCAACTAAGAGGATTTAAATTATAGAAACTCTTGTTAGTAAAATATTGAAGTGAATGAGGTGAGCAAGCAATCTTTGTCTTCATTCGAAGTATTGTTTCTCATTTAAAAGTTCAGTAGAAAGATTTGGTAATCTTATATGCACGTTGCTTATTATAACTTTTCTGTTTATGAGCAGTGGAAAAGTACATTAAAAAGAAATATAGATCGGATGTAATTTTATATCTACAAAATGTGTTTTCTGAATAGACATTTTTTGAATGTGCAAATAATGATAGAGAAAGTTGTTGATTATATTCTGCTTTATTTTGGATAATCGCAGCTTATCATTTTTCTCCAAAATTTTCAGTTGAGAGCTTTTTTTATGACATAATTTGGTTATTCTATCATATTCTGTGCAGTCTTTTTTTTTAAGCACAACAATATAACTAAAAGAAAGATTAGCTATACTGAGAGGTTTGGCATAGTATATGAATATATTCATGCTCATATGTTCCTTTTTTATTATCCTTCTTACTATATAAGACTGGCTGGTAAGCACGGAGCCTAATTTTCCCTTTTGCCACTAACAACTGTTTCTGCTTTCATTTTTATCCTTCACCTTTTAACATCCACCAATAAAGGCAATATGGAAAGAATGTTTGGCTTCAATTATCAGGAGACTTGTGTTGAGCCTTAGCTTATCTTCTACTAAGTGAGACAGATGAAATATGTTTTATGATAGGAAAAATATATTTCAGTGATAAAGACTTGAAAAGATATATGCTAATAATAATTAGAAGATAACTAAGCCAGATCAGATGAATCAAATGAAATCTGGCACACAAAAAAGGCAAATAGTATTCCTAATTTCTCATATCTCTGCATTTGCACAGATTCTACCTCCTATACCTGAAATGCACTTGAACTCCATCTCCCTCTCTGTTTCTCAAAAAACCTTGCTTTCAAGAGACCGCTCAGCTCAGGTGCTAGAGACAGACAGAGAGAAATTGGAGTTAGACCTTGTGGTTCTATGATCTTCTCTAGTTCAAATCAGTAGTAAATGAATATGAGCGAAGTGATTGAATGGTGGAACTAAGCTAAGAGTAAGTTTTGGAAGGGCATGATTGGCAAAAGTAGGAGGACCAGGGAATTCAAGAGTAGAAAATAATATATAGTTGAACTGATACATCAAGAAGTTAAGAATACAGCCCATGCAGGGATAATGTCCTGGGACAAAACTGATGTATTGAAGATATTAGAGGTCCCAGAGAAGACAAATAAAATTATTAAGTGTCATAAGACAGAAGGAATCATGGAGTGATAAGATTCTATAATGTAATATGGAAAATTTAGGGTTCATGACATAGAAGAGAAATACTTCTGGGTAATTACAAGATAAAAGGGTTTGACCATTTCTGTGTGTGGTTGAAGTAGAGTAGGGGGTAGGTTATAGAAATGTATTAGATTTAGGAACCTGGGAGTTAATGGTGTATAAGAATAGTTCAGTATGTATCTTGAAGTCCTCTAGTATAAGGACAGGGATAGAGATGGAGAGATGCAATGAGCCAAAGACAGTCCTAGTTAAAGAAGGAAAGAGAATGTCCTTGGAATCACCAGGATCTGGAATAAGTCATCAGTTTGAATAGCACATGTGTCAAAGGTGAGTAGATTTCTGACAAAAGAAAGATCTAGAATTAGCAATAAAATCAGATAATATTTTAACTATCACCAAGATCAATCACTAAGTCAGAATAAAAGTACTATATCAGTTATTTTTAAAGTAGTCAAATATACAGCAGGAGGGAACCAAGTCTCAAGAGTCCAAGAAGATAAAAGGAATGAAGAAGAAAAAGGCTTAAGTTGAAGTAGGTTTGTTAATTATTCAGTAGGTATTCTAAAAAGTACAGTATAAAGGGCAAGAAGCTCCAGAATGGGAGGTTTGAGAGTATAAGCGTGGGCAATTCATGACGACAAGTTAGATTTGTTACATCCCTAGTTGGTTACTTAGAATCTCTGGGATGAGGACTAACCATTGAGGATTGAGTCCAAGTAGAATAGTCATATATTGGTGGAGATCTACTGAGAGAGGCAAATGATTAGATTGTTAAAAATGCTCCTCTAAGTCTATGAGACCTCATGGAAGTTGTAAGATTTTTTTTGTTTGTTTTTTGTTTTTAATTTGTCATTCTTTTTCATTCTTTCTTTCTTTTTTTTTTTCTTTGCCTCATAGCCCAGAGAACCAGGTCTGGAAAGTTTGGGCAGCTAGAAAGTGGGTCTGCAGTTTACCTTTAAAATACTGCAGAAGTCCCTGGAATTCAGAGATCAGGCACATGTAGCTTAGATCTAGGACTGATGTGTTCCATGTGCCTAGTGTAGTGAATATACCCCAAGGTCACAAATGTGTGGTTCAGTATCTGGCTAGCTTGACCCTGGCCCATTTCCTCCCTCATAGTAACTTAGCTTGAACTAGTCATGCCTCTTAAGAAGAAGAAAACATTCATTCTACTTGGCCATGCAAAGGAAAGGGGCTAGTGAGGAAAGGAGATGATATGGTATTGCAGAGTTAGCTAGAGGATGGAAAGAGACTTTCTGTGCCTAAAAGAAAGGATATCAGAAGCTTAGCTGGGAAGTTGATAGAAATTATCAAATACCAGATTAAGTAATATTGATGAAATTGTGGAAAGGAAAATGTACTAATCTTTTATTGTTTTAATATATCTATTCAGGAAAGAGATTTGAAATTATGCAAATATAGTGACTAAAATGTCGATAATCTCTGATGTAGTGATTCTATTGTGAAGTCTATACCATAAGGAGGTCATTAATAAAAAGAAAAGCTCCATATATATGTATTAAATATTCAAAACAGTACTTTTTGTGGTAGCAAAGATCTGGAAACAAAGTAGGTGTCCAATAACTAGTGAATGGCTAAACAACTAGTGGTAGATAGACATAAAGGGATATCAATGTTGTGAAACAAATGATAAATATTTATACAGAGAAGCAAGGAAAAACATACATGACCTGATTCAAAATGAAGTAAGAACACGCAAGCACACATGTTTATGGAAAGACTAAACAGAGAAGTTGAAAATGATTGTTGCAAAATTACAAAAAACCAAATTTGGTTCTAAAAGAGAAATTAAAGAAAATACTTTCCCTCATTTCTTTGGAGAGATAGGGACCCCAAGTATAGAACACTGTGTATAGATATATAAAAATATACAGAGACAGATAAATAAATAGATATATTCACTACATTGTTCTGAATTTTCTCTCTTTACTTTCCCTTTTTCTTTCTTTTACAAATATTTATTATAAAGATTGGCTTTCTGGAAATAAGATTAGTAGGTAGAGGGAGAAATTTAGCTAATAGAAAAGTAAAAGATATCAAAAAAGAAAAGTTTAATTGAAATCAGTCCTCTTCTCATATAATTTATTCCCGATAGAAACCTGTTATGGCCCATCAAAATTCACAAACATAGGCAGGTCTGGAAAATGTACTGGGACATTCACTAGTTTCCAATTTCTTCTCTGAGAAGAAGGATAAGAGTAAAGAAAATGAACAACCTCGGTATTCCAGCAAACCCACAGACCTTATAGATATGCTGATACTAACAACTCAAGGAGTTTATATAGGACAAAAAGTATGGGCATATTATGGAAATGGAAGGAGAAAGGAAGAAGAGTGAGAAAGAAAACCCTAAGCTACTAGGAATGTAAGAAAAAGGATGAAAGTTGAAAAATGTAAAAGAGACTAAACATAAGACCTTATCTCAAGTAAAAGGGTAAACAAAGAGAATCACAAATAAAGGAGAATTAATAAAAATCTAAAATGGATAAAACATTTACAAATATTAAACAATAAAGAAAAATTGCTCCCCAAGCTTCAATAACAAAGATAATTTTGCAGACTTCCAAGATGTTTTGAAATAATAAGAAATTTCAGACTATTTCAAAAGAATAACAGCACAATTAAAATAAGATATTAGGATAGATATTTGATCTAAAATTATAGTTCTCAAAGCATAAATAAGGAAAACATAAAATAGTGTATATAACTTAAAAAACAAAATGGAAACCAATAAAAGAAAAGTTCTGAAAAAGTGACTGATAAATTTGGAACTAAAAAATGGAGAACTAAAAGAAATCTGGGGAAAAAGACAAATTTAAACAATATTGGAAAAATATTAATTCTATCATTAAGCTAAAGTGAAAGATCTTGAAAACAGGATTCAAGTACAAAGTTTAATGATAACAAGTAACCCTCCCAAAATAATGAACTTTCAAAACTTTTATTTGTGTACTTGGGGAAAAACATAAGAAAATAACTCAGAAGTTTTAAAGAGGTAATGTGTAGATTGGACAAATAGATAGATGTACTCAAGATACAATAACAATTGAACCAATGGCTGTTGAATTTGAAAATTTCAGAGCTAAAAGACAAAATTTGCAGGTATCTAGTTAAAAAAGTGAAACATCAATTAATTAACGTTTACTTCACAAACTTATAAAATCAAGAGAAAAGTCGAAATAAGATATTTCAAAAGACAAATAGCTCTTTCTGAATAGCATATCCTGCAAAATTTTACCTAATAATCAGTGAGAAAGATGAGTCTTCAAAAATATTCAACAGCGTGAAATATTGGGGAACTCTTTCAAAAATAATAATAGCAAAGAAAAAGTTATGCAGAACATTCAGATTGCAAACACCTTAAAGGAAAAGAAACAGAAGCAACATAAGTAATTATCAAGAAATGATTAAGCAATAAAATAATTTTCTTCATGTCTCCAGCATGAATTTTTTCCTTTGATTTGTTTTTCATTTGGATTGAAGGGTAAGTGAAAGCACAAATAAACATCATAAAGGAGATCAAGAGAGATAAAGATTTAAGGGTACCTAAATGAAATAGATGATAGGAGAGAAAAATTGAGTTAATAGTACACATTGAATCTCATAATCTCTTATAACTTAATGTACATATAGTAAAATATACAATATACATATATGTGCCAGATATGTATGTATTCTATTGCCCAATATACATGTGTTGTGTGTATATAAACACATATAGTTATATGTATAAATACAAGGGGAAGTCAACAATAATGATGATAATGATAGTTTCACTGCATTTTACCATACTTAAAGTGCTATTATCTCATTTGATCTCATAGTAACTCAGAGAGGGAAGTATTATAATTATTCCAATTTTATAGATGAAAAAAGTGAGACATAAATTAGGTGAATTTTCCAGGATCATATACTTTAGTCATTGCCTGAAGCTAGTTTTGAATTAGAAATACATTCAGACATGGGAGAGTCACTGGCCTTAAGAAAGGGAGTAATTAAGTCATTATTAATCAGAGAAATGCAAATTAAGACAACTCTAAGATACCACTACACGCCTGTCAGATTGGCTAAGATGACAGGAAAAAATAATGATGATTGTTGGAGGGGATGTGGGAAAACTGGGACATTGATGCATTGTTGGTGGAGTTGTGAACGAATCCAACCATTTTGGAGAGTAGTTTGGAACTATGCTCAAAAAGTTATCAAACTGTGCATACCCTTTGATCCAGCAGTGTTACTACTGGGCTTATATCCCAAAGAGATCATAAAGAAGGGAAAGGGACCTGTATGTGCACGAATGTTTGTGGCAGCCCTTTTTGTAGTGGCTAGAAACTGGAAACTGAATGGATGTCCATCAGTTGGAGAATGGCTGAATAAATTGTGGTATATGAATATTATGGAATATTACTGTTCTGTAAGAAATGACCAACAGGATGATTTCAGAGAGGCCTGGAGAGAGTTACACGAACTGTTGCTGAGTGAAATGAGCAGGACCAGGAGATCATTGTATACTTCAACAACAATATTATATGATGACCAGTTCTGATGGACCAGGCCATCCTCAGCAACGAGATCAACCAAATCATTTCCAATGGAGCAGTAATGAACTGAACCAGCTACGCCCAGAGAAAGAACTCTGGGAGATGACTAAAAACCATTACATTGAATTCTCAATCCCTATATTTATGCCCACCTGCATTTTTGATTTCCTTCACAAGCTAATTGTACAATATTTCAGAGTCTGATTCTTTTTGTACAGCAAAATAACGTTTTGATCATGTATACTTATTGTGTATCTAATTTATATTTTAATGTATTTAACATCTACTAGTCATCCTGCCATCTAGGGGAGGGGGTGGGGGGGTAAGAGGTGAAAAATTGGAACAAGAGGTTTAACAATTGTTAATGCTGTAAAGTTATCCATGCATATAACCTGTAAATAAAAGGCTATTAAATAAAAATAAATAAATAAATAAATAAAAAAGAAAGGGAGTAATTATGAAGTAGACAAGAATAGGGACAGGTTTTATGATGGAGATACAAAATGAATCTCACCACTCTTCACTAACTACTGTATATGTTATTATTTCTGTGTGTAAAGTATACTACAAGATAAATAAAAAGAAACATATACATACACATATGTGTGTCATTTCTAGTAAGAATTCATTTGATTAGGGCAGCTAGGTGGTGCAGTGGATAGAGCAGCAGCCCTGAAGTGAGGAGATTCTGAGTTCAAATCTGATCTCAGATACTTAAACACTTACTGGCTGTGTGACCCTGGGCAAGTCACTTAACCCCAATTGCCTCTGGGGGGGGGGGGAGAAAAAAAAGACTAATAAAATTGATAATTACTTCACTCATTTCATTTATAGGAAAAATGCAGGAAATTGAATTATCACAAGCAGGAAAAGTGAATTCTTAAGAAGATAAATGAAAAGAATTATTATAAGTCCTATATGCAATTATGGGTGTAATTATATATATGTTTTATATATATATATATATATATATATATATATATATATATATATATATGTGGGTGGGTGTGGAGGTGTGGGTGTCGGTGTATTAAAATATATATATGTGTATATTCAATTCTTCATTTTGCATATCTATACACATACATGTATGTGTGTGTATATATATGTGTGTGTGTGTGTGTGTGTGTGTGTGTGTGATTACCTAAAAAATACTTATTTAACAAATCATCAAGGAAGACATAGAGGTTTCTTTCTTTTTGAACTCAATTTCCTAGTGAAATTAAGGATGTAAAGTAACTACTAAAGAAGAGAAACTTTAAACAAATTAACACATTAATCTAAGTTTCAAAAGACTAATTCATACCTATGCTGCACAAATTAATCTCTGTAAATAAGAGAATGTACTTTCAAACTCCTTTTCTGAAATAAATATGATCTAATACCTAAATTAAGATGATATAAAGAAGAAAAGCAGAATTGTAGAATAATTAATGAACATTGATGTAACAACCTTTAAATGAAATTTTAGAAAATATTCAAAAAGCATAACTCTGACCAGATTGATTTTCTTATTCTTCATTTTTTTATTTTCTTTATTATAGCTTTTTATTTACAAGATATATGCATGGGTAATTTTTCAGCATTGATAATTGCAAAACCTTTTGTTCCAATTTTTCCCCTCCTTCCCCCCAACCCCTCCTCCAAATGGCAGGTTGACCAATACATGTTAAATATGTTAAAGTACAAGTTAAATACAATATAAACATACATGTCCATACAATTATTTTGCTGTACAAAAGGAATCAGACTTTGAAATAGTGTACTATTAGCTTGTGAAGGAAATCAAAAATGCAGGCAGACAAAAATAGAGGGATTGGGAATTCTACATAGTGATTCATAGTCACCTCCCAGAGTTCTTTCGCTGGGCATAGCTGGTTCAATTCATTATGCTCCATTGGAACTGATTTGGGTCATCTCATTGTTGGAGATGGTCACGTCCATCAGAATTGATCATCATCTAGTATTGTTGTTGAAGTATATAATGATCTCCTGGTCCTGCTCATTTCACTCAGCATCAGTTCATGTAAGTCTCTCCAGGCCTTTCTGAAATCATCCTGCTTCTTACAGAACAATAATATTCCATAACATTCATATGCCACAATTTATTCAGCCATTCTCCAATTGATAGGCATCCACTCTGTTTCCAGTTTCTGGGCACTACAAAAAGGGCTGCCACAAACAATTTTGGCATATGCAGGTCCCTTTCCCTTCTTTAAGAGCTCTTTGGGATATAAGCCCAGTAGTAGCACTACTGGATCAAAGGGTATGCACAGTTTGATAATGTTTTGAGCATAATTCCAAATCACTCTCGAGAATGACTGCCAAATTGATTTTAAAAGAAAATGCAGAATTTCTTGAATGTTAGGAAAATAATAAATATAATATCATTAAATGCAAAACCAACTAAAATCCCATTATCATTTCAATGAACTTAGAAAAAAGCATTTGCCAAAATTCAGCATTCATTTCACATAGATTTAGAGGGGCTATTTATAATATTATTAAATATATTTATATACATTATATCATCCATCTTTAATTACAATAAAGAAAATTACATTTAGCAACAGAGATCCAAGATGCTAACACTTTCCCTTGTTACTGAATGTGATTCCAGAAATGCAAGTTATAAGAAAAAAAAGTTAAAAAAACATAGTTTGCAAACAAAAAATAGGAATACTTTTATTTGACTCACAATGGCTTACTGAGAAGACTTCAATGAATCTACAATAATCAGTTGAAATAATTTATGGATTTATTAGGTAAAATATTACAAAATAAATTCATAGGAATCATTAGAATTTCTACATAGCAAATACCAAATAAAGGAGAAAATAAGGATTGAGATAAATCCTTTTCTAATTATCAAACTGACAAAAATGCTTGGAATGATTTTACTGAGACATGACAAAGATGTTATAAGTAAAATTACAAAATATTTTAGAAATAAAAGATGATTTCAATAACTGGAGAGAGAAAGTCTTTACTCAGCTTTAGATCACATGAATAGAATGGAAATTTAGCACTACATAAATTAATTTATAAGTTTAATATTATAATAATATAAAACAAAGATACTAGTTTATTTTTTCAGTAAATTTCTTTTTAAGACACATTGCTTTATGAATCATGTTGAGAGAGAAAAATCAGAGCAAAAGGGAAAAACCATGGAAGAGATTAAAAAAACAAAACAAAAAAGAAGTAAATATAGCATATGTTGATTTACATTCAGTGTCCTTAGTTCTTTTTCCAGGTACAAATGGCATTTTCTGTCCATAGTCTATTGAGATGACTGAACCACTGAACCACTGAGGAGAACCAAGTCTTTCATAGTTGATTATGATGTATTTTTGCTTTTATTGTGTACAACATATTTCTGGTTTTCTTGTTTCGCTTTAGACTATAAATCTTTCCAATCCTTTTTAAAATCAACTTTTGGCATTTTTATAGAACAATAATATTCATTACCTTCATATACCATAACTTGTTCAGCCATTCCCCAATTGATAGTATCTACTCATTTTCCAATTCTTTGCTACTACAAAAAGAGTCATTACATTTTTGCACATGTGGTCCTTTCCCCTCTTTTATGTTTTCCTTGGGATAACAAGGGATAACTTGGAAGAACAAAAGGTCAAGAATATCAAGGGACTTAATGGAAAAAAAATACAAACAATGGTAGCTTAGCAGTACCAAACCTAAAACTATATTATAAAATACCAGTCATTAAAACCATTTGGTACAGGCTAAGAAATAGAGTGGTGGATCAGTGGAATAAATTAGATACACATGAAACAAAAATTAAGACCTATAGAAATCTAGTATTTGATGAAACCCCAGTAATGGCACTGCTGGGTCAAAGTGCATGCAGTTTTATAGCCCTTTGGGCATAGTTCCAAATTAGTCTCCAGAACGGCTGGAACATTTCATAATTCCACCAACAATGCATTAGTGTCCCAGTTCTCCTACAACCCCTTCAACGTTTATCATTTTCTTTTCATATCATCTTAGCCAATCTGAGAAGTGTGAGACGGTATCTCAGAATTGTTTTAACTAAAATTTTCTAATCAAGAGTTATTTAGAATATTTTTTCATATGACTATAGATGGCTTTAATTTCTTCATATGAAAATTTCTGTTGATATCCTTTGACTATCAAATGAGGAATGATTTATCTTAGAAATTTAACAGAGTTCTTTAGATATTTTAGTAATGAGACCTTTATTAGAAACACTGATTGTAAAGATTTTTTTCTCAGCTTTGTACTTTCCTTTTAATCTTGTTTCTGTTGGTTGTATTTGTGCAAAAAAATTTTATCCATTTTTTCCTTTTATAATGTTTTCTAGTTCCTCTTTGGTAATAAATTCCTCCCTTCTCCAAAGATCTTATGGTAAATTATTCCCTCTTTCTCTTAATTTGCTTATGATATCATCTTTTGTACCCATTCTGATCTTATTTTGGTATGGAGTGTGAGATGTAGGTCTATGCTGAGTTTTTGATATATTATTTTTCAGTTTTCCCAGCAATTTTTGTCAAATAATGAATTCTTATTCCAGAAGCTGGAGTTTGGGGTTTCATCAAATGCTAGATTTCTATAGGTCTTGATTTTTGTTTCATGTATATCTAATCTATTCCACTGATTTACCACTCTATTTCTTAGACTGTACCAAATGGTTTTGATGATTGGTGTTTTATAATAGTTTTAGGTTTGGTACTGCTAAGCTACCATTCTTTGTATTTTTTTTTCCATTAAGTCCCTTAATATTCTTGACCTTTTGTTCTTCCAGCTGAATTTTGATATTTTTTTTTAGTTCCATAAAATAAATTTTTGTCAGTTTGATTAGTATGGCACTGAATAAGTAGACCAATTTAGGCAGAATTGTGATTATTATTATATTAACTTGGCCGACACATGAGCAATTGATATTTTTCCAAGTGTTTAGATCAGACTTTATTTGTGTAAGAAGTGTTTTGTAATTATGTACATGTAGTTCTTGGGTTTATCTTGGCAGGTAGTAATTTCTTTTTGTCTACAGCATTTTTTTTTTGTCTACAGTAATTTTAAATAGAACTTCTCTTTCTTATCTCTTACTGATGGGCTCTGTCAATGACATACAGAAGTGCTGATGATTTGTGTGGATTTAGTATATACCAAAGGTAGGAGAAACAACAGAATTTATTTAAAAAAAGAAATGATTCAGAATCTCAATAGAAATAATGGAGAAAATGGATGAATGGAATGATGGAAGGACAACACTTTCAGATTTCAAAATTATATTTTCAAGCTGTACAGATCAAAAATATTAGACATTAATTTATAAATAGTATATAAATATAAGCAATAATCAGAAACAAACTAACTCAATACTTTTATGTTAGATAAATGCACAGATATAAGCTACTTGGAAAAGGATTCCCAATTTAGAGTTTGGAGGAACTAGGGGAATGTTAAAAAGTTGTTTATTGCAAAATAGATTTAGACCAGAAGTTTATGGCATATACTACCATAAATTCTAAAAGAATGAATAAAGTCAATTGAAAAGGTCATACAATTAATGTATAAGCACATATTTTTCCATCACAGCATCATTCTAGAATGTGATCACTCTCTGCCCACATGGGTATGCAACTTTATGTGCATGTATAGGTATATATGTATATATATTTATATACAAATATGTATATATACATGTGTATGTACATACACACTTGCTCTAGAATAGTGCTTCTTAATTTATTTCACTCGCTATTCCTTCTCATTTGAGAAATTTTTATACAAATCAAAAATTTGCTGGTAATAAATCATAATTTCATGACTTCTACATTCATTTGCACAACCCCATATGGGATAGTGACCTACAGTTTGAGCAGCTTTGCTCTAGAAGACAATTGCTTTAGTAGTAATATCTGTAGGAGGTAAATCATCCTTGCCTGTGAGATACTTTGGCAAAAGTTATTTTTAATACTGTTATTTAAAGAGTTTTCAGATTTTCCCAACTCCCCACAGTGTTCTAAAAACACTCTCATAAGAAAATAATTTGGGCAAAGGGCTATGGAATCTGTTGCCAATATGGATATCTTGGAATGTCAGATAGAAATACCTCCATTAATGACCTAAAAGAAAGGAGACAATGGGCAATACTGGAGAGTGGTTTTGAATGAACTGGTGCAATGGATGTCAGACAGAAGATATAGAAAGAACACAGGGTACCTAAGAGATATGAGGAGGGAAAAGAAGTAGAAAAGGATGTTGGGAATGAAATGCAACAAAGAATATTTCTATTTGGGACAAGTGGTTGAAAGCATATCTTGAGTAGGAAGAGGAGAAGAGCTCTCAGTCTATACTAGCTTTCTATCTTCAGGATTTTAAAAGTATTACTGATTTTTTGTTTTTTGTTTTTATATTATCCATTCTCAGATATACCTCCCTCCTTCATTTTGATACTTTAAAAAGGGAAAGATTAAGCAAAATCAGTTAAACCTAAATGCCCATAAACCCCCATCTAAAGGATAAAGATATTTTAAACATCTTCTCCATAATCAAACTTTGTCATTGTTATCATAAGACATCCAGTTTTACTTTATAACATATGCAATTTAAGTACCTATTTTTATTCTGCTTATTTTACTCTGTCATTTCATGTACAGTTTTCTACATTGGTATGAATTCTGCATAGCAATCACTTCATAAAGCACAATGTTACATTCATATAAGATGGTTTGTTTAGTCAATCCCTGAGAGCAATAGTAGTAATACTAATAAATGATAAACATTGTTGTCATTTTTTCACTGACACAAAATGTGATATAGTGGTAGATATTGTACCTTTGATCTCTTTTAGGCAGAAACCCTGCAGTGGGATCTCTGGTCCAAAGGGTATCAACAGTTCAGCCACTATTTTCTAATGACTTCAAATTATTTTTTTCATCATGATTGCAATTGCCAGCTCTGTTACGGGGGTAGACTATCTGTCTTCCCAAAGTCCCAGCAACAAAATGAGAAAATGGAGGCTGAGACAAATGAAGGTGATCTTACCAGCATTAAAACAGGATTCAAGACCAGGTCCTTCTGATTGCAAATCTGATGTTTTATCCCATGCTGCAATTTCAGCTAGTTCTGCTCCTATATTTTCATTTTTAAATCCAGAACATTTTTTAGTATATTCTGAGCAACTAGATTATGATTCTTGTCTTTATATTCCCTTACCTCAACCATTCTCATATCACTGTTGCTGAAATATTTGTTTCCTATAATTCATCTTTAACATTTCTGATCTTTAATCTGTACATAAAGCAAAAATCATCTCAATTGTAGGACAAACTTTCCAAATGCCTCCAAGATGGCCTTGGGCTAAATCGTATATTGGAATTGAAGCTGAATCTTCAACTCAAATTAATGGGAAACGTGAGGGCGCATCTCCAGGTGGAACTTGAGTCTTAGTGTTCCCTAAAGCTATCCCAATTTATCAGCTGAACCTCCAGGTTTGTTGCAATTGCTTTTAAAAAGGCTCCATATTTTCTTTCATTTCCTTTTTATTTTCTATCTCCTCTTGTCACTCGATGACTGACTTTTCTATACTTGGATTAAAGATCAAATCTAGCATCATGGATGTTTATAATATGCATAAATGAGCCAGATGAGGTCTTGAAACAAAATCTCTTAAACTGCAAATTAGACTCCAAAAGGAAGCAGAGAAAATAATGAGAGACAATGAAACCTGATTCAAGGAGAAGAGGGTTTAGGTGACAAGGCCAGCTTACACCAAATCAACTTAAATGGAGCCACACAGAAAATAATTTGTCTGGGAGCAAAGAATCAAGCTACCGAATGTTTGTTAAGTGGAACAATGATTTAGCATACTGAAAAGGTAAAAGGTTTAAATTATTTTGGCATATCACCAAAGCTATTGGCAACAAAAAGAGCAGCTGATGTTGAGTATAAATATGATTAAAGTTTGTGGCTTGAGAAAGAGAAGATACTAATCAAAAGAGCTGAAAATCATTATGACATGCTATACTGATTATAGTTCTCCCAAAATGTTCTTTACAAAACTTGGAAGGATTTTTATTACTTTGGCAAGTATATTCAGTGGGGCAAAATAGAATTGATGTTAAGAGAAATCTTGTAAAGGAATAATTCTTCAGTATAATACATTACCCTGTTTCTCTTCACCCTGAACCCACCTAGCATCAATGATACAAATGCTACGTTCCTGAATAATCTTCATCATTATGGTCTTGATTTTTTAGTGTACCTGGTTCAACATTCAACTTGTTTTCTTTTGATTCTTTGGGATATCTATGAGCCGCATAAGTAGGGAAAGCATTCACAAAAATGAAATCAGTGATTTCCCAAAAAAATCAGATTATTGATCTTTCATTTCTCCTTTTTTTTCTTTATGAACAAGATGTCTTTTGTTCTAGGTATACATGGCATTGATGTCTATTATACCATTTCTCAAAAATAAATCATTTTTGCAAGTATATCACAGTCCACATTATATCTACCATATATGTTCTTTCCTTAGTAATTGAGTAAAGTATAATTTCTTCTAAGACTAGTATTCTCATAATTGGGAGTCAAATAGTCACTGAGAAAATTTGGTGTTTAAAAAAAAGGACAATGTCTAGAAGTAATAGGCATTTTGGGACTCCTTGAAACCATTGTGATGTTTCCCAAATTAGGATCAGATCAAATTTGTGAAACTTCCAATTGTTTTTCAGGATTCCAATTTTATCTTTCAAATTATTCATTTTTGGACCAAGCTAATCATCCATGTATAACATTCATAGAGATATACATATTTTAACTAACAACAAGTGGTCAGTATAACTGTATGTCATAATATGAGTAAAGTGTGTGTGTGTGTGTGCATGTATATATGTACTTATAGATGCAGAGACACATATATGTATATACAAGCATACATATATACAGCTTATACATGCATGTGTCTCCATATATGTACGTGCATATATGTATAGATAGATATAGACATATAGGGCATCTAGATAGCACAATGGGTTGGTTGAAAGTCAAGTCTAGAGTCAGGGAGACGTAAATTCACATCCACCCTCAGATACTTTCCAGTCTTTTGATCCTTGGCAAGTCACTCAACTTTGTTTGCCTCACTTTACTCATTTATAAAATAATCGAGAGAAGGAAATAGCAAACCACTCTGATATTTTTGCCAAAAATACTCCAAATGAAGTCACAAAGATTAGACTAGATACATCTGAAATGATGGAACAACTCACTCTCTCTCTCTCTTTCTCTCTCTATATATACACACTCACACACACATATATATTTGTGTGTATGTATAAAATGTATAATGTATGTATATATATATATATATACTTATGGTTAAATATATACTTATATATATACACATATTTATACAATAAATATATACTTAAACATATATATATATGTTACAATATGTATACACACATACACACACACACACATATATATATATATATAAAATGTATAATGTATGTATATATATATTTATGGTTAAATATATACTTATACATATACATATATTTATACAATAAATATATACTTAAACACATATATAAGTTACAATATGTATACACACATACATATACATATATATATATAATGTATAATGTATGTATATATATATTTATGGTTAAATGTATACTTATACATATGTAGATATTTATACAATAAATATATACTTAACATGTATACATGTTATATACATATGTGTATACACACATATATGTATAAAATGTATGGTGTATGTATATATATATATATATTTCTGGTTAAATATATACTTATACATATATACATATTTATACAATAAATATATAAACACACATACATAAGTTATATACATATATGTATACACACACAAATACACATATATACAGACAGTGTTAACAATATATGTCACCAGCTGAAGATTTTGTAGTGTTCAGATGTTCAACAAAGTAAGTAGAGGGTCATCTGAAAATGGATTGTGTAAAACTTTGTCATGAATGAATGATTCTTCTTTTGTTTAAACTTACACAGACCATCTGGGAAAGGCTTTGAGTGACTGTATACCTTCCAGTGTTATTCCTTCCTTGATATCTTAAGCTCCTACATCATCAGCAGGCTTATTAAATTACTAGTAGCTTGAGTTAAATTCTTTTATAACTTTATGGTTCCTTTAAAGGTAACCAAGAAGAATCTGATTCCTACCTAATTTTCTAGCTATACTTTCTATCACTATCCCTCACTAAACTCTAGTAGACTAATTTCACTGAACTTTAGCTGTTTCCAGATCTCATTACTCCTTGTCTCATGTACATGCATCAACAGAAGCAATTCCCCATGCTTGCAATGCTTTCCTCCACATTCACGCTTTCCAAAATCCTTCCATTCCTTTAATTTTCTACTCAAGAATGACTTTGTATGAATTCTTCACCTCTTTCCTCTTCTCCACCAGTCATCAAATGTTCTGTGGCCTCATATTTACTTGTATTTACTTGTATATACTTTCTTGTCTATATAATTCAACTCTCCTACTCAACCAAAGGAGTGGAACCTTTCCATTGAACTCATTGTCTTTGTATTCCTAGCACCTCACAACATAGCTTGCACATAATGAGTACTTAATGAATAATAGATGAATTTAATTGAGAGCTTTCAGATTTTTGGAACAAAGGAGTTATGGCTTTATATTTATCTTTGTTAAAATGCATCTTATTTGATTTAGGAACAGCACCTATGCTGTCAAGATCATTTTATTTGCTATTACCCAGAGTTATTGACCCCCCCCCCCAAAAAAAAGATAAGTGATCCAAGTACAGGTACAGATCAGTGAGGCATTTTACTAGCGATTTTGATCTAAAAAGATATAAAACAATAAATTATAAACTTTGGTAATGGACTATTCAATGTGCATTATCCTTCCCCAATTCTCCTACATTCCAAACTTTCCCCTATTACAGGTGAGGGTACCACTAACCTTCTAGTCACTCAGGCTTGCAAGCCAAGTGTCATCCTCTTTGTATTTGCTTTCTCAAATCCCATTTTATAACTTGTTGCCCAGTACTGTTGGTTTTGCCTTTGAATATGACACAGTAACCATCCTAACTCATCCTCATGTCTAGACTATTGAAACAGTCTGCTGGTGGTTCTCCATGTCTCAAGTCTTTCCTCATTCCATTGCAACTTCTACTTATCTGTCAAATTAATCTTTCTAAGGTGCAGGCAATCATATCATGTCCCTATTCAAAAAAACTCAAATGGAAAAAATGTTTTCCTATCACCCATAGAGTGAAGTATAAAACTGTCTTTTTGACACTCAAACCCTTCACTATCTGACTCCATCCCTTTATTCTTTTTTCAGATTAATATTTTAACATATTAATTTATTTTTAATGCTTTTCTTTTTAAAATTGTTTTACATTCTTTCTCTTATTTCCACTCCCATGTTCTCTGAGAAAGGAAACAATATGATATAAATTACACATTTGAAATCATGCAAAACATATTTCCACATTAAACTGCCCAAAAAAAGCAAGAAAAATGAAGAAAGTAAAAAAATTATACTTTAATTTGCATTTAGAGTTCATCACTTCTCTCTTTGGAGATGGATAGTATTTTTCAACATGAATCTTTTGGAATTGTCTTGGATCATTGCAAAATAGCCTAGTCTTTCATAGTCAATCATCATTACAATTACTATTACTTTGCACAATGATCTTCCATTTCTTCTCACTTCACTTTGCATAGTCTTTTGCCATGTTTTCTCTGAAACCAACCTCTTGTCATTTCTTAGAGCATAGTAGTGCTCCCATCACAATCAGATGCCACCGCTTGTTTAGTTGCTCTTTCATTGATAAGTTTTCTCTTGGTTTCCAACCATACATATAGATCATTTTCTTTTTTGGATCTCTTTGGGATAGAAACCCAATAGAGATATTGCTGCATCAAAGAGTATGCCTTTATAGCTCCTTGGGCAGGGTTCTAAACTGTTCTTACGATGATTGAACAAGTACCAAACTTCACAGAGTACCTATTTTCCTCATTCCTTCTAGCATTTGTCATTTTTCATAGCTATAAGATGGTACCTCAGAGTTCTTTTAATTTATCTTTAATGAATAGTGATTTAGAACATTTTTTTGATGAATATTAATAATTTTGATTTCTTCTTCTGAAAATTACCTGTTTATATCTTTTGATTATTTATCACTTGGAGAATGCCTCATAGGTTTATTAATTTAACTCAATTTCATATTTGGTACCCATTTGAAAAATGAAGTCTTTATCAGAAAAGCTTGTAAAAATTTTTATATTACTTTATTGTCTAAGTATCTTTAAGAAAATTTTAAGTAGATCTGTTTTTGTTTTTTGTTTTGTTTTTTTGTCTAAGATCATGATTGCTACTCTTGCCTTTTAAGGCAAGTTTTTTAACTTGAGTTGAAGTGTTCTTAAGCTGGAAAAAGTCTCATCTAAACTTGGGAATTCTACTGCTCTAAAATTGGAAGAATTCAGCCAGGTGGCTCCCCAGAATATAATGTCTTGGCTACCCATCCCCATCCCATTCTTATATTTTATATATTTTGCTAGTCATTGATAATAACCTCTCCTTGCTTTTTCCTTGAACATGATATGCCTTCTTCCAACTCTGGGCATTTTCACTTGCTCTTCTCCATTCCTAAAATCCTCTTCTTTATCTATGCCTCCTCATGTCCCTGGTTTCCTTCAAGTTCAATCTAAAATCCCTCATTTTTCTACAAGAAACTTTCCAGGATTTTCCTGAATTCTAATATCTTCCTCTTATGATTGTCTCATATATTCTGTATATAATTCATTTCTGCATATATGTTTTCATATTTCCTCTCTCATCATAAATGCAAGCCTCCTGATTATAGGTACTGTTCTTTGCCATTATTTGAATCCCCATATTACCTTGTACATAGTAGGCACTTAATAAATGTTTATTGACTTACTGACTGATGTAGTCTATCTTAAAGTTTTCAATAGTATCCACAAAACTGTAAGGGGCTACAGAATTGCTTGTTTTTGTAACTACCTTTATTTTAAGATTACTTTGTAAATTGTGCAGGAATATATCTAAATCAGAAGAACATTTGGTTTATTCTCAGTAGAGAATAGCTATTTATAGTTGTGTCTACAAGACAGAAAAACATCAACTTAAAAATAGCCTAGTTTCATCTTTATGCTTGAACCAAACCAAAATTCTTAACCAAAATAATACAGATCAAATTTTAGTGCCACTTTATATAAGCAAATAACAATTCTACTCATGCCTACTCTGGAATATGGGGATGCTAGCACAAAATATTAAAGGGGTGTGATTGAAGTAGGTCCTTGTCCGCCTTTGGGAGAGATGGAAGTGATTTCAGGGAAGAGCGAATAAGGAAAGGAAATTGAGCTATAGATTTTGCATATCTCATTTATTCAACAAGATATAACAGAGCTAAATGAATAACTTCGCATTCTTAGATCTCTGCCTATTGCTTTTAGTGTAATTCATTTCTTCAGTATGGTCTCATTTAATACAATTGATAGAAGGAAACACTAGATCCTGGACTTCATGAAACCTAAAAGCATTTTAAAACCAAAGAATTAGACTGGAGAAAACCCACAAGATGATGAGGCAAGAGACCTCAAACTTATTAGGAAGGAGAAACATTGGCCAAGTGTTCCATAGATGATAGCAACAAGTATCTGTAAAAGACAAAAATGATGATGGAATAATAGTTACAGAATATAAGAACCATACCAACTGAAGAGGTCCTGTGGATCAAGTGATAGGAGGAAAATAGGAGGAACCAGCAATGGAGATGTGCCAGGAGATGTGGCATTTTAAGAGTAGGTTAGCGCTCAGTCTACCTCAGAAGATGTAAGAACCTTGAAAAGAAGAAACCTGGGATCCTATGACCATAATAGAGTAGGAAACAAATCATAGAGCAGATCAATGATTTTTACTTCTCTCCACAAAAAAGAAAGGCTCTCATTGGGTACTCAGAAGGAGAGACCAAGGGAAGATAATAAATGGGGGAAGATGAGGCAAGTAGTGGAGAAGAAGGGGTGGTAGGTTTTCTGCATTGGTCCTACATTGATCTCAGTTGTCTCCCTGAGTGGTGGGCATTTAGGAAGGGGATTCTAGCAGAAGTGGGAGAAGTTGGAAACTACTTTCCTCTGAGCTTTGTGGGAAGGTTCCAGAGGAATGATATGGCCATAGGATTTTGGAGTTTGGTAAGAAGCTAAAGAAGGGTCAAGATTTAAGCAGTCAGCAACTAGTAAAGTATGTGGTCACATTATAAAACATAATTTTTCTTGAAAAGTAGGGCATTGGGAGCAGCTAGATGGCACAGTGGATAGAGCATCAGCCCTGGAGATAGAAGTATCTTGAGTTCAAATCTGGCCTCAGACTCTTAATGCTTCCTAGTTGTGTAACCCCAATTATCTCTCTCACACACACACACACAAATAGATTTTAAAAAAAGAAAAGTAGGGCATTAAAAAATAGCATGAAAAAAGGGATAAAAGAAAGTAGAAGATTAATGCCTGGATTTTAAGATTTTTCTCTTGTGTACTACATGTTCAATATGCTATATTTAAACAACTTGGCATTTATTAAAGTAAGTTTTCCAGACAAACGCATTTTACTCTTGAATTATTTATCTCTTTTAACTTTGCAAAAAAGCCCAAGAGTATATTATTATCAGGGTGATTCCACTGTCATATATGATCTATATATCAAGTTTATATAGTAACTAGATTCATGATTTGCTTTTGCTCTGCCAGGAAATTTCCCCTGGGATTCAGATCAGTCAATGTTCAGGGACACATGAATTCAGTCTTTTCTCTTTTTTTCTTACCAAAAAAATTCATTAATGAATAAGAAAATGCAGTGCAATTTTAGAAAGAACTCCTTTAATGTTGCAGTTTTGTTAAAGTACATGAGATCGTTCAAAGATGCTGTGTTCGCTTACAGTCACTTACCGAAAATCATGGTAATCTGTATTCATTACATCAAGCAGCCTCTGATGGTAGGCACACTCAGCTCTCAAGAAACGGCTTTTAATGGTGTGCACTTCACCAGTTGGGTGAAGTTGGTATTCAAAGCAGATGCATCAGAAGTGAGGATTTTGCATTTTTATCAGATATGCTTAGTTTATTACCATATTAATTTTCCTTAGAAACTCTTAATATGAAATACCACGCCACATAAAGTTCTGTCTGCTCTAGCTGGGCTTTTGGTATATCTTTAATGGTGGCCCTATATATACTTACCTTCTCCTTTAAATTATATGGTCAGTAATTTTTATACTTTTTAAATTTCTTAATCCTTCTCTACTTTTAAAAGTATAAAAATGTATGTATGCCTATGAGAAGTAGGAATTCCCATTTCCAGAAACTGGTTTTCCAAAGAAGGACTAGATATTGAGGCAATAATCTTTGCTTATAAAAGCAGAAAATGACAACCTTGATGCTACCATATTAAGATGAAATAAAAAACACATGCCCGGGCTTCCTCCAATTTGTAGCAAATGATTAGACGTGTAGTATCCTAATTATAGTAATAATGTGCTAGATGGGATCAGAAGGTGAGGGCTAAAAAGCATCGCAAATGTGTTCTAATCTGTTCCTAATATTTTTCAGCTGGGTAAACTGAGGTTCTGTGGCATTAATTAATTTGTACAAGGCCAAACAGGTAATAAATGGCAGGCTCATGCCTCAAAGCTAGACTCTCTGTCTTCACAATCAGAGCTCTTTCCCCTATCCTGCACAGCTCTATCACAGCATTTATCAAGCAATCAGGAATATTTATTGACTGTATATTCTTTTTAATGGAGAGGCAGTCCTTCATTTTATAGAGGAAGCAATTGAGACACAGTTATATTAGGTGACTTCCCAAAGATCATATACTTAGTCTGTCTGAAGGCTCAGAAGGGATCTTAGTCCAAATCCATCAATTTACACATGAGGAAAATATGCTGTCAGGAAATGAAATTACTTGTTTAGTCACATTCGTTATAGGGACAAATAGTGAAATTTGAACTCAAAGCCAGAGCTCTGACTCCAGAAGCAGTGTTCTTTCTTCTGTACATATAATTGAGACCTGGTTCAAATCATTAACTTTGACACATATATTTTTTCATTACATGGTTTTCTATTTATATATCATACATTTATATTGTACACACAGAAATATACATTACATATTATATGCTTCTTTTACATTACACTTTTTTTTTTATAATAACAAGACCTGGGTTCAAGCCTAGGTGCATATTCATTTGTAACTATGGAAAAGATACTGAAGATCTCAGTGTTCCCAGGAAACTCTTGAAGTTGGAGTTTCCCTTGTTGGAAGTTCCAAACACTGTTGAGGTCATAGCTTGAGGCAAAATAAACAAATGATATATTCTATCTACCCCTTTGGGAGTATGTAAAATGAATAATGTACAATATATACCTTCAAAGAACATATTAGGGGATTGGAGAGAGAGAGAAGACGGATAACTAATATTGTATGGTTGAAAGAACTTTCAATAAAGAATCAAAAGATATGACTTAATATCTCATTTCTAATTATAAAACATTTAGCATAGTGTCTGGCACATAGTAAATGATACAAAAAAGTCAGGTATAATAATAATAACTATTTTATTGTCCTGAAAATATTTGAAGATAATAATATATTCTCCTTTAGTTCTCTTATTTTCTTGTTTTAATGTCCTTAATTTCTTCAAATAATCCTTGTCTGGCAAGCTTTTCTTACCATTCTGTCCCCTTGTTCACTATTAAAATGTAATGTACTGAACTGAACATGGCATTCCAAATGTGGTGCCCCCAGAGCTAAGTTTTGATTTGTGCAAATGACGAATGACAAATCTTGTGAAGTCTTTGCATTCTTCAAATTTGCACTATTCAAAGTTATCAGAATATGTAAAATATGGCAATTGGTTCCAGTCCAATGGAAATATGCAATGAACATTCAAATAATGATGTAGTTTTATGACATTTGTCTGGACATTATTCCTTTTAATGCTTTCCAAAGAATATTTACTTTTTTTTAAGGCTGAGATATGATACTGTTGAATGCACTTACAGGCTACTAAAATTTACAAATATTTTTTCACAGGGATTCTCTTCTATCCAAGATGTCTCCCATCACATTTTTGAGGTTAATATTGTGAACTCTGGTGTAGAAGTTTTCACTGTTCCCTATTCATTTCAGTGTAAAAAGAAAAATGCTGTCTAGTGCTTTGCTGAAAGTCTAAGGAAAGCACATCATTTCTCTGATCTAATATCCCTTATCCATTCCCTCTCCCATCCCATCTTCTGTCCCACCAAAAAAAAATGAAACAAAGTAGGCGAAGATCATGTGTCCTATGATGAATTTGAATTTTGCTTTAAACTTATGCTGAGTTTTAGTGATCACTCATTCTGCTAAAAAAATATTGTAATCACTTAACAGTGAGTTCTACAACTTTGTCAGAAGTAGAAAGTGTGCTGGTATATACTTAAGAACAGGACTCATTAAACTTTTTCCATTCACAACTCCTTTTTACCCGAGAA
This sequence comes from Sarcophilus harrisii, assembly GCF_902635505.1. Classification (NCBI taxonomy): domain Eukaryota; kingdom Metazoa; phylum Chordata; class Mammalia; order Dasyuromorphia; family Dasyuridae; genus Sarcophilus; species Sarcophilus harrisii. The sequence goes on from NC_045430.1 coordinate 241,312,494, forward strand.
AATTTTACATGGCCCCAGGTATAGGGGTTGATAAGATAGGTATAAAAATCAAACGTTTACTGGTAATAAATAATAATTTAATGATCCCCACATCCAGTTACAAGATGCCTTATGAGCTCATGAACCACAGTTTAAAAAGCAGGGCTTTAGAGACTATCCTTTTCTGATTTTTGACTTTGGGCACAATTTTGGTTATTCTCTGGTGCTGGGAACCTTTCCCATTCTGCACAATTTATACTGTAGCACAGTGACTTGACTTTAGTGACTAATTTAGTTGCTAAAAACCATAGAAGTTGTAGCTGAGGGCTCCAATATTCACTGAAAGCTTCATAAATGACCTAGAACTATAACTAATTCATGATTTCAAAGGAAGGAGAGGATGGGGTATATTTTTCCAAGCAGGGATAATAATAAGGTTGAATGGTGGAAAGAATAAGTGTGACAGGTACACGGGAGAAGGTTAAGGCCAGCCTGACTGAAGAAAAAAATTAATATCTAGTACTTATTGTGAAAGATGATAAAATGGGGTAAGGACAGGAGTTACATTGTGCAAAGCTTTGGATACTTTGCTGTTCATAACTTTGTTGTCATATCTTCATGTCTTCATAGCAAACATACTGGACTAGTTTGCCATTTCTTTCTCCCTTCCATTTTATAAATGAGGAAACTGAGGCAAATTGTGTTAAGTGACTTACTTGCCCAGAATCATATATCTAGGTAGTGCCCAGGGACAGATTGGAACTCAGGTCTTCCTGAGTCGAGTCCCAGTACTCTATCCCTCACCTTCTTAAATTATGGTTTTTGGCCCCAAATAAAGTCTCATAACTGAATGTGGCAGTTGTAGAGATTTATTACCAGTACATTTTTTATTTATATACCTGTAGACCCAGGATCACATCAAAGTTTCTCCAGCAGAAAAGAGTTGCAAGGAAGAAAAGTTTAAGAATCCCTGCTCTATCCATTGTGCCCACGTAGCTTCCCTACTGAAAATTAGACTGAGGAACTTGGAATTAATTGGGCCTACAAACAATGAGGAAACATTGCATCCTCAGGAACAGGGCACTGGCATTATGAAAGCAGGCTTTTATTTTTTTAAGGCTAATCTTGGTTTAATATCTTTCAGTGTAGACTGGACAATAGAGCAGAAAGTAGGATCATCATCAATAGTAATAATCTTGTCTAGGGTTCTGGCAGTGAAACTGGGAGAAAAAAAGAAAAGAGTGGCTATCAGATATTTCATAGAAAACATGGATAGGTTTTGGTAAATAGGAAAGGTAGATAGAATCTAAAGACTTCAAAGTTTCAATCTGGGGAACGTGGAAATGTAGTTTTTGTTTTTGGGTTTTTTTTTTGTATAACTGAAGAAACTGGAAAAGGAGGTTGTTTAGAAGGAAGGAGGAAGAAGTGTTTGTTTTGGTACATATGAGATTTAAAGTTATAATGGAGGTATTAGTAGTAACTAGATTGAGTAGATTGATTTCTAAGAAGATTAAGCTTTGAGCTCAAGAAAAGTTTCCAGAATGGTGATTACAGAAATTGAGTAAGAAAGGACATTAAATGTTCTGTTCACCAATTCATAGAAGAAGAATCTATGCTACAAAATTCCTTCTGAGTTGTCAGCCATCCTTTACCTGAAGATGTGTAGTGATGGAGAGCACATCTTCTAAGATGGTCTATTTCATTTTTGAACAGCTTTAGTGTGAAGACATCCTTTCTTTAGTTTTAGTCTCAAGCTAAAGTTTTTCTGTGACTTATAATTTAGTTCCCATTCTCTGGGGCCAAGAAAAACAATTCAACTTAGTTCAAGTTAACAAACGTTTATTAAGCTATTGTGCTAGGTGATGAAAATGGAAAAAAAAATCCAATCCCATCTCCCTGAAATTTATATTATTCAGGCTCTAATTTCCACTCTACATGGCAACACTCACATATTTGAAGATAGTTACTTTTCCCCTAAAATAAATGTATTCTTTTGATTTGAGGTACCCTCATCTGCCACAAACACCAGCTTTTTGAATTTCTCTGGATGCTCTCCAAATTTCAATGAATCAATTAACCAATAAGCATTTCCTAAGCACCTACTACATGACAGGACCGTACTAAGATCTGGGGATACAAAAAAAGTTCAAAGACAATTCCTGCCATCAAGGAACTTACAACCTAAGGGAGAAGACAACATACAAACATAGAAAATCTCTGTCTACTCTATGTCAGAAATGGAAATGGGGTTAGTTCAGCATACCCTGTTGTTGATAAAGTAATAAAGATTCTTATTGGTTGCCACTTTTCTATATTCCTCAAATATTCATTTTAGGATTTTCCTAGGAATTAAAAGTTCATATCTTAAGAGTGCTTAGCATAGACAAAAGATGATTCATTGAGAATTACTAAGCTCTCCAATGATAACATATTTAATTGTGAAGTCTTGGGAATATGCAGTTGGTGAAAAAAGGAAAAATTGTATGTTCAGTGGCATATAGATAAGTGATTGTAGAGGTAGGAGAATAAGGATACTATGGAAAAGTGGAACCCAAGAAAGAGGTTATCAATGAGAGATTCTTATGTCTAATGCCACAGAACGTTAAAGGAGAATAATTGGTGAAGAGTACCTGGAACTACCTTTAGAAAAGCAGTTTCAATAGTGATGGTAACTATCATACTGAGTTCTAAATAGGGAAGAAGTGCAAAGAAAATTAGGGCAGCAAAAGCTTAAAAGGAATATGCTAGAGATCTGGCAGGATCAAATAAAGGAAGGTGAACAAAAAAATTGAGGAAACCTATTTATCTTTGAATTTTAAAAGGGAATAAATCTGTAGAGAGGAGGAGACTGAAAATGAGGAGCTGTGAGATGAGAGGGTTGAAGAATTACCTTATATCTTAGCATTTTTTAAGAGAAAAAAAATGACACCTAACTAGAATTATACCATTGGTAAAGATGAAAGGTGTTCACTTAATAGTTGTGATACATTAATAAGTCAAATAAATCAATTGGATATAATTAATTTAAAAAGAGAGCATTGATCAAGAAGAAATATTTTTAATCTACTAATAGCCCTTGAAATATTTCATGCATTGGGGTGCAGTGGCTGGCAGAATTCCTGGACTATTACAAAGGAGATGAAGGTATATATTTTTTAAATTTAGCTATTTTAAATTTAAAAATAAATTAAAAGTTTGAATTTTATGTTATTGTTTGGAATAGCATTGAGGTAAGATATGGTAAATTAGCTCTATGATTTCATTGGGATAGAGAACGCCATGATTAGGAAATCCCTTCTACCAATGCATATTGATACTTTCTCAAGTTCTTAGAATTTTAGAGGGATACCTAGAACTCTCCAAGAGGCTGTGGGTCTTGCCCAAGTCCCACTGATAGTTTTTTTCCCTCCAGAAATGGGACTAGAACTCATGACATTCTGGTTTTGCAGCCACCTCTCCACTGCCATGTTGTCTTCTTAGGACTGAGACAGAGAGAAGGATCTTTTTGAAATGATGGACTGATTTTTCCTTTACATATCAATATGAATAGAGAAAATCTCCTTATACATCACATCAATACAATTTACCTAAGATTAATGATCTTTCAACACAACAACAATAATGAAAATAACAGCAGCAACAATAACAATATCAACTGGCTTTTTTTGTTACTTTGGGCATCTGGGTAGGTCAGTAGATAGAGAGAGGCACTTACAATCAGGAATACTCATTTTCCTGAGTCCAAATCTGGCCTCAAACATTTACCAGCTGTGTGACTCTGGGCAAGTCATTTAACCCTATTTGACTCAGTTTCTTCATATGAAAAATAAGCTGGAGAAGGAAATGGCAAACAAATCTAGTAGCTTTGCCAAGAAAATCCTAGACAGTAAAGAGTCAGATAAGACTGAAATGAATGAACAGCAATATATCTGTTTAAGGTGTTGCCGTTTATCTACAAATATCTCATTTGATCTTTTCATATGCTATTATTATCTCCACTAGACAGATGGGGAAACCCAGGCAAACAGATATAAAGTGACTTGCTCAAAAGCACACATATGATTCAAACTCTAGTCTTACTGCTTTATTTAAGTCCTCCTTTATCCACTGCAACATCTTGTCAACTACCTTCAAAATTACTGTCTATAAAGAGAATCTCTCTTCTGGATTAGTCAGAGGGTCATTGAGTTGCCCCAAGAAAGGTCACAGAAAATCTCAAATGATAATTGCCTAAATTGCTGGATGTGTATTTAATCTGTAGCTAATTATAGCTTTGAGTAAAATTGGCTAAATCACCATTCTGGCATATAATTTTCAAACCTATTAGTTTTAAAGCAAGTAAGCACTACACAAGTCAAAATTTTCTGATGCTTTTGTTGCTTCATATGTGGTAGTCTTGTCTTCCCATATTGTTTATAAATTCCATGAGGGCTTTTTTGGAAAGTTTGGCACAGTCCTGACTATCTCTGTCACAAAAATCAAATACAATGAGCAGATTAGATTTATACCAGGAATCCAAAGTTGTTGCAACTAGAAAAAACAAACATAAAATACCACATTAATGAAAAGAATTTTTAATGGTATGATTATATGCATAAATGAAGAAAGAAATAAATTGAATACAGCATCCATTTAGAGAAGGGGAAAATCAGAAGGAAGCCCTTAGGGTTTAGTGATTAATGGGCAATTATGTTCCCAGTTTTGTTCACAAATTCAGTCTTACCTCCAATGTAAAAAAATAAAATTAAAAAAAAACATATAACCCTGTAGAAAGGATGTTAGGAAGTCTGCATACTAAACTTTGGATGGAATCATAGTTCTAGAGGAAAATGAATTCAGAGTTTCAATTCAACAAAACATTTTTCCTTTATCACAGTGGAATTAAATATTTTTCTAACCTTCAAACTGGACTTTTCCAGTTCCAAGTCTCTGGTGATCATCTCTTTGGTTTTCCAACTAAGACTGGAGAATTTAAAGCAGGTATAAAAATATCAGGAAGAGGTTAATGACAGCTGGAATAGGAGTTCCACTGGGTTAGAGATAAAGAACTCGGAGGAGGCAGAAGACCTTTCTACCAATGTAAAAATCCCCTGAAAATACTTTTTAGTTTTGGTTCTTTCTTAGGCTAGATTTGGAGTATATGAAAGAAAGAGGCTTGCTTTACTCTTTGATTACCACCAATCATCGGATGAACTATTTGGGATCAGTTTTGCTCCAAAGTGTCCTGGTTGAGTGAAGATAAGAATGGTGAATGTTAATTTAAATTGAATAAGATATATAATCATATAACACAAAAGTAAGGATTCATTCTATACAAAGATTTTTGTTTGCTTGTTTGTTTTTAATCAGACATGATTTTATTGGTTTAGGGAACATCTGTTTGAAAAATTTCCTTCATGAGATTGGCAGCTGCTCTGCAATTTATAATCCCAAACACTTGCCAGAAGAACTACAAGTTTAAGTGACTTATCATAGAACCAGAATGCATTAAAGGTAGGGTTTGAAGCATCTTCTTCCTGATTCTTAGGCCAGTCAGAATATGCTAAACTGCTTCTCTCCAAAGCTTATGATTATGTTTTATAGGTATGAAAATAGGACAGGGTTAAATTTGCATTATCTTGCTGCATATATGACATAAATATTTGCTTGCTCTCATATGACATAGTTCCCTCACTGCATCAGTTTATTTGAAAGGAGTTTAGGTAAACTTGAAGTAGGTCATGGTGTGCAGGAGAAAAACATTGAATTAATAAATTGTCATTGAGCATCATGGATATAAAAATGTCAAATGGTTAAATTTGCATTAATCAGCAGCTCAGTCCAACATCTGAATAAGAAATAAAAAAATCAGATGCTTTGAAAGATGCTGTAAATATATTATTATTTGCATCTAGGAGAAGTATATAAATTAAGCAGGGAGTGATTTTATAGATACATAATGGTAGCAATTTTGAGTTTCTAAATTATTCAGCATATGTTTTAAAGATAAAGTATTAACAAAAAAAACCCCAACAACTCTAGAATAAGAATGTTTCAAGTGGAAATACCCTGTTATTTAGAACGTATTTTGCATCCTATGGAATTCTAAAAGAAAGAATTCTTTGGGGAGGAAATACAAATAAAAAATAAGCAGGGTTCATTGGAGATGGTGAGAGTGGATACTTCAAAATAACTGTTGTGAAAGCAAAGACATCACTAACATTTGTGTGTGTGTGTGTGTCTGTGTGTGTGCACATGCTTGGGGGGTGCACATGCACTTTCTTGTTCCCCTTTATATCTTCAAAACATTTCACTGATATCATGTCACAGTAAAAACTTACCTCTCCTTAATTTATACAGTCTTTTAAAATTGGAATTACAATGCATTTATAACCTCTGTAAGAGCATCCAATAGTTTGTTTCTATTGCTTGTCCAGATGTTAATGGACAAATGATGCAAATTTAACTGTCTTGATATTTTCATATTCATAATACTCAAGAGCAATTTCTTAAAATCATGTTTTTCTCCAGTATTAACAGGTGCTACTTTATGTTATTTAGAATGAAGTAGGCTAAGAAACATGCACATACATGTATCCCTACACACCTATACACACATGCATATTCACATCCATGCATGCATGTATATGTAATTATTCTTGTTAACTAGATATTAAGCTGTTATTCCAAATACTTCTGAAGAACAGTAAATATTGTCAGTGTCAGTGTCATTAAATCTAGGACACAGGACATTGTCTCATCCTAATTATTCTTCTTCTGAAATTTAGAACATAGCAATAGGTAATAGGAACAGGCTTGCTGCTCTCATATACACAAACATGCAGATGTACACATGGACACTCTATTTGTACATACATATGTTTGTGTTCAAATACATTTTAACATATGTCGAAGAAATATGTTGTGGGATCTTAACATCCCTGATAAGAACAAAATTACAACTCTCTTCAAAATGGTAAAAATCCATTTCAGGATGATATTTTGCTTCTTTCTTTTAATATTCAGCAAATATGTTGATTATTTTTTTCTTTTTTGTCAATAGTATTTTATTTTTCCAAATACATATAAAATAGTTTTTTAACATATATTTTTATAAGGTTTTGTATTCAAATTTTTTCTTACTTTCTCTCTTCTTTCCCTTCTCCCCAAGGCTTGCTTACTTCTGTTTTATTCATGCTTTGACCAACAATGAATAATACTACTCTTGGAAAAAAAATAATAATAAATTAATCAAAATAAAATAAAATAAATTCTCTTTGAATCTTTGAATTTGTTTTAGTGTGGTTTCCTTTTCTTGAGGAAAAAGTATGAAACTTTCCAAAGCAAATGTTTTTACTTGCTTAAGCTATCAAAGCTTTCTTTCTTTCAGCTGCTCTAGCGGTAGATTTTATTTTTCAATAAGACAAATGGAACAATTTCACATACAGGCAACCTTTCATCTATATCTCTAATTTTGTTTTTTTATTATTTTCCTGAACATAAACTCACTATTATTACAGAAAAGAAACTGAAATAAATGTAAAACTCTAGACAGTAGCCCTCAAACTCAAATTTAAAAAGATCTATAGCATATTTTAGGTTTTTGACTATAAATATATCCACAGACCAAAGATAGGGTCAAACTTGGCTTATTACTGTCATCATTAGAATTTAATATTACTGAGAAACAGTTATTAGAGGTACAAAGGCCACAGTCAAAATTTAAAAAAAAAAAAAAAAAGGTTGAAGGGAGAAAGAACATGTTTATTGAATAAAATATTTGAGCTTCCTGGGGCTCAACATGTACAAGGGTTGTGACATACATAGTTATTAAGAAGCTTAGGTTACTGTGTTAATTAAAAGGATTGGCAAAAGACAAGCTAATTTAATTTTGGCTAACTGAGTATGTAGAAGCAGCTGTGTCAGGGCCTGGAGACTTTAAGTAGCAGTATTTCCAGATCTAATGGTATTTTTTTTTTATTAATCTTTTCTTGAGGCTCTTTTAAGATTTCTTTTCAACACTTCTATCTCTACTAGAATGAAAACCACCCTTTTTAGAAGTGATTATTGGTATTAAGTCAGCTGAGCTATTGTGACCCCATTTGGGATTTCCTTGGCAGAGCCATTTCCTTCTCCAGCTCATTTTACAGATGAGAAAATTGAGACAAACAGAGTGAATTAAGTGACTTGACCAGGGTCAGAGTATAAATGTCTGAGGTCATGTTTGGACTCAGGAAGTTGAGTTTTCCTAACTCCAGATTGGCATTCTATATCTGTGGCACCTGCCTGATTTTTAACAGTGAAGAACTGTTAGAATGTGTGTGTCATTTTGCACAGAGAGCTCACCATTTATTTCTTTTCTTGAAGGGAGAGAGACATGGTTCACCCTTACTGCTTTTGAAGTCATTATAATTAATTATATAATATAATTATATATTATATATCTAATATAATTCTAAAAAGGTTTTCTGAATGATTGAGCCAATCCATAGATCCATCAACAGATTAGTGTTCTCATCTTCCTACAACCTCTCCCCCATTTGCCATCCCATCTTTTATGTTTCCCAATCCATTCCTTTCCCCAAGCAAAAGGGAAAAACAGACTTTGACTTTCTGATTCACAAAATCAAACGTCTCTAGAAGAGTTACATGATATATAAACTCTTGAAAGTGAAATAATTTACAAACACATCATTTTTACAAGGTATATGCATACTTAAATAAACATTGGTCTAAAGAGTGCACTTAAAGCATCCCTTTGAAATGTATACCCCATGGGGTCCCAGTTATAAGGATATAATTTTATTTCCTTTCAATTATCATGTATTTTGTTGAGATCACTCCATTGTAAAGCAAGTTAGAGTGTTCTACCACTGATGCTGATCTTAATTCCTGCTTGGCAGGCCAGTGAGTAATTAGCTCCTGTTACAGAAATCTGTTTTTAAATGGATGAGGCTCATGTAACAACCATGGAGAAAAATCACACTTCCAGGGCACAGGCGATTAGTAAATTGTTCATTATTACAGTTCTCATGCGTTTCTTTTGAATTTAAAGCCATATAGATGAGAAGGTACTTGAAGTTTTTCCTACCAATTTAACTGTATTATCTGCTGTCATTCTTCGAATGTGGTAATTGATCAACTCTAGGATATTTTTTAAAAAATTAAATTTTTGCCTTATGAAAGATCTTTTCAATCAGAAACATAAAAGGAGCCATTACTCAAAAAGACACTCAGTTGGTCAAGTCCAAGTAATTCACTTGATATAATTAAGGTTAAAAATACTCAAATTGAAATTTCTTTGAATTCTGTTACTGATGCCCTAGTTTATTATTGATAGTGGTATAGGCATTATGAAATTATGAAACTTTTGGCCATGCAGGTATTTCTTATTTCCCATTCTATATAAATTTTAAAAATAAGCACATATATATATGCATAAACATAGACATATGTCTATGTGGTAAAAAGGATGAGATTTTAAAACCTTTTATATTTGAATTTATATTTAGAACATAATGCTTGTCATACCATTAGACTTTAAAAATGACACAGGTTTTGAAAATGTTAAGCTTTTGATATAGTCTCAAGATTCATCATCTGTTTTTTCCCCTTTTCCTTTACCCTTTTTAAAATTGAAAGCTTAATATGCTTTTATATTTGGTTATTGGCTTGATAGCAAATAAAAAAATGCTTATTTGTGGGACTAGGTTCACAGAATAACAAAACATTCACCCTCCCTTTTCCCCATATATTTTAGGTCCCCATTGTCTCTTACCTGGCTATTATTAGTTTCATAATAGATTTTCCCTTCCTTTTCCCTCTCCTCCAACTTTTCTCAAACCTACCCTCCCAGAATTATTTCATACTATATCCCTCTGTGTATTCCATATTTAAACCAAACTGGATAACATCTCCTTTTGCCATGGATATATATGGGTCATACTCTATGGGTAGAATGCATTCACTTTTTATTTCTACTTTCAGAAACTTCATTTTCCTTCAAGATTGTTTCTTTCATGTTGGTTCCACCAGATAAAATAATCTCTCCCTTAATAAAGTTTCTTAGAGCACTTAGACTACTTTCCTCCTTTGCCCCCTCAAAGCTATTTTGCATTGTTCTTATAATACTATCAGTCAAAGGGATGCAGAGTGGAAAGAGTCCTGAATTTGGAAATCAGAAGAAAACTGTTTCTAATCCCGTTTCTGACATCATATATATAGTCATGGACAAGTCATTTTTTTAGTTTCAGTTTCCTCATCTTTCAAATGGGGATAATGATAGTACCTATGTCACAAAATTTTAATGAGAAAAAAAATACATACACACACATTATATATATATATATATATATATATATACACATACACACACATTCTGTTTGCATGTTCTATCGTTGCTACTGAAAGCAGGACTTTTTTCTTTGAAGATAGAGATTGTGACTTAATTATTTCTGTGTCTTCTCCATGCCTCAGCATTGAACTCATATTTTGTTTGTTTATACCTGGTATTCCACCAGTGTAGGAGAACTCCCAGAGTGAAAAATTCCTTCACAAATAAGGGCTAATACTTTATCTTAATTGAGATTCTTAGAGGGTCCCTGATCATATTCTCAGATCTAGCTGATTCCAAAGTCAATTTGAAAGCAACATCATACAGTTGAAAAACAAAACAAAACAAAATAAAACCCCAAAAAACTTCACAGGGGTTGATGTGAGGGAAGGGGCAATTAGGTTCAGCTATAGTGTGCAAAGTGCTGGGACAGGAATCAGGAAGACATCTTCCTGAGTTCAATCTGGACTTAAACTCTTATTAGCTGTGTGACCCTGGGCAAGTTACTTAATCCTGTTTGCCTCAGTTTCCTAACCTGTAAAAGGAGCTGGAGAAAGAAATGACAAACTGCTTCAATATCTCTCCTAAGAAAACCTCAAATGGGGGTCACAAAAAGATAGGATTGAAAAATGACCTAACAACAACCAAAAATGAGATAATATTCATAAAGCATTTTGCCAACCTCAAGGCATTATATAAAAGCTGGCCCTTATACTTATTGTAGCTATTATGATGATGATGATGATGCTCCTTAAGTATTACAAAAGGCTGAATGTTGCTAGCAAAGTTTAAATACTATTTCAAAACTCTTTTATTATCTACATACTTTATACAAAGCTCTGTCCTAATTGATGAGTATGCACAGATAAAAAATGAGTAAGACTACTATCAGAAAGTTTATAATTCTCAAAAGGGATGAGATACAGGTGGAACAATGAAATAACTCTAATATGACTAAATACCTGTAAAACACTATGGCATTATTTAAATGGTATTATAATCCTATTGCTTCTAAAACTATTTAATTTTTATTTTACATACAGGATAGGAAAAAATGGATTTCAATTCTCTGTGTACATTGCAACCCCCTTCTTTTTAAAACAACAGGAAAAGAGTCACCACATTCAGCACAGTGGAACAAGGGTACAAAGTTGATTAAACAAAAACAACTGGTGATCTCCTGAGCTTTCAAAGGCAATGTAATGAGTTTCTCGCAGGAAAAATAGCCACCGCATAATGTGCCCCTGGCCCTTTCACTTTTAATATGCTATTAAATTAAGTTCCTTAGGCCTTTAACCAGAAAGTTCTATCCCAAAGCCACTCGAAAGTTATGGATTATTTCCAGATGATTGTAGTAGTTGGCTGAAATGCAATATATTTAAATTCCCTTTTGCCAGAGATTATAGAATTCTGAGATTCTGTAGGGAACAGCAAAATGTGTCCCTCATATGTCTTGTTTATAAAGTACTTTATAGCCCTATAGTAAGTAAAGCATGGGCCCATACATTTTTATAATGGTAATGGTACCTAAGTATCTATGAAAATTTAGGCAAGTAACCTCATGAACATAGTACTCAAATTCCCATTTTTAATACAAAGTCATTGGATTAGAGCATGAGTTCTTAATCCTGAATACATGACCTTGTTTATATTAAAGAATTTTTAATATATAAATACACACGTAAATATATACATACACATGTGTATGTATGTGTATATATGTGTGTATATGTGTGTATGTATACATATACAAACATACATATGTATAAAACCCATATACTTTATTTTGCACATTTATTTCTGAGAGTGGTCCAGAAGTTTTACCAGAGTGACAAAAAGTGACTAAAAACAAGCCAAAATTAATTAGGAACTGCTGGACTAAAGTTTTAATTTTTATGAGATTCTGGAATTCTCTGATAATGACAATAATAGCCCAGAATGCACATGCTAGGTTACAAAATTCTTCATGTCTCTTAATCCAATAATTGCACTATAGTGCTATTTATGTTGAGAAGGAGAGCAATTTGCAATAATAAATATGTATTTAAAATACGTATATCTTTAAAACAGCCCTTTTGTAAGAGTGGCAAAAATTTAAGGAATAATATGCTCAATGATTGAGAAATGATTTAAAAGTGTAGCATATGAGTGTGATGCATTATTGCTGGAATGATGACTATGAGGAATCCATTCAAACATGAAAAGACTTAAGTAAATGATTCAGAATGAAAAAAAAAAGTGGTCCAGAAAAAACAGTATTTTCAATTTCTCTGACCATATAAACAAAGCTGACTTTAAGCAGAAATAGAATTCATCAGAGACATTGGTCAACATTGGCATTAAATTAATAATAAAAAATTCTATCTTTAAACAAGTAACAAACCACCAAAAGACAAGGTTTTATATGAATTATAAACTTTCAGATAGTATATTGTTGGGGTTTCTAGTGTGACTATACTAGCATTTTGTATGATGTACTGAATAAAATTTATTATTAAAAAACACACTTTGTATGACTTACACTGCAAACTATGTCAAATTGCTTACCTTCTTGATGAGGGAAGAGAAGAGAGAATAATTAGAACTCAAAAGTTGAAAAAATGGTTAAAATTGTTTTTACATGTAATTGTGAAAAAAATTACATTTTAAAGTCATGTAGTCAAAATGCATGTATTTCTGAGATCAGCAGTCACAATGAATGGTGTAGCGGAAAGAGTATCCATCCTTGAACAGATGAACAAAACATATGCTTGACTTTTGACTTTGATTCCTAAGGCAATCTTAGACAAGCCATTTCAACTTTATGACCCTCGGTTTCCTCTTTTTATTTTTTAAAAGTAGGATATTTTATTTATTTTTTAGGTTATAGATTTACACTCTTTTTTAAAAAACATATTTCTATATGAGTCATGTTGGGAGAAAGAAAATAAAAACTAAAGGGAAAAACTATGAGGGAAAAAAAGAAGTAAAAATGAGGGAAATGATATGTGTTGATCCACATTCACCATATCTTTCTTTAGATGCATCCAAAGTTAATTAAGATTGTATTGGATCACTGAATTGATAAGCAGATCCAAGGCTATCATAGCTGATCATCATAAAATCTTCTTATTTCTGTGTACAATGTTTTCCTGGTTCTCCTCGCTTCACTCAGCATCAGTTCATATAAATCTCTCCAGGCTTTCCTAAGATCAGTCTAGTCATCATTTTTTTAGAACAATAATATTCTATTATTTTATATACCATAACTTATTCCCAAACTGATGGGTATCTATATATTTTCCAACTCTTTTCCACCACTAAAAGAGCTGCTCCAAACATTTTTGTGCATGTGGGTCCTATTTCCTCTTTTATGATCTCGTTAGGATATAAGCCCAGTAGTGGCGCTGCTGGATCAAAACATATACCCAGTTTGATAGCCCTTTGGGCATAATTCCAAATTGCTCTCCTGAATGATTGGATCAGTTCAAAACTCCACTAATAATGCATTAGTGTCCCAGTTTTCCAACATCTCTTCCAACATTTATCATTTTTTCCTGTCATCTTAGCCATTCTTATAAGTATGAGATGGTATCTCAGTGATTTTGAGCATTTTTCATTTGATTAAAGATGGCTTTAATTCTTTCATCTGAAAAAATTGTCTGTTACTATCCTTTGACTATCAATTGAGGAATGATTTGTCTTCTTAGAAATTTGAGTCAGCTTTATATATTTTAAAAATGAGGCCTTAATCAGAAATACTGACTATAAAAATTGTTTCCCAGCTTTCTGCTTCCCTTCTAATCTTGGCTGCATTGGTTTTGTTTGTGCAATTTTTTTTTTTTGCTCAGGAAATTGGTCACACAGGGTCACACAGGTGGGAAGTGTTAAGTGTCTGAAAACAGATTTGAACTCAGGTCCTCCTGACTTCAGGGCTGGTGATCAAAAACTTTTAAACTTAATGTAATAAAAATTCTCCATTTTGCATTTCATAATGTTCTCTATTTCTTGTTTGGTCATAAATTCCTCCCTTCTCCAAAAATCTGTTAAGTAAACTGTCTCTTGTTCCAATAATTTGCTTATAGTATCACCCTTTATGCCTAATTCATGTTCCCTTTTTTATCTTATTTTGGTATGGAGTATGCAATGTAAGTCTATGATAAGTTTCTTTCATACTCTTTTCCAGTATTCCAAGCAATATTTGTTTTATAGAGTTCTCATCCCAGAAATTGGAATCTTTGGGGTTACCAAACAATAAAAACCTAGTCATTGACTCCTATGTCTTGTGTACCCAAAAGTGTTTTGTAATTGTATTCAGATAGTCTGTGAATTTGTCTTGACAGTAAACATTCAAATATTTTCTTTTGTCTAGAGTTGTTTTAAAAGAGCTCTCTCTTTCTATCTCTTGCTGCTGGACTTTTTTGGTAATGTATAGAAATGGTGATGATTTGTGGGAATTTGTTTTATATTCTGCAACTTTGCCAAACTTTTTTTGTTTCAAGTAGTTTTTTGTTGATTTTCTAGAATTCTCTGAATATATGAGCATATCTGCAAATAGTAATAGTTTTATCTCTTCATTGACTTCTAATATTTTCAGTTTCTTTTTATTTTATTATTGTTAAAATCAACATTTCTAATACAATGTTAAATAATAGTCATGATAAAGGACATTATTGTTTCACCCCAATCTTATTGAGGATGCATCTAGCTTCTCCCCATTATATATAATGCTTGTTTATGGTTTTAGATAGATGCTGCTAATGATTTTAAGGAAAACTCCATTGAATCCTTTGATCTGTACTATTTTAATAAGAATGGGTGCTGTATCTTGTCAAAGCTTTTTCCATATCTATTGAGATTATCATATAATTTTTGTTAGTTTTCTTATTGATATGGTCAATTATGGTAATAGTTTTCCTGATACTGAACCAGCCTGAATTCCTGGTATAAATCCCACTTGGCCAAGGAGCATTATCTTGCCAATAAATTGCTGAAAGCTGTTTGCTAACATTTTATTTAAAAATTTTGCATCAATATTCATTAGGGATGTTAGCCTGTAATTTTCTTTCTCTGTTTTGGCTCTTCCATTTTATCTATTAGTACAGTATTTATGTCATAAAAGGAATTTGGCAGGACTCTGTCTTCGCCTATTTTTCCAAATAGTTTACCTAGTACTGAAATTGTTTCTTTAAATGTTTCATAGAATTAACTTTTAAATCCATCTGGCCCTGAAGATTTTATTCTTAGGGAGTTAATTTATGGCTTGTTCAATTTCTTTTTATTTCCTCTTTGGTTAATCTGGGTGATTAAATTTACATTTCTTATATTCTCTTTTTTTTCTGAGGCAATTGGGTTTAAATGACTTGTCCTGGTTCATACAGCTAGGAAATGTTAAGTGTCTGAGGTCAAATTTGAATTCAGATACTCCTGACTTCAGGGCTGGTACTTTATCACCTGCACCACCTATCTGCCCAGATAATCATCCATTTTAAATAGATTGACAGATTTGTTGGAATACAGTTGGGCAAAACAGCTCCTAATTATTGCTTTATTTTATTTGTGTCTTTAATTTCTTCTTCATTTCTTCTAAGTTTATCCTTTTCATTTTATGATGCTAGTTATTTGGTTTTCTATTTTTTCTAATAAAATTAACCAAAGTTTTATCCATTTTGTTTTTTTTATAACACCAATGTTATTTATTAGTTCTTTCTTAATTTATTTTCAAATTTATTAATTTCTCCTTTGATTTTCAGAATATTTTATTTGATCTTTAATTAGGGTTTTTAAATTCTTTTTCTAGCTATTTTAGTTACATGCCCAATTTGTTGATCCCCTCTTTATTTGATTCGTGTAAGCATTTAGACATATAAAATTTCTTCTAAAAACTGTTTTGGCTGTATCCCACAACTTTTGATACATTGCCTCCTTATTGTCATTCTCTTTCCCTGGCCCTTTACTGAATAGAATTTTTATTGCATTATGATCTGAAAAGGGATCTAAGTTCTCTAAGAAACCATCCTAATTTCTTTCTTGTTTATTTTTTGTAGTTATATTTATCTAATTCTGAGAGAGGGGGGTTAAGTTCCCATAGTAGTATAGTTTTCTATCTATTTCTTCCTGTAACTGACAACTTCTTTTCTAAGAATTTGGAAACTGCTACTTGGTGCATTTATGTTATAATAACATGTACATTCTCTCTTTGAGGTAAAACTGATGAAATTAAGCTTCAGACAATGTAAATTCCCTTCTCTTCTTTTCCTCTTGTAATAGGTCCCTTGTGCCTCTTCATATGATCTAATTTATTCTATTTTACCTCCCTTTGCCTCTTCTCCTTGTATACTCTTTTTCTACCCCTTAATGTCTTTTTTCTTTGACATCACATCAGAGTCAACTTTACCCACAACCTCTGCTTATGTATGCCCCCTCTAACTGCCCTAATAAAAGATACTGTTCTCAAGCGTTACAAATACCATCTTCCCATGTAGGTATGTAAACAGTTTAATCTTTAAATACCAAGTTGTTTTTCCTGTTTATTGCTTTATGCTTTTCTTGAGTCTGTATTTGTGATTAAATTTTCTTTTTAGTTTTGGTCTTTTCAACAGAAATAATTGAAAGTCCCCTACTTCATTGAAGATCCATCTCTTTCCCTCAAAGATGATGTTCATTTTCACTGAGTAGTTAATTCTTATAATGCAGGGTCCTATTGCATTCTGGAACATGGTATTCCAGGCTCTCCAATCTTTTATTGTGGAAGCTTCCAGATTCTGGGTAATTCTGACTTTGGCTCCTCAATACTTGACTTTTTTTTTCTGGAAGCCTGCAGTATTTTTTCCTTGATATTATAGTTCTGGAGTTTTGCAACAATGTTTCTTGGAATTTTCTTTGTGGAATCTTTTTTCAGAAGTGATAGATTTGATTCTTTCAATGACTATTTTGCCCTCTAGTATATCAGGGCAGTTTTCATTGAGGATCTCTGGAAGAATGCTATATTTTTTTTGATTATGGTCTTCAGATAGTTCAATAATTTTAAAATTGTCTCTCCTGGATCTATTTTCCAGGTCAACTGTTTTTCCAGTGAGGTATTTTACATTGTCTTCCATTTTTTCATTCTTTTTAGTTTGATTGAGTCTTAATGTCTCATAGAATCATTAGTTTTATTTGCTCAGTTCTAATTTTCTTCAGTTAGCTTTATATCTCCTTTTCCATTTGATTAATTCTACTTTTAAAGGTGTTGTTTGCTTCAGTAGATTTTTTTTTCATTTGACCAATTATGTTTTTTTTAAGGAATTGATTTCCTTTTCTAAGCTGTTGACTTTCTCTTACATACCTTTCATCTCTTTTTCCAATTTTTCTTCTACTTCTAGATTTCCATTGTCACCATAGTACCTTTCTATGATTAAGGTTCTTTTATTTTTCTTGCTCATTTTCTTTCTTTTCTTTTTTTTTTAACTATTTCATTACTTTTAAAGTTGAGTTCAGCTCCTAGGAAACAGGGGGCACTGTTCTAAACTTGTTGTGCAGGTTTTAGCCTTGACTTTAAGGACAGGGGCCCCTCTTATTTGGTGTCTTGTTCATAGCACTGGAGGAGACTGACACCTAGTCCTGCCTGTTGTTATCTGGTTTCCCAGGCTGTCCATTTATCTTCTGAAATGGAACTAGAGACTGCCCCACTGGTCTGCCTTGCTACTGTTTTATTGAGTCAGGACCGGGTCTTAGGTGCTGATCTGCTGTGATTAGGACCCTCCCACTGGCTTTCCCATACACCATTTGAACTGGGTTGTTTGACTCCTTTTACCCCAGTGAGATTGACAATTCTTGAAATCATTCCAGTCTATGTTGACCTGAAAAATTGTTTCATTTCATTTTTTTCCTGGACTCTGTAGTTCCATACTGTGTTCAGAGGCTTGGTTCCATGTGGCTTTTGAGGGAAACCAGGGGAGCTCAAGTAGCTTCCTGGCTTCACTCTGCCATCTTGGCTCCAAGTTCCCTCATTTTAAAATAAGGAGGCTTCACCTGATGGCATCTGAAGTCCTGCCAGTTCTATCATTCTGTGATTTTTTTTCCTTAACCACAGATTTTGTACCTGGAGGAGGCCTTAAGAATTAAATAAACCCAACAAATATGCATTGAGATTCAGGTTTTGTGTTAGTCTGTGAGAACACAAAGACATTGATAAAATCTTTGCCCTTATGAACTTATGTTTTATTCAGGGCAGAAGAAAACATGTCTTGCTGGGGCAGGGGTTTGGTGATGTCCACTACTCCCCATACCTCTTGAAGCCCAGTTTCTATGAAATCAGGAATCTAGTTGCCTTGACTGAGTGACTAACTAGATTAAGGCAGGAGATCTGATGTTTTTTGGTAAAAGCTTGCTAATGTTGAAAAATCAATTATTTCCAATTCTTCATCTCTTCTTCTTCAAAGTTGCGATTAAGTGACTTGCTAAGGATCACACAGCTAGTGTCAAGTGTTTGAGGCCACATATGAACTCAGCTCTTCTGGACTCCAGGGCTGGCACTCTATCCACTGTTCCACTTAGCTGCTCCTCTCAATTTCTTTTTGAAAAAAGAATAGCATCAGCATTTATACATACATGCATATAAAAAAGTTGATATATGTGTGTTCATATACATACATATGTATGTTTTATGCTTTTTCCTACCCATATGTTCAATTACATTGCAAAAAATTAAACAAAACTCCTACCTACCTCTTCACAAATAGGCTTTGTTCTTTAGTCCTGTCTTCTTTCCCTCTTTCCTCCTGACAGACTTTCCTAGAAGGTAGAAGCAAGGGACATGACTTGCCTAGGAAAACCAATTAACTTTGCTTCTGAGCAGAGCAGGCATTTCCCAAACAAAAAACACTCACCTCCTGAAATGATACAGCGCAGTTGGTGGGGAGGGAGGTAGAGCTTTTATTGTAATGGGCGATTAGCACAGCTGGCCAAGGTAGGGACAGAGTGACTATGCTGCTGGGGGCAGAGTTCCGGCTACAGGTGCAGCCATTCCAAGATTTTTTTTTTAAGACCTACACCCACAGAATAATCTGTCCTTAATCTAGTTCTGCCTGAAGGCTCATGTACAAAGCTTTCAGTTCCATTAAAACAAAAAACAAAATCATTTCATGCATGTAGAAAACAGTTTTGCAATCTTGTTCTGTGTACATATAAATAAAAATGTATAAACTGCCTTCAAACATTTTACCACAGAAAATGGTACCACCCAATAGAGAAAGCTCCTTAGGCTCTTAGAAAGCCAGGGTACTGAGCCCAGATATCCAGATGTAAGAAGGTGGCAGTAAGATACTAAAGGAATGTACACTGCTTTTTTAAAATTGATTTTTACTCAACACAGTAAGAGAAAAAAATTTAGGTTATTTTTCAAAATTTTTGAACTTTAAGAATCCTAAAGGAAATGGGAATTTTCATATATGAAGCAGAACAGAGAAAGACAATTGCCCACAAAACTGTGACCATGTATGGCATTTTTTCTTATATGTAGTCAATCATTCAACTAGCATTTATCAAGTCTGGTATGTGCCCGACACTGTAACTAAGCCCTGAAGATACAAAGAATAACAAAAAATTGTCTTTTCTCAAAAAATTCAGTCTAATGCCATATAGCCAGTTCCACATGTAACTTTCAGAGCTGTGGCCTAAGGATTATTTCACAAGAAGAAGCATAGCAAAGTTGATAGGAAGACATTAAGAGTTGGATTCAAGTCCTTTGTCTGATATGTAGAGAACTTTGACAAGTCATTTAACCTCTGCCCCCAGATAACTTTCTATAACTATATTAATTATAAACATTAGCAGATAAAGTTTCTCTCTAGGACAAAATTTTCATCAAACATAATATTTTTCAAGGTCCTCAATTTACTCCTCTGATCTGGCAAATTTAAACATGATTCCAATCATGTATATAAGAAATGCTGAAGTCACTGAGCATGTCCTACAGATGTTGGTAGCCCCACAATATGGGATTAGACTGCATAATACCCATGCATATAATGGATTTCCAAGCTTATTTACAGTTTACTTCCTAATCCTGAACATCAGTCACTAGAGGCTTTTTGCAAATGCTTTGAAAGATAAAATCCCAGAGGTCTTTTCCTTGTAAATTTATAGCACTGATATTTTTAAGAATTTTGTATTCTTTTCCTTTTTTTTTTTTGACTTATTTGGTAACATATTTGGTAAAAGAAAAAAAAAAACTAGTTATCCTTTAGCAATATCTCTGTGGTTTCAAGAGTACAGAAGGCTGCAGATAATTCTGTACTTTCAACTTTGGAAAATCTTCTTCAACTAGATTCATTTCCTCTTGTTAATCTGGGACTTTGATATTCTACATTCATGCTTGTGGAAGAAAGGCCTGCTTATCCATGAAGTAGTTGGTATAAATTAAAGGAATCTGTAGTGGCTACTGCTAATAAATACTTTCTGATGGGGCTTAAGTTGGTTGTACAATTGTTTGACTGCATTAGGGAATCTAAATTACTATTTCTCCCAAAGTAAGGACACCTTATCATAGTGTTCTCAAATGTGTGACTATCACAATATCTTTTTTTTTCTGTTTATGGTTTATTTTATCTAATTTTTAATTTACTGGATTAAGATCTACTTTTTTTTTCAATATTTTGATGCCTAAATGAACTGGTGATTTCACTAGGGTAGGTGCTTTTTCCAATAATGTAACTCTTGACCCCTTCATGCCTTCTGATTATATTCCATTTCTGTTCATGTTTTCTCATTTATTGTCTATCAGAATTCTATTCCATACTATAGCCATTGTCTTGTTCTTAAGGTACAAATCTAGCACAATGGGAAACCTATCATCTCTCACTTTCAATAATGAGCAAACAACTTTCTTGCTCATAACTTCCATTATGATTTTTTTTCTTGGCTTCTGGCATGCAAGTGATAGGAAATAACTCAGCTTACCATGACGCCTACCACACACCCCATGAGACATTTTTATAGGGTTTTTTTTTGGCTTGTTTGTAAACTTGTTCCTTTGAATTTGTGATATATTTTAGTCATATATCATCACCAAACAAATATTATTGTTAAAGCTGTGGGCTTTGGGAATGGAAGAAAACTGATAATCTTTGAAAACAATGTTTATGTTTTACATATGTTATTCATTAAACCATGATTTACTTTGATAACATTATGGTCATAATTCTTAGCAAATTGAAATATAATCAGAGGACCAGGTTATGGTCCTGAGAGTAATAAAAACACCAAAACATCTATCTTCTCACTTCTGGAGCCATCTTACTCTATCACAACCAATTGAATGAGTCATATTCATTGTGCTTCAAGTACATATCTGACTTAGTGAATTTTAAGGAGTATTCATTATGTTGTAGGGGTATCTAGGAGAAAAGATTTTCCATTTCTTCATGAAATACTAAGAATTATACTCAATATATGAATTTATCTACCTATTTATTACATTGGATAATTCCATACTTTGCCTTGTCATATATATTATATCATTATGCTCTTAAAAATTAAGTAAAGCTCTATGGAAGTAATAGGTAGTCTGTTTATAGAGGACCAACCTTGAAGTCTCTGATTTATTTCAAGTCATGAATTTCATCTTTGATACCATCAAGGAACAACTGTGCAACATTTGTTAAAAAAAGTGTGTGTGTGTGTGTGTGTGTGTGTGTGTGTGTATATATATATATATATATATATATATATATATATATATAAAAGAGAGCTCAAATATAAATTATGTCATGCCTGAAAATTGAAGGAAAACATTATTCCCTTTTGGAAAACATAATAGTGAGGACATGGTAAATAAGGATGTGATTGTGTCTATGGGGGTCTCCCGAAAATTCAAACATCAGCTCTTATAGAAAGCTACCTATGTAAACCCCAGTGGAGATATGAAGTAGGATGAATAGTGGTTTTTTTTAAGTTGTTTTACCATCTTTTTTGTCCTAGAACATTCATGAAATACAGCTCCCAAAACAATTTTTCCAGTTGTTTTGTTGTCCAAGTTAGAGTTGTTTGGAGTGAAAAATCTCTGAGGCAGTGCAGCAAACATATAAGAAAAGTCTTTCTATTGTGGTTCTGAATACTTCCTGTCATTCTGAAGGGAGTGAGGGAGAAAAAAAACTCTTTAAAAAGTACAGAGCAGAATATTCCTTTGGACCAGGTTGTGTTCTCCATCTAATTCCCAAATGTTTTCATAGCATCTGGAAATCTGGAGAAATTGCAAAACAGAGAAAATGTAAACTCGCCAGAATATTACAGTTCTCTTAGTGGTTGAATAGTTAAGACACACAATAGTGTGCCAGCTGGCTGCTTCATGTGAGCCCTGAATAGTATGTGGTCCACATACTGGTCTGTCTTAGTCTTATACAAATCTGTTCCAATATATTGGAATTATTTGTTTTTAATACTTCTGTCCCCTTCTTCCTATATTATATCCCCAGCAGGAAAGATAAAGCCTCCTATGGTAGATAGAATGCTGCTCTAATACTAAGTTCAAATCTTGCCTTTAACTAATACTAGCTTTGGGACCCTCAAGTAATTACTTAACCTCTTAATATTCTAGGTAGCTCTAAGATTACAGATCATAAAATGCAGGGGAAAATGTCATTCAGCATTAATAGAGGAAATTCTTCTATAATGATGAAATCAAAGGAAAAGAAAAACCCCAACTCCAATACACTAATCTCTGAATGTTAATTTTGTTAAAGGATAGGCAAATACTGTCAGCCCCTTCTAAATCTAGCCCCGTGAGATAAAGTCCTGGTTATTCTGCTTTGTTACCACTACCTATACTTTCTATAAATTGCTTGTCTTTTGGGCTATTGTTGTCCAGGTATTAAGCAGAGAACTCTGTCAATGGGATTAAATCTGCTCTCCCCTCACAGCATAAAAGGAAGTTCATCCAGCTGTGAAGATCTTCTTGATCTGAGTCAACATAGTATTGAAATTGGTTTTCTATAGCTCTTGTGCAGAGAGGGATGAACAAGCCAAGACATCTAAATACCACCACTCCCTCCTTACTAATTTAAAAGATAATCAAAATGTCTGAAACACAGCGGGAAATCTGTCATAAATATGGTTTTGGATTTAGCTCAATTTACTTGGAAACCGGAAAGGCGGCCAGCCCCACTCTACAAGTGAAATCTTGAATGGGGTAGACATCTTGAGATGAGTCAGAAGTAATAAAATGGTGTTAGTCGGCATGGCCGGCTCAGTGTCCCTAACATATGTTTGTGGAGATTAAAGGAAGCAGATATGCATACACTGGACAAATGTTGATTAAAGGGTAGACTTCATAACAGTCTGCAAATGCTTGAAGGCTGTAATCACAGAGGAGGGGACAGGAAGCCCTGAGCATGGCACCGAATGCTACAAATGGGAGCCATCTGATAAAGGGGAATAGGGTGAAACTCAAATGAATGACAGAGGAAATTACTCAGTGGTCAGAACTTTGCTAATGCCAGACTCCCAGAGGAAATTGTCTCCCCAGGGAATGGGAAGTTCTTAGATCGCATTAAATTTGAAAAGCTAAGTATTTTGTGGGTCATACTCTGTCTTCAAAGATGACTTTGCTGATGGCTGTCTCTACTTGTCACCAATCTGTCAACTCTCCAAGAGGAAAGTTTAGTTCAATTAAATAGGCAATTATTAAAGATTAGTATGGTGTGTACTAGTGAATCTGGAGTCAGAGGGCCTGGATGTGACTTTGTGTCACTTCTTTGTGTCTCAGTTTCCTTTGTTGTAAAATGAGGGAATAGGCTAGATGACCTTTAAAATCCCTTCCATTTATCGATAATCCAAAATCCTCTAGATTTTTATTTGTTTTAGTTTTAACAGATTACTTAGTCTCTCTCTTGATCTTAATTTCTTCCTCTGGCACATGAGAAGGCTTGACTAGATGGGATGTGAGGTCTCTTGTAGCTCTAGTTCTATGATACCAAGAGTTAAATACTAGGATACAAAGAGATGTTTTAAAAACATTTATTCTCTTAAGAAATTTATCTTTTCCAAAATAACTCCAGCTTTCCATAATACATCCAGCGTATTTTTTTTTCTGGGAATTCAGTAGGTAATCCATCAGCATTTAGTCTTTTAACACCAAGGTCAGAACTTTGCCAGCAAAGACTAAACCTTACATGTTCAACACAAATTAGTCGCTATTATTCAGCACCTACTTTGTGCTAAGCACTCTCTTGGATATATCAGAAAATATATGTAGCAGAAGGCTGAGATCTTAACCACAAAGAACAGAGGATTTATACCCTAGTTAGGCATTTCTTGGGTTTAAAGACATAGAATCATTTGCATTTTTAAATCATTATAGTGCTGAAATATACATGTATAACAAAATTAAATTTTTATAAAGAAAAATTATGAAGACGTGGTTTGTATTAAAATAAATTGTGTGTGTGTGTGTGTGTGTGTGTGTGTGTGTGTGTGTATTTAAAAAATGAATAGTAGTTTAGGAGAGTTCCCAGAGTGTGACTGAGATGGGATGTAATATAGGGAAAGAAATGTTACATGGTACTGAGTAGAATTGTATGCTAGTATGAAGCTAATCACAAAACTAGGATACTGCTAGTGCTACTTTTATTATGAGTAGCTGAAAACATGTTTCACTTACTTGAAGCATATTGGAACGGAACTTGATATTTAGTTAACTGTAGCTACATCAAAGTACAAGGACCTAGTCCCTCTCCTGCTCCTGCTTGCCTAATTGCTGCTTGGTGAACTGGTCTCCATTTTCTCCTGTTTTAAAGTTTGTTTAATTCCTGTGTACGTTTATAATGTGTTTTGTCTCCAGATAGAGATAAGCTAAGTTTTTGCATTCTGAATGACTACTTTGTATAAATGAATGGGTTAAAAAGAGGAAACAGGGTAGAGGAAGACTTCTTCCCTTGTCTGAAGATTTGCTATAATTTATTTTCTGAAATCTCAGGGATTAAAATACAGTGAGAATCAATGAGACAAAATTGTCCTTAGATGCTAAAGAAGAATGAAACAAACAAAAACAACGTAGACCTGAATTAATTTCTCTGGAAATAAAAAAGGGAACTTTGTATAATAATCATTGCCATCAAGGAATTTACAGTCTAAATGAATGGACAGAATTAATACACATAAATTAATCCATCAGTCAATTAGCATTTCTGGATCAAACATTTTGCTAAGATTCTAGGCAGCAATGGTCATACGACCATAAATGATTACATGCAAAATTGTTTGGAAAAATCCATTTTTTTATGAGCTGGGCCTGATTCAGTCTGATCTTTTGGTACTTGAGGGGAAATGAAACAAAACATTTTTTGGTCATACAATAGTTAACTTTATTTGAAGGATACTCAAAAACCAATGTAACAAATATCTTTATTAGATATGGTCTTATATTGTACCCTGCTCAGCAGAGGAAACTGTGGTATGTCACTTGGCTGTAAGCCATCCACTGAATCTGTAGCTCCACATGCATAAGTTTAAGAAGCCACATTTAGATGGAGCATTAGTCCACAGAGCTAATCAAATTTTCAGTATAGTTTCTTTTATTTTTAATTGATTTTTGTTGGTTTATTTTTTAAGTAGCTTACATTTCTCACTATATCCTTCTCTCTCCCCTCTCCCAGAAAACCATTATATTAAAAAGAAAAAGAAAGTAGAGAGGATGGAAAAAATCATCAAAGCTTATCAATGTTTTGGGAAAAAAATTGACAAAATATGCAATGTTACATAACTGTAAACTTCATAACTCTGAAGAGAGATGAGGAAGATATTTTCTAATACCTGTTCTTTGAAGACATGCCTATCTATTGTAATTTTGCAATAGTCATGTGAAATTGTTTTATGATTGCTGTTTCTCTTTATATTGTAGTTATTGAACATAATGGTTTTCTAATCTGATTTATTTGATTTAACATCACTTCATATAAATTGCTACATGCTTCATTATATTTTTATATTTGCTATTAATTACAGTACAGTACAGAAAAATTTTACACTATATTCATGTGCTTTAATTTGTTATTTTTTAAAATACATTTTTAGAGGCAGAGACAAGATTGTACAGTTAAAGCTGGGAATTAACTGATCTTTCCCTAACTACCTTTAAATAATGACTCTAAACAAGTTTTAGAATAGCAGAACACACAAAAAGATGGAATGAAACAATTTTCCAGCCCAAGACAACTTAGAAGGTCAGCAGGAAAAGTCTATTGTACCAAGGTAAAAGTAGAACACAGCCCTACACAATCCATGCCAACATAACCTGGGGTATCAGAAAACTAGAAGCAGACCTTGGGAGTCACTGAATCAGCAGTAGCAGCAGCTGTTTCTGAAGTTTTCAGCCCATAAATAGTAAGGGAATCCAACAACTGGTCAGAAGGAGATTAAAAGGGTCGTTTTGCTATCACTGAGGCAGGACTCTGTTGATTTGCCCATATTGGATACAGACCAGAATTCTGGTTCTAAGTCCCAGGGTAAGGAAAAATACTAGCACAGCAGAACTTGTTGGTCACAGTGGATCATAAATGTTCTACAGTTTCAGGGCAGAAAATAATGCTTGTAATTCCTCAGAGGTCTGAACACAGGTTGGGAGAGGAGTAAACACTTCTCCTTAAATCATGCTAGGAACTGCAAATTTACAGATCCTTCAAAGGATTTCTGAAAACAGCTGCATGAAATCACTGAAGTTTGAGACAATGCATCCCTGACCCCAAAAATAGAGAGCTATACTTTAATAAAGAGGTAAAAGTAATAAGCTAGGGAAAATGAGCAAACAACAGGAAAAAAAATTGACTACAGAAAGTTATTATGGTTACAAGGAAGTTTAAAGCATACACTCAGAAGAAGATAACAAAGTCAAAGCTCCTACATCCAAAGCTTCCAAGAAAAATATGAGTTAATCTCAGACCATGGAGGAACTCAAAAAGGATTTTGAAAATCAAGTGAGAGAGACAAAATTGAGAAGAGACATGTGAGTGATATAAGAAACTCATGAAAAACAAATCAACAGCTTGGTAAAGAAGATACAAAAAAATTACTGAAGAAAATAACACCTTAAAAACAGATTAGGCCAAATGATAAAGTACAAAAAAACAATAAGAAGAGTGCCTTAAAAAAAATTGGCGAAATGAAAAGATAGGCACAAAATTTCCCTGAAGAAAAAATATCTTAAAAAGTAAAATTTGCCAAATAGCAAAGGTGATACAAAAGCTCGCAGAAGGAAATAATTCCTTATAATTTAGAATTGAGCAAATGGAAGCTTATAATTTTATGAGAAAACAAGAAATAATAAAACAAAACCAAAAAATGAAAAACATAAAAGACATTGTGAAATATCTCTTTGGAAATATAACTGACTCAGAAAATAGATCGAGGAGAAATAATTTTAAAAATTAGTGTACTACCTGAAAGTTGTGACCCCCCTAAAATGTCTAGACATCATCTTTCAAGTAATCAAAATGATTAATAGTGAAGTGAGCAGAACCAAAAAAATATTGTACACAGTAAGAGTATTATTTGATGATTAACTTTGATGGACTTTGCTCTTTTCAATGGGGTGATTCACAGCATTTCCAATAATAGACTGGTGATGGAAAATGCCATCTATATCCAGAGAGAGAACTGTGGAAACTGAAATTGGATCAAAGCAGAGTATTTTTCAGAGAGAGAGAGAGAGAGAGAGAGAGAGAGAGAAATTATCAAGGAAAATTTTCATGATATTCTAGAAGCAGAAGGCAAAATAGAAATTGAAGGAATCCACTGATCACCTATTGATAGAGATCCCCAAAAATGAAAACTTCCATAAATATTAAAATAAAATTCCAGAGCTCCTAATAGAAGGAGAAAATATTGCAGGCTCCTAAAATGAAACAATTCAAGTATCACAGAGTCAGGGTAACACAAGATCTAGTAGCTTCTATATTAAATGACTGAGGTGCTTGGAGGATATTTTGAAGAGCAAAGGAGGGAAGATTACAATTAAGAATCATCTTCCCAGCAAAACTGAATGCAGTTCTTCAGGGAGAAATTGGTCATTTAATGAAACTGAACATTTTCAAATATTCTTGAAAAAAAGGCCAAAGATGAATTGAAATTTTGACTTTCAAGTACAAACCCAAGAGAAGCATAAAGAAAGTAAAACAGAAAAGGAAATCTTAAGGGACTTAATGAATTATTTATATCCCAGTATTGGGAATTGATACTTAAGTGATAAGAACTTTCTAACTATTGGGCAGTCAGAAGGTGTGTGTGTGTGTGTGTGTGTGTGTGTGTGTGTGTACACAAAGGGCATAAGTGAGGGTTGAATGTAATTGAGTTTAAGGATAGTATTTCAAAAATATAAAAATTAAAGGGTGTGATAGGAATGTTTTGGAAGGAAGGTGAAGAAGCTAGTAGAACAGGGAAAATTAGCTCACTTATAAGAGGCTTAGAAAAAATTTTACAATGAAGAAAAACAAGAAGGTAAGGGGGGGAGTGAGTAAACTTTTCATTAATCAGCCTTAACTCAAAAAGGGAATAACTTAATATTCAATTGGTATAAAAATCTATTTTACCCCACAGGAAAGTAGGAGGGGAAGGGTATAAGATAAGGGAAGACAGATGGGAGAGAGGCCAGTCAGAAGCACAAAACTTTTGAGGAGGGACAGGTTAAAAAGGAGAGAAAGTATAGAATAAATGGGGGGGGGGCTAATAATCTAGAGAAAAATAGAGTTAGTAAAAGTAACTGTGAAAAAAATTTGAAGAAAATTTTTTCTGGTAAATGTCTCATTGCTCAAAGATATAGAGAAGTAAGTCAAATTTATAAATTGGGAGTCATTCCTCAACTTATAAAGAATAAAATATATGAAGTTTATAGAACAGTTTTTAGATAGAGTAATCAGATACTTATAGCCATATAAAAATGTTTTAACTCACTATTGATTGAAAAAATTCAAAGGAAATCAATTTTGAAATATCAGTATTACCTCATACCTATTAGGTTGACTAATAGGACAGAAAAGGAAAATGACAAATACAATAATCTAAGACAACTCTGAAGGATTTAGAGTGAAACATACTGTCTGTCCACCCCCAGACAAAGAACTAAGGGTGCCTGAATACAGATGTAAGCATACTTTATTTTAGTTTTCTTTATTTTATTTGGGAGGTTTTTTGTCAGTTTTCTTTCACAAAGTAACTATTATGAAAGGTTTTGCATGACTGAATAATCTTTATTGAATTCTTTGCCTTCTCAATGAAAGTCTATAAGAAGGTAGGGAAGGAGGGAATCTAGAACTCAACATTTTAAAAATGAATATGTAAAGTTGTTTTTACATGCAACTGGGGAAAAGTAAAATAATAAATAAATGAAAAATGCAGCAATATTTTTGAGGAAATTAGTCTATAATGTTCTTTATCTGTTTTAGTTCTTCCTAATTTAAGTAGCAGCACCATATTTGTGTCATAAAAAGTAATTTGGTAGGACTCTTTTGCCTATTTTTTTCAAATTTATATAGTATTGGAAATAATGATTTTCTATAGGTTTGGTAGAATTTTCCTGTAAATCCATCTGGAACTGTAAATTTTTTCCTTAGGGAGTTCATTGATGGCTTCTCCAATTTCTTTTTCTAAAATGGGATTATTTAAATATTTTATTTCCTCTTCTGTTAATCTATCAATTTATATTTTTGTAAATACTCATCCATTTAAATTAATTATCAGGTTTATTGCATAGAGTTGGGCAAAATAGCTTCCAAATATTGTTTTAATCTTTTCCTTTTTCATATTTATAATTTGGTTTTTCTTTCTTTTTTAAAATCAAAATAACCAAAGGTTTTTTATTTTATTGTTTTTTCCCATAAAACCAACTTTTAGTTTTTAGTTTTTTTTAACTGCATGTCCAATTCATTTATCTGCTTTTCCTCTATTTTTTTATATAAGGATTTAGAGATAAAAAGATTTCCCCTACATGTTGCTTTGCTTGAATCTCATAAAAATTTTGGTGTGTTGTCTCATTATTGTTATTCTCTTTGATGAAATTATTGATTGTTTCTATGAATTGTTGTTTGAACCATTTGTTTTTTCTTCTACCTCCCTTACTTGATTTTTAAATTCCTTTCCTCCTTGAGGATTTGTATGTAGACATTTTGACATTGTTGTCTTCTGAGTTTAGGTTTTGATTTTCCCTATCACCATACTATTTTTCTTTGGACAGGAAGTACTCTCTCTGTCTCTCTGTCTCTTTCTGTATCTTTCCCTGCTTCCTTCTCCCTTCTTTCTCCATCTCCTTCCCTTCCCCACCTCCCTTCTTTATCCCACTCTGTCGGTCTCTGTCTCTCTGTCTCTCTTCTCTCTCTTCTTTCTCTCTCTCTCTCTCCTCTCTCTTTCCTCTCTCTTTCCTCTCTCTTTCTCTCTATAATTAAAATACTTTTTATAGCATTATTATTTTTAATTATATTAGCAGAGACTAGTCATGAGCACCAACTATTCCCCTAGCTATAAATGTTCTAATTTCTTTAAGGAGTGTTTTGTAATCATGCAATTAATGTAATATAATTGTGTAATTGTGTAAATAGTGTAAAATACTAAGCAAGTATTGAGAGCTTTGGTAAATTTGGTAGATTGATCTTTTTTTATTCATTTTGAAATTATTTTGAATAGGATTTCTCCTTTTATTGTTGCATCTTAGATTCCATTGTAATTGTAGAAACGCTACTGATTTTTATGGGTTTATTTTGAAGTTTGTAATTTTACTGAAGTTATCAGCTATTTCCATTTCTTTCTTCATTTTCTAGGATTAGGGAGAGAAGGAGAATTAGAATTTGGAACTCAAAACTTCAAATAAAAATATTTGTAAAATAGAAAAAATAAAATAAACTAGAAAGGAGAGACTTAGTTGGATCAATGACCCAATAAAAGGCTGTTAGAGTAAATGTCTTTTTATAAAAATGGTCTTTTTTATAAAAAGACAGAACCTGAAGTAGGCTGGCAGACATGAGAAAAAAAGGGTCAATTATAAGAATAAATCAACAGGTTTTAGTTATAGATAACAAATTAGAGGACTACATGAAAGATAATACCAAGGCTTGGAGCCTTGATGGCTCAAGGAAGAGTTAGTAATCCTACTGACAGAGTTCACCTTAGCTTTCTTATATTCCACAGTCATCATACTCTCACCAATGAGATTGGGAGTTCTAATAATAATCACTCATATTTATATAGTATTCTGAATTTATAAAGTGCTTTTCTTGAACAAGCTTCTAAAGCAGGTAATACGGGCATCATATCCATTTTAAAGGTGAGGAAATTTAAACCATGGTAACATGGCTGGTGAGTGACAGAGTGAAGGTTGAATTTAGGACTTCTTGACTTGAGGGCACTTCCTGATTCTTTCTACACTATTATGGATGAATAGAGAGGAATGGATGGATGGATGGATGGAGAGATGGATGATTGGCAACCCTCCCTAAGACAATTCCTCACTATGTCAGTTTGTCCCTTTTAAACTCAGCCTTTGTTTTCTCATCTATATAATGCATATAACAATACCAGAAGGATTATCCTTCCTAGTTTTTGTGGAAATCAAATTAGGACAATACTCAAAGGGTATTTTGTGAAATGGGGTGCACTACAAATGACTGCTATTCTTATTCAAAATAAAGTACTGCCTGTATGCTTGCTTATTTGGTCTATCTGCTCAGGTGCTTTCCAGTGATTAGTGAATGTCTAATACAAGTCGTATTTCAGCCTGCCCTTTGGGTCTTTCTACTCACCTTTTCTGGCTGGTCTCAACCAACAGAAATTGCTTAGAGGAGAAAACCAAAGTAGTCCTTCAAGAGAACAATTTTTCCTAATGCAGTTTTTGTGATTTCAATGCTATATCGCCTCAGAGCCTTTATAAGAACAAGGGAGGCATGGGCATCCTGGGTAATGCACTTTAGCAACATAAAAGAGTCTTGGAAAGGAAACTGCAGTGAATGGTAATCTGGTTATATAAAGGAAAGATAAATCATAATGATGTGGTAATTTGAGTTTATATAGTGCCTTTCCTTAGGGAACTTCAAGTGTTCTACAGACACTATCTCATTACTCCTTTGAATACCCATGTGAAGGAAGAAGTAGGGACTGCTTTTTTCCAGTTTTCCAGTCAAGGAAACTTGAGATTCACTGATTGTTAGACTTGTCCCTTTCACAGAATAGAGCTAGTAGCATGTACAGAAATACATCTTTTTTGATCTTTTTTCTCTAGTGTGAATGATTTATTCAGGAAATCAATGTCTGATTCTCTAAAACAACTCATAAATCAGGGGAACTAATTAGAGGCTTGTGCCTGATTCCTCCCCTAAAACACATACATACACACACATACACACACACACACACACACACACACACTAGAATTATTTGATCATTTGCATAGCCTTATGTAGGTTGTTTAATGAACTTACAAGTCAGGAAGACTCAAGTTTAATTCTTGCCTTGGACACTTACTAGCTATGTAGAGGGTCTATAAATTCAAAAATAGTTTTTATTTCCAATATGGTAAATGTCTATAAATATAATCCAGATAAACAAAACCTCTTTGGAGAGATCCTCAATAATTTTTAATAGGATAAAGATACTGAAAACAAAAGTTTGAGAACCACTGCGACAAATCTCTGAATTTCTTTCAGCCTCAGTTTGTGTATGTGTAAAATGGGAATGATAATATTACCTGCTTCCACTGTTGTGGATGGAATGAGTTAACTTAAATAAAGTACTTTGCATGCCTTATAAAGTGTTATATAAATACTGGTGATTAACATATTTGAGTTGAGTTCTCTTTATATACTTCCTAATGAAGAATAAGCTCCTTGAGGGAAGATGTTATTTCACTTTTGACTTTCTATCTCTAACATGGAAAAGAGCTCACATTATTATCGCATTATTATCTGATTGATAATGAAAAAATTATTAGGAGTCATAATTTTTTGCTAAGGTAGGAGAAAATAAATGTACACTAATATTTAAAATGTCAGACTAGAAAAAAGTCTTAGTTACTGTTATCAAATTGCCCCCCCTTTTTTGTTGTTATAAGACATGGCTAGCTAGAAAAATAGGGATAAAATAAATTGTAAATGTAAATTATGCAAAAAATAAATCTAAGGAAATTTAGGGGATATAAAATAAGTCTCGCACAGCCCTCATTCTGTCCATTCTCCTTTTCAAAGAACAGTAATCAAATCACTACTATTACTACCACCTCTGAAAAAGGATCTAATAATGAACTGCTCATCTTTGTGATTTCCTAGACCATAAATCCCTATCTCAATCCCCTTTCCTTGTTCTCTTTATATATTCCCTAATAGAGAACGCAAGCTTCTTGAGGGCAGAAACTGATTCACTTTTGGCTTTGTATCTCTACCATGTAGCAAGTGCCTGACACCTACTAAGTAATTAATAAATGCCAAATTATGAGCCAAAACTTTTGTGTTAAGTACTTAGAGAGGAAGGCTCTTAGCAAGTGCTTGATACATGTAGGACATTTATTCTTTAATTCCTTCTGAATAACATGTGAAACACAGGAAGATACTTGCCCCTTTTCTGCTCAAAGGTTGACTTTTTAAATGATATAAAAAATCTAAAAATAGATGAGCAAGTTGCCACCTTGATTTAGGTTTGTTCTTATTCATAAGTATTTTAATACATTAATATGTTCTCACCCTTATCAACATCAATGTATTAAAGTACTTATTAAGAACTTTAGCAAGGTTAGTGCTTAGTTGTTGGCATTTGATTCACTAACAGGCCCATACTCAATGTCTATTTAACTCATGTTCCACTGAAATAATCCTAGAGTGCCCAGGAGAGTCTCTGTGGCTCAGTAAAATCTCAGTGGAAGACAATAATGGAGGCTTGGCTTGAAGCTTTTCAGTCTACTTTGCAAAGACTATGCATCCCTGCAACTAATGTGCCATTTACTTAGACTCTTTTTTTCTGTTCTCTTATTCTCTCCATGATACTCACGGGTAGTAAACATTTCTTCCTAATTTCCTTCTTAGCATTCTAGAATATGTCAAACTTTTCCATGATTCACTATATATTCTCAAATTTTAAATGACTTAATAGTGGAAAAAAGTAAAGGAACTCTCTGTACCTCCACCAACCTATACACTTTTTCTCTGTGCCCACTATCTATGTAGCTATTATACGTATAAAAAAACTCATTTTCAGAATTCTTCTTGGATTGATATTTGCTCAGTTACATTAGCCCAAGGATATGAAGGCATCTCTTTATTTTTCTCTTGTTCTCTTCAAAAACAAACAGGTGTGGTATCTGGTGCAGAAATATGTGATATTAACATGAAACTTCTATCTTTGCAGTAATTTTCTTTCTACTATCTAACTTCATTTTTAATATGCTTTGCTTATGAAAAATATATTTTATCTACTATAAACATCATTCAGTATATTCATGTCTAACAGAAAACATGAATTGGTTCTCTTCCTACTTAGTTATACTCACTAATGAGAAAGATGACAGAAAAAGCTTTTTGTATCAGGAATAGGGAGAGAAACTAGGATTTGTGTGTGTGCATCTCTGTATATCTCTCAGTCTGTCTTTCTGTCTATCTCTCTAGCCATTCATCCTAATCCAATGTAGCATCTGGTAAGAGCTCAGTTAGATGTAAATTTTCCCATGTGTAGTTTAATACCCCTGGCTGACAATTCAGACTAAAGAAAACATCCCAAATAGGGCTACAAACATCATTATCACGTCTCTTGGAAATAAGTATCAATCCTTGAGTTTACTGTCTGGTTGCTTTTATTTATATCTATTGATCACCCCCTTTCATAGTTGTGAGTCTATGGCAGCTAGAACCTAGAAGCATCTTATTATCTGTGACCATACTGTGTCCTGTCCTATCTAGGGTACATTGTACCTAAGTAATGTCTGTGATAAATTCATCCCATGGCTCTGTATCTGAATTTGTAGTTGAAGACTCCTCAGTGAAGGACAAGGGGCATGGTTCAATGAAGCTTTTTCTAGTTACTTAGAAATGAGTTGGCGAGTTCTTCTACTTTCAGTTCAACTGTGTCATGAAATCTCTAAAACAGCCACATCCAGTCAAGAGCACAGTGGTTGCTGACCTTTAGACATAGAGTCATCATTTCCCAAAGTCTTTAGTGTTCTCTGTGTCCAAGACTTCATTCAGCTTACAACACAGTCCAGTGCATAAGACTTCTCTTGGGAAATATCCTCAAACATAAATACACAAGGGAAATTACCCAGTGCCTCATTGTTCTACTCAAAAGAGGTCTTAGCCTTGCTCTATTATTTTTCCTCCTAGCCAGATTAACAACTATAAACACACACACACACACACACACACACAAACATATATAGTTATATAGTTTTATATATATGATAATAAATTAAGTCACAGGATCTTAGCTTTATTTGAAAAGGAACAATTGGATTAAAACTAAAAGATAGATAAACAGGAATTTTCATTTCTTCTATTACTAAGAAGTACAATATTTCAGATTTTTTTGTTATGTGTATTTTTAAGAAGAATTTCACATCCAAAATAACATAACACTTTTTAAGAAGTAAATAATATTTAGAACTCTTGTGTTTAATATTTTACCAATCTTTTATAATCCAGAGGATTTGTCATATTTTATTTAGACGTGGAACAAAAGATTCATAAATAAATTAGAGAACATGAAGGGAAAATGTTGTACCATATTATTTTAATTCTGATATCAGCAAATTGGATGATTAAAATTGGGTCTTACTTAGTCTAAGACCACCCAATTGATGAAAGTTCAGAAAATCAATCATATGATCAATGTATTTCTACTTTCCATAAAAATAATTAAGTATATTTCAAAATAAATAGCCAATAGGTTTATAAGACTGAGAAAAACAAGTGATTTTCTTAATACTAATAGTACTTTCAAAACAAGATGGCTTTAATCCAGAAGCATGCAGATACCAAGTAATTTCAATAAGGAAATTAATTTACATATCTATAAGGTCAAATCTCCAATCTATAAGAATATTTATTCGGTTTCATTTAGGTTAGGACATGTTTTAAATGTTTCTTTTTATTTTCCAATTTAAACTTGCAAAAGTTAAACATATTTTCCTTTTATTTCCTGCATCCTATGTTGCGTTAGTCCCTTTCATGAAGCCTTTGGCAGGCAACCAGAATGAATTGGGATCCTCAACATGCTCTGAATCAGTCTCCAAATAAAGAGATCATTGAGCTTCCAAATGATGTTTAAACTCATTATCTTCCAACAGAGAGACATTAAACCATCATCCCCTAGGAACATTATTACCATAGAACATCTGTAAACATCAGTACGTGGTCAGAGATGTTGATGGAATCTACTTTTTGTGAATTTCAACATGCCCAAAAGATGATCAAGAAAAGAAAATCGATGAGTGTTTGTCAGTAATGAGAATGTAAGAAGGTCTTATAACCTAATCCCTCTTGGAGGGATGCGATAATGTACCTGTCGAACTACAGAATTGCTTCTGAGAGAATCAGGATATGGAGATTACCTAACTGTGCGCAAAAGACGTACAGTAATTGAAATCATTAAAACCCAATCTGGAATCTTTACGAGATATTGACAGTCTTGACTAAAGTCTTGCTCTACTGCCTCCTTGTGATATGGAAATGACCCAGGTTTTCTGAAGTGCAAGTCCTGTGAATTCCTACCAAGACATAAAAGCTTCAAGAAAAGGACTAATATTAAAAAAAAAAAAAAAAAAAAGGACTGATAACAGAGAATAACAAAAAAAAAAAGTCAATGACTTTCATCTATTGGTTGTTGCTTAATATAAACTCCATTTTAATTCTTTTAAATTGCACTCTTAGGCAAATTGCAGCCTAGGAAATCAGTCAAGCACAAACATTTATTAAAGTCGTACACTTGCCAAACAATAAGTCAAGTGATGGGAATACAAAAACAAGCAGGGAGAAAAAGCTACTGACCTCAAGGAGCTTATACTCTGATAGGGAATACAAAACAGCAAAAGAACTGGGCTCATGGCTTTCTTCCCTCTCTGTCTATCTTAAAGTGAAGAATTTATTTTTTCCCAAAGTAAATAGGAACAGAATGAGTTCCATGAGTTCTTTTAG
Organism: Sarcophilus harrisii; assembly: GCF_902635505.1. Classification (NCBI taxonomy): domain Eukaryota; kingdom Metazoa; phylum Chordata; class Mammalia; order Dasyuromorphia; family Dasyuridae; genus Sarcophilus; species Sarcophilus harrisii. Next base: position 241,349,889 of record NC_045430.1, read on the forward strand.
AAGGGTTATGATCTTTTTGGTTGAGAGAAATGCCCAAAACAGTTTTTATCTTTTAAAAAAAATCACATTAAAGTGAATTAATAGCTGGTCATTTAATTAGAATTTATGAAGTACACATTATGCATGCACTATGTAGACACTAGGCTAAGTGCTGGGGATACAAAGAAAGGCCAGAAGCTATCTCTGTTTTCAAAGAGCTTACAATATACTGAGGGAGACTACAGGTGAAAGATTAGTTACAAATAAAGTATGTGCTAGGTAAATTATAGATAATAAAAATAGAGGGAGCTCTGGTATTAAGACATTTTCACAGAAGGTGGAACTTTATTTGAGACTTGAAGTCATGAGCTATACCTATATCAGGTTTGACCATGATCCTGATATTGAAAATAAATGAAATATTGCATAGGTGATTCAATAGGTTAAAAAAAAAAGCTTGGGGTCCCCCTGGCAAAGTGTGAGAATTGAGGGTAAAAGATCCCTCAACAGCAATGGGATTCCCTTGACCCATGGCAGGTTTTGTCAAAGAATTCCCAAACTCCAATGAATATAGGCAATGAATATAGGCATGAGCCATAAATGGCAAACAATGGGATTTTTTTACACCAAGAAAACAACTTACTAGGAAGATAGCCTTCTTAGTGGGCAAGATCCTGTTAGGAATATAGCAAAGGTAGGTTATAATACTGTAAAGAAAATATCTTCTGCAGTGGGTAAGATCCTGTTAGGAGTTCTGCAAAGATTTGGGGTTCAGTTGTCTTTTATGAGCTTTCTGAGGTTTGGGGCTTGAACCCCATTCAAAATTGAATGAGATTACTTAATTGGGAGTTTGAACCACTCAAAAGGATGCTGACCATGCCCCAGGCCAAGATTTCCAATTGAATGAGATTTCTTCTCTGGGTGTTGCCCTTAAGGACAGAAGGATATGCTTCTTCTAGAGGTCAGAGAGGGTTTGAGACCCTGGGAATCACCCTTCCCCCCCCACACACAGATTAAAGGGGACACAATTTATATCACCCCTATACCACCATAGCTTCCATACATAGAGGTTTGACCATTAGGATAAGATATATCAATTTCTAAAAAAAAAAAAAAAAAAACTTGAGAGATCTGACAAATTGGATGGTCTTCTTCTCCAGATGGATGAGTCTTTTTAAGTCCTTCAATGACTAGGAATTGTTCAACATGGTCTCAATCTATCAAGAAGCCATGACAACATTGAGATTTGTTCCTCTGGGACAGTGAAATATTTTAAAGAAAGAATTTTTAGAGTTTTGTACAAAGAACTAGTCTAATCTCCATGACAGGGAACTGAACTCTACTAGATAATTAATCATTAAATTCAGTCAAGTTTGCCTTCCTAAAGGGTAAGTTATGGGTTATATAAATTGTCCATAGCTTCCTTTAAGAAACCTTTAAAAATATATCCATAAGAATACAACAGAAGCAGGATAAAGTGGTGGCAAATGCTTGTGTTAGTACTAAGCAAAAATTTAGGTTTAGATTTTATGTCCAATAACTAGGCTGTGGGACCACAGACATATCTCTTAACTTTTCTAAGACTCAGTTTCTGTTCCACAAAATGGAGCTAAAATAACAATAGTGTCTACCTCATAATAGTTTTATGAAATAAAACTGAAACAATATTTGTAAAGAGCTTCACACATTTAAAATATTCTTTATATTTCAATTATAATTATTAAAAGATTATTAAATAATTAACAGACAATACTTCTTCAAAAATGAAAAATGAGAATCATAGACTTGGATAATCTCCAAAAAGGGTAGCCATGGAATTCTAAAGAGTCAGCCAAATTTATAATTTTTGGATACTATAGAAACCATGACAATAAAGAAATATAGTTTATTTCTTGGCTCAGAAATCAATAAGGCTATGTATAAGTTACAGGGAGCAGCTATGACATGTTGGACACTCTAACTCAGCCCTCTCTCCTTCCTCCTCTGTCCATCTATAAACTCTGTGACTATAAAGTCAAAGTAATGACTTTGCTCAGCACCCAAGAATGTCAATTTCATTGCTTTAGAATCACAACAATTTTCCATTAGTATCTAGCAATTCTTACCTGATTTTCCTAATCTGGGATTAGTCTGTCAGATATAGATAAACTTGTAAAATCTGTGGACCGGAGCCACGGCTTTATATTTTCATGGACAGAGTTCAATCTTGGTATTGTCTTAGTTATAAATCTTCTTTTTCTCACATCTCTCAGTAATGTTTTTATGTATGAATAGCTGCTTCTGGCACATGTATCTGAGAAACAATGAGAAAAAGGAAGGGATGCTGAGAACCTATGTAAGCAGAAGAATACATAAATTATAGAAAACATTTCATTTACTAGAAAAGGCTATATTTGGAGTGAGAAGAAATTGAGTCTGATTTCCCCCTCTGATCTTATTTTTCTGTAGGACTTTCATGCCCAGAAAGTTTTAATGAATTCACCAATCTTCAGTTCTATAAAATGAATAGGTTAGACAATGATATCAACTACTACTACTATTAACCACCACCACCATCACCACTACTAACTAACATTTATGTGGCACTTATTACATTGCCAGGAACTGTGCTTTATTTTATTATCTCATTTGATCCCACATTAACCATGTGAGGAAGAAGCCATTAATATTTTCATTTTACATATAAGGATAATCCATTTTTCTACATGTTCTCTCATTACAAGACTACTATAAGCTTTTGGGTAGAGAAAGATCATATTAGGGGAGACAGAAACTTACTGGTGTCACTTGCCTGCCTATCCCACCCAAGGTCAATACTTAATTTTTATTATATTAGTTTTATATTAGTTTTTGCTTTGTGGGGGAGGGAGTTGAGGGTAGGGGCAGAATGACCTCGATTTGTCTCTTTCATGCCTTTTGAATTCCCACCCAGCAGCCAACCAAAAGCCTATTTCTTCACCCCACCTGGTAAATGAGCTAGAATTAAAGTTTATTTGTGACTTCTGATATACAAAGTGAAACCCCTCTAATCCACATTATAACCCACTTCCAGGAGCTTGCCTAAAGGACATCAGGTCCCAGGACAGAACCTTCAAAAAAAAAAAAAAACAAACTCAAAGGACCAGAGAGTCCTTAAGCAATCAGCAACATCCCTGCCCATCTTCCTACCCCCCAAAATCTTCTTTTTTCAGGCAGTTTGCCAAGAAACAAAATATAGTAACTCTATAGTGCTATGGTATGATTATAGGATTGAAAATATCCTTTGAAGAGAAAACATTGACTCACTTAGAAATCAATCCTCTCCCCTTATCCCAAATTGGAAAAATTTGAGTTTAATGAAGGGCATGGTTTGAGTGTACTTTGTCTCTTTCCCCAGAGCAGGCTATCCTGGCTGTTTTGTTTCAAAACTCAACCATTTAGTCCGTACCTCCTCTTTACTCCAGCAGCCTTGATCTAAGAAATACCCTGTGTGTCTGGAAAACCCAAATTTTGATCTGTCAGCTTCACTCTTGGCAATTATACCATCACCTTGCTATTGTAGCCCTCAATTATTCCTGGCTCTCCCTTTCCCCTTCTTCCCCCTCTCTTCCTCTCTTTCTCTCCCTCTCCCTCCCCCCTTCTTCCTCCCTGTTCTCCCTCCCATCTCCCTCTCACCCCTTCCTCTCCTTTACCCTTTCCCCCCCTTCTTCTCTTTCCTCCCTCTCTTCCTTCCTCCCTCCCCCTTCCACTAGTATAGTTCAAGTGGAAGAAAACTGTCTATGACTCAATAATCATCCTCAAATGTGATTTTTAAATAATGATTTATTTTTAACATTGATCATTTAAAAAGAAATGAGTTCCAGTTCTTTCCCTCTCTCCTACCCCTTCCCCATCCATTGGGAAGACAAGAAATGTGATATCAATCCATACATGTGAAATCATATAAAAAGCAGGAAAAAGAAAATGAAAGTGGAAAAAATTGTTTCAATCTGCATTTAGACTCCATCAGATCTTTTTTTCTATAGGTAGACAGAATTTTTCATTATCTTAAGTCCTTCAGAATTGTCTTGAATCATTGTTTTGCTAAGAATAGCTGTGAATTCATATGATCATTGTTATTATACGATGTATGGTGTTCTCTTGGTTCTGCTCATTTCACTTTTCATCAATCTATGGAAGTCTTTCCAGATTTTTTTCTGAAAATATCATGTTTGTTATTTTCAATAGAGCAATAGTATTCTCACCTGACACATACCACAACTTATTCAACCATTCTGCAATTGAAGGAAATCCTTTCAATGTCCAATTCTTTGCCGCCACTAAAAGAGCTTATGCAAATATTTTTGTACATATAGGAACTTTTTTCTTTTTTGATTTTTGATCTCTTTTGGACCCTGTAGTAATACTGCTATGTCAAAGGGTTTGACTACTGATAGCTTATGGGCAACTGGGTAGCACAGTGAATAGTGTGTGAGCCATTGAATCAAGAGCACTTGAATTCAAATGTGACCTCAGACATTTACTAGCTGTATAAGCCAAGGCAAATAACTCTGCCTCAGTTTTTTTTTCAACTGTAAAATGGTTTAAAGAAGGAAATGGCAAACCATTATAGTATCTTATGCTAAGAAAACTCCAAATATGACTGTGATCAGTGGGATATAATTAATCAACTAAACAACACCAAAAAATGATAGCTTTGATTTCTTCTTCTGAAAACTGCCCGTTCATATGCTTTAATATTTATCAATTGTAGAATAACTTATATTTTTATAAAATTAGTTCAGTTTCCTATGTATTTGAGAAAGGCAAAATGTTTCCCCCCATTTCCTGTGTTGCTTTGTTTGTACAAAACTTTTTAAATTTAATATATTTGAAATTGTCCATTTACCTTCTGTGATTCTCTTGGTTTCTTCCTTTGCCATAAATTTTTCCAGTTTTCATATCTCTGATGGATAAAAATTTTTATATGCCCCTAATTTGCTTATTTATGATAGTGCCTTTTTATGTCTTAATTGTATATCCTTTTTGACCTCATCTTCTCACACAGTGTGAGAGGTTGGTCTATACCTAATTTCTGCCAAACTACTTTTCAGTTTTCTCAGCAGTTTTTGTCAAATAGTGAATTTTTGTCCCAAAAGCTTGAATCTTTGGGTGTATCAAACAGTAAATTGCTATAGTGATTCCAACTATATACTATATACCTAATCTATTCTCTTGATCCACTCCTTTATTTCTTCTCCAGTACCATATTGTTTGGATGGCTACCTCTTTGAAATACAGTTTGAGATCTAGTATTGCTAGACTACCTTCTTTCAATTATTTTTTCGTTGAATTTCCTTCAAATCCTTGACCTTTTTTTCTTCTAGATAAATTTTATTATTTTTATATTTCTGTAAAATAGTTTTTGTTTGATTAGTATAGCACTAAAAATTAATTTAGGAAGAATTTTCATTTTTATAATATTGGTTCAGCAAACCCATAACCAATTGATATTTTTCCAATTATTAGATCTGCCTTTATCTGTATGAAAAATATGTTGTAATATTTTTCACATAGTTCCTGGGTTTGTCTTGGTAGGCAGACTCCCGAGTATTTTGTATCATATGCAGTTATAAGTGGGGAAGGGTACCCAGGCAAAGTGAGTTTTACCTTATTGATGAGGACATCATTAATGTTAGCAGGAAAGACCTATTTACATTTACCAGAAATTAAACTTAATCCCCCCATAACCTTAATAAGGTATTAACACAGGAAGGTCTTAAAAATAAAGGTTAGCCCTATATAGCTTGTGGATAGAAATGCTGTGCCCCAACAAGACAGAACAGACTTCTCTGCACTTAAGCTTTTTGATTCAGAAATGTGCAGCCCAGATTACTATGTCTTTAGGAGTATCTGGGAGCGTGGCATGAAGGTTCCACAGCTGAATGTACCTGAAAGCAAGTCAAGGAGAGCTGGGGGCTGTACCTAAAGCCTTGCTTTTGGGCCAGTGATCTTTTTCTTGGATTATCACCAGAAAATGAAATAGAGAGTGAGTCAGTAACAAGAGACAAGAATCAATCTGCAGAAAAAGTCAAAATGCTACTCCTAAGAAAATTCAGAGCTTCATTTTTATCTTACTCCTAACCCTGCTCACCACAAACAAAAATAAAGTTTAGATGAGGCTGTTTGAGTGATTCTGTAATAAATTTATGTGCCTGGAGAGCTGTGATCAGTAGTACCTAAGATAAAATGAAAATTAGATCCATAATCCCTTTAAAGAACAAAGAAAGGACCTGGCTTACACAGGAAACGTTTCTAACAGAAATGCAGGCACTTAGGGATTTGCTAATAGAATTTAGAATAATCACACACCACAGACCATTGCTTCAGACAGACAATACCTAGAAGAATCTAATAAATTATATTGTACTGACTGCATCTATTGATGAATTGTTTCTTAAGTGAATTCACCTCAATCTCTTAAGTGTCCTGCTCTATTTTCTCTGATGGATCTCCTAGTTACAGAGCCTCTGTTCCAGCATCCTTTCTTTCCCTCTCTCTACCTCCCTCTCTATATTGCAAAGAGAACATTTATACCACAAACCATCAATTAAACAGATAAGCACAGGGAATACTTGGTCTGTTGAGATCATTTTCTGGTAACACTTTAGGGGAACCACCAAGTACCTGCCCCTAATAGGATTCAGACTAATTTTCTGCCTTTGGCTTACCACCCAGTTATTCCCGGGAAGGGCTTATCATTCAGTAGCAAGAAAGCTAAAACCTGTGCCAGAGACATTGACCTCAGGCCCCCATTACTTCCTGCTCAGACTACTGTATTAGCCTTTTAACCAGTCTCTTTACCTCATCTCCCTCCCTCATCTGAACTATGTTTCACATCACTGCCTGATAAATCTAGCCTGTAGCTCTGATCATGTCATTATCTTGCGTATGACCTTTGAAGGGCTTCTCCTTTCTACCAGTCACCTTAAAATCCAAGACCCTCCACCCCTTTCTCTTCTAACACTAGCTGTTCAATCCAAAATAAGTCGCTTAATTTTTGCCTACCTCAGTTTCCTCATCTGTAAAATGGGGATAATATTAATACCTACATCCCAGGGTGGTTGTGAAGATTACGTGAAATTTTTGTATAACTTTTGGCACAGAGCTTGTCTCATAGTAGGTGCTTATTGTTGTTCTGTAATTTTTCAGTGATAGTCGATTCTTTGTGTCCAACTCTTGATGACCTTATTGAGGGTTTTCTTGGCAAAAAGACTGGAGTGGTTTGCCATTGACTTCCCCAGCTCATTTTACAAATGAGAAAACTGAGGCAAATTGATTTTGTGATTTGTTCAGGATAACATAATTAGTAAGTGTCTGATGCTAAATTGAACTCAGGTTTTCCTGAGTCCAGACCTGGTCCTCCATAATAATTACTTAATAAATGTTTATTTACTTCCCCTCTCTTTCCTTTGGTTAAAAAAAACATTCTAAGTGGTCAGGAGATTGAATAACTAAGCAAAAGACATAGAAAAGGATGAAACAAGTTAAGGAGGAGAAGTAAGAGAGCACAGTGTGAAAGCAGCTGAGGGAACAGAGAGATCCAGCAGAAATGGTTGGTATCTAATATTAAGAGAAGTCAGAGTATGAGAACTAAGAAAAGGTCATTGGAAGTGATTGTTAAAGTTGGAGAGAGTAAGATTAATTCTAATAATATAGCAGTTTAAAAGAGGACAGATATACAGGAAAATACATTGTGGTAATGGTAGGGTAAGTTACTTATTACTGAAACTGAAGGACAATCTCAAGCTTTAACCATTGCATTCATAAAGTAAAAATGGTATGTGTAATCTGTTGGAAAGTTCTTAAAATTTATTCTTACTAGCTTGTATATCTACTTGGCTCCAGGGAATTTCTCCTCTTAAAAATATTTATCTCTCATTTGTTGATTAGTTTTGCTGAGTTATGTTTTGTTTTGTTTTGTTTTCCCCCCCTCTCTTAAATTTTTATTTCAAAAGATGACTTTCTGGGTAAAGATGATTTGAAATACATTTGAAAAAGAAGTTAATATAAAAAGAAAGGGCATTATTTAAAACTGAGAAAAGGAAAAACAAATATTAACCTCATTCTGTGATTTCATTTCCTATTAATAGCATTTTAAACGGGGAGTCATGACCCGGTTTTGGGGAGCATATTCAAATGGGGATCACAAAATTATGATTTATTATCCAGTATTTGATTTTTATATCTATTGTGTATGACTGTATAACTATGGTCATGTAAAAATTTCTTAGGTAGAAAGGAGTTGCAAATGGAAATAGTTTAAAGATACCTAGCATAGAGAAAGCATATTTACATCTGTGAAGGGGCTCAAGAAGACTTAGGTTATAGATCAAGCTCTGTTAGACAAGACACTTAACTTCTGGCCTATTATTTCATCTGTGAAATTCTGGGGTTTAAAGCACCTTCAAGTTAAGTCTATGATTCTCTATTGCCACCAAGGATGGCTATAAAATTCAAGGGACAGAATTGGGAATTGAAATTTTATTGAGAAAGCATAGAAGGAAAAAATAATGAAACAGTTTTGATGAGTTTGGAGATACCAGTCTGTTGAGTTCTGCTCATTCAAGCTTTTTCCTGACAATCGGGTATGCACCTTGAGAAATTGTTTTAACTTTCTTTGATCCTTAAACATTTATTTAATGGCTCACTGCTTCAATACCCAGCATATAGTTAAGGCTCTAAGAAACTCTGATTCATTATTTAATATTTATTAAGAAAGAGGAGAATAGATGTGTAATTGAATAATATGATCTGAATCAATATATGAGAACTACCCTTCCTTAGAGAACTTTGAGCTACGTATCTTTAAGGGAAAGAAAATTAAGCCTAAGTACCCAGAAAGCAGTTGAAGTAAAATGAAATCTTTTCTAGTTGGTTCATTCTTTAAAGAAGAAATTAAATGTAAAGGTCAAGATCCAATGAAGAAGAACCAGATATTTTGGACTTTGGATATTATAACTAATCTTCTAAGTAATGAAGACAATGCTCCTTTGGCACCTTCATCAACTGTTGACTTATCATTTAACTTTGTCCATTATGTTTTGTTCATTTATAATCAATTAATGTGTTTGTTTTAGGCAGCTATCTCTTGTCAGATACCATACCACAAAGATTAAGCATGAAATAGTTCCTGCTTTCAAGGCATTTACAATTTAGATATTAGAAGATAGAATATATACATCTGGATATTTATAAAATTAATATGCAAAGAATCAGAAATATTCTAGAACCTGGAAAATCAGGAAAGGTTTTACATGTCTCAAACAGTACTTGAGCTAATCCTTGAAGAAAAATAGAAATTCTAAGAATCATAAGGGAAAAGGAGATGCATGACTATGAAATATGAAATAGCCACATATACATATAAAGGAATGAGAGATGAAATGCTATGCATCAGGAACAGTAAGAAAACTACTCTACTTGGACCATGGAGTGAATAATTCATAAAAATGGATAATTAAGCTAAAAAATAAATTGGAATCAGATTGTGAAGGGTTTCAACTGCTTAACAGGATCATATATAGAGAGTTGTTATTTTTGTTATTATTAATGCTATTTATTTCCTTCACCACGTTAGACTTTGTTTTACACAATTGATGCGGGTCCCACAAACATCTCAGAATTAAGATGTCTAAATCATTTTTCTCAACCATCCTCTTCTTTCTACTCACATACTCATCAACCTAATTCAGACTTTGATCGTTTCTCACCTAGACTCCAATAAAAACCTGCTAATTGATCTTCCTGCCTCTCTCATTCTAATATGCCCTCCACACAGTTGCTAAGGTGATTTTTCTAAAACTTATATCTGATTATGTCTCTCTTATGCTCATTAAGTACATTGGCTCCATGTTACCTTGAAGATTGTCAATGTACTTAACGAGTATAAGAAAAATGTTAAAGACAAAAAAAATTACTGGAAATTGAGAATGAGGTATGAAGAATGACACTATGAGTATGAATGTAATAAATGATATTAAGTATTCTTGAAGAAAATAAGAAAGTTCCTAAATAAGATGGATTTGGGGAGGGGGAAGAAGGGGCTCTGTTTTGGATTTTGAGGTATCTGTGAGATCAGCATCTACTCTGTATAAAACAAAGTCTAGAGTGCTAGGGAAATAAATAGCAGTAATAACAAAAATAACAACTATGTATGATGCTTTAAAGTTTGCTAAGGGTTTTACTCATATTTTCTCATTTGACAAAATTTAGACAAAAATAATTCCTGTCCTGATTGAATTTATAATCTAATAAAAGTGATGAAAATAAAATTCAGACAACTATAATATAGATTTCATGAAGAAACATAACAGTTTTTCTAGGTGTACTTTCTGAGGTGTACTGAATTGAATATTTTTGAAGTGAGGAATGAATGGGATCAAAGAAAGATATATTGGGCTTTAAAATATATGGAAGAACTCATCTGGAGAAGGAAAGGAGCTCCAAAAACAGTGAAAAACCTGGGGGAAAAAACCCTACAGAGGTGAAAATATCATAGTACTTTGGAGACTGAACAAGTTTGCTTCAGGGGTTAAATATGTTGAAAGGGTTAACGGAAGGTAAGATGTTGGGTGACTCCAGATCATTTCATGCCAGGCAAATGAATCTGAACTTTCCTAAAAATACAGGAGAAAAGCATTAAGATTTTTTAAACAGAAAAAAATGACTCAGTCATAACTCTATGTAAGAGTGATTATTCTAGGTTTTATTTTTATTTTTGAGAGACTGTATTGAGGAGGAAAACAGCTTTTAGAAGACTATTTTAATGGTTCATGTGGGTATTAATGAGGATTGAAACTAAAGTGATAGAAAAGGAAATGGAAAGAGGGGACTAGATATGTAATAGGCTACTGAGGTTGAATTAGAAGAACACGGAAATTAATTGGATGTTTTATATAAAAGAGACACAAGGATAAAAAACAAAAACAAAAACAAAAAAAAAAAAAACACAAACAAAAATGAATATTCCTGCTGGGTGTTTCCAATTGCACCATTTGATCTAATGAATACTATTAATTTATGCTCAGAAATCTGTCCGATGTTAGCAAAATTGGGCATTGCTTTTTAAATATGCTATATCCATGATTTAAAAAAAATAACTTGTAAGAGGTAAAGAAATGTATGCTTTTCTCACCTCAACATCTTAACACATTTTCCTACTTCCCAACCATAGACAGTTTCAATGTGTGAAGTTCATTTGCAATTCATTTGATTGGTATTCAGAAAATATTTTCCCATAGAAACAATGTTATAAATGATAATCAAGTTTAGATCAGGCACACAAAGTTCTGTTTCATCTATAATACTGGACCTTGGTTTTAAATAGCTTCATAAAATCCAATTCAACAAAAATCATCAGCATTTCTATATAGTATTAGTAAAAGCCATAAAGAAGAAATAAAGGGAAATACCTATTAAATAACAACAAAATAGATAAATGTCTGAAAGTAATCCTGCCAAGGCACACAGAGATCTTTATGAAACAGGTGTGTAATACAGTGGATAGAGAGTATCTGAGTTGGAGTAGAAAGACCTAAGATCACCTGCAGTCTCAGACCCTTACTAGTTATGGGGCACTGAGCCAATTACTCAACTTCTGTTTGCCTCAGTTTCCTTATCTGTTGAATGGGGAGAATCACACCTTCCTCACAAGTTTATTGTGAGAACAAAATGATATCTGTAAAATGTTTAACACAATTCTTGGCCCATAGTAGATATGGTATCTTTGTTCCTGTTACTACTATTATGTTAACACTCTTGTTACTAATACAATTTTATTTCCCCCATAAAAATAAAGGAAAACAAAAAAATTGAATATTCAATATTCATGAATGTGTTATTCCATTGTAGTAGAAATTCTAATAATACCCAAATTAATTTAGATATTTAGTGCTATTTCAATCAAATTTCCAAATAGATTCTTTGGAAAGTCAAATCTCACAATTATTTGGAGATACAATTTGTAGAATAGAATATTAAGGAGAATATTTAGGAATATGGTAGGAATTAGCAGGGTTTGATAATACTAAGTCTTATTGTGTTATAAAGCAATAATCATCAATGTGCTTTAAGAAAAACAAAAGTTTTTTTCAAAAAGCCATTAAGTACAACAGATGAAGACCAAATATGCAAAAGTCTGTGTTCCAGTAAACCAAAGAATACAGTTTATATAAGAATGAAATCCTTATTTAACAAAAGTTATTAGTAAAAAGGTTTACCAATTTGTTAGGGGGAAAAGATTTAGATAGCATTCTAAATTAAAAACAAAATAAATTATAAACTAAATAGAAATGGAGGTGCCATAAAATTAGAGGAAAATAAACTGCTATATCTTTGCCAATAATGAATATGGAATGAATTTTTTAAAAATAAAAATACAAATAAGAATAGGCAATTGTGTTAACATAATAACATATTTTGAACAAATAAACCCAGTTCATCTAGAATAAAAAAACTGGAAAAGGGAAATTGATTTCATTAATAATTTTTGATAAAAGTATGATTTCTAAAATATACAATTTATTTACATAAATCAATATAATTATTCTCCAAAAGAAAAGTAATTTTAATGCAAATGAATGATTCTCAAAAGAGGAAATACAGAATGTTTAATCATATGGAAAAAATGCTCACAATTGAAGTAATCTGATAATTGCAAAGTATAACAAAATTGAAGTAAAATGTTAAAATGGGAAAAGATGGTAAAAAATGAAAATAAAAGTAGATATTGGCAGGAATATAGGAAACAAATTATAATTCATGGCTAATATGGGTATGAATTTGCCCAACAATTTTCAAAAACAATTTATAATTATTCAAGAAAAATTCTAAATCTGTTTTTTTTTTAGTTAATTTTTCCCTAGGTAGCAAAAATCTATTTTCTCCCCTTCCCATTTAAAAAGAAGGAAAAACAAATCTGTTGCAATAAATATGTGCTGTCAAGCAAAACAAATTCCTGTATTAGTCATGTCAAAAAAAATAGAAGTCTCAATCTGCAGCCTGAATCCATCACCACTCTCTCAGGGTAGGTCCCATGTTTCATCATGAGTACTTAGGAATCATGATTGGTTATTGTGTTTATCAGCATTCTTAAATCTTTCAAAGTTTTTGTCTTAAATGTTGATATTTTATCAGGTTGTTCTCCTAGTTTTCCTTTCTTTATTCTGAAATAGTTTCCAAGTTTGTTTCAGCAACTATTAAAATATTAAGAATTTAAGAAAACATGAATTATCTTGTAAGAAGCAATGCAGAGTGAAAAGGCAGAATCAAAAATGGTACACAAACTGACCACAAATGTAAAAGATAGTTATAAAAGACAGCCAGAGAAATTTGATATAGTGAACACCTTTATTTGTAAATTGTTAGAATACAGCCCATCTCTTTTTAAGAAAAGAAACTACTAAGGAGTAAAGCTGTATGTATTGTTAATCTCAATCACTCTTTTATGTGGTTTTGCTTGATTGAGTCTTGTATAGAGTATATATATTTGTTAAGTGCATGGGAATGTGGTTAATTGAGAGTTTGTTTTGTGATATTAGAATACTTGGAAATCTGAACTCTATTGCACAAATGAAGAAGAGTGTTCAGGATGGAACGAGAGCTGTTTAATGAAGGCTAGTAAGCATATGTAGCTTGGGAGAAATTTCTAGTTCAGTATAAATTTATAATCCCATTCCTATAAATTAAAATGAAAACTCTTAGTAATAACTCTAAAGATATGAATCATTGGAATCCCTGAAAAATTCTTGAAATTAAATTGCCTTTCCTGGACCCAGTGAGATCAAATTAATATGAGACTAGGATTTTAACTCCAAAGCAAATAGAGGGAAGAGAGAGGATGCAGAAGGAGAAGAAAAGTTGGGAGGAGAGAGAAGTTCTCTTTTGCTCACCAAATGATCTTGGCTTGCAGCATTCTCTCTCTCAAGAACAAAGAACATCAATAAGCCACATATAATATGTGATCTAGTTATGTTTTACCTTTTTGTTGCTTTTTTGGGGGGAAAGAGGCTTTCTGCTTGGAAGAATATAAGCCTATTCATAATGACTGGAAGTGATGGGAAACTATAAAAGTTCTGGGTCAGATGTAAATGCCCAGTGTCCTCTTCAAAGAGAGTCTGTCATAACAGAAAGCTGCCACTTCAGTCTAGCCACATAGTTCATTCTAGTCCGCTTTGTTGAGACCAACGGGTCAACGATAGTTGTCAGGATCCCAGTGGGAGAGAAGTGCCGTTGTTTTAGAAAGCAGTTCAGTGTCAGTTGATAATTATGATATTGCCAAGGACATTTAATAAGGAAGGGGAGAAGGAGAAGGAGGGGAGAGATCCCCCAGTGATGTCAACAAGAAACTTTCCTTTCTGATGAACCCAGCAGGGGGGACTTCATATAGAAGGGGAAGAGCTAAATTGAGTAGACATTAAGTATTGCCTATCCAACTTTAAAATCTCTTTAATTCAAAAACTTGAATCCTGAAGCACAAATTAATACATCCTAGTTAATAAAAGGGAAATGTCAAGATCTGCCAAGCTAATTAGTGATTTGGCTCTCCTGGCACTATCACTTTCCATCCAAAACAGCGAAGCCTTTTCATTGTTTTTAGCTATCATCTTTCATATTTGAAACGGCAAAGCATACTCCTAAAACAAGGCTGGGATGAACACAGTGTCACTTAGGAAGATGTAATGACACTCACCATTTTCCCCCAAACCTAGCAATAATGAATAAAATCACTTGATAAGTCTTCTTTGATGTCAGAAAATTACCACACTTCAAGTGTTGTTTTCCATAGTTTTGAAAAGGTTTCATTAATCACTGCGGAATAATTATATTCCTGCATTGTCCCACAGAGCTGTTCCAAATATAGCTCTCCTCCCAAAGTCCTCGCTATGCTCAAGCCAAAGGGAGGGACTGTTCACTGCCTATGACTGTACCTTTTGACTTTGTTCCCTGTGCCTGGGATGATTTCCCTTCAACTCTCTATCTATGTTTTAAGAGACAGAATTGAGAGGAAGGGAGGGAAGGAGGGAGAGAGAGGGAGAGGGAGAAGGAGAGGAAAAGGGAGAAGGGAAAGAGAGAGGGAGAGAAACACAGACACTGATAGCAAGAAGGTTTCTCTTCTCCCAAGTTTTTACTAACTCTATCTTCACAGACAAATGAATCAGATTGCACCTTGTGTGTGTGTGTGTGTGTGTGTGTTGATATGGAATATTATACAGATTTATGGAATCTTAGAACTTAGAGAAATCTTAACGACCATAGTATCCCTTTTGCAATATAATATATATCAATTTTCAATTATTATTCCTAGTTCTACCTTCTAAGGTCAGTAGGACAAGAAAAAACATTGTTAGTGGGAGGAATTAACATAGTTCCCCAATGTTGCATTGGGAAGGGGAAGGAGAACTTAGGACATAGAACAAATCCCAACCTTCTGCTGCAAACATACCCTCACACGAAATCCCAATGATCCTGTCAGTTAACTCAATTAAAGCCTTTATACAAAAGAATTTGTACCAACCCTCTCAAATAAACACATTATTTTGCCTGAATACATTCTATTTCTCTTTAATATGCTACTCTTCAGAGAGCTAAGTGGGGCAGTGGATAGAGCCCCAGCCCTGAAGTCAGGAGGACCTGAGCTCAAATCTGGTCTCAGACATTTAACACTTCCTGGGCAAGTCTCTTAATCCCAATTAATTTTCCCATGGGGGGAAAAAGAATCATACAATAATAGATTTAAAGTTGGAAGAGACCAATCCTTGTACTTTACAGATGAGGAAATTGAGGCAAAGATAAGTTTATTAACTTGCCCAAAGTCATACAGCGAAGTGTCTGAGGCAGGGCAGGTCTTTTGGATTCTAAATCCAGCACAGTCTACTTAATGTTGGTACCATTCTAATATCATCACTTTACGGATGATGATACTGACTTTATAATCAGTCTTTTAAAGGGGGATTTTATTTAATCCAAGAAAAATGTGGTTTTCATTCCTGTTCTCCTAAGGAAAATAATTTGGATTTTTTTCTTTATGGTTTTCTTTTTTTATTATCCCATGCAAGGATTGAGGTTTAGTGATATCAATTTTATCCACATTCTATTATTTCTTGTTAATAAAATAAACAGTGCTAGGGGATGGGGTGTTGTATCCCTATCAATGGTGACACCTTGGGAAATATTCTTAAAGTATCCTGTTTTGTGATGCTTTTGTTGCTTTGGCCATGCTTCCATAAAGTTATAAGGACTCTTCTGAAATAAAGCTTTTGATTCAGAAAAAACAACATTTAGGGCTTTAGTCCCCGAATCTTTGAGAATGGTTTACAGTTAGATTTAGATAGAAACCAAAGTAGTACATAGAAGAGAAAGATAAAGGCAGAACATTTCTAGGAATGATACTACATGGAAATCTCAATACGTTTGTGGTCTCAACAGGGCCAAAACCTGGCAATCAAATCTTCTGACTATCTCCAGCCTATAAAATTAATTGCTTTTCATCCCAACCATTGTGTTCGGATGGATTTCTAGAGTGTCTGTATTTTATATGAGCAGACTAGACTTGTAAGGGATCCTGATAACAAGGGGAAATCCATTTATCAAATAGTAAAAAGTTCAGTCTATTCTGTTTTCCTTGTTTCTCCTTCTCCTTTCCCCAAAACAAGCATCAATTGTGTGAATGCTGAAAAGGAGTTACAATTCCCAGTTCTTAATATATATATACAGGCATATAAAGGTCTGTAACCCACCTTTAATAATATTTCAAAACATATTAACCTTTGTTCTACTGCATTTAAATTTAATTGATGGAGACCAAATGTGGGAAAAGGGCTATCCATTTCTTCATTGGGCTTGCAAGCTAAGATTATTTGATGAGTGGTGTAATAAAATTCAGAATATAATCAAATTCAAAAGACACATTTTTATGTGGAGTTCTGTTAACAAAGAATAGTTTAAATCATGAACCTGAGCAATCCATTGTTGTTTAGTAAGCATTTTGGAGCCTATGGTAGAATATTTTTGGAGTAGATTTATTTGGAGTAGAATGTGCATTTCTTGAATTTAGAAACTTTCCTTTGTACTGATATGTTCAGTACTTATCATGGAATATAGTAGGCACTTCATAAATTCTTATTGATTCATTAGTTATAAAAATAAATATTACTAGTGGCTCCTAAGTGATATAACGGAGTGAGGGCTGGACTTGGGAGTAGAAAGAGTTCAAATCCTGCTTCAGACACTTGCTATGTGACACTAGGTAAATCACTTAACCCCTCTATTTCAGGTTTTTTATCTATAAAATGATTATAATAGCTCCTAATAATGAGGATGTAATAAAAATTAAGTGAGATGCAATTAAAGTGCTATATTTGCTATTAACTTCTTGTTTAGCCAGGCTTATTATTACTACTAATACAGAAACTTCCTACATCTAGTAACTTTGAGAGCAAGCAATAATTCTTTTTTTTTATTTAATAGTATTGTTTTTCAATTACATATAAAGGTGTTTTTCAACATTCTTTTTAAAAAAGATTGAGTTCTAAGTTTTTCTCTTCCCTCTGCAATCTGACATCAATTATATTGTTAAGCAATAATTCTTTTTTTCACTCTTAATAGTGTTTCATTTTTCCTAATACAGGCAAAGATAGTTTTCACCATTCACCTTTGCAAAATTTTGTATTCCATTTTTTTCTGCTTTTCTCCCCCTTCTCTCTTCTCTAAAATAGCAAGCAATCCGATATAGGTTAAACATGTGCAATTCTAAACATATTTGCATATTTATCATGTTGTGCAAAAAAAATCAGATTAAAAGGGGAAAAAACATAAGAGAGAAGAAGTCAAACAACAAAAAGTAAAAATATTATGCTTTAATACACATTCAATCTTCATTATTCTCTCTCTGGATGTGGACAGCACTTCCCATCATAAATCTATTGTAATTGTTTTAAATCATCTCATTGTTGAGAAGACCCAAATCTGTCACATAATTTTGTTGTTACTAATGACAATGTTCTCTTGGTTCTGCTTACTTCACTTAGCATCAGTTTGTGTAAGTCTTTCCAGTAAGCAATAATTCTCTGAGCAAATTTCCAATCAATTCTATTCTTGGATCTAAAAAATGACAAATATGGTTCTAAGCTTGGAAAATAAAGTCCTATGTCATCCTAAAGAACATTTACTTGACGCAGGGTAATTTTCCATCAAATTTCATCTTCTTTGCTACTTGGTTCATTACATCATAGATAGAGTTAGAAGAACCTAAAATTATTTCTCAGAAACTGTTGGTGACATGTGTCACAGAGATGTGACTTGGTCAAATTTCCAAAGGTCACATTGGTAGCAAAGTAGTAAAACTAGGTTTTAGAACCAGGACTTCTCAAGTCAGGGCAGCAAATATTTATTATTCATCACTTTCCGTGAGCTGGACACTCTTACTCTGAATCCAACTTCATCATTCTTCAAAAGCTTCCTGAAATGTGTCCTTTACTACTAAGAGCAGAGCAAAGTACCCAGATCCAGGAGCTCAACTCACACATAAACCTGCATAGTACAGAATCTTCAAGACTTCTCAGTCTTTACTTTGGTGACCTGTTGGACCTCCAAGAGGACCAAAATGACATCACTATGTTAGACCCGAGTTACAGAGTATTTGACCGTGGCTGATCAGACCAATACGAGCTCAGAATGGACACACGAATGTTATGGAAGATCATCAGCAGGATGATTTCAGAGAGTCCTGCAGAGGCTACATGAACTGATGCTAAGTGAAGTGAGTAGAACCAGGAGATCGCTGTACATGGCAACAGCAAGATTATATTGATCACTACTGATAGACATGGCTGGACAGGCTGGACACAAATAGTCTCTATGAACATTTGGGGTAGCTTCTCTAATTTTGCACATTTAGTGTTTCCTTTGGGCTAATTCAATTCTGCTTTGCTCTTAGAGCACAGGCACCTTCTCTGCTGAGGGCACGCCATGCCAGGCGGGCCTGTGCCAGTGTCTCCCATCTCATAAGATCAATTCTCAAGTTTATAAGAGAGACCTTGAGAGTGTCCTTGTATTTTTTTTCTGACCATCTTCTGATTGCTTGCCCTGTGTGAGTTCTCCATAAAGTAATTTTTTTTTGGCAAGTGGACATTTGGCATTTGAACAATGTGGCTGGCCCAACAGGAGTTGTGCTCTCTGCAGGAGAGTTGGAAAGCTTAGCAGTTTATTTTGAGAAAGACCTCAGTGTCTAGTGTCTTATTTGGCCAGGTGATCTTCAGAATCTCCCTAAGACAATTCAAATGGAAGTGATTGAGTTTTCCTAGCGTGGAGCTGATATGCAATACAGGCATTCAACAATAAGATCAGCCCAGTGGTTCTGTAGACCAGTCCAGTCTAATCCCTCTCCTCTCCCACACTTTCCTTTGGAGCCTCTCAAACACTGATCTGGCTCTAGCAATGTGTATGTCAATCTCATTATGAATGTGGAATACTAAGGTAATTGAATTTATCCACAGCATTCAAAACTTCACCATTTATTGTAACTGTCTCTGTTTGTCTTTGTCTTTCTCTCTTTCTTTCTTGCATACGCACACACACACACACACACACACACACACAGAGAGACATCTACAAATGTGGGTACATATAAACGTGTTTGTGTATATACACACAGAGAGAAAACAAATCTTGCTGAAATTTTATGATCATTTTTTTAAATTTGGGCACCAAGGTCAGGATCCTTTCCTTGGTTTTTAAAATAAAGGCCCTTTAAATAATTAAAATATTATTCTGTGATCCCCACTCAGTTCCCACAGTGCTCTCTCTGGGTATAGATGATTCTCTTCATCACAAGATCATTGGAACTGGCCTGAATTCTTTCATTGTTGAAAAGAGCCATGTCTATCAGTATTGATCATGGTATAATCTTGCTGTTGCTATGTACAACGATCTCCTGGTTCTACTCACTTCACTTAGCATCAGTTCATGTCAGTCTCTCCAGGACTCTCTGAAATCATCCTGCTGATGATATTCCATAACATTCATATACAATGACTTATTCAGCCATTCTCCAACTGATGGGCATCCACTCAGTTTTCAATTTCTTGCCACTACAAATAGGGCTGCCACAAACATTTTTGCATATGAGTGCCCACATTTAAAAAAAATTGATCATTAAATTTCAGCAAGATTTGTTATCTGTGTGTATATAATACACGCACAAATGTGTGCATGTATACAAAACATATGTATATATGTCATACATATGTATGTGTGAATATATAGATATATATCTATATATGTATATAAATATATATGAGAAAGAAAGAGAGAGAGATACACACACACACACACAGAGAAAGAAAGTCAGAGAGAAAGACAGAGACAGACAATCTTTTTTTGTTCTAGGGATCACAATGCAAAAAAAGCTAAAGAATTCCTGATGTAAATAAAGTAGAAGGAATGTAGAACATCTTCAAGCATTCCATTCCAGTTCTGAATAGCTCTAATTTGTAGAAATGCTTTCCTTGCATTAAACTTAAATTTGCTTCTTTGCAACTTTTTTCCTTTGGGAGCTAAGGAAAATCAGTGAGTTAATCAATCAATGAGCATTTATTAAGACCTGAAGTAACTACACACTTCACATTTTTGTTGAATTTTGTGAAGATTTTTCATGGGTGGAAAAATAATCTTTAAGTAGTATCCCTGCAAATTACTAGAATCTATAATTGTACCCACTGGCAGCACGTTTTTCTTCCTTCCTTCCTTCCTTCCTTCCTTCCTTCCTTCCTTCCTTCCTTCCTTCCTTCCTTCCTTTCTTTGTTTATTTCTTGTTGTATTCTTGTTTTCATTTTTATATTGCCCTTTTTTGGTACCTACCACAGTAGATATGTGTTTTCTGACTCAGAATGTACTTTTCTGCATCATACAAACATGGAGTCTATTTGCAATTTGAGAAAAAGCAGCAAAATCCCAAAAAAGCATAGCTTCATCATGCATATGAGTCCAGAACCTTCTTATAACTCTTTAATTATTTTAAATTTAAATGCATCATATTCCTTCCCTACTACCCCCCTCCAAGAAAAAAACAAAACAAACAACACAAAAAAGCAAATTGATTACAAATCATTAGTCAAGCAAAACAAAATCCCACCGATACCAAGCACGTTCAAAAGCATAAGTCCCATCCTGGGTATACTTTTCAGTCAGGAGGTGGGTACATGAAACCATAAGGATGAAGCATCTTATTTTCTTTTCTCTGGAATCAAGCTGGTTACTTCATTGATTAGAATCGTTAAGACTTTAGAACTTCTGCTCTCTTAAAAGATCTTGGATAGTTAGGATAAGGTTTGCCAGAATTAAAGTATGATTTTTATGAGAAGAATAAAAAAAAATCCTATCATAAAATTGTTTTAGAGTTCATTGAACTATGCACATTCTATCTTAAGTAAGATGGCAAACTCTGGTGTTCATTATTAAGCTGGGTTAAGATCTCAGCAAGAAAATGAGGGACACAAGTACCCATCATTAAATTATACAACTTGTCATAAACTCACTGATTATACTAAGAAGCCTCATTTTTTATTACATCTTTAAATACAAACTAAAGAAGCCACCAAATACAAACCAAAGAGCCACATCTTTTCTAGCAATAATAATAAAGGGTTTTTTTAAGTTGTTAGGTACAAATCTTAACATTTACTAATATATAGCACTCATTCAAACAATATCAGAGTTGGTGGTTAATTCCAAAGCATACTGTTCTGGATTTTAGCCTTATTGTCAGGGAAATGATTAGAAGAATTCACATCCTCATTAACAGAGTCAGTCTGGGTCACAGAGAAAAATAACTGCACCATCAGTCTTTCTTTCAAGATGAATTTCTTCCTTTCATTTATTTTTATAGTTATTATATACTAATTACTCGACAACTAATTGTTCTTCCAGCTAAGAAAACCTAAGTGGTGGCACCCACTGAAATGAATAGCTGAACACCTGAAGCCTCTCACCCAGAATGAGATTCTCTGGGCTGTTTCTTTTTCTAACTTCTCAGCAGTTTCAGAAGCTGTTGGATTTAGCAGGATTGTGGCCTATATTTTAAGTTGCTATATTTTGGGTTTGTAGAGGAAAACTTGGATCTCATTTCTCTGTGCTGTGTCTCATGTACTATTTGTTTTCGACTTTCTGAATCTTATTCATAGAGCCCCAAGTGAAGTGAGAAAGTAGTTCTTTGTGACTTTTCACACATGTTTCCTCTCCAAGTTTTTTCCTTTCTAAGCCCCACACTGATTCAACTTGGGGAAGAGCCAATGTGAGAGATTGCATCATTTTCCGTTAGAAGCTTTACATGGAGATAAAAAAATCTCATTTTGAAATTCAGGATGATTTGGACCTAGCAAAATAGTAGAATGCTAGGCTTAGATTCAGGAAATTATTGTTCAGCATTTCAGTCCTCTCTGACCCTTTATTATCTCATTTGGGATTTTCTTGGCAGTGATCCTGGAATATTTTGCCATTTCCTTCTCTAGCTTATTTTACAGATAATGAAACTGAGTTACATGGGGTTAGGTGACTTCCCCAGAGTCGCACATTAGTAAGTATCTGAGGCCAGATTTGAACTCATTTGATTCGAAGCCTGGCACTCTAGATACTGGTTGCTTCTAGAAAAAGGAAGATAAAATTTTAAATCTCATTTTAGAAACTTCCCAGATTTGTGACCCTAGGCAAATCAAGTAATTTTTCTGTGATAATAAGTAATTCAATTTGATGGCCTCTAATATTCCTACTAGCTCTTAATTCTATGAGCCTCTTACCCTACAATTTTTAAGATGTGAAATATATATATATATATATATGTATGTATGCATATAATGTAATATATTTGTACAGTTGAAATTATAGAGAGGTTTACTAGACTTGGGACTGTTATGTATCCAGCTTTTCATGGGATTCTACACTGCTTTTCTCTTTAAGATTATAAGGTAATTGTGCTCACTTAAATTTCTTTGTGTAAATTTCCTTTGTAAAGAGAATGAGCAAAATTAATGCAAGAATATATTGATCAGTCATCTTAGCAATAATATTATTGACTCTATTAGTAAATAAATTCTGAAGGCAATTTTTTTTCCTATATTCTCTGGTGTATGGATAGTCCTTATGGTGTTTATAACATTAAAAATGAAAAGAGAGGAGTAAGGCCTAAACATTCTATTCCCCTTCATTTTAATGGGCTTAACTATTTTGTGGCTCAAACTTTACTACCCTTCTTCCCCATTTCCTCGTATGTAGGGAACATTCTTTGAATGTTACTGTCTATATCAAATACAAAATAGAAAATTGTATAAAACTAGAAATTATAATGCTTAATAACAGTTACTGTGCAAATATATGTCTAAACATACAGACTGAGGCTGACTTACTTCTCACCAAAATTAGCAGTGAAGGCTCTTACTAAAACTGGCTCAAGATTTTTAGAAGCCTCATATGGGGGATTCCTGGGATTCCAAGTCTGATCTTAAACAAAAGTAAACCTTTGGATACATATAAAAGTAGATCAAGTTTAAGCATAAGAAGGTTCACACTCGGTAAATAGTTGCTCTCATACAAGATTAGATCTAAGTCAATAATATGTACATATATATGTATTTATATAGATACATGCATATATACATGTATATAAATATGCTATACATACTTATAGTATATATATAATAAGAATTAATAATATATTAAGAACTGGTATTTGTATAGTATGTTAAAGTTTGTAAAGTTCTTTATATGCATTATCTCAGTGAGGCCTTATAATAGCCTAATAAGATAGCTACATTTATATGTATTATTTTTCCTATTTTACAGTAAAGGAAACTGAGATTCAGAAAAGTTAAGAGCCTTTACCATGGTTATATACTTAGCATGAGAGGTAATATTTGAACTGAGATCTTCCTCATGCTGTTCATCATGTTATTATACTTTTAGAAATCAACTGCTCTGGTCATGGAGAATAATAGTCGCACGGTTTCATTGTTATTTCCTTGGAACAAAACTTTGATTCCATCGATAGAGTAAATCCCTGAAGAGTAAAGTCACTTTATCAATTTAGATAGCTACCATTTCTACAACTCTTGGAAAATTGCCTGAGAAGTTACGACTTGACTAACATCACAGGCAATAGGCCACTCTTTACTAAGTTATATTAAAACATAATTGGGAAATATATAACAAAATAAAAAAGCAATAAAATATAGATGCCATCATATTTTTAAACTAAGTCAATGTGTAACCCATAGAGATCTTTATATACATATTAGTGGCCTCCCATTTCTATTTGAATTTGACACTGCCATTCTGGAAGACAATAAGAACTAATGGATGGAAGTCTACTTTTATCTTACTTCCAAAATTCCATAATTTAAACCATGGAAGCAATGAGAGAGTGTTTAATACTACATTTGCCTATGTTCATTCAACTTGCTGTTGAATTAGGATCATCGGAGGAATACTGACAATTAGAATTCACATAATGCACGATTCTGACTTCAAATGACAGAATGATTTAGAGATTGTACAGATGGTAACATAAATAAAAATGGTTATTATTGATTTTTTATGTTGTGTCATAAAATGAATACTATAATTCTAGCTAATTTTGTTACAACTATTATTCTATCAAAGAATACATTATTGCAAAATTAAGAGAATTCCAAATTGGATTCATAGGTGGAATTTGCTATACTTGGTGTTTTGGGTGTGTTTCTCTAAATAAGTTATTTGGTTTCATTCAGAAGTTTCTTTCTAATAAGAGTAGAAATTATCTCTTTGAAAAAACCCATGCTTTAAAAATCATCTTAATTGCTGAAGATTTTTGTTGATTGATTGGTTTTGGGTTTGGGATTTTTATTTTTGTTTTTTGGTGTATTTATAAAAACTTTGAAGACAACAAATAAATATTTAAAATTACTAATTGCCTATTATGTGGAGGGAACAGCAAGAGCTGGGCCTGCAGTCAGGGAGACTCATAAACATGAGACAAGAGGAATCACTGGTCACATGCTGAGCAGAAGATTTCATATTTCAACCTAGGGGTAATAAGAGTCATTGGAGTTTATTGAGAGGGGACTGACATAGCTGACCTGCTGTTTAGGAAGATTAGGAAGATCACTCTGACAGTTGAATGGAAGATGAGCCAGAGCAGAGAGAGACTTGTTGTGGCAAGGAAACCCACCAGTAGACTATCATGATGGTCCATATTATAGATGACAGGCTGGTGGTACATGTAGGAGATGGGTCATGAAGGCAAAGTGAATGAGATGTGATTATATATGTGGAATGGGAGAGAGTGACAAGTCAAGGAAGACACTGATTATCAATCATGTCATTCTTAATGGTTCCAGAAGAAAGGCAGAATATGGCTATCAGGAAGGTGGTTCAGTGGCTTTCTGAAATATTAGGTGAGGACAATGTTTGCCCTTTGTACATGAGTAGAGAAAAATGACCTATGGTCTTTCTAGATACTGGAATGTTAACAATGGAAGTGATTTTAGGAGCCATTTGCCCCAGACTTTCTTTACAAATAGGAAACTGAGTCCTCCTGAGATAGATTTCCCAATTTCTTTAAGTGATTATTGATGAAGGTGGAGCACAAGCTTAATTCCCTATCTGGCATTCTTTCCAGTAAAGAAAAATCTTCCTGGCTTCTTAGTCATGCAAACTTACTATCTTCATGTCATCATTGATTCCTCACTCTTCTTACTCCACATATCCACCAGATGCTGTCATTCAGATAGTAAACTGATAGCTATATATAGCTGTAGACATAATTATCACAGATATAACATAGCAAAATAAAAGCAGTTGGTGAATACATGGCGGTGAGTAAGACTAGGGAGTCAATAATGACACTGAGATAGTAAGTTTGGGAGAATGAGAAAGCAGGAAACACATTATATGGTAGAAAGGACACTGAACACGGAATTAAGAGACTTACTTTGAGGTAGTTTTGAGAAGCATACCTATATGTATGCATTTATGAATCAGTATATATAAATGTATACATACACATTCTTATCATTAATAGTATGTGTTCCACTAGCAGTATAAGAGTAATGTATCATGGCATCTGGTGAGCTAAACTCGGGAGATAAAATTCTGGCTTAGTCAGGAAGACTCAACTCCCTGAGTTCAAGTCTAGCCACAGACCCATACTGGTTGTGTGATATTGGGCAAGTCATTCAACCCTGTTTGCCTCAGTTTCCTCATCTGTAAAATGAGCTGAAGAAGGAAATGGCAAGGACTCCAGTATCTTTGCAAAAAAACCAACAAAGTGAGGTCATGAAGAATCAGACTTGATTGAAAAAACTAAACAACAACATCCCCATTATCATTCCCAAGAACAGACTATAAGTTGGACTTCTTGAATTTGAATTTCAAATAAGAACCAATTCTAGCTATTTTATTTTTACTTGGAGGAACATATATGAGCCCTCCCTTTCTGACCTTGACTATCTGTAACCTTGATTTGAGCCACAAAACAGTGTTTCTTAAAAGAAAATCAAAACAAAAAATAAAAGGATGAATAAACTAGTGATTAATAGCTCCACTCACAATTAGAAAATGCTCACCATAGTGTCATCTTCCAGAATGGGTAATTTCCTATATGGTTCTATTTGAATTAAATGTCATCTGCTCAAAGTTAATTCATTGTAGCTTCTACTTCAATTAATTCTCTACTTAGAGAGTCTACAGATTTAATCATTAAAGAAACATGCTATCAATTGGGTAGCTAATAGGGAGTAAACTAGCGTATAACAGGTCTTCCAGTAGGTTGCATGTGGTGCAGACTTTAGATAAAATATATTTAACACTGATGCTATCTTCACTAGTTGATAACTCCTTTTTAGACATTTTGAAATGACTT
Source organism: Sarcophilus harrisii (assembly GCF_902635505.1). Lineage (NCBI taxonomy): Eukaryota > Metazoa > Chordata > Mammalia > Dasyuromorphia > Dasyuridae > Sarcophilus > Sarcophilus harrisii. The sequence goes on from NC_045430.1 coordinate 241,376,779, forward strand.
ATTTAAAATCTCAGGTGAAGCCTAGAAATGACCTAGATACTTCTGTAGCATCAGATCTTTTTAAATGAATACCTTCATGGAAATAAAGGCCACTATGGGATTTTCAAAAGAAAAAAAAAATTTAAGTACTTTAACCTTGAATCAAAGACTTGTTAATGTACTGATGCAAGCTGCTGGTGGAGCCACAGATACTTATTTCTGATAGACAGGGATCATCTTTCTGAGGTGGAGACATTTTTGTCATTAATTTCAGGTCCTTTTGGTAAATAAATGTGAAACAGGATGAGTTCAAGGGATTAATTGCCGCCCCGGGAGGGCTCATGAAGCAGCATCAAACTGTAATCAGCTCTTGGAATTGTTGTTTCAGGAAGCCCCGGGTCTCTGCGGCTCCTGTAGAAGTGCTCATTACTGTCTGGGTAATGTATTCTCACCAAGTAGCTATAATAGAATTAGCTCTACATTTTATAGGTTATTCATTGGAGGGCAGTTGGGGATGGAATATATTTTATTGGCTGAACAACATGTTTATTTAAACTCTTGGTCTGAGGTACTCCAATCAGAGGCAATTCAGACATTAGTTGCATTTTAGAATATTGAAGGGGAGGACACATATCCATGGTTTAAATTTTAAATAACTATTGAGATATACTTCTTGGTGAGCTCCAGTGATCATTTTGAACTTATTGGACATTGCCATGGAATCACTAGATCTCAGAATTAGAGCTGGAAAAGACCTCTGAACCCAAACCTCTTATTTAACAGATGAGGAAACTGAGACAGATTTGTCCAAGTTCACAGCTACTATCTGAGGTGTGATCTGAATGTACATCTGCCCAAGTCCCACTACATCAAATCTAACTTAAAATGGGCAGTTCTTATATAAAGGCAATGATTTAATTAATTCAGTGAGCACTTCCTGGTATTCAAGCTTCTTCTAAGAAGCAGATTATCAACTTTTATATAATTTACTGCCTAGAGACTTATTACCCATTATTCTCCTTGGCACAGTCAATTTTCCAGACACACTGGCTTACTTAGTAGTCCCAATACATGAACTTCCATCTTCAATATTGTGTACAGGCTTCCTCTTTATCCTTTGCTCACAAGATCTCTAGTTTTCTTCAAAACTGAGCCAAGTTACATCCTACACCAGGATTTCCCTTCTCTCTCTAGATCTTCCTTCCTCCTTTGGGGGAATGGGCGGATGAAGACTAGTGTTCTAACTGCTCTGATGGCAGCTGGCCTTGGGGCTGTGGAATGCTTAGAACCTCCTGACTTTGGCTTTGCTACTGGATTTCAGTGACTAGAAGAGATAGTGGGGCTGACAACTTTGCACAACTCTGTCTTATTTAAACCAATTCATACATGAGTCAAGCATCACATTGAGTATATCTCTGATCCCCTTTGAAAACAAAACAAAACAAAAAGAACAAGATCCCTACTTCCCATATGTCTTTTTATATAGTTTTAAATTTTATTTTGCATTTACTGATCAATAATACACATTTCCCCCTAAAAGAGTGTGAACTCCTTGAGGCTCTTTATCTTTGTCTCGTGGCAGAGTACCTGACATATCTTGGGGTTTGGGTGGGCCCTGAACCACCCTCTATTTTTCTGACAACTTTTGTTGCCTTGCCAGTTTACAGGATGATATTATTAATAATCACCCTAGCAAACAATGACAGTGTCTTTCTTGACGTCTTACTCTCTGTTATCCAACATATGGAATATGTTGCCAGATTTTGTTATTTCTGCCTCCTTTATATCTGCTCTTCTCCACTTTTACTAGCCAACACTTTGATGCTGACCCCCATCACCATTTACCTGGGATACTGCAATAGTCTTGCAATTAGTCTCATACCACACAGCTCTATATGTAAGAGCTGGAGGAGAATGTGAGATTATCCATATTGAATGCTCTCCCTATTCTCCTTCTCCCTCTTCACTTCTGGCTTCCTTTTGCAGCGAAAACACACCTTCTGCAAGAAACCCTTCCTTATCCTCTTCAATAAAAGTCACTTTCCTGAGATAATCTCCAAGTTAACATGTATGTATCTTATTTGTGCAGAGTTTGTGTTTGTTGTCTCACAGTTATATGCTCCTTGAGAACAGACTGTTGCTTTTCCTCTGTCCTTAGCACTTAGCATAGAGCTTGGAAAGTAACAAGTACTTACTAAATGATTATTTATTTAAATTGACATGACCTGAGATTCTTTTTGTTGTTTTATTTTAACAAAACAGAATAAAAAAGAAAATAGAAAATATTGTATTATTTTTTGAATACAAAACAAAATGAAACAGAACAAAAGAGAACATTGTCATGTGCCCAGCACAACTTCAGGGAGGATTCAAAATATATAATAACAAATTATCAGTTCAAGAAAGTATATGGGTGTATCTATTAGAAGAAATTATATTCATGAGCATCCATCTTTTCTTTACTTCCTTGTAAATTATTATTTTGTTCACTTCTATGCATCTTTTAAATTTTATTCCTTTTTCCCTCTTTTATCCCCCCCATCCCCAAGCAGATATACTATTTTAAGAAAGAATAAATGTTTACATAGACAGATATATACATACACATACATATACATTCCCACACATGTCTTTCCTATCCTTGCTGACCTTTTTCTTTAATTCTGCTCCTAACTTGCCTTGCTATTACTTAACCTCCTTCCACCCATGGATCTCTCCCTTGTCTTCTTCCCACATACCCTTAGCTTCCAGGTCAGTCCATACCTTCCCCCTTTGTTTCTGTATAGTTTTTGGAGGGTACTATATCCTTCTATATGTAATGTTGCCTATTTAACCCATTCTGGATGTAAATAGGTTTTCAGAATTACAAGCCCTCCTCCCCCTTGTTATGTCTCTGTGACTATATTTCCTCTGCACCTCATTTGTATAATTATTTAACTCTGCCCCAATCTTTCTTTTGAGCTGCCCTCTTGTTGATGTCAATCTTAAACATATGGTATTCATTTCCATTTATAAAAAAAATAAACAATTTGCCTGTCTTGAGTTTCTTGAAATTGATCTTTGATATTGACTCATATATTAAATTTTCTATTAAGTTTGGGTTTAATGGATAGAAAGTCCTGAAAATCTGCAAGTTCCCTGAATGTCCATTTTTTCTCATTCAATATTATAGATAATTTTGCTGGATATGATGTTTTTGGTTACTGGCCAAATTGTCAGTCAATATGATTCCAGGAACTGCAGTCTTTTATTGTGGCTGCTGATAAGTCCTGTACAATTCTAATTGTAGCTCAGTGTATTTGAATTTTTTTCCTTGTTTCTTGCAAAATTTTCTCTTTATTCTAGGAGGTTTCAAAGTTTGACAATAATATTCCTTTGTGTTTTCCCCAAAGGATCTTATTGAGGTAGTGAATGGTAGATTTTTTTCTATTTCTACTTCCTTCCCCTCTCCCTCATTCTATCATTCCAGAACAATTTTCTTGCATTATTTCTTACATTACTGTGTCAAGGACCTTGTTTTTTTTATCACAACTTTTGGGCATATAATTATTCGTATATTTTCTCTTCTTGATCTGTTCTCCAAATCTGTTGTTTTTCTTAGAAGATATTTCATATTCTGTTCTATTTTTTTTCATTTTTTATAATGTTTTGTTATTTCTTGGTCTCTCATCACTTCACTGGCTTCCCTTGCCCAATTCTAATTTTTAAAGAGTTGTTTTCATCTTTGAGACTCTGTATCTCCTTTTCTAGTTGATTAACATTTTTTCATAATCTTGTTTTTCCTGGATGATTTGTATATTAAGTTTTTCTTCAGTGTCTCTCATTTGATTTTAAAATTCTTTTTTGACTTCCTCTATAAATTCTCTCTGGGCAGAGAGCCATTTCACATTTACTCTTTGGGGTAGAAGCTTTTTGTACTACAATGAACCCTAATCTTTTTAGGATTCTTCTTAGCTGGTTAATTTTTAAGAGATATTAGTGTAAGTACCTCTAATCCTGGGGTGGAGGCATGGTGCCTCAAGCTTCTCCTCAGCTCTCCTCTCTGACCAGGACCCCCAAAACAAGAACTGTCCCCTTCAGCAAGTGCCCATAGCCAGCAGCATCCCTCCCCCTGCCTTTGCATTTCTGGTGTGCTGGTTCCTTCTTACCCAGGGCCCAGCCCAGCCTGGCATTCCTAGTCAGCACAAAGACTCCAGGAGATAAAAGGTTCTGTGGTTTCTGCTGAGGTTCTGGCCATACCCAGCTCACCCAGGGCTCCCCATTTGGTATTTCTGAGAAACTAGCTTGGAAATGTTTGTACTTCACCTGGATTAATCCCCAGATCTTCTTGGATTGTATCAGGATTCCTGTTCTATCCCGAGTCTTCTTGATTTTTCACCAGTCTATTGTCTCCCTGAGACACAAATCTGTTCTATTTGTGGGGAAAATTTGGAGATCTTGAAATTTACCAGCCTACTCCCTCATCTTCCCAGAATCCTTCCTCTGAGGTTTTATTGCATTGATATAGAACCAGAAAATAGAACATCGGTTCTCCAGTTTGAGTACCTGAATTTGGATCCAGCCTCTAACATTACTTAAACAATCCTAGGCAATTCACATTACTTCTTTGGGCCATCATTTCATCATCTGTAAAATGAAGGGGTCAGATGAAATGAACTTGGAGCAATCTTCTAGCTCTACATCAATCATATAAGGATGCAAGGAACTCCTGATGAGGGAATTCCCTTTGCTAATGTATGTCCTCCACAAGTTTTTTTTTCTTAGAAACCTGCTTGTAGAGGACATTGAGTGATTTAGCCATATAAATTACACAACTAAGGTGTATCAGAGACAGAAATTAAACCCACTTTATAATATTATAAATGTTCACCCGTCCACTAGACCACAGTTATTATCACAAGTAAAAATGGCAGCTAGGTGGAGCCTGAAGTCAAGGAACTCATCTTCCTGAGTTCAAATCCAGCCTCACACACATGGTTGTGTGACTCCAGGCAAGTAACTTAATCTTGGTTTCCTCAACTATAAAATAACCCAGAGAAGGAAATGCCAAACTACTCCAATGTCTTTGCCAAGAAAACCCCAAATGGGCCCATGATATAACTGAAAATGACTGAACAAAAGCAATAAAAATGGGTATAAATTGTTCACATACATGAAAAATTCATTATCTACTGTTTACAGTGTACTATTATGAATAATGGGAATACAAGAACCAAAAGAATAAATAAATAAAAGCCTATCCTACTGGCAAAAAAGCTTAGTAGCCTGCACATAAATATGTGTGACCAAAATTAGAATGTGATGAAAAAAAAGGATAGATGCAGATAATAAACTCAAGGCACATTTGTGGAAGGATAGAACACTGCCATCTTAGAGTTGGGGATGAGGCAGCATGAATCACAGTTGGCTTCTTTGTAGATCATTGGAGACAGGAAAATACAACTTTTGGTTAAAGACTTAGATACAAAAAAGTACATGACTGATCAATTGGTATAGTTGCAATATCCTGTCTTTTGCCTAAGGTCTGACACTTTGCAACATCCAGGAGTCAGTTTCTGAACTCTTTCTTTGAGTTTTTGGTAATTCAGTTTACAGTGGATAGAATACTGCATTCTGAGCAAAACTTTTAGCATCAACTCTTAGCTCCTTCACATCTGATCTCTGTCCACTTTGGCCAAGACTCTCATTCTCAGGGCCTCCATTTCCTCATCTTCAAAATCAGAGTACTGAGACCATATCAGGGGTATTTAACCTAAATTCCACTAAATGGGTATGGGACCTGTCCAGTAGCTTAAAAAGGCCACAATCTCCCATTTCCTTCATGACCATCTCCAATATCCCTGATCCAGGGGTCCTCAAACTTTTTAAATAGGGGCCAGTTCACTGTCCCTCAGACTGTTGGAGGGCCAGACTATAGTAAAAACAAAAACTTTGTTTTGTGGGCCTTTAAATAAAGAAACTGCATAGCCCTGGGTGAGGGGGATAAACATCCTCAGCTGCCGCATCTGGCCTGGGGGCCATAGTTTGAGGACCCTTGCCCTGATTTATATTTTGCTACTGGCTCTGGAGGGGAAAATGAGGCAGACAACCTTGCCTAGCCTTTCTTCACGTAAATCCAATTTACTTTCATGTCATAGCATCACCTTCCTGATGTCATGATCCCCTTGGAGAAGGAAGGACAAACAATAATAACTGAGATCTGTGAGCCTGAATAGGGGAAAAACTACATCTTTAATTCCATTAACCTTTAATTAAAGCTTCGTGTTTCATTCAATTTAAAATATATATATATATATATTTATGAGAATGGGCCCAAAGGTTTCACTAGTTCCAGAGAAGAAACTCTTTCACACATACATACACACACTATTTAAGAACCCCTAGCCTACATGACCTCTGTGGCTTCTTCCAACTCCAAAATACTTTAGACTTTTAACTACTCTACAGATATTGCCTGGCTCCTTGCTACCAACTTTCTTCTGATTCCCATTATCCTTTTGCAAATATTTCAGACATTTTATAGCTTATTCACTTTTGAGGACAGATGAGAATAGAATATATTTTTTCCTCTATGTTTATTGGCTCCATCAAATGTTAATTGAAACTATCACTCTTAAAATCTCCAAATTGATAAATCAGCTTTTAATTTGGGCTCCCAATTAAATTGAATTCCCCTTGATGACTTTACCTACCACTGTTTTCATAAGGGAGCACAACTAAGAGCAGGAAGCTTTGGAAAGGTGGGAGAACGTTAATTTTGACACTGGTTTTGAACCTGAAATAGCCTGGGAAGATCGGGCAAATGTGATTCATGTTTGTGAAGCATCCCTTAATGCCCTTCATCTTTCCTTATCTCTCTTGCTACTCTGGCACTTTTCAAGTTCAACTGCTTGCTCTTGGACTATATATCTCTGCCCCTTGCCTTAAGGGGTGCAGAATCTGAAAAGCGCTCCTTCCTTGGGGAGTCACACAGTCAAATTGTGCCCAGTGGGGTCCTACCTCCAAATGACTCGCCTTCAGGCTAAGACATTTTGAGGATGTAGGTTTTTTTTCTTTGCATTTTTGGCTGTCTGTGACTTTACTTCGGATATATTCTCTTGGATAGCTAGGAAATGTGGGGTTCAGCAAAAATCCTTCTACCTGCAGTCCTCAGTCTGCATTAATACTGAGTGAGTAAAAAGATGAAAACTCAGGAAGACTGGCTCCTTAAGAGCAAGGTGTCTTTTAAGAAATACTAAATAAACTATTTGATCAAATGTTTTCATCTAATAATAATTAAATTACTCCTATTTAGAAAAGCTTTAAGCCTTATGACAAAGTTTCTTTAACAACTTAGCAATTATGAATAATCCCATTTTTAAAATGAGAAAAATAAATGCAGAGAATTTAAGCACTTTCTTAATGATTATTCAGCTGCTTAGTATTTGATGTAGAATTCAAACCCTGCTCTCCTAATTCTAAATGCAGTGTTAAGGAATTATAATTTTTACAAGGTTATCAAAGGAAATGATTGATTGAATAGATGCACCCAACCAAATAATGGTATTGTAATGGGCCTCTATTTCCTCATCTTCAAAATCAGACTATTGAGACTATATCAGGGGGATTTAACCTAAATTCCACTGAATGGATGTGGGAACTATTGAATATCTTAGCTTAAAAAGGTCACAATCTCCCATTTTCATTTGGGCATACAAAACTGGATATTGTGGGAATATGTGGTGAATAGCATTATTAATAACATTGTCAATATTATCATAGGCTGGGTGTATATATACTAAGGTAAAAAAAATCCTTAGTCCTGGGGGACTCAGAGAGTAGAATCATGGTTGTTAAATACTTTTGTGAATAATCAACTATTAAATTACATATGGTAAACTTTAAAGATCCTTCCCACCTTGAAATGTTGTGATAGCAAGAGATTTTTTTAAAATTTCAATATTATATAATTGAATAATAAAATTCAACTTAACAAGCATTTATTAAGGCCCTACTGCATACCTGCCATTATGCTAAGCACTAGAAATACAAAAATGAAAAAAAAAGTTCCTGTCATCAAGAAGCATGTATTGTGTTGGTAGGGAGGATGAAACATATACAAAGCTTTAAAAAGTGAGCAATAAAAAGAAAATACAAAATGTGTGTGGTTGAGTGTAGTGCTATTACTAGGGGGACTACGAAAGGTTTCGTTAATGAGCTGGCACTTGAATTGAAGGATTCTGAGAAGTAGTGTTGAGGAGGAGAGCACTGGGGTGGGCATGAAGTGTGAGAGTCTCTGCAGAGGCACTGATGTGGGTGATGAACTCTCGTGTACCAGGACCGGCAAATAGGCAGGTTAAGCGAAACATGGTGGGAATAGTAGAGGAGGGTAATTTGAAGTAAGTTAAAAAGATAGATTAGAGGTAAATTTTGAAAAATTTCAAATGCCAGAGTTTGTATGTTGTAAAGGTGAGAGGGATCCCATGAAGCATTTTGCACTATAAAGTGAGCATATATTTTATGAAATTGATTTTTTTTTAAAGGTTGAGAAAAAAATAGTGAGTAAACACACAAACTAAGTATAAAGGATATATAAAGAAATATACTATCTGCATCCAGAGAAAAAATTGATAAATAGAATTGTGTATGAAATGATTTTACATATATTTACCCAATTGTGTCTAATGGTAGCCATCTCTAAGGTGGGGAGGGTTCTAGAAAAAAGAAATTTATATGATAACTTTATTATATATTTAAAGAGATGGCAAGCTGTACAAAATTGATTTGTAGTTTCATGCACAATCATTTTTTTATTATACTATGGAAATACTTGTTTTATTCCCTAGATTAAAAACAAAATACATTTTTTGAAAATTAAAAAAAAATTCATTTAGCAGCTAGGAGGAGGACAAATTGGAAAGAAGGGAAACTAGAAGCTATTGAAGTAGTCCAAGTGAGGTTATGGGATCATGAAGAAGGGAGGAGGTCATCAGAGTAGAGACAATGGGACAGATATGCAGTTTGTTATGAAGGTAAAGTCAACAAGACTTAGAGAGTACTTAAACATGGAGGATGATGGATAGAAAAGATTAAGATATAATTTCCAGGTTTAAAACCTGAGGGATGATTAAATTGTCCCTGATCTTTTATACTTCTGAATAAGCCTGCTTTTTTAATTTTTGAACCTTTGAGTTAGAATTTTGAATTTTAGAGCTAGAAAAGATGGTCCTAAATCTCACAAGGTTAAGATACTAGTGAGATGAAAGAAAGCAAAACTTTTCTATTCCCACAGTCGAACACTAGAATTTGTTGTTGTTTGGTAGTTTGGGGGATTTTTCAAATGGAGCTGCAGTCAGGTTTATTAAGACCAGGGATATTTTAACCATCACTCGGGTTTTAAAGCTGGAAGTTAAGGCATCACTATCTCCCCCCTAGAAAAGAGTTTCTGAAGCTTCTTTCTACTCATAGCCCCTTTTTACCCTAGAAATATTTAATGATCTCAGGTATATAAGTATATAAGATAGGCATACAAATCAAATGTTTACTGATTAACTCATAATTTCATGACCCCCACATTCAGTTTTGTGAACCCATATTGGGTAGTGACCCACAGCTGAAGAAACTTTGCTCTAGACTTTCTGACTTAGATGAACTTTTTGATGAACTACTTTGCTCATTTGATTCTGTATTATACCTAATCTGTTGCAGTGATCAACACCCCTGTTTCTTAAACCCAGTATAATTTGGGATCTAGCACTGCTGAGCCTTCTTCCTTCCCTTCTCCTTTTTTTCTTCTAATAAGTCCCTTATATATTCTTAATCTTATCTTCATCCAGAAGAATTACGTCATTATTTTTTCTTACTCTATGAAATAATTCTCTGATAGTTTGATTGATCTGGTACTGAGTATATAAATTTATATGACAGCAAGGGCTGTTTTTGCCTTTCTTTTGTTCTTATGGTTTAGTACAATATCTGTAACATATTGAATACATAATTATTTTCTTAGAAAATGTTGAATTGAATCCTATTGGAATCTCTCTGTCTCTCTCTCTGTCTCTTTGTGCCTCTCTGACTGTGTGTACATGTATGCACACATACGTGTGTGTGCCTTTTGGATTCTGTGTGTCTCTCTTTTCAGAGGAAAAAAAAAACATGTCAGATTACTTTGCTATCAAATGACTTTTCTTTTGAAAGTGAATTTCCTGTGAAGATTCTGAGTTTTTGTTTGGGTTTAAGGAAGAAGACACCTGGTGTAAGAATTGGGCTTTTCATTACCTTAGCTAATATCTTTAAGAACATATATCATAAAATCTGTCTGGTTTTCTTCCTTCCAAACATACTTATCTCAAAGTAGGAACTGAAAGTTCGTGCAGGAAAAAAATCTTGGTATTATAGAAGAAAATGCCCAAAGTCAAATACCCTGTAACAAATACTGACCAATTTTCTCCTTTCCTTTGAATTTTTGAGTTTTAAAAGACTTGGTTCATTTATTTCTGTGTTATGTGCTAAGACAAATTGCATCATTTGCTTTTGGGAAGAATTCATGTAAATCGTATGCTAGTTATCCTATCTTGGAACACACAGCTTTCTTACCCATTTCTCATAATTAGTGATCTCTAGTGAAAACAGTAAGGTGTTTAATGGAGACTAAGGCAATCAGAAACACCAGTGAGGAACTGGATTGTTTTATTTCATCAATAAACACATCTTTTGAGAACTCAGAAAATCCCTTTTTTAAAACTGCATTTTGAAAATAATAAGAACTCTTGCAAAATGATCTCTAAGGAATCAATCAGCCCAAGAACCTTGATAGGTAAGCAAAACCTGCAACCCATTGCCTTTCTTATTTAGGTCTTTTAGTAAAGATCTGATAGATTCTGTCAACCTTGATGACTGTCTCAGAATGTAATTCCAAAGTCACTTGTAGCATTTTATTTGCACAAGCACAAATCCCAAAGTCCTTTGATTAAAAAACAAAACAAAACCAAAACCAAAACCAAACAGCCATGAACTCTGTGCTTGACTTTGTTGTGGTGTGGTTGGGACCCCCATTTGAAATGCAAAGGCGTATAATCTCCAATCACCACATTCAATGGGAGCTTGACAGGGAATTAACCTCACCTCTAAGAGTTTAGAATTGATCTTCTCAATTTCCAACTCTTTTAAAAAAAAAAAAAAAAAAAAAAAAAAAAGTCCTAATTTGGGGACATAGGTTTTCACAAACCAGAAAAAGAATCTATTTTCTACCTTAAATTTTCCAAAGGATCATGTGCATCTCACCAGCAGATTGCAAATGTGACAGTGCATTATCTCAATTATTGCTTTTCTTTACTTTGGAGATGCTCTGGGCTGAGAAGGAAGCAAGACAGACTAGACAGACTCATTTTCAGACACTTAAAATGATATCCAGTAGTCTGATTCATTCACTCTGCAAGAGATGCTTAGTTCTTTGGTGGTTATGAATACATTCACTAACAGGATTATGTTCAAAATGTGCTCCACGCCAAAGCCATTGTTTGATGCTTTGCTATGGCATAAAGGGAATCTTGACCTTTTAAGTTTATATGCCAAGTGCAGCAAAAATACTGCAGAATTTACCATGATGGGAAGGCTTTGACTACAGCTTCAGTGATGGTCATTATCTCTGTAATCTTAATAAAAGTGCCTAATCAGTAGTTTATCAGCCTATCATTTCATAAGCATTTTTTCCAGCATCCACTTGTTCTAAGTACTGAGCTAATTGTCAGGGATGCAAAGATAAAAAGTCCGTACCCTCAACAAGCTTATATATTATTAAAGGAGACCATATATCCATGCATGGGAATAAGTGTTACACATATAAAACAAATAGGAGGGAATAGGGATGATGAGGTGGGGGAAGGATCAAGCTGCTGAGAGACAAGAAAAGACTTCCAGGTCATTTTAACAAGATGGCAAATACAATAGGGGCATCTTCTTCCTCCATCTCCCACTGGAAGCTTGGACTCTTCCCTTGGTACTTTGGCCTTTGGTAGGATATTTTTAACCTCATCATTCTCGAAACAAGGCTTTTTGGTTATTTCCTAGACATATCTATATCATATCTCTGCCCCCCCACTTCTCATTCTCCCTCATTTATGGACTTTCACTTTTAGAATATGTCTTTGAAGGCAGTGATTGTTTACTTGCTTATTTTTGTAACTCAATGGTAACTCACACATAGGAAGCACTTAGTGAATATTTTATTATTTATGTAATTGATACTGTTTGAGTCTTGGACAAAAACAGAATCCTGAATGATGGTGGTGAGCACCAGATGATTTTTTGTTATTTCTTTGCACTGGTGGGCCATTGAGCCTCCTTTTCACCCACCTGATTTCTAAATCAGGCATTCACTTCTACAAATCAATAAATAAATTTATATTATGCACTTACTGTATACCAGGCCCTGTGCTGAGCACTGGGGATAAAAAAAAAAAAGAGGCAAAAGATAATCCTTTTTCTCAGTTTATAATCTAATGTGGGATATGACATGCAAACCAATCCATACAAAGTGAAACATCTGTAGGATAAATAGAAGGTAATTATAAAGGGAAAGCACTGGAATTAAGAGAGGTTGGGAAAGACTTTCTATAGAAGGAGGGATTTTTGAGGGAACTTTAAGGGAAACCTGGGAAGTGAGTAATCAGAGTAGAGGAGCTATAGCATTCCAGAGGTAGACTACCAGAAAAGTTGCCCAAAGCTGAGAGGGAGAGAGTTCTTATTCGTTAATCAGGATAAAAGAATATGGGTTGGAAGGGTAAAGTGTGTCAGAGGGCAGGCAAGGAGTCCAGGCTAGGAAGGACTTTGAATGCCAAACGGTTTTGCATTTCGACCTAGAAGCAATAAAAACCCACTGGAGTTCATTGAATAGTGGGGAGGGGGTGTCACGTGATCAGAGCTATCCTAAAGAAAATCACTCGAGTGGCTGAATGAGGGATAGAGGCAGTGAGGAGAGACTGGAGCTGGACAGAGCTCCCTCCCTCTCCTCTAGACTTTTGCCTTAGTCCAGGTGTGAATCAGCTTGCACCAGGAAGCTAGTAATCTCAAAGGAGAGAAGGATTCATATTTGAGAGATGTTGCAAAAGTAAAATTGAAATGCTAGATAGCAGCTTGAATATGGGGGTGTTGGAGACAGTGAAGAATCCAGGATGAGACCTACTATGTGAACCTGAGGGATTGAGAGGATTATACTGTATTCTACAATAAAGAAAGGGAGGGGAAGAGAGGAAGTTACATAAAGGTAATGAGTTTCATGTTGGGTAGACTGAATTTAAGACTTTAACCTCCAGATTTTGTTTTAATTATAGTAAGTTTAATACACATTGTCTTATGAATCATGTTAGGAGAGAAAAATCATAGCGAAAAGAAAAAAAAATACGGGAGAGATTAAACAACAACAACAACAGAAAAAAGAAGTGAACATAGTATGTATTTCCTTATATTTTTTTCTGGATTCAGATTTAGCTCTAGATTTCTAAATGACAACTGGAGATATGAGATTGCAGGTCAGTGGAGAAGTTGGAGCAGGATACAAGTATTTTTGGCAGTTATCATCATGGTAATTAAATCCTTGAGAGCTGATGAGGTGAAGTAGTTTAGAAAGGAGAAGAATAGAAGGTCCAGGAAGAGCAGGAGCAGGCAGGTAGGAAGGGAACCAGGGGAGAGCAGTGTCCTGAAAATATGAAGAGAAGGAAGAGAGAGTCACCATCAATGGCAAAGGCTGCAGAGAGACCAAGGGAAGATAGAACCTAGAACAGAATAAGGGAAACTCAGGGGATACTCAAAGAACTGAAAAACAGAGGAAAACTCATAACGAGAAAAAAAAAAAAGTAAAATTTTGCAATGATTTGTCAGTGAAAGCTGTTAGGAAAGCAAAAGGGTGTGTTTTTTTTTTTTTAATGCCCTGATATATTCATTATCAATCAGTAAAGGAAACTGCTTTATTATTAAACCATTTTGTAAATCATTTTTGATTATCCAGGTTGCAAAAGGTCCACTCTGAAGAGGATCTAGGGCACAAATAAGTACCTCTCCTCTCACAGGGATGTCATATGAACATGTTTAGTCCCTCATCAATGCTGATAAAGTGGGAGCAATTGTCCTCCAAATTAGGAGAGTTTCACCTGAATGCAGAGCACCTCATCAGGTGTCAGAACAATGCCTGCAGGGTATAAATTAACTATCTCATCAACAGCAAAGCTTTTGGGGCTCTTTAGGAAGATTCTAAAGTGGGATGTAGGAAATGAATGAAATTGTTTACCAGAAAAAAACACACACATACACACACACCCCCAGCAACTTCCACTCAGTTACATGAATAAAATTAAGTGGCATTAACATCAACCATTTAAACATTCTCCACTATCTCCAGAAAGATAGATTGAAATGAACAGGCAGCATAAACAGCCCTGCGTGGTACAAGAGAAGAAAGTGCTTGAGGACATTATGCAGATGGCAGAAATTCAAAGAATTGTAACAAGGTGGCAGGAGAAAAATTCTGAAATAAGTGTTCTAAGGATTGCACATAACAACCAGGGGAAAGAACACAGCATGTTTTCTGTATGAAATCTTACCTCCCTCTTGGAAAAGCTTTTCCTGATGTGATTGAAACTTTATCTACAAAATTATTATCTTGAGTTTCCATAAAGTTATGCAGAAGAGATTCATCAGCTGGAGTGGAAAATGAATCTACTTGAAGGAAATAGGAATGGTGTTCTGTGTGAGTCTAATGCCTGTCCAGAGACCTCTCCAAAAAGATGAGAGAGTTAAGGTGTTCATTAGAAGGAAAGGGTGGAATTTGAAAGACAATTCCAATTAGAAAGGTGATTGATCACACCAGGAGTTAATAATGATTATGACAAATCCTTTGTGAAACTATATGCCCCAAGGTTTGTTTCAAAAAATACAATCTTTATAAGAAGAGAATATAGATTAGAAAATCTCAGACATTAAAGTCTGATTAGATTATTTTACAATAACAAATTGTTCATGTAAGAAAGCAGTTTGAATGTTTCCAGTTGTGAGAAATAGGACAATTGATTAAATTTTACTAACCACATCAAATTCCTTGGTTATTATAACATACTGTGAGGAATTGAGCCCACCTATGTAAGCTAAACTGAGAAAGACAGTGAACAGTAGTATAGTGTAGGTAACCCTTGACATAGAACCACAATTCTTTATTCACATAATTGTTTTAATCCTGAAGTTTCTCAGTAAAGACACAATAAAGAATAGATCTCCTCTAAGAGAGGGGTAGTCCTTTCCCTACCCAAGTTTAAAAGAAAAAAAAATCACAAAATTAAAAAGTTTATCTATTTTAATTACTAATCAAATCTGCTGATTGATGAGTACTTTTATGATTTTATCCAAGTCACTGATAAAAATGATTAATCCCTGAGGTATTCCACAGGAGACATCCCACCATGGTAACACTAAACTATTGGCAGTGACCCTTTAATTGCAGGAATACAACCAGTTCTGAATTCTTATGTTTGTATTATGTGAACTTAGGTCACTTCTATTCCACTGCAAAGAGTACTCAGTTCCAGTTCAAGTACTACTCTAACAGGAAGTATTTAAATACAGAACAGGTTTATTAAAACATAAAGGACAGAAATGAGATGCAAATTTGAGCTTGCTAGCCAGGGAAGTTATAGACTTCCTTCTTTAATGCATTCTTGAATGCATTTTCCTTTTTTCTCCCTGCCTTGAGAGGTTCCATTATACTTGCCATCAAACTCAAGGTACCAGGTAATCAAGTCTTTAGTTATAAACCAGTAATCAATGAAGTGATAGTTGCCTGCCTCCTCCTTTCTGAGATCTGGAATGCCCCTTGCTTTTAAGCTTAGTATCCCTTCAAGATAGCTCTCAGTGAAGTTCTTTTTTATCGTATGGGTAGAATACCAGCCATCACAAAAAAATAAGAAAGAAAGAAAGGAAGGAAGGAGGGGAAGGAAGGAAAAAGGGAGGAAGGAAGGAAGGGAGGGAGGGAGGAGGGGTGCACAACAGAGCACCAGCCCTGAAGTCAGGAGGACCTAAGTTCAAATCTAGTCTCAGGAATGTAACACTTCCTAGCTGTGTGACCCCGGGCAAGTCACTTAACCTCATTGCCTCAGGGGACGGAAAAAGAAAAAGAGAATATCAGCCATCATTATATCTGCTACTTCCATAGGTGTCTCCTGTTAACCTCTTAACTTTTCTTGAATCAGAAAAAATGTCCCTCCCTGACCTTTTATTGGCTCTGTCACTCCAACATTGGATTTTAAAATTGTTTGGAAGGAGATATTAAAAGAGTTCAGCCTGGTCGACTTTTCCTAATATTCCATCTTGGCTCCTAGAGCTCTTTTCACTATAAAAATTGTTCTCAATGTGTGATATGTGTGATAGTACTAAGGGTCTTCAGGATCAAAATGTTTTTCGTAAAAATATCAAAATTTTTCATTTTTAATATGATGCATTTATGATAAATACTGATAATATGATCAATATAAATGACAATCTGATAAAACCCACATAAAAATGTTTTAGGAGGGTCGTTAATAATTTTCCAAAAATTTAAAGGGATCCTGTCCTGAGACCAAAAATTTGAAAACTGCTATTCTACACTATACTACTGTTCACTGTCTTTCTCAGTTTAGCTTTAATTTAGTATCAGTGAAACTTAATTCAAATTTACACAAATGGACAGTTCCCCACAGGATTGTATGAAACTCCATAACAGATTTTTAAAAGAAAGTCAAAGGCATTAAAAAATGTCATTTATTCTCAATTTTGTAAATGGTTCTGGACACAGATGGCTATTTTTTTTAGTGTGTCCATGGTATCACTTTCTCTTGTTGAAGTCATGCAAATAAATTTAGACTATGGAAAAGGACAGGCTAGACTGGCTCTACATCTGGTTTGCTGCCATAATAGAGCATTTTAAGAGTTTATTCCATGTATTTGAGCTGCTTGGTGTAGTTTTCTGTTAGATGAAAATCCAAGGTCATTTACATTTGAAGGAATTAGTTGCTAGTTATTGGTCCCTCTCTACAGGTCTACTCACATCATGAACAAAAATCTGAATAATCATCTTTTTTTCTCTCCCTTTTCCTATTACCTTCTGTGAACAGCCACATTTTCAAGAGTTTTCTATTTTATATAACTCTCACAAAGACTAAAAAGAATACTCCAGAAGCATTTAGAGTTTTAATTGCAAAGAAATGGAAATCTGGTCATCTTCAAACCAGTGTATTTGATCACTTGCACATTCATTTGTATTCATAAAGGCATTCAAAGAGGCATTAGCTTAGAACTTTGGTTTTTTGTTCAATAGACCTGTTTCTGAATAGATTATTGAAGCTGGCTTTAATTTAACTAAATGAAAGCATATTTAACTAAATGAAAGCATAAATACTGAGGAAAAATAATGAGGAACCCTCATTTTGCAGGGGTTCAATCAATCGATTTTTCTTAAGAACCTACTGTGTGCCAGGTATCTTGCCTAGCATTAGAGATACAACTGCAATGAATAAAACAATTCCTACTTACATTCTAAGTTTGATACAACAAACATATATAAATGTATACAAAATAAATATAAAAAGAATAAGTACTAAGTGTTTAATTTCAAACTAGTTTTTAGAGAAAACATTAACAATTAGAGGGATAACCTATACTGATACCTAAAGTAGTGTTTCAGTTCCATGAAAACATGTAAATTCTTTATTACACTTATAGTAAAGATCATTCAACAGTGTTAATGAAGAACAGTGCTGTTTGAAATATACAGTACTATCAAGGAAATGTGAGTTTCTATACTACCTCTGATAATTGCTAACTGTGTGACTCTAGGTAAGTATCTTAATTTATCTCAATGTCACTGTGTTTATGTAGAAAGTTCTCATTTTTTTGGTATAGGATTGCAAATATGCTTGTTATAGATCATAATTGGAAGTGTCAATACCCTTGCTAATCATCTACCATCTTTTGCAATTTGCCAATCCTGAGTGGGAAAACAGACATATCTGATTCACTTCAAAAATTCAGTTAAGAATTATTTAGTGCTTTCTCTGTATTCTGGGTTAGGGACTAAGAAAGGAATAAAGATGAGAATTCATGAGCCTGTCCTATTTATGAGTTTCTGTACAATACATAGATAAATTTTTATTTGGATTCTGGTTTGCATTAGGTTTTAATTCTTCATGGAATTAAAGTACCCATTAGTTCTTGAAGGGTGTGAGGGTGAAGTTCAGTCACATATACCCAACCAGACTAATAAAACATTTTCAGGATGGACCTAGTGATTGACTTTTTGTCTCCTATCTAAGAACCAGCTTGGATAAGATATTAAAGATCTGATACCAGGTTGAGTACAAGATTTTGTCCATAGAAGCTCTTAAAGACTACAGCTCCATAGAAGATTATGGACCCCTTTGTATGTTTGGGGAAGCTTGGGAACTGCTTCTCAAATAATCCTTTTTTTCCTTTAATAGTACTTTTTCAATACATGTAAAGATAATTTTCAACATCATTTTTGTAAGATTTTGAGTTCCAAATTTTCCTCCCTCTCTTCTTTCATTACCCAAAAAGCAAGCAATATAATATAGGTCATACTTGTGCAGTCATGTATATCACTCTTAAATGTATGAAATGATACTTGTAAATGCCTAAAACATATACAAATTTAAAGAAACAAAGCAGGTTAAAATACAATTATAAAAAAAAAAAAGGTTTTTTGTATTTTAGGTTAGAAGGCCCAAGCAGGGAAGAATTGCATTGTGCTCCAATAAAAAGAACATATACACCAAAAACAAAAATCAGATTCTTGAAATCTTGAAGTAAATAAGTATATAAGGGTGTAAGTTTTATGGGAATTTAGAGAATGGAAAATCATTTCCAGGAAGGGGAATGGCAGAACACTTCAAGAAATAAATTATATTTTGCTTGAGTTTTGAAGGATGATCAAATTGTAATAGGTCAGTAAAAAATTGTAAAAGAAAATGTATAGGGTACCTAGTTAGTGTAGTGGATAGGGTACCAGCCCTGAAATCAGGAGGACCCGAATTCAAATTTGACCTCAGTCACTTAACGCTTCCTGGCTGTGTGACCCTGGGCAAGTCACTTAACCCCAATTGCCTCAGCAAAAAAAAAAAAAAAAAAGGAGATGCTTTAAATCACTATTGATCAGAGAAATGTAAAATAAGATAACTCTGAGGTACTACTACACACCTCTCAGATTGGCTAAGAGGATAGAAGGGATAATGAATGTTGGAGGGGAAGTGGGAAATGCAGGACACTAATACATTGTTGGTGGAGTTGTGAAGTGATCCAAACATTCTGGAGAACAATTTGGAACTACACCCAAAGGACTATCAAACTGAGCAGTGTCTTTGCTGGGCTTATATCCCAAAGAGATCTTAAAGGAGGAAAGGGGACCCACATGTGCAAAAATGTTTGTTGCAGCCTTTTGTGTAGTGGCAAAGAACTGAGTGGATGCCCATCAATTGGAGAATGGCTGAATAAATTACAGTATATGAATGTTATGGAATATTATTGCTCTGCAACAAATGACCAACAGGAACTGATGCTAAGTGAAATGAGCAGAACCAGGAGATGACTGTACACAGCAACAATAAGACCATAAAATGATCAGTTCTGATGGACAGGGCTCTCTTCAACAATGAGGTGATTAAACCATTTCCAATGATCTTGTGATGAAGAGAGCCATCTACACTAAGAGAGATGACTGTAGGAACTGAGGGTGGATCACAACATAGCAGTTTCACTCTTTTTGTTGTTGTTTCCTTACATTTTGTTTTTTTCTCATTTTTTCCTTTTTGATTTGATTTTTTTGTGTGTTTAGCAAGATAATTATATAAACATGTATGCATATATTAGATTTAACATATATTTTTGCCATGCTTAACATATATTGCATTACTTGCCATCTAGGGGAGGGGGGAAAAGAGAGGGGAGGAAATTGGAACATAAGGTTTAGCAGGGGGTAATTTGAAAAATTATCCATGCATATGTTTTGAAAATTAAAAAGCTTTAAGAAATAAATAAATAGAAACTTTTAGAATAGATTGATTGCATCAGTTTCAGGACTAATACAATAAGATGAATAATGATATACACAAAATAGTTTTTTTAATGCTTTATGGAAACATTATATATATTTGCTGTATTTTATAACTCTTGAGAACATGAGACTCTCCTCTGAGCCATGGCAGAGAAATGAGATTTTTAGATCCATTCAGCAATTACTCAAAGAATGGTTATAATGCACAACTTAATTTATTGCTGGAAATCATGTTGTGTGTTGAGCAAACATTTTCATCAAGCAGCTAGACACTGCAAATTCTAAGAGAGAAGAATATGCTTTTCATCAATAGCTATTAATTGTTAATTTAAGAAAAAGTAGAAGAGGAAAAGTTATTTCTGATAATGAAAGTGCCATTTTGACATTAACTCTTGTGTATGGTAACTTAAGGCATTAAGCTCGGGAAAAGGCATGTCAGGAGGTAGTAGATTCGTTCTATGTGTTAGAAAGCAGAGCCTGTTTATAAAAGTGGAAATGTATGTGTAACATAAGGGGCATTATTTCTAACAAGCATACTTATACCGTGTATGGCACCATGGAGAGTTGGAAAATAAAGGAGTCAGCAGTAAAGGGCACTGGTGCCCTCCTAGTGCTGTGATTAAGTGCCTGGCTGAGGCTTCCACTTGTTTCTGTAGTTGGATTTTTTTTTTTTTTTTGATTCAGTTTGCAACAAAAGACTGGTCCCACAAGAATAAAATCTTGTCAGCTGCCTAGTGTATCACTCAGTTGGACGCAGAAAACTACATCTCTTCCCTGTGGGGAGAAATCTAATAGTATGTGACTTTTTCTAGTTATCTTTTTTTCTTTTTTTTTTTTGCTCATAGTGCATGTTTGCATGTATGGAGGAAAATTTGTTTTTCTGGTGATGATCAGATGAAATTTAAATTCAAATGCCTGGCATTTAAGGTCCTTTCTTAATTTTTCAAATGTTCCCTTCTCCTTCCTTTTCCCCTTCCCTTCTTCCCTAATGCAAATATATTATTAGATATTCTCCATGTGGCCCTTCTGTCTTAACCTAGCTGATTTTTATATTCCCTTTATACTTTTAGTTTACCTCTGCTCCTGTTTTTTTGCTCATGTTGCTAAATATATCTTGAACATTGTCTTGGTATTCCAATAAACATTCATAATCAATCTTTAGTCAACAAGCATTTATTAGGCAGCTATTGTATATCAGACACTGTACAAAGTGTTTAGAATATGAAGAAAAGCAAAATTAAAACAAAAGAAAAACAATCAACAACAAAAAGAATACACAACGTACTCATCCATGCTTTTTTCAGTATCCACTTGCTGATATCATCCCTGATAGTTCTGTTGACAATATTGAGAGGTATGGATGGAATGAGAACATTCATAAGCGATTTATAAATTGATTAACTGGCTAGATTCAAATAATTTTGATTAAAGAATTAATATAAAATGGGAGCCATCTCCCAGGCTTATGAACTTGTCTTACATGACATTTTCTGATGAAGGCATTGTGGTATTACCAAATTTTGGATCTGCAAGAAAGTGAAAATGGAAGCTATAGAGTAGGTGATGGAATTTACATCTAGAAATCTGATTTATCAAAACAATGAAATAAATCTTATAAAACGAAATTAAAAGGAATGAATTTCAAGAACCTCTATTCATTGAAGGATAAGCATTTTTAAATTCTACAAGAATCATAACATGTCCACATTCTTAAAAGTTTTCCCAGAAGGTAATAGTCACTGCCATATGTATGTGTGTGTATACACATATGCATACATACATATTATATATATATATATGCATATACATATACATATATACACACATACACACTATATATATATATATATATGTATATATATATAATGTGTGTTTATGGCTTTGCCAATCTAGGTTAATTTTAACCTTTTTGTATCCTCAATGTTTAGCAAAAATCTCTGACAGTCAATAATTAACAAATGCTTGTTGATTGAGTTTGGAGAGATTTTTAAACCTGGCATAAAAATATTATAAGGAATCATTATATTTATTATTATTGTAAGGATTATAAGGAATATTTATTATTATTATAAGAATTATAAGGAATTTATAGAGTGTCTGTTGTGTGCTAGGCACTGGGAATAAAAATTAAAAGAAGGAAACAAGCCTTATTATGAAGGAGTTTACATTTTCATAGGGAATGGCACTAGAGCTACTGCTCACACATCCAGTTGTCATAAGTAATCCTTTGCCCAGAAACACAGAGCTGGATTTCTGTAGCTCCTGCTTGGGTTCAGTCTCTCAATAATCTCTCTTTGACTTGTGCCTAGATGAATGGCATAATTTGATAAATGTATATTTTAAATTATCTTGAGGGCAAGAATAAGACCAAAAAAAAAAAAAGAATTTCCTTATGATCATGGAAAAATTTTAAAGGTGACTTTAAGGAGGGTGAAGGATTTGGGGCATGTAATATTAAATTGTGTTATAAAATATAAACTTCCCAATAGCTTTTATTATTTTTTCATGTTTATTTTTGTACCTCCAAGAATTAACACAGTGCCTTATTTATAGTATATAGTATATAGTAAATATTTAATAAATAGTTGCTAAGTAGGAAGATATCTTTCAAAATTTTCTAACTGTGATGGACATGATGTCACTAAAAATGACAAAAAAGGCAGAGAGATGGTTATAGAAGAGTAAGAATCAATCAATCAGTTAACAAATATTTGCTAAGCATTTACTGTGTGTTTAGAGCAGGTGTACAAAGAAAAAGAATAATCAGTTAGCAATTAACTTAAGGAATTGACATTTTAATGGGGAGGGAACATGCAAATAAATATCTAGATGTAAGAAATATAGAAAGCAGATGGAAGATAACCTTAGATAGTTAGCTTCTGTAGAAAGTGGCATTTGAACTAAGCCTAGAAGAAAGCCAGGGAAAGCCAAAAGTCAATTGATTATGAAAAAATCAAGATCAAGAAAACAGTGCCATGTTTGTACAGGGGACTTTTAATGGGCTCAAATTTAAAATAAACACAGAAAAAGAAGAGTAAATAACCCAGGTAAAATGTATGATGTGCCTCATGACAGTTAAAAAAAAATCAGCATGACAGAGACTGCAAAAACCAATGGGAACCCAGAGGTATTTTTAAGATACATAATCTCCAAATAATAAGGTAGACTAATATGTTAATATATATTGAATTACTTACCATCTAGGTGGAAGGCTGGAGGGAAAGGAGGGAGAAAAAAATTTGGAATGCAAGGTTTTGCAAGGATGAATGCTGAAAACTATCTATGTGTGTGTTTTGAAAATAAAAAGCTTTATCAATTAATTAATTACAAAAATTTAAAAGGGTAGAGATGGCTTCTGTTTCTCCAGGAGGGCATGACTCTTCAGCAGGAATGGAGGCTCTTTCCCAACATTGTCGTGACCATCTGACTGGCTTGCTGTTTACGGCCACAATCTATTCATCAGTCAAAAAGTATTTGTTAAATGTCGGTTATTTGCCAGGCTTCCCTGTGTCATGATAGTCATGTGGGAAAGGGAGATGCGTTAGCAACTGCTCATGGTCCCTGAAGTGTTCCCTCTTCCTAATCAAGGTTGTGTGACAGCCTTTGATCTCATTTTGGTACCATAGCATAGGCTAACTGGGTAAGTTAGCTGTGAGCAGGGCTGGGCTTCCTTCCTTCTTCACTTCTCACAGTTCCTACCAGCCAACTTCTACCTGTCTCAGAGAAGCCCTACAAGATCATCAGGCTTTTTCTTCAGTCATAATCTACTCCTGTTTCTTCTACTCTCATCTTTTTACTAGTGACACAGGATTATCTCAACTCCCAACACAGATCCAGGGCCATCATATTCTTATCAGAAGAATAATGTTGGTTTCTGAATATCTCTTAATATCTCCCAAATTTCCTGTCCCTGAGGGAATTTTCCTTCCAAAGACAAGACTCCTTATACTATGGTTATGGCTTTAAGTTATGGCTCTCAGAGAAGCATAGTGATAGTCCCATATTACTCTGTCCTAGCCATAAATATTTGGAGCTTTATGCTCAATTGTGGTGCTATTTTAGGTTATACTTTGGGACAGATCCAGAGGAACTAAAGATACTGCATGAAGACTGGCTGAAGTGGAGATAAATTAGCCTGTATTAGTCTAGTTATCTTAATCACTGAGAGAGAGATTGGATTCATTAAGCAACAATTAAGTCTGATCAAACCTATTCTAGCACTTAGCACAGTCCCCGTAACATAAGAGGAATTTAATAAATGGTTATCAATTGATTGATTAACTAACCTTATTTTCTCTTTTAGATGAGATTCTTAGATTGCCACCAGGGGAATGCCTATATGGATTTTAGCAAGGCATTAGATAAAATCTTTCATCATATCCTTATGTAATAAGTTCAGAAATTTATATGAAATAACAGACAGTTGAAAAGTTATTATAAAAAGAATAATGGTTAATGAATCACCATCAACTGTGAGGTGGGTTTCTGAAGGATAGTGAGAAGATGTTAAAAACAGAATCAGGGAAATGTAAATTGAGATCCTGATTTTGAAACTTATTGGCTGCATAACAAGCACCGTTCACTCATCTGTAAAATGAGCATAAGGTATTTATAAAACTTACATTATGTGGTTGTTGTGAAACTTAATTGATATACATAAAAGTGCTTTGTTTCCATTAAAGTGCTATGATATAAATATTAATTATTTCTAATAGTAGTAGTAATAATGATAGAAGTTTATAAGACTCTTCTCATGGTTTTATCCTCCTTGAAAGTTTTATCAAAGTATTCTGATATACAGATATAATCAGTGATGCTGATGAAGGTGAATCATTAGAGCTCAAGAATTCTGAGCTGCAGTGGATTAAAGCCAGGCAGGTATCTGCACTAAATCTGGCACCACTTTGGGTGATCCTAGGGAAAAGGATCATCAATATACCTTACAGATACAAAGCAGCCTAGGTCCAAAATAGAGCAGTTCCCATGATGATCAATAATTAGGTTGGCTTATGAGTGGTGACTTCCATTCCTTCCTGGATTAGTTAGAAAACTACAATATCAATTTCCTCTCCAAAACAAACAAAACAATGACTTAAATGAAAAATGATCATTAAATTTGTGGTTTGAAGCAAGGAAGAATAGTTAATAGATTTATATAGCTAAAATCAGAATTGGTTGAAATGTTGGGTCATGTATAAAAAGATACACTTTAAAAATGATTTTGGTTCTTAAAACTATACAAGCATAGGATAGAAGAGAAATTTAAGTAAATGGCTCTTCATCTAATGAAGTTTGAAGGATTTGATTGATTATAATTTCAATAAGAGTCAATGATGTGATATTTCCATGACTTCAGTCCCCTCCCCAGTGATATAGATGGTCACTCATCCATATCTTTTCTTTCTGTAAGACTCTTGTCCACATCCTTATAGAGATCCTCCACTGGGGATCCACCAACCATCCTGAGGGCCATCCTCCACTTCTCTGGGATACTGAAAAATACAGTTGAGATCTGTCTTTTGTCTATCATTTTTTCTATATGAATTCTTTTTGCTTTTTCCACTCAATTTATATTTGTGATCAAATACCTTTAAGCTAACAAGAAACTTTTTCATTAGAAATATGATGCATCCTAGTTATGTTCATCATGTACCTTATTATTATCCTTCCAGTCCTTCACAACTTCTCATCCACAATTTCAATTCTTCAGAAACAATGGAATTCCATGATTTGTAGCTTTATGATCATTGGAAAATTGCAAATGTAATTAAGATTAGCTTTTTATTTTTAGGGAATTTGGCATTTTTATGGGTTGGTCTTGAAGCCAGGAAGACCTGAAAAATGTGGATATATGATCTTGAACAAGACCCCTAACTTTCTTGGCAGGCTATTCAACTCTTTGTATAAGTTATAGAGAAGCTGACAACTCATATGGGTAGAGAGAATTTCTGCAACATTGAATTGCTTATATCAATAAAATGATAGGTCTAATCCCCTTCATTGTCAATATGCTATTTCTTAAAATTATAAGCAGCATAATCCCTTCCCAAAGGCAATCCATCTTGTTTTTTATTCATTCCAATTCACTGTCCATGCCTAGTGTTGACATGCACAAATGGACTAGTTTTGTAAGTTATCTATGAAAAGGAGGACTTGTCTGGCTTTTCTCATACAGATAAAGTTAGACTGGACTTTTGGAGTAATAAAAAACTCTGTAATGTTCTTGGGCTTGATGCAAGCAGCACAATATTAAAAGGAGCATATGGGGAACCTCACCATCTATAGGGGATCTCTCTCTGACATTTTCTGTCCTGAACATCCTACTTGAGAACAGAAAATGTCTATGTTGAGCATCATTCTCTTTGTGTAATAAAAATCATATTGAAGAAAGATAATTAAAGAAAGAGCTTAAATTGAAGTTTTTGAGGAATTCTTTTTGATTTTAGCATAAGCATGGAAGACATTTTAGTAGAGGACAGTTCTTAAGACTTCTACTTCAAAATTAGTAAGCAATAATAATAAATAATAATTCAAATGTTTTTCATAGTCATCAAATAAAAAGCACATTAAGGTTTTGTATTTATGTAACCTTTAGCTAATTATATTTCTCTGAATATGTACTATGTTTCCATAAATATGACTGAGTAGGGTTTCTTAACCTCAGTCCCTTGTGTTGTCTGATGGAGGTTCCAGGACCTCTTCTCAGAATAATGCTTTGAAAAGCATTAAACTATAGGGCAGTTAGATGGCACAGTGGAAAGAGTGACCTCAGGATCAGGAGGATTTGAGTTCAAATCTGGCCTCAGACACAACACTTTCTAGGCAAGTCATTTAACCCAAATTCCTCAGGAAAAAAAATCAACTATAGTTGAGGAATTAATTCCATCTGCAATACAAGTTAAAGAGAGCTCAGTTATTTAGAGCTGGACAAGATGATAAGCTGGGTTTTAGAAATTTAAGGATGATCTATTTTTTTCTAAATCTTTATATTGCTGCATTATGAATGGAATTTTTAAATTTTAATTTTAAAGAGATGAACTACAGTTTCAAGTTGGATGTACTTATGAATAATTACTGATATCAAAGCCTACATGACTGTAGTGGATTTTGATGTGTAATTGATTTTCTCTTAACTCCAGTATTCTCAGTTGTAGCATGGGAACAGGGGAATAGCTTATATGTTCTCTAGCATTTCCCCTAGCATTATTCTCTAATGTCCCAATAATTTCTCTCTAATTGCTCTCAACTTGGGTATTAAGTATATATAGCTTATAGCTAGTGTGTGGGAAGATAGAAAAAACAAAAACATACCTTACTTAATGAGTAGATTGGACGGATTTTTAGGTGTTGATATAAACTGTTGCAATAGCTATAGAAACATATTTCCCTTATAGATTTGAAGCAGCCATCCATGGGGATTATTTTGGATTTTTCTCTTTACAGCAGTCTTGTGGACTGGGTCTTGTCTCTTTTTCCACTACTAAAACAGTTGGTCTGACATGTCTCCACCTTTTTTTCCTCCATAAGAGATACTTATAAATCTTCAAGACCGACATGCTTTCTACGAGGTCCTCCTATTATAGTAACAGGCTTTTAAAGGACCTACTAGCAATGTGAATAGCTTATGGATGAAGGATAGGTAATACATGTTTTCATTAGGTAACATCAAAATGGGGTCAAGACCTTGAAATGGAGATCATGGAATTGATAGTTTTCATTTTTGCCCCTAGGAATGTCTTTCTGAACAAATAAAGCTCCTACTTTAAATAGGCTTACCCTATTTGGATCCATTTTCTCAGCATGAAGTTAATATTTCAAGATCTGAACCATAGCACTTGCATAGAACACATTTCTTCTACAATTGCTAGTTTTCTCTAAGTCTGAAAGTAAATTACCTATTAGAATTTCAATTGATAGAAGCCTGGAACAGCCAATTAGAAATAATGGGGTGCCTTTGTGAGCACAATAACTTTTTAAACATCCCTTGTTATAGAACAAGCAGACCAAATATAGTGTCTTTATTCTCAGGTCTGATAACCAGCATTCAGGAGAAAAGAGGGAATGCCTGCCCTTGTTTGGCCTTTATCTGTCTTGCCCTTCTCTAAAAGTAAAATCATTGGCTTTTAACTATTTTAACTCATCCGTCACCATAGGGATCTACAACTCATGCTTTGCGTGTTTGACACTGGAAATATAACTCTATAGAAATATAAGAAAATACACATACACATAAATGGAGAATATATTTTCAGTCACTTTTTTCCGACAAAAATTGAACAATGTGTAGGTCAGCTTCCCTAATGGCCACCTGCTCTATTAGATAACTCTTACAAATGTTGGATATAATAAATGGCTCCTAATTGAGTAAGTGTCATCAGTAAGTTTCTTGAAAACTTAGCTGCATGACATTTTTCATTGATTTCCCTTATATTAGAAAATGAAATGTCAGGTACTATTAATTGCATTTTCACAATAAGCAGTTACAGCAGGAGTAACAGCTAAATGAAAGCACTTCCTGTCTAATGCACAATGGATGTATTCATTTAAATGTATTCAATTTAGATGAATGTAACATGTCTATATTCATTACCATTATACAGATCTGTAGGCTGAATTGATGGGGTGGTAATTGCCATCTTTATAAATGAGACAGTATTGCAGGTTTCCGGAAGAAAACCCATTTTGGTTTCACATCTCTCACTCCCACACAGTAGCATATTCTATAAGCTCCCTTTTTTTGCACAGACATTTACCTTGAATTTCTTATTGGCCAAAGCACTGAGGATAGCATCTCTTCACCAGCCCAATATATCGGGTGCATAATTTTGAACAGCAATTTGTTTCTTAAGGCCAGAGAGGAAGTAAAAGGAGAGAGGCTGAATAGTTCCATAACCAATATTTTCTTTGCCAAGGGCAAGTAGTAGATAATTCCTAACACAGTAACTTGTACATAGTAATCAGTAAATAAATATTTGTGGATTATTGAAGTGGAAGTAGTAAGACGTATTTCTGGGATGAAACTGCTATGGAGGGCAAGGAAAGGAGTCCTGAGACACTTGTTGAAGCTCTTGCCATGACTAAAGAGTGGGCAAGATAGGAAATGTTACTGGAGGGATGCTATCAATGAACTTGAAATTATCTGCCATAATCAAAGTTCTGATTGTCCCACCCTAGTTATTCCTCTGTTGCTGAGAGTCTTCACTTCATTCCATCCACTACCTACAGGCTCAGGCTTTTCCTTTAGCCTTCCTGTATTCCAGCTCCTAAGAGTAATCAATTTATTATGGAGCACATTTTCCCAAGCCTGAGACGTTCTTTACCCCCTTGCTACTAATGAAAGAGAATAGAAACTGTCCTCTGATAGGTGAAGTCTCTATCCTGATTAAAAAGTAAAATTGTAAACCAGCTCAAAGCATTTCTGCTCTTTCACTACAAAGTGTGTAATTCAAACCTTCTAAGAGCAGCTCCAATGGAGTGAATCTAACAGCTTTTAACAGAAATCTCAGTTATTCTTTGCAGCTCAAAGGAGATGGTCCTAGTGCCATGGACATGGAAGTTCATTTGCCTATCTACAAGTTATTGTTACATTGCCTGTTAAACAACTTCGGGAAGCAATCCTTGACTTGATAAACTTGTATGATGCAGCATCTGTATTTGATCGATAAGCAAGCAGGAAATTATATCTTTCTCCCCACCCCACATCCACCATGGCAGACAAGCATAATTAAGCAATAAAGCAATAGCTGCTTCTGTGATTATCTTAAAGTACACCTGGGAACTGCCTCACGCCTTTTCTAAAGTGTCTTTCTGGTGGAGGAGCTGCATATTAATTTATGCTGAGGAAGATGATGTTGGTAGGAGAGAATGCTGATGAACAGCGGTTTCAGAGCAATGTATATTTCTCAAAAATAATCTCCTATGTTCACTCTCCACCAATTAGAGAGTACCTCTGATTTATGTGGTTACATAAGCAAATGTTAAGCATTTAATTGTCAGTTCATGGGCAGGGGGTTAAAAAACCAAAGCCCTGGACACTTGCCGAAAAGTCAGCGATCACACTTTCAGTCTCAGAAGGAAAAATAAACTGCCACTAAATCCTGCTATCCACAGAAATCTTCACCTATTCATTATGTGTGTATGTACAATATATATATATATATATATATATATATATAATTGTATTGTATGTATGTAGGTTCAGATTTAGGTATCATGATTTCCCCTACTGTTTAGGGAATCATTATTGCCAGGACAAAGGATTTGTCCCTTTCAAGGCCAGAAAGTCTAGTCAAAGGGGCAAAAGGTAGACCTGGAATAAGTTAGAAAATTAGTGAGTAGTTTCCAGTTCTGTGTCCTCAATTCAAAGCACAAGCAAAGAAGGGAATGTGTGGTTAGAGAAAGAATGCTAAACTGGGAGAAATCTGAAGTCTAACCTTGACCCTATTATTTACTAGCTGTATTCTAATGGCCAAAACCCTTTAGATCTCAAGTTCTGATGTTCCTCATCTATAAAATAAGAGGATTGGTCAGATGTTTTTTAAAATCCCTTCTGGATCTAAAGTTTTATGAATCTGTTGGTTTGAGGGGAAAGCTGCTCATCTGAACAGAGGTTCACCTTCTACCTTGGATGATGGATGGCAACTATAGTCAAGGTAACTTGGGCACCATCATATCAGAGTCAGAAGTAGAAGGAGCTTAGCAATCATGCAGTTCACCCCTTCCAATCGACAGAGACAGTGATATTGAGACTGCAGTAGGGGTGGGACAGTAAATGTTTAACAAGTGACTTTCTGGGGGGGGGGAGTTCAAACAATTTAAAATTTAATTTGAATTATTAACATTTTCATAAGTCTAAGAAGTTTCTTAAGTCTAAGAACTCAATAAAGCAATAAATCAGCCCAGATTTGTAGTGCTTGCCAATTTCTATGGTATAAACACTTATGCTAAAAATTTAACAATGTGTTTTCTGACCCAGCTCCAGTATCCTATTGCTTTAGGTCACAAAGGTAATTAGTTGTAGATTTTAACCTAGTTCTTTTCATCTTCCCCCTCACCAACTTAGACATATCTTATTAGAAATGCACTATTACTTAGTTATGAATATAATATTTTTATTTCAAAACACATGAAAATCATGACAATGTTTCTTAAATTCTTTGAACATTGTTGCATTTTGCTTCTTTTATGACAAATTTTCTTCAGGGTCTGTAGTTTTATGTTCCAAATATTATTTCCAATTTTAAAACTACCATACCCTTGGTGAGAATGTCATAAATTCAAAGTTCTGCCTTCTGTGGTCTTTATTTTTTTAAATAATGCATTGGTTGAGAGCTGTAATTTCCAATTTATTTGATTCCTTATATCTTCTTTTGATTCCTTTCTTTGTTCTTTTATTCTCCCTCCCTTCCTCCTTTTATTCTCCTTTCCTTCCTCTTATTCTCCTTCCTTCCTTCCTTCTTTCTTCTGGAGTTACTTGCTGCTGCTGTCCTACAAGCCTTAGATTACTTAGAATTATTTATTTGATCAGGATATTTGGGTTCATTTTTCTCCTTTTTTCCTTCTAGATTAATGAGTTTGTTTCTCAATTTATCTTCTGATGAGCTAGAATTGTACTTTTTTTTTGCTTGATCTTTAGAACCTTTTCCCAGTTTCCATTGTTTTTCTCTTAGTTTCCTCCAAAATCTTTGACCCCTCCCCTCTGTTCATTGTTGCACTGAGCTCCCTGGGTAGACTTCCTTAGTCTTCTTGAGCTAGTCCCTTCCCAGAGTAAAATGTTGCAGAAGAGAAATTGGTTCTAATTCTAAATTTCTCTCTCTCTCTCTCTCTCTCTCTCTCTCTCTCTCTCTCTCTCTCTCTCTCTCTCTCTCTCTCTCTCTCTCTCTCTCTCCTCCCCCACCTCTGTGTGTATAAGATCAAGCAGTTTTATTGGAGAGCCAAGATAATAGACTAAATTAGATTATGCTCCAATTCTTGAAGTAGTCCCTTGAATATAAGAGTAAAAGGTCAAATTTGGGCTTTTATGTAAGAAATATGAATTCAATCCTCAAAGCTCTGAGCTGGTATTACTATCAAAGAAATATGAAGTACAGAAATTGATTTCCAGTTACTTCAGTTTCATAATCTAAGCACATATTCAGTATCACTGGAAATGATAACTCCACCTTCTATCTCTGAAGGCTCCAAGGGACTCAGGATTTTATAGATTTCATAATTGTTTAGAACAATGTGATTATTCCTCTTTTTCTCTGTGTAAAGAGAAAGGTTGAATCGTATTTATCCTGTTACATACTGAAGAGGCTGAAAAACAGCATTGCAAAGGGGCTTCTGGAGGTCATTCAATGAAATGAGTAGATGGAACAACCCCAAACTAAAACCTGATACTTGGAGCAGTATCAAGACTGTCAGAAATTCTTTCTTTGTTTATGTGACTTGATACTTTGAAGAAAATGTGAATAATTCAGTCAAAGTTCTGTTTACTCAATTAACATGAATTTCTGGTAACAGTTTTTTGTTTCTGTGAGACTGTGGGACAAAAGACTAAATCTTAACTCCATTGATACTGGTCTCAATTTCTTTACCCATTAATTGATAGGATTGTACTAGATGTCTTCTAAGATTCTTTCTCTTTCCGAATGTATGATTGTATAAATATCAAAACCCCTGCATAGAAAAACATACTTTTTCTCTAACCCTACTCTCCCAAACATTAATTGCAAAATATAATGACTAGAGAATTCACACAAAATTGCAATAATGAAAAAGAATCACTATTAACAAATCATTTAAAATTAATTTTATTAAGAAAACTATCAAACTAATTGAATAATCCATTTTTCAACCATTTTATGAGTCATTGAGAATGGTTAACAAGAAATTTTAATTTTAAATGATTTACTTATATTAATATAAGCTACTAAAATTGCTTTTTTAGCAATTAGTGAGAAGAATTATCTAAAAAGAGTAGATTGAAAACAACTCATAGGTTATTAAAATATCAGAGGAATACATGTAAAAATCTCATATTTGTAAAGCATTATTTTATCACTTTGTTTTATATTTTTCAAATAAATGATACAGCCAAAAATTATCATACCCACATCATGATCAAAGCACCATACTAGATATTAATCATGTAGAGGCAAAAATAAAATGATAAAATCATATATTTATGAGAGAACTAAAAGGAACATTTTGTCCAACCCATACATCAAAAGAATTAACAATGATAGTGGTCACCCTTGCCTTATTCTACTGGTAAGGAAAAGGTCAGAGACTTAGATTTTATTTGGGAATATGAAATTCTCTCTCTTTGTTTTTATCACCTTGGAGGTGATAAAAGTCTATCAAAGTCTATCAACGATTGAATATCAGAGTAGGAATTTGTCCACAGAAGAAATATTCTTTTAATTTTTCTAAGATGGGTACCCTAGGGATGAGAAAGACTTGATTCACCAAATATATACTGGTCATGTTACAATGCCAGAGAAACTGAGGCAAGATAGAGATTAGAGAGTTTTTAATATTTTATTTAGAGGGAGATATTGGATCGGAGGCAAAACAGGATCCATGTTACCCCCAGTGGCTAAATTGGTCTCTTGTTTCAAAGTATTCAGCAGGAAGTGAAGAATTCCAGAGATTCTTATAGGGCTCCAGCGATCAGGAGAACAAAGACAGACAGGGGTTGAGCACTGGTGAGCGGGAACTTCCAGGAACAGACCATAAATTCAGTTCTGACAGGTTGGGGGAAAGGAAGGTTCATAAGTTCTGATAAGTTGGGAGACTAGGAACCACTGAGTCTGAGACAGAAGATATACCCTCAGATCTGACATTAACCATCTGCATTTTATGGCTCCATGGAACGTTAATGTTCAGGGTTCCCAGCCCTAATTATATCAGTTCTAATGGTCAGGAAGGGGGGTTGCCATCAGGAAGATCGAGGCAGAACAATTCAGAAAACTGAGGCAGAACAATGTGATCACATGTCAGGTTTACAGTGATCTCTCAGTGGCTGAGAGCATTCTCTGTGAGTCTAAGTTTTAGATGAATTGGCAATATTCATGGGAGAAATGATTCTCAACACAGAGAGTTTTTTATGTTGATAAAATCATAGATACAAATTAAAGCAGATAAATAAATGGATGGATAGACAGATTAGATAGAAACATTAAATAGATGGGTAGATAGAAAGTTAAACAGATATGGACCTGGACAGATTAATGGATGTTTCCTTGCCCTGGTTATCTTGTAAGGCCAGAATACACTTTTTTTCCCTTTGTTTTTCTTAAAATCCTTAGTTCTACCTTTTGTATCAGGGCTGTCTTAATCCTTATCATATAACATCAAATCCTTGTATCTTGTATATAGTTCTAATATTCTTCTACATGAAAATATTTGTCTCCCAATAGAATGTATGCTCTTTGGGGGCAGGAACAATTCCTCGACCCCCCCCCCTTTTTTTTTATTTCCAGTCCCTAACACACTGTCTGGAACAAAGTAGGTACTTAATAAATATAGATAGTCTATTAGAATCTATATTCCAAAAAGTCAGTATGGTATAAAACATCAAAAATTAGCCTTGAGCTAGCTATGTGACCCTGGGCAAGTTACTTAACCCCAATTGCCTCAGCAAAAATAAATAAATAAAATAAAATAAATAAAATTAGCCTTGAACCTAAGACCTGGATTCAAGAGTTACCTTTATTAAATACTGACTATATAAGCCTGGTCAATATTTTCTATTTGTCCTAGCACCTCTGATCTGTATTAATAGAGAGAGGTTCTTTATATTACAGTTTTCTATATTGAATTAACTTGTTAAAATATAGGGGTGAGGGTGGTAAATCAGGTAAAGACTGATCAAAGCATATATATCCTGGAAAGTACAAGTCAAGTATAGAAGCATCATTAAGTGTTTTTACCTATCATATACTGTCATTGGGAATACAAAGGCAAACACCCAATCCCTGCTCCCAAGAAGCTCACAGTCTCACAAAGAAGACTACCTTTAAATAATTAAGACCGATACAGGATAAAGTGGGCAGCCAGGTAGTGCCATAGTGCATAGAGTGGCCAGATCTGGAGATCCACTTTCCTATGTTCAAATCTGGCTTCAGACACTAACTAGCTTTGTGATCCTGGGTAAGTTTAGTCCTCTCTGTCTCAGTTTCCTCATCTGAAAAATGAGCTGGAGAAGTAAATGGCCAGGATCTGTGCAAGGAAAACCTCAAATGGAATCATGAGTAATTGGGCACAACTGAAAAACAACTCAACAACAAATTATGTTTTGGAGATAATCTCAGAGAAAAGATACTTAGATTAAAAAAAAAAAGTAAAAAGACATCTTGCAGAAGGTAGAACTTATCTGAGACTTAAGAAAGCCAGGAGGCAGACATGACAAGGGAGAAAGTTCCAGGAATGATGGATAGCCAATGAATATGCACGGTGACAGAAGAAAAAATATCCTGGGAGAGGAAGAGCAAGTGAGTCAGTGTTACTGACTGGATCATAGGCAAGTAAAGTGTAAGGAGATTGAAAAGCTAGGAGGGAACCAAATTATGGAAAAATTTCAAACTTTATAAAGAACTTTATATTTGATCCTGGAGAAGGTAGGGAGACACTGGATTTTGTTTAATAAGAAGGTAATATGTTTAGATTTGTGTTTTAGGATTATCGATTTGATTGCTAAGTGGGAGATGGAGTGGGATGGATGGAGACTTTAGCTTATTCCACGTGTGAGGAATGGGACCCTTCGTGAGGGTAGAGTCATGCCAGAGAAGAGAAGGGGGCACACAGAAGCAGTGGGACCAAGTGGTGTGAGATAGCTGATTAAGGTGATGATGCGATCTGACCCATTGTCCTGGATTTCCAGAAAAGTGAACTCCAGAAGGTGATTCTCAGGATCCATTGCTTCTCACCACTGTACAAATCCTTATTACAGCTGTTACCCTTCAGCTAATTCATCTGAGATGGGGCTTGTATAAAACTCTATCGAGAACTCTAAGCAGAACCTCTGTCTTTGCAGGATGATGCAGAAAAGGAGAAGACCACGGCCAAAGCTCTGGAAGATGTCAAAGCCAACTTCTACTGTGAGTTGTGTGACAAGCAATACCACAAACACCAGGAGTTTGATAATCACATTAATTCTTACGACCATGCCCACAAGCAGGTAAATTGAAATGGAGTATAACTGTCATGTTTTACTAACCAGGTCAGGCCACCAAAAAAGCCGCCTAACTTTTTAATTACTTGAAAATCTGTGAAGAAAATACTGTCTTTGGGTTTGATTTTTCTAATTGCATGTCAAATGTCTTCAAATAGGTGCTTTTGCTATAAGGTGTGATGTGTGCATAAGAACTCAACAGACCCTATTAAAGAAGTTTAAAAGTTTAAGGGAAGTAGGATTATATTTTAGAACTCTTCTTTAAATCTTGTGAAGCTTTATAACCTGGGTTCATAGCCACATAATGGCTATAAAATATAAGAAAACATGAAATATAAAATATAAGAAAAATCAAATGTTATTATCAAATTATTAAATATGCTAATTGCTTAAAGCAAAAGCTAGAACTTCCAAAAATAAAAATGGTTTCTATGTAACCTCTCCATAATTATTATAAATATATATTACATATAATAAATGCATATATGGTATGTAATATATATAATCCTATATAATATAATGCAAATTATATAATATAAAATTATTTTACACACACACATATATATAATAGCAATTTTGAAGTAAAATCCTTGGAACCCTTGTGCTTAATATGAGTTTATATCCCATTTCTGCCACTACAATTCAATAAATATTTATTAAGTGCCTACTATATGCCAGGCACTGTGCCTGAACCAAAGGAAACAAAATAGTTAAAATTAGTCCCTGACCTCAAGGTGTTTACAATCTACTGGAGGAGATAACATACAAACAAATGTATACAAAGCAAGCTATAAGTGGGATAAACAGGGAAAGCACTAGAATTAAGAGTGTTTAGGGAAAGCTTCCTATGGAAAATGGGATTTTAGTTAGGACTTTAAGGAAACTAGGAAAGTCAGTACTTGGAATGGAGGAGAGAAAACATTCAAAGCATGGGAAACAGCCAGAGAGATGCCCAGAGCTGAGAGATTGAGAGTCTTGTTCATGGAATAGTTAGGAGGCTTTTGTCACTGGATTGAAAAGTATGTATTTGTCTGGGCTGTGAGGGAGTGGGGTCAGAGGTCTAGAAAGGTAGGAGGGGACTAGGTTTGAAAGTCTTTGACGTTCAAGCAGACATTCCAGGAGCATTTATTTGCTCCTGGAGGCAATATTTATTTTATTGAGTTTATTGGGTAGAGAATGATATGATCAAATCTGTGTTTTAGGGAAATCACTTTACCCAGTGAATAGAGGAAGAATTAGAATGGGGAGAGATTTGAGGCAGGCAAACCTATTATCAGATTCTTGTGGTAATTGATACATGAGATGATGAGGGGCTGTATTAAAGGTGTGGAAGTGTCAGAGGAGAAAAGAGAGGAGCATATTTGAGAAAATAATATTATGCTACCTACCTCACACAATTTTAAGTATAACACTTATACTACTGTACTCAAGATGGGCAGAAGTCCCTCATTGCCCTGTACAAAGCCTGGTTCATCTCAAATTAGAAAAACAACTGTCTCAGCTCCCCATTCAATTAGTATATAAAACTGTCTGTCATAATACAAAAGCCATTTGCTTTCAGCTTCTCCACATATGAGGCTAATCCCTATAATCTCCATTTGTCTCACAAAAGGATTTGTTTTCCCCCTCCAGTAGTTCATTTCTGTGTCAGGACTCTCTCAGAATTCAAACAGGTCCATTCTAAAAAATATGTGATTGTGTACTCCCCATGCTGGTCTGCTTGGGATGATTTAGTCTTGTTTCAATGTACTGAATCTAGGGGGCAGTGACCTGTGATCTATAGAAGGAATTCAGTTCCACTAATAGGGATAAGCTGGGTGGGTTGGTTTCAGGTCATGCTTTCTGCTATTATTTATTATAATTTTCTACTGTTCCAGTCATGGCCACATATGGCCATGGGTTGGTGTATGGTTGAGTGTTTGGATCAGAGAGAAATATGAAAAAAAAAATGATATGAACAGACTGGACTATCTTGTCTTTGAATTTCCATTTAAAACATTGGCAGAGGATGAACAATGCCCACTGATACTCAGGTGCCAGATAATGGTTCTGCTTCTAACCTGCTTCCCGGCTCCACATCAGAAACTCACGTTTAATGGCATGTGAAACACAGGACTCTAACAAATCAGAAGTGATGGAGCCATATTCCTTAACTCTACTTTGGGATGCCTCAATTTGTATAATTTTTCTGGTCTTGTGTCTCTATGGCCTCTTAGAGTGAAAGGAAAGAAAGCTTCATCCTAGAAGAAATAAGAACACAAATGGTCTTCTGTCTAAGTTTAGAATGGAATTTCATAAAGGAAATATCTCTACCTGGTACTGTGATTCTTGTTTTTATTCATTCAACAAATATTTATTGATTGGCTACTGAGATCAAGGCACTATAATAAGCAAAGTAAAAATATCTTCTTACATTTGGCTTCTCTTGTACTTTCACATTTGTTGAGTTTTATTGACTTTCATGTAGTTCAAGCTGATAACATGAGTTGAATTATTATTTGTACTAATTGGGTGAAAACCAATCAATGGAATTTTGACATTAAAGATGATCCTTGTGGTTGTAGGAGATAAACTCTCACCTGATACAGGGATTTCCTGTACATCATTTAATTCTGCTTGAATAACTTTCAGCAATGGGCACCTTATCATTTGAAAGCCTAATCCATCTCATTACTGGAATGCTCTAAGCAATATAGGGAATAATTTGTAACTACAAGAAATGCAAATAGAAGGAATAGAGGAAGAAAAAAGGAAGGAAGGAATGAGGAAGTCAAGAAGGGAGAAAGATATGAAGTTCTTTATTTTTATTACTTTAAATAGGGAACCAGTTGAACTTTATTTGATGATTTTTAAAGCCAGTTGTTAAATATCAGATCAACCCAACCAAAATGTTCTCTTAGACAGCAACCTGGAACAGCAATGAAATGACAGATAACAAAAGTAATAACTTACTTTTGTAATGTGTTTTAAGATTTATAAAAGATATATTACAGTAGGATGGAGATAGATGGTGCAAATATTAGTGGCACCATTTTGTAGTTATGGCAATGGAGATTTCAAGAGATGAAATGATTTTTTCAGTGTTACAGGGTTTCTAAGTGTCAGAGCTTGGATTCTAAAGCAGGAGTCCTGACTGCAAATAAAGGGATTTTAGGTGCTTGAGTGGAAAAAGTGTCAGGTCTGGAGTTAGGAAGACTTATCTTCTTCCATTCAAAACCAATCTCAGATACTTACTAGCTTACTGAGCAAGTCACTTCACCCTGTTTACCTCAGTTTCCTCATCTGTAAAATGAACTGGAGAAGGAAATGACAAACTAGTATCTTCTCCACAATGAGGGTCAAAAAGAGTCAAACAACTGAAACACAACTGAACAGCAACATAGAT
Organism: Sarcophilus harrisii; assembly: GCF_902635505.1. Classification (NCBI taxonomy): domain Eukaryota; kingdom Metazoa; phylum Chordata; class Mammalia; order Dasyuromorphia; family Dasyuridae; genus Sarcophilus; species Sarcophilus harrisii. Next base: position 241,416,370 of record NC_045430.1, read on the forward strand.
AAAATAGTCTGGAAAGCTCAAAGAAGTTGTGAAGTTTTTATTTTACTTAGCTTACTGTTTTGCAAAAAACTTATACATAGTTATTGATGAAGAAATGAATGAATCGCAATATTAGTTATCAAATCTACTTAGCCTTAAACTAGATTTAGTAGTACTAAATACTATGATTTAAAAGCAGTGGAAATAAGAATCTGCTACTGATATTTGGCCCAGAGTCTATGAACATGTTTCTATTCCCTAACAATTTGGATTTGTTAATTTTAGTTTCTTCTTTATGATTCCTGAGAAATTACCCAATCTAGTTATAAAAATTATAATAAGATCTGTTATTTTTGCTCATGCCCTGAACAATTTATTCTTGTACATAGATAGTTTTACATAAGTTCAGTTTCTTAAAAAAAAAATTCCCCTACATTTTTCTAGGTATAAAAGATGCCATACTGCCATGTTATCTTTGTATTTTATTAGTTTTCTTCTTTTAGTAGCCCAATTCCATCATTAATATCTGCTATATACTTGAACACTTATTATTTTAATTTTTCCCTGATAAAAATTATATAATATCAGTTAGTGACCCTATTGACTTATTTATACAGCATTTTGAATATATTCTCTTTTCCTGTATTCTGAAGATGTTTAAAAAAAAGATCTTTGCCTATGTTTTTTTTTTCTTTCTCTATTCCATTCACCATTGTTTTTAACCCATGCCCAGTTCTCATACCATGATGACTTATATTTTGTTACAGTTCCACAATGCCTGAGTTGAATATTATACCAATCCTTTACCATATAGCAATAGTATTTCTCCTACCATTATTTAAGATTAGTTACTTTTGTATTCTACTTCTAAGATCTTGGTTTCTAACATTTAAATTTTTTGAGTACCTATAGGTGTAAGGATCTGGAAAAGGCCCATGACAATCTATATAAAGTTTAATTAGGGTAATAAATTTATAACAAGGGAATGAACAGAGCCCATATATTAAAAGCCATGGACTTTGCATAAGCTCTTCAGTGATATGCTTTGGTGATAAAAGTGGATGAGGTAATAATAAATGTATTAACACCCAATCACAGAATCTCAGATTCAAAGGGACCAGAGAAACCATTTAACCTGTGACCTACATAGAATCCTTTCTCCAATATCTTCAACAAGCTATCTTCTAATTTAGGTTGAGAGTTTAGTAGAAATTCACTGAATAGTAAGATAGCAATATACTGAGGCCATTTATATGTCATTTCCAAGTCAGTAAGACAATTAATGAGTGACTTTAGTTGAGAGAAATAACAGATCATTGTTGGCTGAAGTAGCATTGGATGACTTCACGGAAAAGATAGAAGTTGAACTCAACTTTGAAGGATGAGTATGATCTGGACAGGTGAAGATTTGGGAAAGAATTCCAGACAGAAAGCAAAATGAACATGCTTCTGACTTCAATATTATAAGCACATCTCTAAGATTAAAGAAATAAATCATCAGTGGATTATTAATAGTATTTTACATTTGATCATCTATTCCTAATTCTGTAGTCATACTCACTTCATTCTCCTGTTGCTTCTGCTGTAAATGGATACATTTTAGGTTCTGATTTTGACTTGCCTTTATAGTAGGTACATTTCTACTGGTTTTTCTGAATTCAGATTCATTTTCTTTCAACTTTAGTATAGATTCACCTGCTTTGGACATCCCTCTAATTTCTTACTATATGATACTCTTGGGAGATGGAGGGCAGTGGCAAAAAAAAAAAAAATAATAATTTCTTGCTTGAATCTTTAAATTTCTGTACTTTGTCCCTCACTGTGGATAGTTTTATCCCACTGGATTTCAGGAAGATAAGTTTTCAGTCTTCTGAAATGCACTTGACAGAATTGCTTTATAGCAAATAATGGGTTTTCCTTTGTTTTGTCCATTTGGATTAGTAACTTTATCTTGATGACAAGTTTGCTTAAATTGCCATTCCTGATCCAGAATGTCATCTTTTTTTTTCCCTTTTCATCAGTTGCCTTTATCTGAGAAGACAATACTAAATTAAAAAACATTCCTTAGTTTATATTTGATTCTTTGATGAGAAAAAGGAAATAAAGTGCTGTGCATTCCCTTCTGCTAAGGATTCATTCCTGAGATAAATTAACTTTACCAAGCTAATCATTCAGTGCCAGGTGAGGGAAAGGAGAAATTATCTTTTGAAGGTAAGTAATTTTCTCTCAGGAGGATTTTCATCTTTTAGCACTAAAAAATTAAGTATTTTTTGACAGCATAGAGGAAAAAGTGTTGGATCTGGAGGCAAGAAGGTATGGGTTTTAGTCTCACCTCAGATGTTTGATAACTATGTGAGTTCAAGAAAGTAATTTAACTTGTTCCTTGCCTCATTTCCTCATATGTAATATGAGGGATCTGAATTCACTGACCTCTAATGCTACTTATAGTTTTGATTATCTGATCCTAAGATTCTAAGTTCCTTTAGGGATTCTTGCACACCCAAAATATATCTTAATCAGTGATTCCTGAAATTCCACAATCAAAGATCCACTTATTGGTGGTCAACCTTTCTACAAAGTTCTTTTAAATAGCCCTGTTGCCCATTCCTCCCTCTACTGGCTTCTGAGACACCACATTCTCCTGATTTTCCTCCTGTTACTTGAACTCCCTCTTTTAGTGTCACCTTTTACAATTCATTTCTTCCTGATTCCATTACAGGGAGACAGCCAAATCTTTGCAGACCCTGGTTGAGTGCATCTTTGTCTACTGAAATAAAATGGCAACTGTAATTGATGAGGCACCTTCAAGGGATCAGACAGAATCAAGAGGTCACATTCCAAAAAAAGACTAAGAGAGAAAGGGATATTTCCATGTCATATTTAAAAATAAATATTTTGTGTTCATGTAAATTAGGATTCCTTCCAAGGCCATTGTTTTCCCTTTTATCCCCATTTATTCTTAGCTTTATTCCATTTTCCTGTATGGGGAAGATTCTCAGTACTATCAGAAAAACTTGAGCCTCAGCTAGAAATAACTTTCTGTAACTTTTTTATCCTCAGAATATAATGTTACCAACTTTACTCCATTCACCCAAATAAAGAAGGTAAATAAGGTTTATTACAGTTAGAGAATATAAGTATAGATTGGGATATTCTACGGTTAGAAAGACAAACTTTAGTTATTTTTTTAATAGTGAGGATGGATTATGCTGCGTCATTCTTTCTCCCACCCGTATCTCTAATGACTGAGGCTTTCTATTGTAAAGAGAAGGGAGTGTGCAGTATATGGTTGGGAAATAGAGTGTGCAGTTTCCTCAACAACAGACCCCTTCTGAGCCTTCATACATCGATTGTCATTATTGAATGACACAGTGATAGCCACTGTAAAAAATATTGTCATCTATACAACTTTTGTGGTAGCTGAGGGGAATCATATAAATTTTTTATCTTTTCATAGCCCTATGTTGCTTGCTGATGTAAATCCAATAACTATATTCGTATATGGACAAGAAGGGGGGAAAAAACCCACTGTTGATGATGCTCTAGTTTTAGTAGCCTGTGAACATAAGCTTTGGTAGTTTTATCTCTGAAAATGAAGAATAGGAGCCTATGCTCCAGATAATGTCAAATCATTGACTAGTGATCAGAATTAACCATTCCTCCTCCAAAATTGTAATGTTCAATGGGAAGAAACATGTGAGAAAACATCCACCTCCAAATATCCTAACTGATTTTTTGATCGTCTCTAGAATCACTGCTTTGATCAATTTTTAAACTGTTTGCATTTCAAGAGAAATTTTCCTGTGTTCTTGACACTCAATATTTGAGTGATAATTAGACATCAACCCATTGTAAAACAATTCTCAGACATATATGCAAATGCCCAGTCATGCATCTCTTTGTGTGTAATATAGTCCTATTGCAATGAGTTCCAAGGCATTTTCCAGATTCTGTAATAGAATGAACATTTACTCTAGACATGTAATATTCAATTAAAGGGGTGATCAGTTGGAGTTTAGATATCTTTTCCCATACAAAGCTTTTAAAAAGTGTATGCTGATAATTTTTGCAATATTATGAATTATACATTAACAAATACATGCTACATTTACATATATGATACACATAAATTAATACCTACCAATTAATTGTATTAATGCACATATATTAAGTTTTAAATACTTTACCATCTTACCACCTCAGATTATTGGAATAATTACACTACAATATATTTATATTTAGGATATTTTAGATAATGAAAGACTACCCTCAATTCCAGTCAAAGGACATCAGAAATTGTCCAACACTGGAAACATTTTCTCTTTGCAATTAGAACAATTATCAACACATAGGAAACCAGAAGACATCAACTGCAGATTGACTATTATCATTCTAGCGCACATTTGTATGTCACTTAAGTGTTTTCCTTGTGAGATGAGATGTAATGATAGAAACTCTGAGGTATTACTCTGATTTACAGAAAAGGAAACTGAGGCATTATTAATATATATATATATTATCATAGAATAATATATAGTTAATAGACAACTTCTCAAAAGTTGAAAGTGGCTTAATAATAATGTCATAATTAGCATGTATATGGCACCTAGTATATGCCAGTCATTCTGCCAAGTACTTTACCAATATTGTTTCTTTTGATCCTCACAATAACCTTGAGATGTAGATGCCATTATGATGTCCAATTTATGATTGAGAAAACTAAAGCATAGATTAAGTGACTTGCCTAGGCCATTCAGCAAGTGAGTATAGAAGGCAGGTTTGAACTCAGGTATTGCTGACTCCAGCCCTGGCTTTCTAGCCACCTCACCTCCCTCTAGATCTGTGTTGTTCAGTCTCTACGTGAACAAGAGTCTTCTTCATGATCTACTTGACCAGTCTTTGCCTGAAGACTTCCCATGAGAACAAAGTCACCACCTGTCCCATAGTGAGCTGACTGACTCCTTTCCAGACTGCACACCCTACTTCCCCCCATTTGGGGTTTTCTTGGCAACAATATTAGAGTGGTTTGCCATTTTCTTCTCCTGCTCATTTTACACCTAAGAAACTGAGGCAAACAGAGATAAATGACTTGCCTGGCAATTAAATTTCTGAACCCAGATTTGGATTTAGGTCTTCCTTACTTCAGATCTGGCACTTTATGCCCTATGTGGTCTGGCTGCTCAAATCCTACTCTTGGACATTACTAGGAAGTTTTTTCTGATACCAAGTTCAGTTTTTCCTATAGTTAAAGCATCAGTATGAATGACTGGTCTTCTCATAGCCCTATACAGTTTGCAAGTAAAATCAAATAATCTTCATATAAGCACAGTGTAGAAAGGGACTATATAAAACACTGACAAAAGTCATTGCCTTGGTGAATAAAGCACAGACTCCAGAGTCAGGAGACCTGGCCTGAATTTTGGCTTTGACGTTTACTAGTCGCATAGCTATGGACAGCTCACTTAAATTCTGTCTCAGTTTCCCCTTATGAAAATCGGAAAAATCTCAAAGTTTCCATTATTATTATCATCACCATTTAAATGACATGCAAATGTGAGATAGGATGATAATATTTAACCTGCAGCTGGTTTCTTCTTGTGTCCTATACATTGCTAATATTACACTTATCCTGGTTGCAAAGAGAAAGTATTGCCAATGCAAGACAATTTCTGACTTCTTTTGACCAAAATTGTGGGTAGAGTCTTTTACTTATCTTAAATAACCCAAACATAAACACACTGTAATGAAAATGTTCCAATATTCCGAGGTAGTTAGATGGTGCAATATTTAGAACACTGGACCCAGAATCAGGAATATATCTGAGTTCAAATCTAGTGTCAGACACTTACTAATTGTGTGACAGGTCATTGACCTCCTTTTGCTTCAGTCTCCTTATCTATAAAATAGAGATAATAACTCCTACCTCACAAGTTGTTATGAGGATTAAATGAGATAGTTGTAAAAGAGTTCTAGCACATATGAGACAAGGTACAAAAACTTATTCCCCTTCCTTTTCCTAGCCCAATAATCCAGTGCATATGTAATTTCATCAGCGTGAGCATTCCTTTCAGTGATACCAATTTCAATCCAACTATTCTTTTCCTGTGAACTCTCCATAATCACCCATGTCTTCTCCACAGGGCTCTGTCCAACGGGCTGTAGAGCTTCCTTGAATTCTCCTCCATCAAAAAGATAGCAATAAAATACGAACACTATGCATCCTCTTTCTCTCTCAACATGACTGGATCATCATCTTTTTCAATCATAAATTTTTTTGATGACATCTTTTTGTAATACTTTTCTGGAGTAATTCTTTTCTTTGTGATATAGTGATGTCTGCTTATGCTTATTTATATGCTCTGTCTTCACCCTTTGGGTGATCCTCAACTGTAGTACTATCCATGAAATTATAACAAATTCAATTTTTAATTAATTCAGTCTTGAAATTAGATTGTATCTCTGTTTAAGGAAAAGGCCCCAAATCACCATATTAGAGGAAAAATCGCTATAGATGTTCTTGCCAAAGCATCTATGATAGGAATTTTGTCATTCTTTTTCTCTTCCCAAGTTATAAAATGTTTGATAGTTTTCTAATATAAGGTACTAATATTCTGAATGTTTGAACTGCAGCTTATTAATTTGATGGTGTTACCTGATGATTTGCTTTCCCATGAAATAATTGTATGTAATATAGCCATGTTTCAGTAGGAGAAACTGAATTATCAAATGCCATTGAACACAGGCTTATGTCTTAAGGCAACAAATTCCAATTTTAAATGTCAACCCAAACAATTCTTTATTTTAATGGCACAAGTCTATGAAGTCCAGTGGGCTTCATTAAAAACTGATAGACCAGGTGCCCCACTGCAGTCTTACTTTCTGATCTCAGTAAGCAAAGATAAATTAGCAGTATTCATCTTTAGAAATTGCATGTTGTTTAGAATAATGAGATTCCTTTAATCATTAGTACTTAAGAAATCTCTAGGAAATAATGTGGAGATTCCTTTAAATTTAATGGTGAGATAAGCTAAATTTGTCATTAAATGTTAGTAGCAAAAGACTTACACTTGCTATTCTTTAAAGTGAATGATAATTAACATGCAAATGAGCAATTTAACCCCCTTTAAATTGGAAAAACCCAGGGGACACTTAATTTCATAGTTGTTAATGATGGCCAAATGATTGTAAGACAATTCTTACCATTTCATTATGCAAGGAATTACAGAAATGTAGGATCAGATTGGAACATTTAAAATAGAGCCTCAATCAGACAGTTCTGTCAGAAGAAAGAATATTTTCTGTTAGTCTTTTTTTTTTCTGCAACAACTTTCTGCTCTGCTCAGAGCCCACCAAGGGCTAGGTTAAGCTGGTGAATTTCTACATCATGGGTATATCATAAGATCCTGCTGGCAGGCTGGGCCTGGTCACAGATTATAATTTTGTTCTCTTTGATAGGTAGAAAGGCAGATAAAGATCATGTCTAGTGTTCTATATACTTGACCAGTTAATTTCTGTTTCAGACCCCATTTCCCTCTTGCCTTGGCCCTGTTCCAGTGATTATAAATCCTAGGATTTAGACCTGGAAGGGCCTTTGGTTCAATTCAAACCAACAAACATTTAACCATTATTATATTATTAAAATAAATGAATACATTTTGTAGATGAATATATAATCCATACATATCATCTATGAATATGTAATTTACACAGTTATTATAATTATCTATATATTATATTAGCTATATAATATATAGATAGTTATAATAATATATAATAATTGCAATTAATTAGAATTTACAATATTACATTATGTTGATTATATATATGTAAGATATTCTGACATAGAAGATAGACAGTTGACCTCAGAGTCAAGATAAAGGAAGTCTTTGAGACAATTACTTTGTGACTGAGGGTTGGTTGAACCCTCAGTACACCCAGATAATGCTACAATATTACATGTTTTAGAAAAGGTACTGAATTGGAATGGTAGAGAGAATTTTCTCACTGAGAGTTCCCTATTCCATTATTGTTCGGTAAGAAATGACCAACAGGATGATTTCAGAAAGGCCTGGAGAGACTTACACGAACTGATGCTGAGTGAAACAAGCAGGACCAGGAGATCATTGTATACTTCAACAACAATACTATATGATGACCAGTTCTGATGGACCTGGCCATCCTCAGCAATGAGATCAACCAAATCATTTCCAATGGAGCAGTAATGAACTGAACCAGCGACGCCCAGAGAAAGAACTCTGGGAAATGACTAAAAACCATTACATTGAATTCCCAATCCCCATATTTATGCCCACCTGCATTTTTGATTTCCTTCACAGGCTAATTGTACAACATTTCAGAGTCCGATTCTTTTTGTACAGCAAAATAACGGTTTGGTCATGTATACTTATTGTGTATCTAATTTATATTTTAATATATTTAACATCTATTGATCATCCTGCCATCTCAGGGAGGGGGTGAGGGGAAGGAGGGGAAAAATTGGAACAAGAGGTTTGGCAATTGTCAGTGCTGTAAAGTTACTCATACATATAACCTGTAAATAAAAAAACTATTAAAAAAAAAAAAAAGAGTGAGTTCCCTATTCCACTGAAATCACAGTTTTTTATAATAATATTTTATTTTTCTCAATTACTGTTATGCCATAGCCTCCTTGAAATCATCCTACCTCAGTTACTCTGCCCCAAAACCCCAGGCTATAATCATTCCTTATTAATGTTTGATGGGATAAAAGTCTATCCATTTTAGACATCATTAAAATAAGAGGAGCCTCTCCTGTACCTCCCTCCATTATATCATCCTAGGTACCTCTCCCCATTAGGTCATCCTCATTAGAAGTACTTCCCCCACTATGTCATTGTTCTTGTTACCCTATAAAAGAGTCTTGTATCAGACATTCTATGTGAGATACTTTGAGATGAGAGTCCAATCCAGTCAATTGATTTACTCTCCAATAAATTAATAATTAAGTTGTTCTCCAATCTCTATCCTGTCTCAGTTTCTCTGGCATTACATTTTGGAGGCTATGGCATAACATTACATGAAAAGACAATTTTTTTTTAACATCCATTTAAAAAAAAAACCCTTAAGTTTTCTGAAACAGTAACAATTTTGATAGAGGTTATACATGTACAATCATGCAAAATATATTTCTATATTATCAATATTAACAGATGTAAAAAAAAAAACAGCATAGTACTGTATTATATGAGGCCCTAGGTTTAAAGTGTTGAAGATATAGTAATTGTCTGCCTTTAGGATGTTATATTCTACCCAGAGAATATGACATATACACAAAAAGGCATTTGTTATTGTTGCTATTCAGTAATGTCAGACTCTTCCTGACCCCATTGGTGCTTTTTTTTTTAGCAGAGATAACAGAATGGTGTCCTTCTCCCACTCAGTTTTATTTATTTATTTTATAGATAATGGAGAAATAGGTTCAAGTGGCTTGAATAGTCACATAACAAGTAAGTATCTGAGGCTGAATCTGAACTTCCTTATTCCTCAGCCTGGTGCTCTTTCCACTGCACAACCTGGCTACTTTCACACACAAAAAAACATAATACGTGGAAAATGGTGATTGGGAAAGAACACTAATGATTGGGGGATGGAGCATTAGGAGTTGAAACTTGAATTAAATTTTGAAGGAAAAAAAATATTTCTGAAGTTCAAGGTCAGGAGAGAACAGATATTTGGCAAGTGCATAGCTCCTGGGAGAGGATACACATGACATTTGTGTGGTTCTGTATAGAGATGGTCCCACAGATCAGCATGCACTTTGGGTGATGAGGAGATAATGTACCCCTCACTGTAGAACTATCCTAGGAGGAAGCCCTATAATATATTGAAAGAATCCCTTTACATTAATATAGAGAGAAATTAAATTGGCCAGAGTCCCATGGCATCTCAGATCTGGGACCATTTCCTCCCTACCCTTCTTGTGGATGAACAGAAAAAAGTGTGAGAATTGTATTTTCAGCTGGCATGGCAGAGGGAAGTCTAGTAATTATTCTCCTCATCATTAATCCCCTTATGTAAACACCTGCTCTTCCACAAAATCCTATATTAACTAATTAGGGCATTTTATCTCATTACTTATAATAAAGTAGAGATTGGTAACACAAGAATAAAAATATTCACTATGAAAGTTAATTGATTTCTACAAGATAAATTTAAGTTAGGAAACACTAAAATTTACTAGTGGTTGCTTTGTAGACTTTTAAAGAATATGTTGGGTGCTTTAAATATCTAGGTTTATCAGACAATTAAGAAACAACAAGAAAAAAAATAAAATTTGTAAGTGAATACAAAATGGTGAGAAGCAGAGTGGTACAGGACAGAGGGTCGATTTTGGTGTGGAGAAAGAGAACCAGGAGGAAAGTCTGAGTTCAAACCCTAGTTCTGATGCAGACTGGGTACAAGCAAGTCACAAATAGTTTCTCAATGCCCCTTGTTGTTAGTCATTTTTTCAGTCATGTCTGACTCTTCATGACCCTCATTTGGGGTTTTCTTGGCAAAAACACTGGAGCAGCTCGTCATTTCTTTCTCCAGCTTATTTTACAAATGGGAACTGAGGCAAACAGGATAAGGGACTTATCCAGGATCACACAATCGTGCTTTTCCCATTGTGCTATCTAGTTGTCCCTCAATTCCCCAAGCAACTTTTTAAGATTATGTGTGATGACTTAGTAGGAGGAAATGGAACACAAGGGAAAGGGTATTCAAAACCTGCCTTTGATGCTATTTGTCTGAACTTGGGAAATCAGTTACCAGTCCTTCATTTCCTTTTTCATAAAATGAGGAGTTAGATGAGATAAACTCTTGGGTCTCTTCCAGTGGTGGATCTAGGATACTAGAATATCCATTGATGGAGTCTCCATAACTGGAGTTCCTCATATTGATTAAAGCAGAAATCTAATCTCTCTTCTCCCTAGAGGAAAAAAAAAAGGGGGGGGGAGAAGAATTATTATAAATAATGTATAAGCAAGCACAATGGGGTGGGGCAATGTGAAATGAAAACATAGGGACTTTTTCTGCTGATCTCCCATTTTCCTACAATCGAAGACAAGGGGCCAAAGTGGAGGGAGGAGATGTCTTTCTGATAATGCTTGCCTGGGGCCTGGGCTCAGTACTGGTCAGTGGGTTAAGCAGATCAGTCCTTAATGCCTTCAAAATAAAAAAATATAATGTACTTGACTTGAGTACCCTAAATTCATAGAGCAACCTTTCCCGTCTGTGTTTATAAACTAAGTTTCAAGAGTTCAAAGTCAAGTTTATTCAGTGTAAAGTGTTATGGGTGCTTTTCATACCATTGAGTTTAAGAGAAATAATTTAGAAAATTTTTCATTTTAACCAGACCCTAGTATGTAATTTCTTTATGTGGAAACATCTCTTGTACTTCTTTTTAATTGCCTCAGTGCATTTTTTAAAATGTATTTGAAATCAGAAAAGGAAAAAAAAGTATTGACAATGATGTCTAGTCAAATCATTTTAATCTGATTGGAAATCTGTAACATTTCCAGATAACTAAACAGCCTACCATACTTGGGAAGGTTGGAGACCAATACATAGCCATATTCCATAACGTACAACATGCCTTGGATCATTACACAGTTTATTTTGCACACAGAATTTTTTTTAATTTAAATTTATTTATTTATTTTTATTATTTTATTTTATTTTTATTTTTATTATACTGCTATAGAAATACTTCTTTTATTCCATGAAATAAAATAATTTTTTTAAAAAAAGACATATGTTGATGTCAAGAAAAAATGTCACTGATGGCCAGATGAATCTGTTTAAGAAGTCGTTGTGATGCATGGCTTAACAATATTTTTAGTGAGGGTTTTGACCACAGAATTCTTTAAGGCAGCTAGGGGGTAGGGTGGATAGAGTTTAAATTTGACCTTAAATACTTGCTAGCTGTGTGACCCAGACAAGTCCCTTACTCTTGTTTGTCTCAGTTTCCTCAACTGTAAAATGAGCTGGAGAAGGAAATGGCAAACTATTCTAATATCTTTACCAAGAAAACCTTAAATGGCATCTTGAAGAATTCAACTGAATTGAACAACAAAATTCTGTCCTCTTCTCTTGCTCCTTGGAAACATATTGAGTTGTCAACAAAGGAATCTGTCTTATTGTAGGAAAGTTTTAGTTATAATAAAGCACTTATTTAATTTGGGATCCCAATGATCTCCCCAAAGTCACAATTTGGTATATCCTGTAATGTGGGAAATTTTGATTTGTGTGTGTGTGTGTGTGTATGTGTTATAGGGTCAGTCCAGAGAAGTTTAAGTACTCCCAGAACAATTTTTAATGCATAAAAGAAAAATAGGATTAGAAAGGAAACTTTTTTTAAAGTTGTAATTTTTTTCCTAAATAAGTTTGTGTGTCATTTTCAGTCATGTCTGACCCTTCCAGAGCCATTTAGGATTTTCTTGGTAAAGGTACTGGAGTGATATTCCATTTCTATCTCTAGCTCATTTTACAGATGAGGAAACTGAGGCAAACAGGTTAAAGAACTTACCCACAGCTAATAAGTGTCTAAGGCTGGATTTTAACTTCAGTCTTCCTGATTCTAGACCTCATATACCCCCTGAAATTCATCACCAAAACCTTGGGAGTATTTGATCTCAAGTTAAATACCTCTGTTCTGATGGATGTAAACACACACACACATACACACACATATATATTTATAAATTCCATCCACCTAGAATAAGATTGTTTTTCAATTGGTGTCTTTTATATTGAATCTTTCTTTCTCATTATCTTTGCCAATTTGTTGTTTTGATTATCATTCCTCCTATTAATAGAGATTTGGTAGGATTAGTAATGCTTCACTGTTCCTGAGAACTTTATTCATATCCTTTGTCTATGACAAGTAATAGAGAAGGGTTCTTGTTCATACATATACACATGTATATATGTATATTGTGTGTGTGTATGTGTGTGTGTGTGTGTGTATGCATTCAAATTCCCTTTGTATCTGGCATATATGCAAAGATTTCTCAGCATTTGACAATTTTCTTTCTTATCATAGATATTTCACTTTTATATGTGCAAAAATACCCTTTTCAATTTCTTGTGATTGAAATGATCTATTTTAACTTTTGTAATTTACTCTGTCCTTTGCTTAAGAAGTTTCCCCCACACGACAGGTATGAAGATTCCTATATTCCTTTTGAGAAATTTCCCCGGCATCTTGTCAACAAAACTCTCCTTCTAAAAGGTTTTTATTCTTCTTACTAGCAAACTAGACTATTGATTTCAATGCTTAGAATGATACTTTCAGAGGAACCTTAGAGAGCATATAGTTCTAAGGTATCAAACACATTGCTCCATATCCCACATTCTTGCCTGGGCCCAAACTAGATTCAGATGTTACAGGGAAATATTGACCAAAACTAATAAAAATACAATAAAATGAATAGTGTGTGTTAAAACTAAGTCAATATGCAGCCTTCAGGGATCCTTCCATATGAAATAATGGCACAGTTTCTGTTTGCCAGCACTGATCCGGTCCAACTGTCTCTATTTACAAATAATAATGACTGGTCTGTCATAGTCTATATAATAAAGAGCCTTTACCCAATGAATTTTTCCTTTGTTGAGCCAAATTCTCTTGAGTGATCCTAGATCTCTTTTTAGAGTACTTGAGTTTGATCCAACTGTTATCTTACACAGAGACATGTAGAGACCCACACCATCTTCATTGGCTTTAATGTGCTTTGTAAATGTCAAAGAATACTTCCATTACATTTGAAGTAATTGTTAACATTTGCATAACACTTTAAAGTTTCCAAAGTTATTTGCATAGATTCTCACAATGAGCGTCTCAGAGAAGCACTACCAATATTTACTGTCCCCATTTAACAAATGAAAAAAATAGGCCCAGAGAGTTTAATTAAACAATTTGCTAATGATAACACAGAACCAGAATCTAATGAGATAACCTATTCAAAGCACCTTACAGAATACTATATAAATATTATTATGATTAGTGACTATCAAGAGGCAATATTCAAATTCTGGCTTCTTCTGACCCTGTTTTCCTACTGAAGGAATACTTAGAGGCCTTTGAGTCTGTAGATATAAAGTAGCTTTCCTATAGTCACATAATGTAGTAAGTATCTGAACCAAGATTCTAATCCAAGTCTTTTGCCCCCCAAATCCTACATAATAGAAGCTTACAAAGTTGATAAGTTGTTTAAAAAAACAAAGTACCATTTAAAAATATTAATTTCGGACTTTCAATGCAGTGCAAGAAACAATAGAGTTCTAGATAACTGAAGCTAAGAGATGCTCCTAGGATTATAGGTAGTTGAGGAAATTTTGGTGTAAAATAGAAGAAAATATGACTATTTTGTGCCAAAAATTTGCTACACAAAATACAAGTTTTTGATGCTTATTCTGAATTTTGTAATAACTATTTTAATATGTAATTCCATATTATTTTAGGGAGAAAAAGAACATTGAAATAGCCTTATGGTTCTATTAGTCATAGTTTACAAAATATTCAACAAAGTTTAAGAAAGGCTAACATAGGTGAAATTGGTCTCTTATCACTGTCCCTTTGTGGTACCTATTCTCTCTTTCTGTTCTGTGTTAACTATTCCAGGGATCTGGTATCTTTATGCTATAGTATTCTAACAAAGTTTGTCCACTTTGGATAATATCAAGTTCCAAGCTTTTCCTCATATCAATTAAACAGTTCTTTGTATCAATATGTAAAAATCTCAATGAGGGGAATGAGGGGAAAAGGGAGGAGATTATGTCTATTCTGATATGCTAATTCAAGCTAAAATGCAAATGAATGCTAACCCTATATAATATATTTTCCCTACAAATCTCCTCTAGGAGTTAATACTGGAAATTTCAGACAGGAGGGTAGGCATATAGATTTCTGTACTAAAAAGACAATTTTTGTTTCTTTTCAGTAACAACATGTAGGCTAGCCCTGGAGGAATGGCAAAAGATAAGGAAAATATCTCTAGAGATTCTTTTGAGTCCAGTAATTATATTCAGTTTAGATTTGAGGGGAAAAAAACATTTTTATCTTATTTTCATTGATGTATTTTGTTTTTGAATATATTTCTGCCCTGTCTCCTCCCAAGGGAGCTGTCTCATAGCAAAGATTAGTCACCATATCAACAGCATCTAAGAGAATATTTGGTATTCCACAACCATAAGGAGCCATAATTCTATACTTGTATAATGATAGGAGAGAGCCTATTTTCTTAACTGTTCTTTGCCTTTTTAATTATCTAGCCTTAAGCTTTTTTTTCTTTTTTGTGGTTATTCTTTCCATTTACAGTATTGTATTCATTGCATGCTTTATTTTCCTGTCTCTGTTTAATTCATCCTGTATTAGTTTGTATTGATCGTCCTAAGCTATTGTGTTATATTAAAATGCCACAGTTTACTTAGCCATTTCTTGACTAATTCATAACTATATTGTTTCCTTTTGTTGTTGTTGTTACTACCAAAAGACCTGCCATGAATATTTTGTTATATGTAGTACCTTGTTTTCCACATTTGACCTCCTTGGAATCTATAAATTACAGTGGGTTCTCTGGGTCATAAAATATAAATATTTGAGTCACTTTTTTTTTTTTTTTTTTTGTTTTTTTTTGTTTTTTTTTCATAAGCAAACACAAATATATTTTTTAATATTTAAAAATCAAAATGCTAAGATTATACAATGGTCAATCCTAATGGACATAGCTATTTTCTTTTTTTTTTTTTTTTTTTTTTTTTTTTTTTATTTAATAGCCTTTAATTTACAGGATATATACATGGGTAACTTTACAGCATTAACAATTGCCAAACCTCTTGTTCCAATTTTTCACCTCTTACCCCCCCTGAGTCACTTTTTTTAAAAGCATTATTTCTGATTATATTTAAATTCTTATATCCGGCCCAAGATAAAGAAAATTTAAGTAAAGTCCAATAATTGAGGATAAAAATGCAACAGAAGAACACACTGGATTCCCTCTTATGACTTCTACCAGATTCTCATATCCAGCACCTCTCTAGTTACCCTGCTACTCATAGGTCTCCAATCCTTTTCCCTGAAATTTCCTCTCCCCAAAAGACACATGCAGGACAATGACAGGTCCCAGGCTTTACTCAAAACTGCATATCTAGCTAAGTAATGTAGAACAATAAAATTTGTCGACAGGACATTACTAAAATACAGGACCTTGCAAAAATCTTCATTCTGTCTCCTTACCTGGTTGGCATCCTGACTCCTTAATTGGTCTTGGTAATTAATATTATGCCACAGTTTCCCTGAATTGTTCTGCCTCAGTCTCCCTGGTTGCAACCCCCCTTCCTGATCATTAGGACTGATATAAATTATGGCTAGGAGGCCTGACCATTAGCATTCCATGGAATTATAAAATTGCATATGGTTAATCTCAGATGGGGGAGATATATCCTATCTCAGACTGAGTGGCTCCTAGCCCTTCCAACTTATCAGGATTTATGTTCCTTCCTTATTCCCAACTTGGCAGAACCGATTTATGGTCTGTTCCTGGAAGTTCCCACTCACCAGAGCTCTAACCCCACCATAGTTTATTCTCCTGATTGCTGGAGCCCCCTAAGAATCCCTGGAACCCATTATTTGCTGCTATTTGCTTTGAGAGAAGAGTCCAATCCAGCCCTGGGGCCAATATGGATCTGATTTTGCCCCCAGCACAATCTCTCCCTGTCAAATAAAATATTAAGAACTCTCTAATCTCTATCTTGCCTCAGTTTCTCCAGAATTACAGTAAAAGCCACATCCTGAAACTTTCACTTGATGACATCCTATCTGGAAGACTACACCCTGATGTATCTATCTCTCTTCTGTACTTGACAATCTTGTGCTTCCACAGATGCTATTATTTTTCCAACAAAAGTCCCAAATTCCACTCTATAAGCTCTCCCAATTTTCTTATATCTTACTAGACTCTCTTAAAATCTAGTCCATTGACTTTTATGTTAATAAAGTCTTTTGTGACTATGATAGAATTTCCTTGAATTCTTTCAAACTTACTGTGAATGGTGATTTTCAGACACTTAGCTACCACCTCAGTTCAGACCCCTGGCCCTTTTATCTCTCATAACTTCCAAAATGGTCTCTTTGCTTTAACTTCTTTCTTTATTGCAGTCCATCCTTCGCATAGCTTCTGGTGAGATTATCCTTATGCACAGATCTGACCCTGCCATTCCTGTAGTTAATACATTCTTGTGGTCCTTCTTGCTTCTACAGAAGCTACGTGATGCAGAGGATAGAGTGCCAGAAGAAGACTCAACTTCAGGAATCCAATCTGGCCTCTGACACTTACTAGCTGGGTGACCCTGGCTAAGTCACTTAAACCTGTTTATCTTAGTTCCTCCTCTGTAAAATGAACTGAAGAAGGAAGTGACAAATCACTTCAGTATTTTTGGGAAAAAAAATTGCCTCATGAATAGTCAGAAATTCCCTCTCTTGTGACTTCTATTACATTTTCATATACAACACTTCTCTATTTACCCTGCTACTGATAGATCTCAGTAGCAATTTGCCTCTGAGATAAAATATAAATGTCTCTGTGTTCCTTTTATAGATTTTTACAGCTCATTCCCAATTTTTTTTCCAATCTTATTATATATTGATTTCATTCATGTATGCTATGATCAAGCAAAATGTGCCTTTTCTGTAGTCTTTAGAACTTTTCACTGGATGTCCATCATTCCTGAAATGTACTTTTTCACCTCTACCCCATAGAACACTTCTCTTCCTTCATGGTTCATTTTAGACACCATCTCCTCCATGAAGCTGTTCCTGACCTTTACAACTGCTACTGTCTTCCTCTCTAGTTATTATATTTCTTTAAATTTATTCTCTATGTACTTAGATATAGACTTATTCCCTCCCTCCCCAATTAAAACATAAGCATTTTGAGAGTAGAGATAATTTCATTCTTTGTATTTGTATTCCCAGGAGCTGGCACATAG
The DNA here is from genome assembly GCF_902635505.1 of Sarcophilus harrisii. Taxonomy (NCBI): domain Eukaryota; kingdom Metazoa; phylum Chordata; class Mammalia; order Dasyuromorphia; family Dasyuridae; genus Sarcophilus; species Sarcophilus harrisii. Next base: position 241,434,355 of record NC_045430.1, read on the forward strand.
TTGGCATTTAATGCTTGTTGGTTAATTGATGATTTTCTCTGAACTCTATTCTCTGTTTCTTTATGAACATTCTTCTCTTATTCCCATGCCTATGGATTCATTTGGCAAATGTTTGCTGTTTGGCCTTGTGCTAGGTCCTGGGGATACAAAAACCAAACATGACAATTTCCTGCTCACAAGAAGCTTCTACAAAGTCGCCTTAAAAACAGGTGTAGGATAATTACCAACTATTGAGCATTTTACAACTGCAATGAAAGTATTAAATCAAGTTAAAATAAATTTTAAACCATTAGCCTATGGTGTCCCTTCTTCCTTGTCATACCTACCTGAATTAGGAAATTAATAGAAAGTTGGGGTGGGGAAAGGTTTATGTCCTATTCAGTCAAATCTCATCAGTCAGATAAATTCCCAGGAGATAAATGGCGTGGATTTTTTTGTATTGTTCCTCCTAATTAGAATGCAAGCTCTTTGAGAGCAAGAATGGGATTGATTACTTTTCTTTTTGTCATTCCTAGGAATTAGCCCAGTTCTTGGTATATAACACAGTACATTTCCTAAATGTTTTCCCATTTTTCATTGCTAAGTAGTAAGAGAGAAAGGAAGAGAAATTCAGCTTTTTAAAAATTAAGAGAAAGCTGAATTTTGGGCTAAGACAATGGAGTTAGGGCCTGAAGCAATATTAAAGATCATTTTACAGCTGGAAAAACTGAGACCAGAAAAATTAAGTCCTTGAAGACCACATAACTGGTAAGCAGAATAGATGAGATTCAAACATAACTCCTCTGATTCCTAATCTTTTTTTTTTTTCCCTTGGAATTCCCATGCAGATTTATATACTTTTTATTTTCTGATTTTTTTTTTTAATTTTGTTTTTTCTCTCTAGGTCAAACTGGAAAGTCAGGTTCGAACTTCTAAACTTCTTTCGCACAAATTACTGTCAGCTTTTCACAATGATTCTTATAGAGTGAAAGGGAGGACTAAAATGCATTAAGTACTAAGTGATAATAGCTGTATGCATAAAAAGATTTTATGAAAACTTGAGCTTATAAAATAAAAGAGGTTCTAAATACTTCTCTCTAGTCCTTTATAGGGACTAGGCTCTATCATACTTCACCAAACTTTTAAAAAGCAATTTGAAATCTCTGACCTGTGAAATGTAACATCTAAATGAACATTCTGAATCTATGTATGTGTGATAAAAAAGAGAGATGAACCCCTTTGGTGATCTGGTCAATCCTGGGTCTTCTGGCTCTTCGAAGAATCTCCTCAACTGACTTACTTCACTTACTCCTTGGAATAATGTTATTAAATGCAAAAATATAATATATCAGATTACAAAGGAAATCAATTATACTGAAATAAAGATGTAATTATTTCTTCTAGTTTAAATTCATGGGCCCCCCAAATCTATCCAAAGAGCCTTGGGGAGTCCTATGGACCACAGGTTAAGAATTGATAATTTAATTGAAGGGTATTATATTTCCTATAATAAAGTTATTGGGGAAAGTCAATCTGCTTCATAAATATAAATCCAGTCCTTGGGGGTGGGGTGGGGAAGGAAAGTGTGTGATGCTGTTGAATGCTGTTTTTGTTTCTAGTGGTTTTAACTAGTTTTCTTTGTTAAAAGAGAGAATTGTGTGTTTGTGTGTATTGTGAGAAAAAGGAGGGAAGAGAGAATGTCATTGTCTATTTATACAGGATAAAAGTAAGAGCCATTATAAAATAAATAAATAAGAAAAATAAAGCTTATGGGGAAGAAATGATATTCAAAGAAATACTTAAAAATTACAAACTAGTGAAGTATCCAGGGAACGTGTTCCTATTCCTATTAAGGATAAGTAAGTTGGAGTTCGTTCAGGTGGTTACTTGCCATACAACTTGTAGGCGGCACCACTGGGAATAGAATACACACTGGAAGGCTTAGTCCAATACACTTGTTACCTCTCCAAGAACAAGAGTTCCTGAAAACTGCCTTCCATCACAATGGCATAATCTCTTCCATTTCATCACTGCTAAGGAAAAAGAAATGGCAGTGATGGAGTGGGGGGAAATGGCAGCATCTCAGATCTGATTGCTCTCTGCAGTATCTCCCTATAACTCATTCCTATAATCGCTGCTGCTGCTGGGGGAAAAATGCTGCTTTTGGAAACTGCGGTTGGTCTAGCATCCCTCAGCCTTAATTATGAAATTGTCGTAGAAGCAGCGATGCATCTTCTGTCTGCAGTGCCATCCACCATCTGTTTGTACGTTGACCTCTGGCAATGGCTACTGGCAAAGACTGAGAAGTCAGCCCCGAAGTGGGAACAGACGCAGTGAATTCTCAGTAGTGCCGAAAACTCAAGTTCTTCCCTTAAGATGCTTTTAGGCAAACGCTGGCTTTCTTTCTGGTCACATCCTGCACAGGAGATTGTGAATCAAGGAAGGGAAGCCACCCAAATCATTACTAACAGGAGGTAATTTAGACATTTTCACCATTGGTTTGTTTTACTCATCTAGCTATTTGTTAGAGATTTGAATTTTTAAAATAGCTTCTTGGTAGTGTCCTTCATAGCATCAATTGATTTCTGGACCAGTATGAATTATGCACCTTATCTGTCAGCCTCCAATGAAGAGGACTGAGATTCTGGGGACTTGCTGCTGCTTTTGTAGTTGTTGTTATTCCAGGGGGCAGCTATTGACATTTTTCCATAAGCTAGGGAAAGGAAACAGCAGGGAAGAAAAGGATTTCCACACCTAAATTGGGACCTTCGCGTTCACTTTTCTTCTAAAGAGGAGGAAAGTTTAGATGCAGAACAGTTAAATGTCCTCAAAATCCCACAGTTCAGAAGTAATATAATTGGCTTATTTGGGTTGTCTTTGAGCTTGAATCCAGTTGGATTTTTGAATTATCATTTGATTCCTGATATATTTTTTTTAACGTTACTAATCTAACATCTTCTGGTGCTGGTTGTTCTCCAAACCTTTATCTTGCCCTCTTCTCTTTCCCATTCTTCAGCTAAGTGTCACAGATGCTAGTCAGGAAGACCTGAGTTCAAATTCCACTCCAAACACTTACTAGCTATGTGACCCTAGACAAATTGCTTAATTTCTGCCTCAGTTTCTTCAGTTGTAAAATGAAGATAGTAACAGTGCTTACCTTCAAGAGTTGTTTGATGAAAAATGAGGTAATATTGCTTACTTGGTACATTTGTTTATCATAATAAAAGGAAATTTTCATTAGATTTTAAAAAAAAGAGTTGTTTGGATCTTATGAGATATTTGTAAAGTGCCTGATACATGTTAAGTACTTTATAGAGATTTCCTTCATTTCTTCTTAATATAATCTTTGCTTTGGCTATCTTTTTCATGTCTGTGCCTTTAATGATCACTTCTATGTACATTTCTTCCAAATCTAAATATTCAGCTCCAAATTTGCTCCTGAGTCCCAATTTTATGTCTCCTATTACCCACTGGACATAGGAGCAAATGCTTAGAGATGTAGGAGACTTCAGCAGTTATTCACTTTAAAGTTCTCATTTAACAGATGAGGAAATTGTAGCTCAGAAAAGTAAAATTACTTGTCCAGTGTCATATAGATAGAAAGCAAGAGAGTCAGGATTCTTGAAAAGGTTAGGTTCTCTGCCTTCAAATTCATCACTCTTGTATTAGCGATTAAATGTCTTATTGAACTTCAAACATAAAAACTAACTTCCCCATTCTCCCTTCCCCCATTCAGAAACAAACCTTCTACCTCTGTCTTTCCAACTTTTACTGTTCTATAGATGAACAACTATAGTACTTAATGCCATTTTATCAGTCTCCTTGGTTTTCAAAGGAGTCATCTTTAATTCTTCCTTCTCCCTCCTGCCATCTCCCTCCTGCCATCCTGCCCAGTCATATTAATCTTATGTTAATACTTACTTGACATCTCTTCTATCCTTTACTCACAAGGTTACCAGCTAACCTCAAGCCCTTATCACCTCTTACCTGTATCCTCACCAAGTCTCATTGACCCTAGGCTCTCTACCCCATTCTTCACAGAGCCCCTCAATGAATTTACCTGGTGCACAGGTGTGAACATATCCTTCCTCTGCTCAAAAAATTCATCGACTCTTGCAGAAAAAAAATACAAAATATTCAGCTTAGCACTTGGAGTTCTCGGCAGTTTGGCTCCAACTTACATCGCTAGTATTATTTCACACTCCTTCTGGAAGTGATTCTATACTGTCTTACAGGACATGTTTACAGATAGTCACCTAGGCTAGGATATGTCCCATTCGCATCCAGGTCTGTTGCAATTCATTTTATCCATCAATAATCAGTACAGGTATCTCATCCTCAGTGAGACTTTCTATTCTTCTGGCAAAAAGTTCTCTCTCTTTCCTTAATTTTTCATAGAAAAATTTTGAAGTTGAATCTTATTCTGCCTTCTACCAAACTTACTTGTGCCTATATTTCCACCCAATGAATTGAAAATGATTTGAGGGCATTGACTGCATAATTTTTCATCTTTTGGTCTGCCATATGGTTCACAGTACTTTATACTTGATAGGTGTTTAATCAATTTTTATTAGATTTCAATTTAATCAATTAGTTATATTTTTAAAAATTAAAATTTTGATTAAATTGTATCTAGTTCAGAAATCAACACTTCCTGTTTCTCACCACTGCTCATCTTTCAATAACAAACACAATTATGGTTATTCTCTCTGATAAGGTTATTTATAAGTCTAGGAACATTTATTGACTGCCTAATGTCAGCATCTGTTGCAATAAGGAAATAGAATTCCCAGGTGGAAAGGAAAAAAAATAAGAAAGAACATGTAGAATCATGAACCCAAGAGCAGGCTATGAAGGTCAGAAACATTGGTAAATACAGACCAAGTCAGAAGATGTTGTTGCTTCTGTTGCAGCCAGTCATGTAACTGTGGCTCATTTTTACATGGTAGTTAAAGGTTTGTGAAACACTTTATTTACAACCTCTCATGATATGTAGGAAAAATAGAGTGTGGGGAATTCTATGGGCATGTGAATTGGCACTTTTTGGAAGGCTCTGGAAACCAGAAGTCTATGATCTCCTTCCATCATAAAGAACCTCATCAGTATGAATGATTTTGACTGCCACCTTTGTAAAGAAAGAAATACCGAAAATGGATCTATAGGTCCGCAGAATTCCATAATCAAAGTGATTGTAGTAAAGAAAAGAAAAAAACCCACAAAAGAACAAAATACCTTTCTAATGTCAACTGTAATTTTACTCATATCCCTATGTTGTCATAGTGGGAGAAATTGGAATACTCTTTGCTCCCCACTGCGACTTTCAGACTTTCTCTCTACTAAAATTATTCAGTAACTCTCCCCTTTCTATAGATAGGTTTAAAAACTATAGTAATAGAATGTTGACTATATGGCCATTACTGTGATAATTGGTTTATCTGTTTTTCTTTTTTTTACAAAGGAGGACTTATGGTAGAAGCTAATGTAGTTGGGGATGGGAAACTTTATATTAAAACATTTGTCACCAATAATTTTTTTTTTAACTCAGAGTCCCTACCAACGTTTCTTTTACCAAACCAACCAGAGGATTCAGCTGTCCAAGCAAAAGACATATAATAGCTTAGAAGTCATCATAATAGAATAAACGAAAAGGAACATTCCTTTCATTGAATTAGTGGATCTGCTATCCCTAGAGATAATCACTCTACTGGTAGGAAAGGGACATTTTTTTAAGAGTAAAAAATGTATGGCAAGAGCAACACATATTCCAAGGAAGTATCACCCCTGGAACATTTCAGTGCTTTTAAAGCTGACGCTGATGTCATCTGCTCCTCTAGTAATGGATGCAAGTTGCTTTCTTCATTGTTATACAATGCAGATTCTCTGCTAGTCTATCCTCTACTCTGCATTTCCATCTGCTGGCACTGGGTATAATTTGTCCTTTTCTATATCTCCTGCTTTCTGCTAGTCCTCCCCTGAATTGTAGCTGCTTGATAGTAATAGGTAGCAGTAATAATTAGCATGCTAATAACACCTACTATGTATCATTTATTCTCTCAACAATCCTCAGAAACAGATGCTTTTAATATCCCATTTTACAGTTGAGGAAATAATGTTAAGTGATTTGCCCAAAGTCACACAACAATGAAGCGCTTGAGGTCAGATTGAGCTCAGGTTTTTCTGACTCCAAGCTTAGGACTCTTGTCTATCTGTCTTATAGACTCTTAAAAAAAAAAAAAAATCATAGCTCCAGAGACTATCTCAGCACTTTTGTCATTTGGCCCCCCAAAGTAATCCAGCCAGAAAAGCCCTTTGAGAACCAGAGCTGGCTTTCATAGAGTCTGGTTTCCAATCCTTGAATTCAGTTAAAATAGAATAAAAAAATTCCTTTCAACCTTTTCCAGCTCCCATGATGCCTTTAGCTATTCCCTGAAAATTATCCTTCAGGAGTGTCATCTAACAAGCTGTCAGTAACTTTTATCCTTCCTGCCAGCCCCAAACTTGATGTAATCACTACACCTTATCCAGTGGTAATCCTGGGAAAAATTAAAAAAAAATGGCATCTTCAATCTGAATTCAAATTTGTATTTAAGCTTTTTTTTTCCCCCAAGAGTTCAATTTGCATTATTCCTGTTTTGCCTGTCAGAAGAGTGACTGTCTGTGTGATTGTGAGCAAATCAAGTAAATTCTTTGCTCATTTGCATCACCATTATACAAGCCTTATGGGAGAAACTACATTATCAGGATACACTAAAATGTAGAAGTTCCCCTGATTCTTACATGACAGGATTGCACCAGCAGTTATGTGAACTACATACTAACATGGTCATATATTCACTTTTGAAAGAGCACAGGGATTCAAGTATCAAAAATAGTTGCAAAATACTTATTTTCTAAGTTGGCATAGAACTATTGGTCAAAGACCCTATAGAAAGATGATAGGAATTAAAATAAATCAGTCTATGTATATGTATTTTTATGTATTGGGAGTGTAGAGATAGCTATTGAGGGAAAATGATAAATGTGATCTACCACACCAGTTCCTACACTTCTTTTTTTATAGCTAACATTTATATGTTTTTTGCTTTTTGCTGAGGCAATTGGGGTTAAGTGATTTGCCCAGGGTCACACAGCTAGGAAGCATTAAGTGTCTGAGGCCAGATTTGATCTCAGGTCCTCCTGACTTGAGGGTTGGTACTCTATCCACTTGGCCAAATAGCTGCCCCTCCTACACTTCTATAATCCTAAATAGAATTATATTAATAACTAACATAGCTATGGCACTTATAATAAGTGCCTTGTGTTATGCTAAACACTTTGCAATTATTTCGTTTGATCCTGACAATCCTGGGAGATAGGTAATGTTTGTACTTCCATTTTATAGATAAGGAAACTGAGGCAGACAAAAATAAAGTGACTTGCCAAGAGTCAAACAGCTAGTAAGTATTTGAAACTAGGTTTAAGATCTATGCTTTTTGTCTCTGGGCCCCATGCTCTCACCACTGTGCCATCTAATTCCTTTACTATCTTCCTCGAGACTCTGTCAAGATTTGTTGACAATTTTATTTTTTCATGAAAAATAATTTTCCAAGCCATTATACTTTATAATTTTATCTCAATGGCTTTTTAAATCACTGCTGGCTGTTGGTATTATTTAGTTTATTAATAATTTATTATTAATAATTAATCTGCTGTACTGATTACAAAGGATTGGTTAAAAGAATTGACATTAACTGCAAATATGAAACCTCCCCACATCTATGCACACATTAGCAATAGGCAATCATAGCCTATTTGGTAGAAGTAAATTTGACTTAATATTTATGAATCCAGGTACTAAAAGTTGTGTATAGAATATATAAAAATCTATATATTCTCTGGGAACACAGTGTGATGTAAAAAAAAAAAAAACAGATTTGTTAGATAAAACCTCAATATGAGTTCTAATTCTGGTGCTTGTTAGCCATCTGTCCACAAGAAGGTCACTTAATTCCTATGAATCTCAGCTTCTTCAATAGTAGGTAACCAGAATTGTGTGCATGGAATAATAAAAAATATAAATAGTCTTCAGTTGATCATTTGTTGATCAACTTTGGCCCAATTTTTTGGCCCCTTTCCTGTCTTTTAAGTGATAGAGGAAGTGATTGTTAAAGTGGGGCTATGTGAGGCAAGATCATCAAATTCTTAGAATTTGTAATATTCATTTCATTGTAAGCATTTTAGTGTAGAATATTTGTCCAATAGCCAATGAGTTGGTAAACTATTTGAGAAGATGGATCTTTCTCATACATATATCTATATATCGATATATTTATATATATATATAGTCACACAAATACATATATATGTGTGTATGTGTCTGTGTTATGTGTGTACATGTTCACATGTATTAAGGAATCAAAGAGCCCTTTGATTGATTTACAGATTTTTTCCTCTCTATTCTCACTGAGTCATCAGCCAGCATGGGTTTCCTTATCACCTTTATGCAGACAATATAGCCAATCCTTGCCTTTCTGCTGAGCCATAATTCCAGATCACTCACTGCCTATTCGACATTTCAAACTGGATTCCTCATAGGAATGTAATAGAATATTATTGTTCTATAAGAAACAATCAGCAAGATGATTTTAGATAGGCCTGGGCAGACTTACGTGAACTAATGCTGAGTGAAACAAGTAGAACCAAGAAAGTATTGTACAACAATAACAAGATTATGCAATAATCAATTCTGATGAACTTGGCTTTTTGCAGCAATGGGGTGATTTAGGCCAATTCCAATAGACTTGTGAAGAAGAAAGCCATCTTCCTCCAGAGAGAGGACGATGGGGACACAATGTGGATCACAACATAGTCTTTTCACCCTTTTCATTATTGTGTGCTTGATTCTTTTTTTTTCTTGTTTTTTCCCCTTTTAAGATGTTTTTTCTTGTGCAGCATGATACATGTAGAAATATGTTTAGGAGAATTTCACATGTTTAACCTATATTGTATTATGTGTTTTATAAGGGGGGGGAGGAGGTAGAAAAATTTGGAACTCAAGGGCTTGCAAGAGTGAATGTTGAAAGCTATCTTTGCATATATTTTCAAAATTAAAAGTCATTATTAAAAATTTAAAAATTAAATATTATCATATGCTACTATATAATCTACTTAGCCAAACTGATTACCATCCATGTATGATATGATCCAGTTAAATTGATCTTCATACTATTTCTCATGTGTGGCCCTCCATCCCATCGCCATACCTTTTTATTGGTTATGCTCCACTCTAGAATGTATTTTCTCCCCATCTCTATGTTTTAGAAAAATTAAATATTATCATATGCTACTATATAATCTACTTAGCCAAGCTGATTACCATCCATGTATGATATGATCCAGTTAAATTGATCTTCATACTATTTCTCATGTGTGGCCCTCCATCCCATCGCCATACCTTTTTATTGGTTATGCTCCACTCTAGAATGTATTTTCTCCCCATCTCTATGTTTTAGAATCTCTACCTTTCTTCAAGAGTCAGTGCAAGCAATCACCATCCTCTTTGTGAAGTCTTTTCTGGTGTCCCTCTCTAACTGATAATATATAACTTATATATGCATAGGCTCATCTGGCTAGATTATAAGGGCAGGTATCATTTGATTTTAGTACTTACATACCTAATGCCTAATATAATGAATTCATAGTTAGCACCTAATAGATACTTGTTGATTGTTTGAATAAAAATTTCACATTTTTATTGCATGCATTCTTGCTTCAGGGAAAGATTCAGAATGTGTTACATATAAAAAGGACAAAACAACATTATAAAAATAATATAAACAATCTCTTAGAAAATGGCTGGTTACTGATGTGAGAAATATCTTAGAATCTATTGACAATCAGATCATTGACTATTTAGAGTAAAGGTCAAAACTAATATAAAACTTGAAGAAAAGATAAAGATGAGGAAAAACATTTTATGCAATTATTGCAGCCCCAAACTGATCTGTTACAAAAGTTATTGACTTCAAGAAAATGGAAAATGGCAAAATTAAAGTCATTGAACCTGACTATTTTATCTCAGAGGCAAAGGGGGCATGGTGGAATATGTGAATAAGAAGATTATTTGGAAATGTGTGTAAGATAGATTCAAGAAGGAAGAAAGTCCAATTAAAAGGCTTTGCAGTTGCGTAGGCAAGCGGTGATGAGGGACCCAACCTCAGTATTGTTGACTATGAAAAAAAGGAAAAAGAGGCCAGATGTAAGATCAGAAAAAATATATACTGTATTGATTAAGGAATGAATTTGGAGGAAAAGCAGTTTGACAAAAAATAGTTTAAACTAAGAGTTGGCAAAGAATGGCCCACTGTCTGTTTTTGCATTGCTTGGAAACTAAGAAAGTTTGTGAGTGTGTGTGTGTGTGTGTCTGTGTGTGCTGATAAATATAAATGTGGAAGGTGGCCTGATTTTTTCTGTGGACAATAGTTTACTGATCCCTGGTTTAAATCATCAATGTATGTGTATAAGTAACAAGAATATAAAAAAGTTATATCTTAAATTAATAGTAGAGAATTTGATCAGGTACTTTTTGCAGCTTGAACTAGGAAGGCAGTTCTTAATCAAAGAAGGCATAGAAGTAATCATTTTGAATTCATGAAATCAAAAACTTTTGCATGAGCAAAATTAATATACACAATTGATGAGAAGGGAAACTATTGTTAAGTAGTGGAGACCTCTTGGTACAAATTACTTCTAATAAGGTCCTGTTATCTAAGATCTATAGTGAATTTGCAGAAACATATAAGACCAAATGTCATCTCTTAATAGATAACAATCAGTTTCTTACACACAAACTCACACACACACATACACACATACATATATGTGATCAGCCTGTTCTCTATTTTATGTATAAATATCCTAGAAAGTTTCTTATCATTATCCTTAAGTAAGTCATCATTGGTAATATGCTTAAAATTATGTGTTGGAATTGCATTGACCATTAGGATGCCAGAACTTTTGATTCTTCTAAGATAATAGTGTTGCCTGACTGTAACCATATAACACACATACACACATATACAGATAAATTCAAAAGAGTTTGGGAGAGCAGGCACTAGCACTAAGGAAGATCAGGAAAAGCTTTGTGTAGAAGATGTTGATTGGGTTATGCCTCGAAAGAAGAGAGGGATTCTGAATGTAAATAAATAAAGTTTTCAAAAGAAGATTTATATTCAAAAAATGATATATATATCAACAACAAAATGGAAAATGCTCCATGTCATTAATAATAAAGGTAAGATAGACAAAACAATGCTAAGGTTTAGATGGCATATGTATTAAATTAGGAAAGAGGACCTAATGTTGGACTTGAGAGTTGGTTCCACTATTCTGAACTCCAATTGTGATTTTGTAAAGAAAGTAACTAAGGTATTCATGCCTTTGACCCAAAGATATCCACGTTAGATATATTCCCAAAGGAAGTCACTGACAAAAAGTCCATTTATACTCCATTTACACCAAAATACTGATGAAGATACATTGGTTATAGCAAAGTATTGAAAACAAAGAATATGTCCATCAATTGGGAGGATAACTAAAGAACTTGGGGTCCATTATGGAATGGATTACTCTGCTAGAAGAATGAATTGAAGAATACAGTAAAATATGGGTAATTTTCACTAAGTGATGAAAAGTAAAGTAAGAATCAGGAAAACAATATAAATGTTGACTATAATTAACATAAATGGAAGCCATCTCCCCATAAAATAATGTATAAGTATATGAACAAGTTTGGGACTAGAGAAGAGTTTAGAAAAAGCCTATTCTTTGTAGAAATGGGACAGTGCTTTTAACCTGTATATTCTGTCAGTGTTGGTTGATGTATTGGCTAGTTGTGCTGAACTGCTTTTATTCAAGTTTCTGTCTGTGTATATGTGTGTGTGTGTGTGTGTGTGTCTTTTTCTCTCTCTTCCTTTCTCCTTTATTCCCTTTCCTTTTTGTTACAAGGTATAGCTCTCAGATAGGAGGATGAAGCACATATTCGGAAATGAAAATGATGAAAAAATATTAATAGAAATTAATATTTAAAAAGAAATTCACTTGAGTATATAAAAAAGAGGACTGGATAAAAGAAAACATTCAGGATAGATTATTATTTGGGAATTTTTGCAACGCTTTCAATGATTTTTTTAAGGTGCTCTCTACTATAAAATCCCATATTTTTAATATTGGTATTCCCTGAATAATTTTATATGGTTACAGTCAGGCAACACTATTATCTTAGAAGAATCAAAAGTTCTGGCATCCTAATGGTCAATGCAATCCCAACATATAATTTTAAGCATATTACCAATGATGGCTTACTTAAGGATAATGATAAGAAACTTTCTAGGATATTTATGCATAAAATAGACAACAGGCTAATCATCTGCTAAGAACAAGGAGGAAAGCCCCAACATCTCATTTGGTATCCCCAAATCGAAAATAGTAGATGGTTTCTAGTGCAATATGTCAGGTGAAAAATTTATGGAAAAGTAAGGACAAGAATCTCTGTTTGGGATAGCCAACGTAGAGGGCTTACAATACATCACAGTGATAGGATACTTACATTTTTTATTAAATCTCAGGTCTTTAAAGTACCAAACTAATTATTCTAACAGTCTGGCTTTTGCCCAAAGTACAAATGACCTAGTTGAATTTTTAAGTTAGTATTCAATGTAGTCATTAATTTGGGAAATGATTCTTTAATCGAATTATTTTCACCATCCGATAGCTAAGGGAGAAGGAAAAGAAGCCTACTTACTCTTTCTATAACCTCTGCATTTTGTTTTTTTAATTTATAAGAAAAAGAATTGTTTCTATGTAGGAGACTTGAAGGCAAATAGCCTGAACCATCATCAGAAAGAACTAATAAGTAGAACCCATGATATAATCAACTTAGACTCTACTTAAACCTCTCTAATATTAGGACCAAATTTCTCTGGCATGTTTTCTGATCATGTTTTAAATGAAATTCTGATAACATTAATAAAGGAAATGAATGCTTTTAGTTGATTCCCAAAGGTTTATATATTCTGCAGCTTTTCAAACCTCTGCTAATCTCATATGAGTCTGGAAAATGGTTTAATGGTTAAATAGACCTCTTCCATGTAAATAATGGCAAAGATGTTCATCACATTTCATTACAATCCTGAAGCCAAGAGTAAACACAAGCTTTTCTATTCCTAGTTCAGTTTAGGAAGAAGTTTTGATTGAAAATAGAGTTTAAAAAGAAAATGTCAGCTTCAAAGGGCACACACTAAAGCAGTGACCCTGAGCTACACAATTACAAATCAGTGCTGTTTCACAAGCAAGCCATCACAGAGCAAATCATGCCATGACTAATGAAAGGAAAGTACGAAGTCTCTTCTCTCTTGGTCAAAGAATGCTTTCATCTGGATTTTTAATGACATCTCCTGGGTTACAGATGAAAGCCAAATATAATCAGCTAGGTGGAGTGAGTGGTTAAAGGCTTTTCTTTGCTATAACCAAAGATCTCCATTTGAACAGCAAGGAGTTTTCAAGCTAGCTTAAAATTATTTAAGGTGGCTGAATAATAATGTTGACTACACAGTATGTTAGAGTTGAAACTATTGTAAAGGGTTTCAGTTAGGACTTTGCTCTTAATTAAGAGTGTGATCTTGGTTAAACTTCAATTTACTCCTCTGGAAATTAAGGCATTTGAACTAAGGATGTCTAAGGTTCCTTCCAGCTCTCACCTTCCCTGATTCTGAGGGACCTAAGGGACAGAGGAATACCAGAATCAAAATTTTGCCTTAGACATTTAATAGTTTAACGGCCATTTGATGACCTTGGATAAGTCTCTTGACCTTTCCAATCATTATAAAATGGGGACAGTAATAACATCTTTCAGAGTTGTGAGGATCAAATCAGATAAGAAAGAAGTGCTTTGTAAATCACAAAGTACTATACAATTGCTAGCTTTGGGGACAGTGATGGTTGATGATGATCATAATTCTATGAACTAAGAAGGTACATTTTCTATTTATTCAATATGGGAACTTTTTTCTTTTTTCTTTTTCTTTTTCTTTTTTTTTAAATATCAGTAACATTAAAGACAATGGTGTTCATTTACAAAAAGAGGGAAGAAAAATACCGATCAGTTATACCTGTCAGAGCAGTAAGATAATTTGAAAGCTTTTATATTGTCAATTCTTGATTGTTGGATATTCATATCATAGAATAAGTCCCATTTGAAAATACCATTGTGTATACAGAGAATGATAAAGTTGCATTAAGTACAATTTATATCAATTATAGTTTGTCAAGATATTTCAAGTATGTATCATGAAAATCCTTGTACATGTGATGAGTTCATCCCTATGGGAAACCCTCAGGGTAGAAACTCCCTCAACTCATATACATTCCCTCAATCCATCTAAGACTAAGTAGTTTGTCCTACAAAGTTGCTTGAGAGGCAGAGTTTAGCGACTTCTTTAGGATCATTTAATTATATAGATGTTGGTATTTTAAATTAGATCTTTTTGAATCCAAGTCCATTCCTCTAACCAGTATGCTCTACTGCCAGAATGGAACTCAATGCATGACTTAGCTATAACTACTTAGTTCAGTCCTGGCTAGAGACCTACCCTTAGTAAGTTATGGAGTCTGTCAATGTGTAGGTAGGTAAGTTAATCTGTATTTTGAACAAAGATTCTATTACCCTTATTGCTGGCTAGGTATTTTCCAGATGTCACAGACTGAGCATCACTAAGACTTGTCAGGAGATCATGGATGACTCAATGTATGCATATATTACCACTCTGATGACCAGGTAATGGTACCTCAATGTTGTCATCTATTTAAAAAAAAAATCTCTCTATATATGTACATACCCATGTATAAAATTTACAATATGATATATATGTGGATAGAGAAATGTACTGCTATCAGGTATGTTTATATCTCTTAACTGTCTCAAACTGCCATCTATGTATCTATTTTTCTATCTATTTCTAGGCACTTTCTCTACCAATACAAGTGTCATGTCTTCTATGCTTTAGTAAGCAGTCATCACAAGTTTCTAAATCCTGAAACTTCATCCTAGGTGCTAGTCTTCCATGATGATTATCTCTTTACTTTGCTAAGCTGTTATTTAGTTAACAAATATATCATCTATCAAGAGCCTGTGGAGCCGTTATTCTTCCTTCTTTCCTAGATAGTCTGATACCTAGTATGTAGTCTTTTTTTTTTTTTTTAAACAGCTCAACCCCATCCCTTATGTTATTTGTGTTCAGTATACATATTGAAATTCTCTTAAGTATTCTGGACACCCAGGTCATGAATTTCAATGACTCCTTTGACTTCCTCTTTCATTTCACTTCAGCCATCAAGGATAGTTACATTCTTGGTCTCACTATTACTTGCAAGTGTTCTACTTCCTTGATCATGAATTTTAATATTCCTCTGCCAACATGAACCTCCCCTCATTCCTCTTTTCCCCATGGCCCAATCATCTTAATTCTAATTCCTCAGTCCCACCATGATCTCCAAGACTTCAATCACTCTTACTTCGGCTTTAATTTCTTATATTCTCTATCTCAGCTATATTCTAATCACTTCAACTTTACACTGCCTTAAATTCTCTAATCCTTTGCTTTGTTGTCCTAACTCTGATCATTGATGCGGATTGTGGTCCCTTTAAGAAACTAGATTGATTTATTCCTTTCTGATGTCCAACCCCTCCTAACTCATGCATTATCAATCCAGGAAGCTAGGACTTTTTGATTCACAAATCCTGGGCAAAAGCACCTCTTTGAATCCCCATAGAAGATCCGGGCCTGTCCCAGCCCCCATCCAGATCTGAGCCAACTTGGGCTGTCCCAGCCCCCCATTCTAATGATCTGCTCAGGTTTCCCAACCCCCACCAAGCAAACTCAAGCCCCCACTGAAACCCAGGGAGGAGCCAATTTGGACTCTACCCACAGGCCCCTTTAGCTGAAACTTTCCTTATAAAAGAATCAAACTGGAGCCCTCTCTTTGCAGAGGGTTGAAACATGCTGCACCCCAAGGACCCTCTGTCCACTGGAATCCTGTTTCCCATGTCCTCTTATCTCTACCTTTACCTATTTCCTTAACTATACTTTAACCTTATTTCCAAACCCCATAATAAACCTCTTTTATCAGTATAGCTTTTCAGGCCTGTAAATTCCTTTACAGGGAACTTTTATACCGCCACTAGACCTCATTTAACTCCATATCCTTGAGCCGAATCCAAAGGAGTTGCAGGGGAGCTCTATTTGACTCCCTGTACCCCAAACCTGCCACTAGACCTCAATTAAACCCTAATTTCATTTAGGTACCCCAGATCTAGACCTCAACATCATGACTTGATAAAATTCAAACCCTGGAGAAAATCAAACAACTGTGTTGATTAGGCCCATTTCTTAATTTAGTTATTGATTATACAATTTCAATTTCACCTATTTTGAGACAATCTTTTTACTGGTCCCTATTTGACTTTATCTTATTTTTCCACTGAAGCTGTTATAAACTTTTTAAAAACTTTCCTTCTCAAAGTTTCTACAAGACCCCATCTCTGCTTTCCTCTGCCAAGGGTTTCATTCCATACTCAACTGAGAAAATAGAGGCCATTTGCCTTGAATTCCCTTTAACTTAACATCTCAAAATACATAATCAACATCTCTAATTCCCTACTCTATTTCTCTAGTGTCAAATGAAAAAGTGACCTTTTTCCTCATCAAGGTCAATCCCATGATTTCCTCTTTTCCCATTCCAATGAGAAATTGCCCATATAATCATTTCTTTCTCTATTATTTTCAACTTTCCCTCTAACTGCTGGCTGTATCCATGCTGCCTGTCTTCATGTCCAGTTATTTTCCATTCTTAAGAAACTTTCACTTGACCCTATTATTTACTCAATCTCTCACCAACCGACAGTTGGTCATTTGCAACTGAATATTACCTACATATCTCAAACTCAGGATGTTCAAAATTGTATAAATTATTCCACAAAAACTCACCCTTTTACCTATCTTTGATTTTTCTATTAAGACAATCACCATCCTTTCAATTACCTACTTTGCAATCTCAGTGTCATTGTCAAGTCTCTACCTGTTCTGATTGAGCTTCATTTCATATCCAATCACTTTCAAGCCTTACAGACACTACCTCCATAAATCTCTCACACTGGTGCCATTCTCTTTACTCACCTAGCCAACCTTAGTTTAGGCCCTCAACTCTCATCTATAAAACTGTAGTAGTTCTCTAACTGGTTTTCCTGTTGCAAATATTTCCCCTCTCCAAACCCTAATCACTATTCATGTCACTAAAAGTTCCAGTGACTCACTTTTGTCTCTAGGATCAAATACATACACTAATGTTTGGCATTTAAATTCCTTACCTTACCCTTCTTTATAAACTCTTTCAAGTGTGATCAAAATGGTTGTCTTGCTGTTTTACATAAATGCTGGTTTTCTTCTATTCATGGCTTTGCATGGGTCATACTGCAGTCCTAAAACACACTCCAACTTTATCTGGTAAACATGTCTTTTCCCTCCAAAGCTCATCTCAAACACCATATCCAGCATGAGGCCTTTTCTCATCACTTCCAATGCTGCTGCTATTTTCCAAATTATTTGACCGCACTTTGCATTTATTTCTATATGTACATATTATTTCCTCTCATGGAATATAAGGTCCTTAAAAGCAAGAATTGACTTGTTTTTGTCTTTATAACACTTTGTCCAATGCCTGGAACCTAGATGGTCTTGGTTGTCTGACTTGATTCTATATAAAAATAACATTTTGGGAGGGAGAAAGTGAGAGCAGAGTATAAGTATACAAGTAAGATCATCCTATAGTTCTCTCTGTGTGTATAAAACTGTTTTCAAATGCTAGTTCCCAGAGAACAGAAATTGTATTGTGTTCATGTTTCATAGAGAATAGAGCACATCACAAACACTCTAAATTTTGGATTCCTATAAGCTTTTATAAAATCATGTATAGTACATGTATAGTTAATTATCTTCAGTTGTTATAAAAGTATGTGCTTTGTGAGTTATTTAAAGGATTTCTCTTTTTTCAAGCATTGTTTCATCTTACTCATGAAATTAACGAAATAATGAAAAAGAATAGAGAAAAGAAAGGAGAAAGGAAAGAAAAGCTTGACAAAGGAAGAGAAAGAAAGAGGGAAAGAGTAAGAAAGGAAGGAAGGAAGGAAGGAGGAAAAGAGGGAAGAAGGGAGAGAAATTGGAAAGAAAAGGAATAGACATTAAAAATACCTGCAAATGGTTTTGCAAATGAAATCACAGCACCCTAATTTTAAATAAATAAATAAATATCTAGAACATTAACTAACCTTACAAAAATAATCAGAAGTAATATTCCACTGGTCATCTGATCATTATTTAAATGCTTTAGGATTTCAGATCCCCAAATAGTTTTGGTATACAAAGGCTGATATGCTCCTAAGGACAAAGTTTTGATTTCAGTATTTTGTTCTTCAACTCTTTAGGTTCAGACATAAGTTCCTGCTTTTTCCTTTCTGGAGCTACATCAGTTCATCATGGTTATTTTTAGGGAAATGGACTGATTCTATGATGAACTGAGGTGTTTATTTTTTTTCTTGTTCAAAGTTTACACAAGTACATGATTGCAAATACAAGTACCTAAGTTCATTTGTCAAAGTCATTGGTGACTTTGGTTTTGCATTTCTTAGGGACAATTTATGAATGAATCCAAGTACATCAAATTCCAGTCATTACTATTGGTTTACATCAGCATTTTCTGTCGTAGACTTCTAATAGGGCCAACTTTAGAGTCACAGGCTACCTTTGACTATATGTGATATATCTAATTTGCCCCCTGCAACTATTGGTGTTTTGTTATTAACTTGAAATAAACCATGTCCAGATGTATCTTTCATCTAGTGATTAATGTTGAAAAGCTGCATAATTGAGTCCTATGGAGCTTTCAAGTAATGCTGATCATAAATCCAGTTCTTGGAAAAATGCTCTCCCTGCTATATTTCTTGTAAGAAGGGTCCCTCATCATTGCCCCACCCCTCCATCTGTCTTATCAAGGTGACTATTAACTATTGGCTTGGTTAGATTTTTTAAAGTTGTTTGCAAATGTTAATAATCATTTAGTTGCCTCCCAGGAATAGCGAGACAACTCAGGACTAATTTTTATTTTACTATGCTAGCAATTTCTGAAAAATTGAATCTCAACAATTCTTATTTCAAATCAGTTGATAATTCATTATGTTGTTCCCAAACTAATACCAAATGACAGTAAGAACACCTAAGGAAATCTAGGCACCATCTATATAAATACCCAGTGATTTCATTATAGCCAAGACTATTTTGGTGGATGGAAGATGAATATATAATGAAGAGACTTCATTCATTAATGTGCCTCTCCCCCCCTTCCCCTTTTAGCAGACCATCAGAAATTTTATACCATGGTAAGAAATACAGCTGTACTAACTGAGTTACTGTAAATATATTAAGACATTATATGGTATTCTGCTCTGGTAATGACTATTTTACCCTTTTTGTGATATTACAGGGATTTTATTTGGGATGAATACTACAATTAGAGGGCTGCAAGGAAGATATATGAGGAATTCCAAGTTAATTCCTATCCCTTTCCTTTCTTTCTGCACCTTCCACTATTGCTGAAGCCAAAAAAAGGACATTTCCATTTGTCTTTGTACTATTAGTAATAAAATGGGTGTTTCTAATACTTGTCACAGGCATTGACTCTCTCCTTGAAGCCTGAAAATAGGCTAGAAATAAATTTTCTTCATTTCAGTCCTGTGTGAGTCTTCATGACCCCATTTGGGGTTTTCTTGGCAAAGATACTGAAGTATTTTGTCATTTCCTTCTCCAGCTCATTTTACAGATGAGGAAATGGCTTGCTAAGAGTTACACACCTATTAAGTGTCAAATTTGAACTCAGGTCCTCCTAATTCCAGGCCCAGCACTGTATCTGCTATGCTACCCAGCTGTTCCATGTGGAGACATAGGAGCATAATTTCCTTTTTGAGTCCATCATGGCTTGCACTAGAGCTTCTTCGTTAAGTGAAACTCCTCCCCAGACTAATGTTCTTTTCCACTCTATTTCTTCTTCAAACTGCTTTGACACAGGTTAAGTTAATCAACATATCTTTGTCTGACATGATTCCTCCAACATGGGGTCCAATGGGAGAGAAGATGCATTTTCTATATATGGAGAAACAATGGAAACAGAAAGAGCCAACGTTTTGCTTAGCAACCAGTCAGGAATTCTAAGTTCTAATTTTGACTTTTGCTATTGATTGGGTCAAATATGTATGTGAAGTTTAAAAAAAAAAAATTATTATTTCTAGACTCCTGACATTTTCATGGTACGTCCAACCATTTGTAAATAATGACATTCACAAGTAATCAGTCAAGGATTTATTAGGCATATATACCAGGCAATATGATATGTGCCTGAGGATACTATTGTACTGATTGCATTATGCCTGGGAGTCTCCTAAATGAGATTCACAATCACTCAAGAGTTAACTATCCACAGAGGGGAAAAATAGAAATAAGTAGATAAAAATATTTTTTTATTGCCGCTAGATGGATAGCACTTAAAATTGGACCATTATTACATATGTCTTGGATAGAAAATGAATTGGAACTAAAATTTAATAGGAGAAAGTGAATATGATAGATGGTTTGGGGCATTTTTTTCTAGCACTTTCAGTGATCTTAACATAGAGCCTGTTATCACAAAAACAATAGCACAGATATTTTTATAACAAAATTCTATGGATGTGGACCGTGGAACATCACAACTTCAAAACATAAAAAAATAAAAATGTGATTCACTTCCAAAGCAGTAGAAAGTTGTATTGTGGATCCAAATAGATTATAGTATATTGTGAATTTTGAACTATAAATGTGCAAAAAAAGGATGAAAACAAGTGTTAATTGAGCATTTACCCTATGTCAGGCACTGTGCTGCTAAACAGGTTTACAAATATTATATCATTTGATCCTCATGACAACCCTGAGAAGTAGGTGCTATTAATATCTCCAGTTTACAATTGAGGAAACTGAGGCATATAACAATTAAATGACTTGCCCATAATTATATAGTTAATACGTTTCTATGACTGAATTTGAACTCACTACTACTCTGCCCACTGTACTATTTCTTGAAAAAGGAAGGGGGCCAGTCACACAATCAGAAAGATAGATGATGGAGAAACTGTCTGTATAGGCATTAATATATTCAGAGGCTGCTCATATGGAAAATTCGTTTGAGACCATGTCAAAAAAATTAAATTAGGTTGAGAAGATAGATATGAGTGGTTTTAACATTTACCAGCTACATGGCCTTCAATAAGTAATTTCAAATCTTTAGACTTGCTTCCTTATTTTTAAAATAAAGGATTTAGACTAAATGACCTTTAAAGTCGCTTTCATCTCTAAGCCATTGATCATGTGATCCCTTATTGTTATTAACCAGGAATATCAAGGACAGATCTACATATTTGTAAACTCAAGATGGAAGTTACGTGAAGGATGGATTAGCAAGCAGTGAGAAAATACTTATGTGAGAAGTGTAGGTTCAGGTGATCCCAGAACTTGTGGTCCAGAAAAGTCATGGCTGCCTCAGCTAAGTAGCCATGTGTTGTGAAAAGGAGGGCAGAAATGCAAGAAATAAGTAGGAGACAGAACAGAAGTGAAGGCTAGATAGAGAGATTTGGAAGTCATCTACTGTGAAGTAGGGGTTGAAGCTATAAGAGTGAATGATATTTCTAAGTGAGGGAAGAGATAAGGAGCCAGCCATTTGGCATTTGGAAGAGGGATTAAACTTGTAAACCTAAAGGCAGAATTCATAAGAAAATTAGACTTGATGTTAAGAAATATTTCTTAACCATTAAATTTGTCAATAATTGGGATGCACTTTCCTAGAGGAAGGTGGATACCTCCTTTTTGAAGGCTAGATTATGGGCATTGGATATACTACTGAGTGATTATCTGAGGGATATTTAGTCTAAATAGTCACTGCCATCTCTTTCACATCTGAATTTCTCTGATTCAGCCATTCTTTGAAAAAGGAGAAGGAAGAATTTGGGTAGGGAGAGAACAACAAAAGTGCTGTTTCTGAAGTCCAGAGATAAAGTATTTCATTAAAAAGAAAAAGAAAGAAAAGAAAAAGTCAACAACATTAAATAGTGGTCTAGGAGGATGAGCACTCAAAAAAAGCAAACAAACAAACATTTCAAACTATTTATGTCTATATTCACTATGAACTCTAGCTAAACTAGCCTAATTCCAGTATGCCATCTCCCATCTACAAGCTTTCCATTGCTCCTGAGGCCAAAAATAAATTATCTCTTTATCTCTATTCTTGTAGAAGTATGTGGCTCTACCTTCCTTCAAGGATTAGTCAATATAACATCTGATCCAGGAAGTTTTTCATGATCTTTTAAATTATTAATCCTTCCTTTTTCTCACATTTTATACACATTGTTTTTCTTTCCACACCCTTCTCATCTTTAAAATGTAAGTCCATGGAAGCCATGGCTCATTTTCTTTTATCTATGCATATTCAGCTTTTAACACACTGCCCTGCACATTATAGGTATAGATAGATAGATGATAGACAGGATAGACAGATACATAGATAGATAGATAGATGGATGATAGACAGACATATAATAAACAGGATAGATAGATAAATAGATAGATACCAATATTCATTGAATGTTGTTGTTTTTTCCCCAAATGAGGGGACTAAAGGTAATGAAGAAAAAGTAGGCAATGAGAAAATAGAGGCAATGAGTATAGACAACTTTTTCAAGATATTTAGCTATGATGAAAAGTAGGATACTGTAATGAAAATGGGCTAAAGGGGAGTTAAGATTCAGTTCTTTTAAAGGCTTTACATTTATATCTTTTTTCTTAATGGTTTAAGATGATCATATTTCAGCAATGCCTGTCACTCTCAGACACTCTACAATAAGAATGTATTGGAATATTGGTCCTGGAAGACTTTCCAGCTGATGGCTTTTGGTTTGATAGTGCTACAGAGAGATCTAATATTTGAAGCACAGCCCACAGAATCCAGATCCCAATTCTCATCAACTATTGACTCTTAGTGTGACATTTGACAAAAGACATGCTCTTCCTTGGGTCTCATTTTCCAGTTTGCAAAATGAAGGAAAAATCATTTTTTGACAAATATTTTAAAAACAGCATTTCAGAGACAGAAAAAAGGGGGAAAAGTCTCCAGTTAGGAGAAAAATTCTGTATCTTTTCTACAGAATAGTCCTATGATTAAATTAGAGGATGAAAGAGAGATTAATGTTTGACTCTGGTGAACAGAGTGGTAACAAGCTGGTAAACATGGACTTGAGAAGAAATCTCTTTATGTTTTGTTTTGTTTTTTTCTGGCTAAATTGAGGCATCTGTTTGCTTTCCCTTGAAATTATAGTAGGATGTGTACGTTATTAATGCAAAAAGTCAAACTGTAGTATTCAGAGAGTATTGGGATGAAGAGATTATACTGATAAGGCTTCTTCAGTCCCCACTTGCTCTGACAGCTCCAAGCTCATTTGGATAATGAAAAATTTTTTTAAAATGCATGTGTATATATCTGTGCCTGTTTGTGTGTGTGTGTGTGTGTGTGTGTGTGTGTGTGTCTGCACATTCCATGTGCACCTGTAATATTCCCCTAATATTGATGGATTTGTATTTGACAATGGATTGATTCCTGTTTAGCTTTCTAACCTTCATGAAGTTTTTATGCCCTTTCTCAAGATGGAGCTGATACTTTGGCATATATTGAAGTTCACTTCATAGCTCAGAGTAGTTTTCAAGCTCTGATATGCAGACGAGGGCAGAGGAACCTTTTTGGGACTTCGTGGCATTGCAGGAGCATCATTCACTCTAAGTGAGAGATGGATTTTTAAAAGATTCCTTAAAAGTCCCAGATCAGGTATAATATTTCACTGGTTTACATATTTCCTAACTTTTTTTCCTGTTTTATTAGATCTAAAGTAGTGATAGTAAGCGAATCTGGCCCTGAGAAAAAGAAATAATGGCATTGCTAATTCTAAGTTCAAAGGAAATCTGTTGTGCAACGTATTGAAATATGCTTCGTTGAAAAAGAGAAGGAGAGAGAGAGAGGAAAGGAAAGGAAATAAGGGTATAGAAACAAGTTTCCAAGATTATTCTACTTCTGATTTAAGACAAGGTTCATTTTAGGGAGAAGGAAGAATTGAGGGAAAGAGAATAATGATAATGAAAAGGAAAAAAAATGACAACTTATAAAAGTAGATGGACTAATTGATAATTAAAAATTTTAATTAAATAACACTATATATGGATCATCTTCTTTGGACCACAGGAAATAAGGACTACAACAGACCCAAGCTATATAGAAATCTAAGTTTTTATTGGGACTAGTGAAGAGTCCTGAGATGGAATCTTCCTTCTGACATTTACTAAGTGAATAACACTGTCACTTGAGCTCCTTGAAATTCATTTTGCTTATGTGTAAAATGTAGTATATCCAGTCAACAAGGATTTATTAAACCCTTATTGAATTCTAGGCAGTAGAAAAGGTTCCTGTAGCAACTCTGATAGATTTCTTTTAGTGTAGGAAGAGCTCAGTGGTATGGTTATTCACATATAAACCTGGATATCCTTGTTTTCAGTTAATAAACACTGAAGAGAACTTGTTCATAACTCCCATTCCTCTGCTGCAGTGCAGAGCAGTGTGAGAAGAAGAAGAAAAACCAAATCTTTGTATCAGACATACATAGTCAAATAAAAGAAATTCCTATATTGGTCAGATCAAAAAATTAATTTCATTTTGAGTCCATTGCCTCCCTGTATCTCTTCATCAATAGCCCTCTAGAATCATTATATGATATATTTCTGCAGGTAGATATCTAATTGTTCACTAACAACCTCTAAAATGATTCAGTCATATACCACTGCCAGGCTTTTTCTCAAAAGAAATCAAAGAAAGAGAAAAAAGGTCCTATCTGTACAAATATTTGTAATAGCTGTTTTTGTGCTGGTGAAATCTGGAAAATAAAAGATACCAATCAATTGAGGAATAGCTGAATAAGTTGTGGTATATGGAAGAGATTATGTAATACTATTATGATATTAGAAAAATGACAGCGTCAAAGAGATGGAAAAATATATATGAGCTGAGGAGAGAGAAGGGAACAGAAATTGAATTACTTATACAAAGCAACTATACCATAAAAACTAAATAAAAATGATCTGTGAAAGAAGTATGAAGTATGATCAATATAAGGATCATTTGTGATTCCAGAGGACTAATTATGAACTTACAATGCAAAGAAAATAGGCATATATAGTGACACATACAAATGTGTAAACACAACTACATGTGCATAAAACACATATACATACATGTGTGTATTTATATGAGCATGTACATATGCAAACATGTATATGTACACAGTCTTCCACAGAGGGATTTTTTCCCCTTAATTACAATGCACGTTTATTACAATTTTTCTGTGGGTTGTTTTTTTTTTATGAAAATGGATAAAAAGAACAAATAATTCTGTTAACTAAACAAAATAGTGTGGAAAGAGACTTCTGGAAGCCAAGATGGCAGAGTAAGCATGTTCACCTCTGGACAACCATAAAACAGTCCTCTAAGACAATTCCTGGAGTAATGGGACCGGATGGTTACATAAATGGAATGAAATGAAACCCAGAAATTTGGCATCCTCCAGCAGCCAGACCTCAAGGAGACTCAGCATAGTCATGGGCAAGTAGGCATCCTCCAGTGGCCAGAATAGCATGTGCTTCAATATAGCACTGAAGAAACTCAGAAACACCCCACTTAGTTTAAGCACATGCCAGATACCACCATTAGTACCCTACCTCAACATTAGGCTAGCTGCCAGAGCCCCAAAGACTCCAGCAGTGCCAGCCACATCCCACCTTCCCCCTAAGGCAGCACCAGACCTGAGGGTCCCTTATGGGTCTCAGGTAACATCAGTGTAGCACCCAACAGTCAGGACCTCCAGGCATTGGAACAAGAAGCCTGTGACAGTATACCTTCTAACTGGGGAACAAAACCAAATTTAAAAGAAAAGCATGAGGCACTAGGGGAGGAAGAGGGGGAAAGAAAAACAAACAACAACATAAAGAGTTTGACCATAGAAAATTATTATGGTGACAGAGAAGACAAAGATACAAACTCAAAAAAAGATAACAATATCAAAACACCTCTGGGCAAAAACCTAAAGATAAATGGAAAGGGATTCTCAAACTCAGAAAGAACTCATGGAAGAATTCAAAATAGAGTAAAAAGTCTTGGAAGATATGTAGAAGAAAGATTGGGAAGAGAAATGAGAGCATCACAAAAAAAATCATGAACAAAAGATTGGACAGATGGAAAAGAGTTACAAAAATCCACTGAAGAAAATAACTTCTTAAAAAAGGCCAAATGAAAAAGAAAGTGCAAAAGCTAATTGATAAAAACAACACCTGAAAAGCAAGAATTGATCAAGTGGAAGCTAATGACTCTATGAGACATCAAGAATCAATCAAACAAATTCAAAAAATTGAAAAATATAAAGAAGCAAATATAAAGTACCTCATAGGAAAAACAATCAGCCTGGAAAAGAGCTCTTGGAGAAACAATATCAGAATAATTGGACAATCTGAAAGTTATAATCATAGGAGAGCATGAACAATACCTTTCAAGAAATTACCAAGGAAAACTGCCTTGATTTCCTGGAACTAAAAGAGGAAATGGGCAATAAAAAAATCCATCTTTCACCTCAGGAAAGAAATCCCAAAAGAAGGACTCCAAGAAACACAATGGCCAAATTTCAGAATGATCAGGTCAAGGGAAAAAAATACAAATGGCTAGAAAGAATTCAAATATTGTAGAGTCACATTCAGGGATTACATAAGATCATCTGACAGTCATAATATTAAAGGACAGGAAATCATGGAACATGATATTTCAGAAGGCAAAGGAGGAATAGAACTATAATCAACTCTCACCCACCTAGTGAAAATAAGCATAATATATTAAGGGGGGAAATGATCATTCAATGAAATAGAAGGATTTCTAAGTTTCATAAAAAAACTGGAAGTAAATAAAAAAAAAAACTGACCTCTAAAAATCTGAACCAAGAGAAGCATAAATAGTTAAAAGGGAAAGGAATAAATAAGGGAATCAACAGAACTAAACTGTTTATATCCCTACAGGGGAAAATGACACTTTTAACCCTTAATAATTGTATCACTATTAGTACAACTAGAAGAAATACACACTGAGAGTAAAATGTGAATATTAGGGAATGACATAAAAGTCAAGTGATGAGAAAGAGGAGTACACTGGTTGCAGAAGGAAGGGAGAGATAGAATGGTATAAAATATTTCACATGAAGAGTTGTAAAAAGCTTATTATAGTGGAAGGAAAGATGGGACAGTGGACAATGGGGATCGATTGAACTATATTCTCATCTGCATTGGTTCACAGAGGGTGTAATCAGTTGAATGTAAATTAGTTAAATGTAAAAATTTACCTTACTCAAGAGGGAAGTAAGAAGGGACAGGGCAGACAGGGAAAAAAATAACACTGATGAAGATGGAAAGGGGAAAGGGAGAAACAGGAAGAAGAATAGGGTAGAGGGAAATATACAGGTAGCATTTATAAAAAGTGAAAATGAATGGGACAAACATAAAATGGAAGTGGATAGCAGAGTGGATCAAAAACTAGAATCCTACAACATATTAGGTTTATAGGAAATACACTTGAAGATAAGACACTGAATAAAAATAAGGAGCCAGAGCAGAATATCTTATGATTCAACTGAAGTTTTTTTTTTTTTTTTTTTTTTTTTTTTTTTTTAAAGCAAGAATAGGAATCTTGATCTCAGACAAAGAAAAAGCAAAAATAGACCTGACCAAACAGATAAGGAAGGAAACTACATCTTGCTAAAATGTACCATGGACACTGAAGTGATATCAATACTAAATATATATGCACCAAGTAGCACAGCATCCAATTTCCTAAAAGAGAAGTTAAGTGAATTATAGGAATAGATTGATAGCTAAACAATACTAGTGGGATACCTCAACTGTCTGCTCTCAAAACTCAATAAATCCAACAGGATAAATAAACAGGAAAAAAACCAAAGAGGTAAATAGAATATTAGAAAAGGTAGATATGATAGACTTTTGGAAGAAATTGAATGAAAACCAAAAGAAATATATCTTTTTGTCAGCAGCATATAGCACCTACACAAAAACTGATCATCTAATAGCACACAGAAACTTCAAAATCAGATGTAAAAAGGCAGAAATATTAAACATATTCCTTTCAGATCATAATGCAACAAAATTTATATTTATCAAAGGAAGTGAAAGGATAGATTTAAAGCTAATCTGAAGCTATCCTAAAAAATCCTAAAGAATAAATGGATTAAAATTGGACAAATCATAGAAATAATCAATAATGTAATTAAAGATAATGACATGAAACAATAGCCCAAAATGTATGGGATGTAGGCAAAGCAGTGTTTAGAGGAAAAATTATTTTTCTGAATCCTTATATCAACAAAATGGGAAAAGAACAGATCAATAAATTAAGCATACACAATCCCCAATTGAGCACCAAATTAGAAATTCTGAAAATGAAAGATGAGATTAATAAGACTGAAAGTTAAAAAAATCAACAAAAATCTATTGAGCTAATAAATGAATCTAGGACCTAATTTTATGAAAAAGCAAATAAGATACATAAGTCATTGACTAATTTCATTTAAAAGAAAAAGAAAACCAAATATCCAGTACCAAAAATAAAAAGGTTGAAATCACTATCAATGAAGAAAATATTAAAGCAATCATTAGGAAATATTTTGTCCAATTACATGCTATTAAATTTGACAATCTGAGCAAAATCAGTGAATATTTACAAAAAATATAAATTAATAATTTAGCAGATCAAGAAATAGCCTAAATAACCCCATCTTGGAAAAGGAAATTGAACAAGCCATTAATGAATCCTCTAGGAAAAAATCCCCAGAGCCAGATAGGTTCATAAGTGAATTTTATCAAGCATTTATAGATCAATTTATTCCAACACTATATGATTATTTGGAAAAATAGGTGAATAAGTCCTACCAAAATCTTTTTATAATATGATGATAATATCCAAAATGGTAGCAGCTAAAACAGAAAGAAAATTATACTTCTATTCCACAAATGAATATTAATGCAAAAATTTCAAACAAAATATCAGCAAGGTGATTACAACAATGTATCACAAAGATTATACACCATGACCAGGTGAGATTTATACCAGGAATGCAGGGTTGGTACAATATTAGGAAAACCATCAACACAATTGACCATATAAATAAGAAAACAGAAATCATATGATTATCTGTACTATAACTGCTAAAAAAAAAAAAAAAAAAAAAAAAGCTTTTTACTGATGCAATACCCATTCTTATTAAAAACAACAACAACAACAACATTAGAAAGCTTAGGAATAAAGGAAATGTTACTTAAAATGATAAGCAGTATCTATCTAAAACCACTAACAAGCATTATCTATAATCTTATTACAAGAAACTGATGACTGAAGTTCAAGTGTTCTATAAATGTTTGTAATGTTAAACACACACACACACACACATACAAATCAAATCAATAAAACATTTTTAAAAATTCAACCAGAACTCATTCAGAGTACCAAAGAGTATTGCTTCATGCAGAATAATTTTCCACTTAAACCAAGAAGCCTCCTTTGAGGAGAGGGCCATGGAGATGAAAGGAAGACATGTTTTCTCCCCTTTCGGAATTTCCTTGTGTGTTCTTCCTTCTATTGCCAGAGAGAATCCTGACACCTTTATATCATTGAGAAAGGGGATATTTAAAACATTGTTTCTAAAAACCAGAACCAATAAAATCATAAGAATAATTCAATGATTTGAATAGTTGGGATTGAGAGAGAGAGAGAGTGTGTGTGTGTGGAATGTTGTGCCACAGTTCCTTTTTGGTGTTCTGACCTAGTTTCCCTAATTGTCCTATTTAGTTATAGGATCTCAGGTTATAACCATTCCTTCTCAATGTTGGACAGGATAAAGGTCTTTATCCATTTTAGACATCATTAGATTATCAGGAGCCTCTCCAGTACCTCCCTCTATTATGTTATCCTAGGTGCCTCCCCCCATTAGATCATCCCCATCTAGGTACTTCCCCCATTATGTCATTGTTCTTGTTACTTTATAAAAGAATCTTGTATTGGACATTCACTGCTGGATTATTAGAGACGATAGTCTCATTCAGCCCTGGGACCAAACCATGGATCCATTTGGTCACAGTAAATCTCTCTCTTTCAAATAAATTATTAAATTGTTCTCTAATCTCTATCTTGCTCAGTTTCTCCAGCATTACATTCAACTGATAAAGTTTACAGTTAGCTTTATGGGATGATAAGATTATTCAGCTACTTTTAATAGGTTCTCAGACTTCCCAAGCCCTTTGTCTTATCCCCATCTTTTGGTTCTTTATTCAGCAGCTCTATTAGACATGGAAAGAAGATGCCATAAAAGTCAAAATCTACCTAATTCTGTTCCAAATGTGATTTACAAATTTAGTCTTGCATTGTTTTTATTTACTTATTTTGGTCTGGATTTACATTTTATTGGTATTGTATTCCTAGTATAGAAAATCCATCCACTGACATGTCAGCAACTGGACTTGATTGCAATTGATTGTACTAAGGAGTTGGAAGTCAGAGCTTGTGATTTGCTCTTGATCATGCAAACGATTACATTACAGAGGCAGAATTTGAAGCCAGTTCTTCCTGTCTCTGTGATTCAGACTTGTGTATCAGCTATCTAATTCTGCATTCAATAAATTTTTGTAACTTCTTGTTTTTATGGATATTTAGTGTTCTGTTTCATTCAATGAAAAAAAAAATCTGACTCAATGACAATTCTGTAACTTAACCAAACATCCTAATATTATTATAATTTTTCCCATTATTGTTGTCCTCAAGCATTAATCATCTAAGAAGGAAAACAAGTGCCAGAAAAGTTGTTTCTAGTAAGTAGATAAAAGGTTTATTTTATCTTCATGTCTCTCCCACACACACACATACACATAGGCATACTTTTCTCCACTCACTAGTCCTCCCCAATCTGTTATCTCTGATGCTTTTTTTTTTTTTTTTGACTCTTCAAGGAAAAGGAGCCATTAGGTGAAGAAACACCAAATGAAGTGCCCACCCCAGGGAGGACAGGAACTATTCTCTGATACTTTGTTTTTCAGCAAATTGTCTGTCTCCATTGATTGTCTGAGAGAAAGGATTTTAATTAAACCATCCATGAAGGTACAGCTAGAAACCATCTGGAACCTCCCCTATGTTGGGCCAAATAGTTGCTTTCTATTTTACAACCCAGTGATTCAGTGATTGTAGAGAGGAGATTTCATCTCTGAAGAAAACCATGAATTTGGGGGAGTAGCAATATCTGCCTTTTCACTACTGGCAAGACCAGCAAGTTTTATGTTTGTTTGTTTTTAAATTTTATTTCTTGACTGTATCAGATTTTTTTCTCTTATTATAATCATTTCATTAATTCTAAGTCCCATTGCTATGCTAGGATCATAATACTTATCTCTCAGAGAATGTGATTTTTTTTTTTTTAAATTGGGTTTCCCATGCAGGGAGAAATTGATGAAATGCCAAGAACGCTTTCACTTCAGCATTGAGTCTTCATTAGTAGGCATGGTTCAGATTAAATACCTTTGCCTGTGATATTCTCAGCAGGTAATACTGACCCTAAACTAGGGCATGAAAGACTGGGAGGATGAAGTAGAAATTGAAAGAGCTTTTAAAAATCAATATAATATTAGACTGTGTGAGAAACTGAAATACAAGAAATTGCTCTTAAAGAAACAGTTGGATAGCTGGGTCAAGGGTGTAGGAGGTCGAGTTCTGTTTTATGGACTGAATGTGGAGGGTGTGTCTATCAAGATCCCTTAGCCTAGCAAGAAAAGTTGCAGAGCAGATAATAACCTTCTAAATATAACTAGCATCATGACAAGAGCTACAAAATCTCCTGGGAGCAAGAGGGATTTTTTTCTAGAATGATTTTTTTTCTTTCTCTCTCTTAAATTTTTGTTCTTAGTGATCACATCTTTCCTATGACTTTTTTCATAAAAGATTGGGGGAGATTACTTTCATTTATACTCTATATATCTTTTATGAACATAATCATTTGTGTGATAGTGATGTCTTGACTTGCAAATGAATTGGATTTAAGTGAGACAACATCAATGACTTAGAGAATCCTAGGAAAAAAACATTAGTTTTAGACTTTTTTTGGGTTCTGAGAGTTGCCTTTTTAATGTAAAACAAATGAAGTCTGCTTAGAAAGATTTAGGACTCAGGAGATGAAATCTTAGTGAATGGAGATAAATTTAGATTCAATATAAAGATGAATTTCCAAACAATAAGAGTGTAACCAAAAGTTCCAGCCAAGACATTTGCATAAAACTCTCCTCTTTAATGAAGAGAATGATTATTCAGTGCTTTATGGTGGATCTAGTAAAAGTTTGAAAGAGGAGAGTCTTTTTCTTCTGTTTTTTCCCCCTGAGGCAATAGGGTTAAGTGACTTGTCCAGGGTCACACAGCTAGAAAGTATTTAGTATCTGAGGCCAGGTTTGAAAACTCAGGTCCTTCTGACTTCAGGGCTAGTGCTTTATCCACTGCACCACCCAGCTGTCCCTTCTGAGTTTTGTGTTTAAAAGAAGACACATGTAAATTCAGGTTCTCAGAAAAGAGTCTCTAGAAAGAGTAAAAGTAAGAAAGCCTTTGGGAAGAAGCCATCATGTAGAGAGTATCTAAAAAGCCTCTCCAAAAAGGAATGGTCTACCTGTGAAAGGAATAACATCCCTGTCACTGGAAATCTTCAAGCATAGGTTAGTAAATGATCATATGCAAAGGGTGCTTAAATGACAGGATTCATGCTTTATATAGATATAAGTTTAAGGGATTGCTCAGGTTCCTCCTAAATCTGCAGCACTGTGATTCTTGGAATCTTGTTTTCCTAGAGACAAGAATTCAATGACAACAGGAAGTGAATATTTTTTTCCCCTAAGGCCTTAAAAATAATGATGTATTTATATGTACTCAAATATTTCTAAGAGTTGGATGACAAACTGTACTTGTTAAAGCATAATTTGTAAAATTTGAGAATGATGACTTATTGATTTATAAATATAATTTTTAGAAGTCATTTCGAGGGACATATATTAGACAAGACATTTTTGATTCAGAAAATAAAAGTCTTTTCAATGTTTGTGCCCTCCAACTCTTTCTTTCCCCTGTTTCAGGATTGGGTTCCTGATTTCATATCAGCTCCCTTGGAGATCTGCCATGTGGCAGTGGACAAATCACTTAACTTTCACATGTTTATTTCCTCATCTATAAAATGGGGTTAATAATACTGACCCCCATCCCCATCAGTGTCCTTTTTTGGTGTGAGAATCAATTAATGCCTGCAAAGCAACTTGAGACCTTTGAAGAAAAGATACAGAGATGGAAACAGTGATTAATTTTAAGAGGTAAGAAATGGATCAGGTGGAGGAAACCCTTTCCACGTGTGCTTTCAGCTTCAGTGATACCAAGCAGAGAAGACAGTATGTGGGCTAGACAGCAGTTCAAGCACTTCCTTGTTCCTAGTAATAAAAATATCAGGAATGCTGCTATTCTAAACACATAGAGACTGAGTGATCCACTCAATTTCCTTTTTTATTTATTCTGAGTTGGATCAGACTTGCAAAATACATGTCATACTTTCTTACTTGAAGGTAATATATTTTTTCTTTAAAATAAAATTTTAGTGTAGCTTCACCTTTCTGATCAGAAACATGGGCAAGGTATAATTCTGCATGAATGATTTTGAAAAATAAAATCAGCAATTTATCATGTAACTTAAGACTACCCTGACTGCTTAGACATATTTTACAAATGTCTGCAATCAAATAGTTTTGCTTTTAAAATTTAATTTAAAAAAATTGATTTGGTGGGGGTTTTTGGCTTTGTGATCTAGAGGTATGATCCTGCTTTTTCAAAGGGATATATCAGCAAGACACAATCGCTGATCTTGCTAATGAGTCAGATTTGGGGCTTTGTGATAGATTCCATATCTGATGTCAG
This sequence comes from Sarcophilus harrisii, assembly GCF_902635505.1. Taxonomy (NCBI): domain Eukaryota; kingdom Metazoa; phylum Chordata; class Mammalia; order Dasyuromorphia; family Dasyuridae; genus Sarcophilus; species Sarcophilus harrisii. The sequence continues at coordinate 241,468,567 of NC_045430.1, forward strand.
AGGGACCAGTCCAGGAAAAGTCGGAGAAGATCTTCACCAAGGTATGTCCTAGGTCAGGAATCTCATCATAACAAAGACTAACACTATCCTGAATTAAGAATTAATAGGATCAGAAGATCATAGATTTGGAACTAGAAGGAATCTTGGAGATCAATGAGTCCAACCTTCTTATTTTACAGTTGAGATAACTAAGTTCCTCTAAAAGTCACATAGCTAACACTGGGGCAATATTCAAACTCTTGCTAACTCTAAATCCTTCCCTCTATTCCTTAATAATGCTGAATTTTAACACATTGTAAGAAGGAAAGTGGATAGTGAAGAAATTATATATTAGAAGCATTTAAGAAATATCTTCTCATTTCTAACCTTATTACTACATTGATCTTTCGCTGTGTTGACTTTCCCAGATATAGAACAAATGTTTTGCCTCTTGTCTTTGCCAATTTTATCCATCTTTTAGTGTTCAACTGTTTGTTAAACACCTATTATGCCTGCCATAGTGCTTGGTTTGGGGTCTACAAAGAAACAAAATTTAATGGCCCCTGCCCTTAAAAGACTTATATTCCATTAATCTATCTTGCCGCTTTCTTTGAGTTTACTTGAAAAAACAATGGGAAATAGATACCTAATTACTTCAATTAACATGCCAGAACTGGTGTATAAGGTCTCTTTTACTCTTTATTACCATATGATCTGTTTCCACAAAACAGCTCTGATACTGACTACTTTAGTCTTATACCCCTGGGGAAAAAAAGACCCTTTGATATCAATTGTATAAAATCAATTGTCTTCCTGACAAAAAAGGCCTTTATAACATAACTTTACCTTAGTCTTACAAATTTCTCCTATTACTCCCCAATGTAAAAATCTTTGTTTTTCTGGTATCCTATTCTGGTATTCCATTGCAATCAGGTATAACCATTTTTTCTTGGGATTACTTATGATCTACATAATGTCCATGCTTGAAATTGGTTCTTGTCATTATCACAGGAAATATATGGAAAAGCTTTCACAAAGCTATTGAAGAAAATATTGGAATTATTTATTAATAATTATATCTTACATTTACACAGTACTTTACAAATTGTTCATTATGTCCTCATAACAATCCTGGGAGATAGATGTTTTTATTTTCCTCATTTTAAAGGTCATCATTGAACCACACTGTTTCACATTCCATCATGCACTCTGTTCTGGATCCTGATCAATATGTTTGTAGTGGAAACTTCAAGGCAAAAGTTTTCAAGTATTGGTTTTAAAAGATGCCATGAAAAAAGGAGCAAGAAATTGTTATAGGAAACTGAGTCAAGCATATGTAAAGTAACTTTCCCAGGGTCATGCAGCTAATAAAGTGTTTGAGATTTCAACTCAAGTCTTCCTGACTTCAAATCTACCCTATTTCAATTGCCCTACCAATAAAGAAATATTAAAGATTTCTCTTCTACTATATTGCAATAAAAAATAGTTGAGGACACAAGTATGACCATGCAAATCCAGATCTTACGTTTCTAGTGCATAATCTAGAGTTTTATTGATTATAATGTGAAATTTGAGCTACACTTGACAAATTCAAAACCTGAAGTCAGGATAAACTTTTCAGATCCCTGTTTTTGTTTTTGCCCATACTCTTGATAGTCTTTCCCCCAATGTTGTATCTATATCATACTATATTCCAAGTTTTCCATCGGCAAAGAATCCCTAAATATCACAGGATTTTAGAATCTAAAGTTGGAAGGACCTAAGAAATTATCTAGGTTATCACATTTTATTGATGAAGAAATTAATCCCATCCAATTCATGTCCAATAAATAGTACCAATATCAACTTTAGAGTTCAAGGCTAGTGATCATTGGACCACACTGTTTCACATTCCATCATGCCCTCTGTTCTGGATCCTGATCAATATACTGATAGTGGAAACTTCAAGGCAAAAGTTTCCAAGTATTGCTTTTAAAAGATGCCATGAAAAAAGGAGCAAAAAAAATGTTGTTATTTTTAGTTGTATCCAACTCTTTGTGACACCATTTAAGGTTTTCTTGACAAAGATAATAAAGTAGTTTGCCATTTCCTTCTCCAGTTCATATTATAGGTGAGGAAACTGAGGAAATGTATCCAAGGTCAAACAGCCAGTAAGTGTCTGAGGCCACATTTGAACCCAGGAAAGTAAGTCTTCCTGACTCCAAGCTTATTACTCTACCACTATGCCACTTAGCTGACTCATGTAAAAATATTGGTCACCAAGTAGGACTAGATTCCCAAGTTCCCTCTCCCAACTCATATTATACCATATAAGTTAGTTATGTACCATATCTTAAGGGAGCCAGTCTGTAATTTAACTCCCCCATTTCATAGGCTTGAAGGATGGTTCTTATAAGAACCCACTGGGGTCATTCATTTAACGAAGTCTACTAATCAATCTGCATTTGAACAGATGTTTCTTCACTGCTATGCAATTTCTCCTTGCTCCTAGGCTTATCTTCTTGGACCAGGAAGAATGGTTAATCTTGTTTCCATATAATAGCTCTTCAGAATCCTAAAGGCAGATGTCATTGACCTTCCTCTTTTTTGTATGTTAAATATCCTTAAATCTATCATGGTACCAAAGCCCCTTAGCAACCTGATAATTTTGCTGTGAACATGTTATTTCAATGTTCTCCCTAAAATATAGCCCTCCAATTTCAACACCATTGTGGATATGGGATCTGACCAGGGTCCAGGACAACCAGGCAATTATTTTCTTTTTCATGCATAATATTCCTTGTAAGATCATAGTAGCTTTTTGTGATTCCCATGTGATGATTTTGACTGGTTGCAATCCACTAAAATCATGAGGTGTGTGAGTTATTGTGTGTATGTGTTTTATGTCAGGAATACTATCTAAGTAGTCCTCCCTCATATTTGTATTGGGGAGATTTTTTTTTAACCCATGCATAAAATATTATATTTCTTTTTATTACATAGAGATTTATATTTGCCCTATATAAGAAATGGCAGATGAATTGAGCTTTGAGAAAAGAAAGATATTGAGATAAAAAAGTGAGAAGGCATTTTAAGCCTGGGGCATGCTAGGGACACCTTATGTGGACTTTATATTTTAAAATGCAGAGTTTATAGCTAATCTAGAAGAAATGGAATTTAGGGGAAGTAATGTGATTGGACAAAAGATTTAGAAATTGTCTTCTGGGGGAATAAATTGGACCCATGAGGTAGATAGGCAGATTAATTAGGAGGCGATTGCAATATTCTAGGAGAGAAGTAATGAAGATTTCACTTGGATAGTGACTATTTCAAAGGAGAGAAAAGGATGGGATATGAGAAATAGAGTGGAATTTGAACTGACAAATCCTTGACAACATATTGGATATGACATGTAGGTTGAGGCAATTGAAGATGGTTTTGAGTTTGAAATCTGGATAACAGAAGGGAAATAAAAGTAAAAAAGTTGGGCCTTCTCTCCATTGCTCAATATCTATCTCACTCGTCTTAAGGAGTGAGCTTCTTCTAAAAAGCTTCTTCTAACTTTCCACATTACAATAAAATAATTGTAATTTTCTTTATGCTGATGAAAATAACAACTCTCCTAAAAAGAGTGGTAATTTCTAAATGAATTTGGTAAAATGTCAAAATTCAGTTGTTGCATCCACTAATGAAACACTACCATAAGGTCCCATGTTAAGTCAACAAAAGCCAAAGAACCTTCCTACAAGCTGGACATTAGTGGAGTTTTGTCAGATGGGGCAATCGTCCCTGGCCCAACCTTTATTGCCAATAATAGGCCCTGTATAAGAAAACTTTATCAACTCATTACCTCTCTCCACAGTTTCTTTGTGCTTGGGGCAAGCAATAAGATTCCTGAGAGAGCTGGCTAAATTAGCATTTAGACCTTTGGTATTTGAGACTGTGTCTAAACAAAGATGGAGAAGGGATTTAGCCTAAAGGTTTTTGTTTGTTTCTTTTAAAACAGTTTTTTTTTTTAAACTCCCACACATTTGTGTGCCTGCCAAACAAAACTAAGCTAAGTATGATGTGAACCTATAAATCAGTCCTATAAAATTAATCTCTGTTGTTTGTCATTACTTACTTTTTGAGCCACTGACCATAGATGGTCCCAGTGTGACCAAAGTGGTTATGGATAGGGCACTGTAAGATTCATGGCTGGAGACGGCTATTAAAATGTAAAAACTGTATTCCATAACAGCATATTTCAACACTAATAGAACTTTAATAGAATCATCTCTCAATGTTTGTTCTACTCACCTTATTCCAGGAAGTTGGAATGTATCACCTTTATATTTAAAAGAAAAGGAGACAATTTTATATCATTTGGCTTATAATTTCCAATCTCCATGCCTTTGCATCTTCATATTACTTGATCCACTTCTCTACATTTTTTTTTTCTGCCTGGAATATACGTCCTTCTTATCTTTACCACATAAAATCCCTGGTTCCCTTCAAAGATCGTTCAATGTCACCTCCTCCATGAGGTCTTTCTTAACCTTCTCTGTTATTTGTGTTTCTCCCAAAAATATATCTATTTTACTTTGTATATCTTTTTACTTTTATGTGTTCGTGTTTCTTCCTTGAATAGAATGTTTCCTGAGAGCAAGGATTATTTTGCTTTTTACTTTGTATCCAAGTGCCACATAGTAGACATTTAATTAAATATTTGATTGACATTTAGACAGGCTTTGATTGGGAAAGTAAGGAATGGTAAATTTTACATAAAGTTATTCTGTCAGCTATTGAGAATCCACAAGAGGGAATATATATACTAGAAACTAGACACTTTCAAGAATTACTTTTGGCCAGAGTTGGGAATGACTTGGGGGAGTTCTCATAAGGATAACAAAAGTATACACACAGATTATTTGTGGTTTCCCATAACCATGCGATAACATAAAGAAACATTTAGCTATTTCAGGTATAGTTGGTCCTTTGGTTACTAAGTTTTTATTATTATTATTATTTTTTATTTAATAGCCTTTTATTTACAGGTTATATGTATGGGTAACTTTACAGCATTGACAATTGCCAAACCTCTTGTTCCAGTTTTTCCCCTCCTTCCCTCCACCCCATGCCCCAGATGGCAGGATGACCAGTAGATGTTAAATATATTAAAATATAAATTAGATACACAATAAGTATACATGACCAAACCGTTATTTTGCTGTACAAAAAGAATCAGACTCTGAAATATTGTACAATTAGCCTGTGAAGGAAATAAAAAATGTAGGTGGGCAAAAATATAGGGATTGGGAATTCAATGTAATGGTTTTTAGTCATCTCCCAGAATTCTTTCACTGGGCAGTTACTAAGTTTTTAACTCAGACTAGACAATATTATTTTTAATGGTTAACATGGTAGAGTAAAAAAAGCCCAGACTTTGGAGTACAGAGATCTGGGCTTGAGTCAGCACTACATTGGATTATAGATTTAGAGGTAAAAGGAATATTCAAGACCATCTACTCTAATTTAATTTTATAGTCATGTAAGAAAACTGAGACTCATCAAAGTTAAGTAATTGATTCAAGATCTGGATTCTAATTTTAACTCTATCACTACTTAGAATATAAAAGAGGTTGACTAAATGAACACTAAAGGCTCTTATGATTCTGAGAGGCTATGATTCTGGCTTGGTAAAACCTTCCATTTCTGAGATTCTGGATTCTGAACCAATATAAAAATTCACAGAATGGATGATGAGTTTAAACACATAGATCTGTTTCTAGCCTCACAGAATGAATTTGACTTTTTCATCTTTTCCTGGTACATTGTGCCTACTGCTTCTTCCAATTCAAAAACCATATTCCTAGAATGAATGATGAGGATAAGCATGTCGATCTGTTTTTAAACTCATAGAAAGAATGAATTTGACTTTTCCATTTCTTTCCTGGTACATTGTGTCCATTGTTTTTTCTAGCTGATTGGTGTATTTCCATGAGAGTAAGATGTGAAATTGGTGTTAATTTGTAAAGACATGGGGAGAAATTTGGCCTGCCAACAGACTTATTATTTATTAGTTAGGTATTTTTAGCTTGTGAGGAAATGTGGAGAAAGCAAAGCTGCCAATGGGATGTTTTAGAGGGAGAAATTGGAGCTGGCAGGAAATTTATTTACTTTTCATGGGGGATAGTTGAAGAGGAACTGAAGCTTCTCAACGAAACAAGGACAGATATTTCAACTGGGGAAAGTCATAGGGACAAAAAAGATGTTATCAGAATCACCAAAAGTTTTAGTAACTGTTCAAAGAGAGAGAAAGGTATAGAGGAACATGAAGTAGAAGAAGTAGTCAGGTGCTCTGTAGGAGGAAAAGGCAGACATAGATCAGAATAGAGACAAAGCTGACCAAAGGCTGGCATTTGGGCCTAATGTAGTCACAATTGGGATCACAATTTCTGAACTGGAGGGAATTGCCATGACCATTTAGTCAAAAAACTCTCTCCACAAAATGCTTGCTAAGTCTCATCTAACCTTTGCTCAAAGACCTCCAGTGAGGAGGAAATCAATACTCACTACCCTTCCCACTCCTCTCTAGCATGGCACCTTTTAATTTTGAACAATTGTGAAGAAATTTGGTGTTTACTCTTCTACCATCTTTTAAACTTTCATGGTTTGCTTATAGTTCTGTCTTGTGGGGTCAAATCAAATGATGCTGTGATAGCATCATAGATCTCATAATATCAGATCATAGTGTCATGCATTTAGGGCTGAAAGCAATCCTACAAGCCATTGAGACCTCATAAAATAGCTCACTGGTAGAGTACTAGAATGGAGTCTAATCTCAGTTATTTACCAAGCTATATGACCTCAAGCAAATCAGTTAATCTCTTTCATATTCAGTTTCCTTATCAGTAAAATAGAGATAATATTAGCACCTATTCACAGACTATTATCATAAAATGAGGTTCATGTATGTAAAAAATGTACTGAAAATATCTTAAAATGGCATATGTATTATTATTTATTAATATTATTATTCCAAACCCACTCATTTTATAGATAAGACAGTTAAGATGGGAAAGAATAAATGCCTTGCCTAGTCCTTTTATTAATTTACATTTCTGACTTCATTCAGTAGCATCAGATGTATTTTTATTTTTTTAAAATAAGAGAATTAAAATAAAAAAAAAAACCATTTAGTTAGCATTTAACTCATAGGGTTTTTTTTCATTATTTTTATTAATAGTAATTATTGTGCCAGGCATTATACTAGAAAAGGAGGGGGAATGGGGTAGAGGAGAAGGTGTGTATATAGATTAGCCTTCGTTCTTAGAAGGAAACCTAAACAAAGTTTCCAAAGATATAATTGATGTTTCCATTTCTCTTAGAAAAAAAAATGCATGAGGTGTCAAAATGAAAAATGCTACCGAAAGATCCTAGGTAAGGTCTGCCCTCTGGAAAGCTATTTTTGAAGAAAGCATTTAGTTTCTTGGCCTGTTCATAGCTGCCAGTTGTTAAAGAAGAGCCTGCTTCCTCCCTTTCTCCCCCATTAGATAATTAGAACCAAACTGGTGAGGAGTCCTTTGACAGTTTATTTCAAGAAAGTATTAAGGTCATAAAGAAGTAGTCTTGGGGCCAAGAAAAGAGGATTCAATGAAAGAATGCTGGATATAAAGCCATTGGAGTTAGGTTCAAATTCTATATCTATATCTGTGTAGATCTAGATCTCTCTATATTTGGGTCAGTCCCACCCCACTGGTTGGACTCTGGGAGGGGCAGCTGGCAGAGAACAAGAGGAAAGATATACCGTCAACCTGGGTGATCCTCAGCAAATCATCCCATTTTTCCAGGTGTTCTATTTTTCTCAACCCTAAAATGCTAAAATGCGACTATCAGTTATCAAACTCCCTGTTGTTATCACTGGCAAAACTCAAGAGAGCAACCTGAACCAGATCAAAACATAATTGGAAAATGCTTAACAAAATTAAAAAATATATATGCAATATGATATAGCTAATGTGGATTTGTGATTTTCTACATTAATGTTCTCCCTGAAGGATTTTGTTTCTATGTGAATTTGACACCATTGGCTGTATGATTTGAGGGTCTCTTCCATAACTATATCTATCAAGCTGTGTGAAGATACCAACTGTTTTCTGACACTCTTACAGATCAAGTCAAGCCTAGAAAACAGAAGCATGCTTTTCTTTGTTTCTTACATGTTTTACAAGGTTACAGATTGAAGGATTCTAGAGGATATTTAGTCTTATTTAACAGATAAGAAAATTAAGACCCAGTGAATTTACAGACTTGCCCTAAGTCACACAAGTGTTTAGTGGTTATGTTCTTTTCAGCTTCAAGTCCACCATTATCTGTTTGTGAACTTCTGAGTATGATAATTTTTTGGCATTTTTTGGTTCCATTTACTCCTTTAGCATCTTTCCTACATGATTAGAAGAGAGAATGCAGAAGAGAGAATGTTTTTTTCTTTCTATTCTTAAAACAGTTCCCTTTGCTTTGTTGATTACCATTCAAACTGTCAAAAGAAGAAAAGGCATACTTCTTCATGCCCTGCCTCCCCCAATACCCTGCTTACTTTCTACCCTGCTCTCCACAATAAGTAGAAATGCTTTTTCCCTAATGAATGTATGCCCCATAGTACTTCCTGGTGATTACTGATAAGTGTCAATAAATTACATGTTTAAGTCTATGTATTTTTTTTTTAATTGAATGTTTTTGCAAAAAAATTAAATCTTCTTCTAATGGGAAAGAGGTTGCCATCATCATTGTTAAGCAATGGAGTTTTACAGAATCCTGTTTCTGGGCTCAGGTCCGAGTTCTCCTACTTCCTACTTATGTGACCTTGAAAAATTCAATTAAAAAGGTTTTTAAATTTAGACTTAGAGTTGAAAGGGACCTTACAGGCCACCTGTTCTAATACCTTCATTTTATAGATGACAAAAATAAAAAGCAGAAAAGTTAAATGGCTTGCTCAGTTACATAAGTTTGAATACAGGTTGGCTAAGGGATAGGAAGCAGAGAATATCAGATTATGAGTACAATTGCCCTAGATTAAGCGGTCAGTCCAACATTTAATTACCATTAATGATTGGGTGAGGGATGTTACCCTGAAGCAGAACTGACACTCAGCAAGGGAATAATTCCTCTGGGCCTATCCCAGAAGAACACCAGCTCTCCATGTTGGTAGCAATGGAGAGCAAGGGGTCCTCTTAGTGGTCCACTACATGGCTCTAGGTCCACCTACAGATAATAGAATAATGAAATATGCTTTTTAGGCTTTAGATCATATGTGTAGGCAAACTTTTTATTTCTACAAGTTCTCTTTTTCCTGAAGGAGGTGCTAGTATATTTTGTGTTTATATTATACCATTAGGTTGACACCACCATTTCCCCTGTGGCTACTTTCTATTCTCTGTAAACCCTCTTGTCATGAATTCCTACTACCCTTCTCACTTTAAAAGGTTCATATTTATACCTTATTCTTTCCGCTGCTTTAGTAGCAGTCTGGGATTCGGGGCATAATCATTTGACAACAATTCTCCATGAGTTAACTCTCTCAAGGAAGAAGCTAATGTTCTTTAAAGGTTTTGACCTTTGTCCTCCAGGTAGGGAATAAGGCATAGCATGATTATTTCACTTGACAGCCAGGGGATTCTGCTATATCTGGATGCTGTCTATTTTCTTTAAATTTGCCCTTGGAAATGAAGACAGAGTAAATGCTTACAGATTGCAGTGAGAGTTTGAAACCTCTCTGTTTGGGTTAAGATCGACTGACCTTCAAATGCGCTACAAATCTAGGCCTGAGCTCAGAGCTCAGGGGATGTTCATTTGATCTTTGATGGAAACCTGGTGACATTTGGGGTTAAACATGATTATCTATGCTTAGTAGAGGACCAAAAGGTGGAGAGCTGAGCAGGCAAGGAGTGCCCTGGAATGTAAATACCAAGCCATCTTAGCATTACAGAGGAAACAAATCACTTTAAATACTTAGGGGGCTATTTTAACTTGAGCACTGTACAAAGGCCTGTTACCTGGGTTCTGCCACTCAGCTCTACATTTTTTCCTTTCTTAAATCTAGCAATTTATGTTTCTTCCTTTGGCAAAAAGGATTAGAAGGAAGTAGGAAAATATGAGTCCACTGAAGGCAAGAATTATTTTTGGTTTTACTGTTATACCCTTAGCATTTCCTGATAGTTCATATAGAACAATACACTATATACATAATTACACATATATATGCATGTGAAAATACATGTGTATATATAGATTATGTAGCTTATATAATAGATATAGACATAGATATATCTCTATCCATTTACATATAAAATCTATGCTTTTACATGTATGTGTATATATTTGTACTTCATCTGGACCTGTGATTTTATTACTCAGGGAAATAACTGAGTATTTCTTCTAAATTTCTTCTAAAAATGGAAATTAGTATAGATTCTCTGCTCTTAGTTTCCTAAGGCCTTGAGAGGTTAAATGACTTGTTCAGGATAATACAGCTAATATGTCAGAAATGGAATGTGAGCCTGGGCCTTCCTGGCCCTGATGCTGATCAGCTTTCTATCCATTGTTCCACACACCAACCCTCATATAGTACCTTGAACACCAAAGGCACTGTATACATGCTTTCTTAGATTGCTACTTATTGAGAAATGAGGGCTTGTATGAAATTTCATACTTTATTAGAAAACCTTGGTTGCTATCTTTAATGTGAGAGGATTCATATGAAAGAAGGCCAGAATGAAGGAAGGAGGAAGGAGGAAGACAGAGCCCTGAGCTCTTTATAGAGAAAGTTCTTTTGGGTTTCTGGCCAAAGCAGAAATGACTGCTATTTACATTCAATCTGAGTCTAGCAGAACTCAAACAACGACCAAATGGGGCTTGCTTGGCCTAGGACGTATTGGTGACCAATTAGAATCAGATTGGTTTTGATTTAAGGCCTGGTCCTTATGAAAGAAATCTTTTCTTTTTCTTTTCTTTTTCTTTTTTTTTTTTGGCTGAGGCAGTTGGGGTTAAGTGACTTGCCTAGGGTCCACAGCTAGGAAGTATTAAGTGTCTGCGGGTAGATTTGAACTCAGGTCCTCCTGACTTCAGGGTTGGTGCTCTATCCACTGCACCACCTAGCTGCCCCCCTTACGAAAGAAATCTAGCCAGTAAAGTCCAAGATAAATTAAGAGAGTTCAGACATGCAAAAAATACGTGCTTTTAAGAGCATCTGTAGGTCAAGGTATAATACCCTATCTGGACAGAAGGAGAGAAAGAGGCAAGGAAGGAAGAAGGGAAGGAAGGAAGGAAGGGAAGGAGGGAGGGAGGGAAGGGAAGGAGAAAAGGGAGGAAGGGAGGGAGGAGTCTTCTGACTAGTTCTAGACCCACACAAGTGGTTGTTTGTCTTTTGTTCTCCAAGAGGACCATGACATCAGGACACTTACATGATATGCAAGTGTATTGGATTTAAGTGAGAAAGGGCTCAGTAGAGCAAGGGAGATTGGTCTATTAACCTCTGTCTGTACTTGAGAGAGAGGTACTTTCTACTGGAAATAGGAAGAAGGAAAAAACATTGAGAAGAAAGGACAAAAGAAAAACTTTCATCTTCTTCATTCCAAGAAGGCTACAACACATTCGGGTCAAAATGAAGGAGAACAAGACTTTCAGGTTGAAGAACTCACATTATGGTCCTAAATATTTACTCCTTTCATTTTAACTTTTCTTCCCAGAGACTGAAAGAATTGAAACAACGGGAATTTGCTCGAAATGTAGCTTCTAAATCATGGAAAGATGAGAAGAAACAAGAAAAAGCCCTCAAGCGGCTACATCAGCTGGCTGAATTAAGACAGCAGTCTGAATGGTGAGAATGAGAAGCTCATATGATACTTTAGAGAGCTTTGGTTTTCCTTAATGACAACATTATTCAACCCAATATATTTTTTTTATATATTATTCAATATATTTTATATATTATTCAAACCCATATAAAATAATAACAAATAATGAATGCTTCGTGTATATGTATGTGTATGTGTAATAGTCAAGATTTATGTAATATTGATATGCTTACAGGTTTACAGTGCTTTTCAAATATAATTTCACCTTCAAAACAACCCTGAGAAATGTATTATCCCCATTTTATAGATGGGTAAACTGAGGTAGATAGTGGTGAGGTAACTTTCTCAGGATAAAGTAGCGGGTAAGTATCTGAGGCTAGATTTAATTCAGATTTCCCTGATTCCAGGGGTTATATTCACTATATCTCCTAGCCACCTCAAACCTAGTCATCCATTCACATCCATCCATACACACATATGTATATACATGTAAACATCTGTGTGTGTCAATCTTTTGTTTTTATCTCACGTTCATTTTTTTTTTGCTAAGGCAATTGGGGTTAAGTGTCTTGCCCAGGGTCACACAGCTAAGAAGTGTCTGAGGTCACCTCACCTTCATTTCCAATTAGATTGTTCCTATTCCCTTCTTCAGAGATCTCAACAGTATGTGAAGTCTCTTATGCTCACAGACCACTAGCTTTGCAAAAAAGATAGGGAAGAATAATAAATACTTCTAATATTTAAAGTCCCTAAATTAATTACTTGTCATTTTAGGTTTTTCTCTTCTAAAACTATTCATTTGATCCACCCTTTAAGAAGGAACCAAAGAATGATTCTGAAACAACAGCATTTAGCTTATTAATCTGACCTAAATTTATATTTTCTTACTATAAATTGAATACTATAATTTACTTGATTTATTTTATGTCATCAGAAGAAAATTGAATGGTAATATCTCTTTGATTACTCTGTAAATTCTTTAACATCACTTTGTATTCATTCAAACCCTTGAATAAATGTCATTATCAATAGCTGGATGACAAACAGATATGTAATTACTTCATTTACATTTTCTTCTTAGTGCTGGCTAAATTAATAGTTATAAGGAAACAAGAGTTATACTAATAAAACATTGCTACTAAGAAATAGAGATTTTATGACACATGCACTGAATATTTCAGAAGAGGAAGTTGTTCCTCCAAACCCATTTTAATTTACAAGCTGATATGTGTGTACCTATAAATCATTATGCAGAACACTAATGCAGCTAATTAATTTACTGCTATCAGCCTGATAAATTGTAAAATGTATGGCGCTTTCCCAGTAAAAAGTGTTAGTTGCTTAAATGAATGGTAGGCAATCTTTGTAGTAAGTGACTTAATTACATCACCACTAATGAGTAGTCAGATTTCTTTCATAGGAAAAATATCTCTGTTTTGAGGCACTCATTCTATGTGAAATTGTAGTTAGCTTATGCAATGTGTCAACACAATCTGGAACTTTTAGTCAACTTTTTATACACAGGTGTTCATTTCTATTGCCACATATTTAAATGGATCTGGCCTGCATACCAATTTTCAACCAATATCATTAATGGGTTTTGTTTAAATTTTTATTACCCATGCCTTGTTTCATGGTCCTTAACCAGATACATTTCTTTCAACATGATAAAAGCTTAAACGAGACCAACCACTCAATAAAAACAACTGGGGATTTGGGAGAAATGTCCATTTGTAAGATATTGTATAAAAGCAGTGGTATGCTTGTTTCTGGATAGCTAGGAAGAATGATGGTAGATAGAGAGCCCTGAACTTGGACTCAGGAGTGTTCATCTTTATGAGTTCAAATATAGTCTCAGACACTTACTAGCTTGTGACTTCTGAGCAAGTCACTTAATTGTGCTTGCCTCAATTTCCTTATTTGCCAAATGAACTGGAGAAGATATTTGCAAACCCTGCTGGTATCTTTCCTGACAAACATTTCCCCCTTTAGACCAAAAAATAGAATTACATTGAATCAATTGAAACAATTATAAAACAAAACACAAAAAATATGATTGCTTCTATGATGATTATGTATATAACAGTTATATGACCAGATCCAGTTAGTTTTTTCAAGCTAATGTTTCATTTATTGTGGTTCACGTTTTTAAATTCATTCTTTCTTTCAACAACCATTTATTAACCTATGCCAGGAACCATTCTAGGCTCCAGGTACAAAACTAAAAACAAAACAAAACACAAGATAGTATTTTAGTGCTAATACCATCCCTCTAGAAATTACTTTATAATTATTTTGCATATATTTTATTTATTTATATTTATATTCATATTTAACTTTTGTTTACATTGTTTCCTCCCATTAGATAATAAATTCCTCAAGTCCAACGTTTCTAGAGGAAGTAAAATTTGAACTGAGATTTGAATGGAAATTCTAAACAGCAAAGTTTAGGAGGGAGTACTTTATAGGGCTACCTAGGAGGACAGCATATACAAAAGCTTGTAAAAAGAAAATTGAAAGTTTTGAAGGACATAGCAAGCCTGCAAATTTGGACAGATTATAATAATAGTAATAGTCAATAAATATTTAAGTATCAACTGTGGGCTGGACACTGTGCTAAGAGCTAGGGATACAAAAAGAGGGAAAAGACAATAGCAGTAAGAATGACAGTAGGAGTAGTAGTAGGAGTAGTAGTAATAGTAGTAATAGCAGCAGCAGTAGTAGTAGTAGTAGTAATAGCAGCAGCAGCAGTAGTAGTAGTAGCAGCAGCAGCAGCATTTATATCAATTTAAGATTTGCAAAGTACTTTACAAATATCATTTCATTCCATTCTTACAACAACTCTAGGAGAAAGAGAGCATTCTGACATTAAATGGCTTACTCAGAATTGCATAAACAATTTCTAAGTGTCTCAGGGGGAATTTGAACTCCGCTTTTCCTGATTCCAGGTTCAATACTCTATCCACTGAGCCACTTAACTGTCTTGGAGAGTATGGAGAAGTATGTGAAGGATTATGTTCAGTACATCTAGAAAGGAAGGCCTGAATTAAATAATTTGAATCAAGTGAACTAAAGAAATGACTAGGAAGGTAAGACTTGGCAGTTAACAAGCACTGGAGTACATACTATACTCCAGGCACTATGCTAAAGTCTGGGGCAGTAAAGGCCAAGGTACATTTAAATAATGCATCATTTCAAGAGAAAGAACACTGGAATGAACATTTAACATTTAACAAGTGGAAATATTCCAGAAAGAGATATTTCAGATACTGAGATTCCCTCCAGTAGAAGAATATAAGCTTCCTGAAGGCAAAGCATTTGTTATATTTGTGATCTTTGTATTCTCAGGTCCTTATTGGATTTTACCACTATTAGATGGACAATATAATTTCTATTATTTGATTCCCTGGCATGTAAGAAGAAAAGAAAAACATCATCAAAAATGAATCAAAAAAAAAGGGGGGGGGGAAGAAATAGAACTGAGATGCCCCCAAACTTCAAGTTAATGAAATAAGTAGAAAAGAAAAATCAATAACCTTTACATCCTTTAGATGAAATTAAAAGTTCTTTTATTGCTTCTTTCAAAGATAACTTTTTCTAGTTCCCAGGAAATGACTTAAGAGCTCTTTTCAAAGACTTTCTTGTAATTTTGAAGGAGATATTCTATGAAAAAATGGAAATATTTTAGTTTTTCCTTGGAACACTAAGAAAATATAGGGTAGAGACATAGTTATCTTTTGTGTAGTTGGTTATCATTTTTAAAAAGCTTTTAAAGGTGAGAGTAGTGGCCTGATGATAGCTTAGAAGTTGCCATTACAAAGCAGGAAAGTCATGCCTTCTGTTAAACTGAGCAAGGGATCTGTAAGAACAGTTTGGTTACCTGAAATACGAGCAGTACAAAATTTCCCTGAGATGACTGGCACTGTTCAAATTTCTGTGGTGTTGAATTTAATTCCCAAGTCATTGAAACCATATTTGTTTACATTTTCAGTGTTTCTGGAAGTGGACCAGTATTTAAAGCACCAAGAGTGGCCCCAGAGAAGCAGTTCCAACAAGAAGTTATCCCATTTAAAGAAGGCAGAAATGCAGGATATGTGAAGAGCTCTGTTCTCCTTAAAGGTAAAAACATCCCCAGAAGCATTTCTAGCAAACGTCAACTCACACAAAATCAGCGCTCATTTCAAACTGAAAGACATTTTTTGTTTGGAAGTCGGGTCTTACAACCACTTTCTGATGGCAGCAATCCCTGTCACAGGACTGGCGTCTCTTTCTCCTTCTCCAAAAAAACTCATCTAAAATTGGAGTCCTCTGCATCAGTTTTCAATGAAAACACAGAAGAAACATGCGAGTGCACCAAATCACCCACCCACAAAATAAAACAAACAACGGTGAGCTGGAAGGGTTATACTTTTTCAGATGGAGAGAAGCCACACACTGGAGGGAAAGTAACAAATAATCCCCGAAGTCATATTGAAAAAATAATCTCCAACACTGTTCCTCTAAGAACTAAAGTTTTAAAGGACAAAAATGACACTCATGATAGGATACTACAGGACTCCATCAACGTCCATTCTTCCATGTCCAAATCCCATATTCATCTTTCAGGCATAGATTTTAATTCTTCATTTACAGAAAAAGATCGTGGAGAAGCAATGAATGAGGTTGAAGACTCTCCAAAAGGCCATAGCTATCATCTGTATCAGACAAATACCTTTTGCACACCACAGAACACATATAAGCACAGTGAATATAGGTTATTTGAGTGTCTGAATGAGTTCTCACCATCAACGGGAAAAGAACATTCAATTAAGCTAAATCCTAGCTCCAAAATGGACAACAGAATAAAATCTATCGAAGAAGCAGGGACAGCTAAAAGAAATGTGGAAACACTGGTAAAAGATACATTAATCCATGGAGAAGATTCCAAAGCATTGCCTTTCCTCCATGTGCTCAGTAAAGATGGCAGCACCAACCTCCAGTGGCCCACCGAGCTTCTATTATTTACAAAAACAAAACCTTGCCTCTCTTATGGCTGCAACCCATTGTATTTTGACTTCAAACATTCTCAAAACACAAAAGGAGCTAATAAACAGAACGAAGAGAACACAGAATGGTGTATGGAGGCTTCTGGGACTAATACGGAACAGGAGAGTCAAGCCTCGGGATTAATCAAAGACAAAAGGATAGTGATACAAGAAGATAATCAGTCACTGAAACCAAAGAAAATGAAATGTAATCTTGATGAGAAATGTTCCCTGAAAAAGTATCAATCAGGCCTCAATAACTCTGAGCCAAATGTGAATGAACAGGGAGATAGTGGAAAAAATCCTAAAGTGCCTGCTCATCTTGATGCCTCTAAAAAGGTTTGTGTAGTCGAGAGGCATCCATGTGAAACAGAATCCATGGGACCTTTGAAGGACCATTTGCATGGTTGCCAAAGGGTAACTCTGAGCGATACCAGTGAGGTCAAGTGCTTTTCACCCTATGTCTCTAAGACAAAAAAACATAAATCTGCTACATGGGATACTCATTTGAGGTACAAATGTCAAAACCAAGACTCTTGGAAATTCAGCTCCAGTCTAGCAGAATCCATCACTACTTCTGCAAGTGATGGTGGGAAGGACTTCCATGGAAATATGAATGAAAATCACCTTCAAGTAGTCCGAGAGTCGTCAGAATGCAAAAGAAATGGAAGTTCTGATAGATGTTGGAAATCCTCCTCTCCAAAGTCATCACTGGACAGACAGTCTAGCTCTTCTGACATCTCTCTTTATAGCACAAGCAGCCACAGGAGCACTTGCTCAAGTCAAAGATCCAGTGAAAGTGGCAGAGATGTTTTGTCTTATGTGTGTAGAAAAGAATGCCATCTCAAGGAATGGCACAAAGAATGGTCAAGTAAGCACAACTTTCTGTCCTGTTCCAATGAGGATGAAAGGAGTAGCCATTCCCCATCAAAAAGTCAGAGAGGGGGAAACTGCAAACTCTGGAGTGGATGTAGAAATGAAAAACAATCAAAATATAGGTATACTCACAACAGGGATAAGTCAAGGCAGAGCAAGACTAGACACTTATGTCTAGGCCCAAAAGCCAGTAAACTTATGGAGGACCCCAGCACCCACAGTTGTTTCACAAGACATTTTAGAAGTAGTGACGGATCCCCTGAAAATTCAGGAATCTGGAATAGAAATTCAGGCTCTTTTTTAAGGGAGAAAACTGATTATCCAAACAAAGACAGTGAGATTCATGGGGACATAGAAAACCCTTATGGTTCCAACCTGGGAAAAGTAAATCTTGTACCATATACCTCTGACCTGATCAACTGGTCACAGCGAGACGGAGACAGTGGAACTTCATTGATCCCAGAGCCGCACATTTCAGAAGGAGAGAAAACATCATTGACAGCCTTAAGATGTTCAGATGGAGAGCACCCAGAGAAATATCAGGAACAAACAAACAACGGTGAGGTCTTTTCAGATGGCTGCCAGATGGAAGTGGAGGATCCCTCACAAAGTCACTTTGCAATTAAGTTCCCAGCTCCCGTACATAGCCCACCAGTGTTCCCTTTGTTTGAAGAAACGCAGAACATAAATAAAGTTGCCAAGAATAAAGGCAATTTGATTCAAAGAAGTGCTGAGAGAGACAAGGATGAAGGATCACAGACAAAGAACGATGTTGCTTTGTCAGACATCGGTGATGAGAATAATCTTTTTAAAGGTATAATTCAAATAGGAACAGATTATTGGTCCCCAAACATAAAAACGAACACTGCTCCAAAAGAACAATTGAGCTGCTCAATTAGTGGAACTCAATCTTTTATACAAAGCTCTGACCCAGTACCAAATAATTTCCCTGGTGCTCCACCATCTATTAGGTATTCTAATGTTGTTAATTCAACAGAGACCAAAGAGGAACAAAAAAATTTAGAGCGACATGATGTAAGCATGGACATGAATGAAGCAGAAGGGAACATCAGCTCTTACTTTGACAGTACTATGCAGAAGTATGGTGAACCAGAACGGGAAGCCTACCACAAATCCATCTCCCCACCTTTAACACAGCAGCCCATCACCTTTACACCTGATGAAATAGACAAATACAGGCTACTTCAGCTGCAAGCCCAGCAGCATATGCAAAAGCAGTACCTGTCCAAACATCTTAAAGCCACAGGCCCCCCTGCCTTCTCCTCTGCCACTGCGATGCCATCAGTGCCAGTCCATCAGCACACGTCCATTACAACCATCCATCATACTCTTTTGCAACACTTTGCTGTCTCTGCTTCCATGAGTCCTCATGGAGGTCACCTCCCTATAGCTCACCTGCATCCCCTCTCTCAAACACACTTTACCCCTATCTCATTTTCACCTCTGACTCCCGCCATCATCCCTGCACACCCCACGTTCTTGGCTGGGCACCCCCTCCATCTAGTCCCTGCTACCCACATTCACCCATCCCACTTAGCCCTCCAACCATTGCCTCACGCTGCCTTTATTCCAACTTTGTTCAGGCCCCACTTGAATCCAGTGACAGCTTCAATCATTCATCTGAATCCTTTAATTCAACCTGTGTTTCAAGGGCAAGACTTTTGTCATCATTCTTGCTCTGGTCAAATACAGCAGTTCAATCGAGTAAAAGAAGTGTTGAATGTTTCTGCACACTTGAACTAACAGTTACCTCTCTAATGGGGGGGGGGGAAGAGGGTGTGTCTTAAGAAGAGATTGTGTCTCCCTACTAAAAGATGTTTTGGAAATGAGGTATGTGATTGTGGGCAGAATCCAAAGTTGTTGGAACTTGCATTCTAGCAAGATCGGGCTTCATGTAAAATTACTAAGCATTTGATCCACACAAATTTTTAAAAATTAGTTTTTTCACTTGAAAAAACAATATCATTAACTTTAAAATAATTTCTTCAAAATAAGAGGTACAAATGAGGAGGCAATGTTACATTTTGGATAGAAAATATGGCAGCTGGCAAATAACAAACAACATATTTGACATGCGCAAGCAATTTGATTGTTTTAATTGAATAGAATAATCAGTCAAATCAGTTCTTTGACTAAATGGTTCTTTGATTAAAATGCTAAGAGTTGATTGGTCTCAAACTCAAATAGACTGAAGATCTGTCTATAAAGGCAAAGGGAAGTGGTAAAATTTAAAGGCAATTAATTCAGATCAAGGCATGTGTCTTTTGAACAATTGATTGTTTGCATTGACTATATTACTGTTAACTTACCATCTTATGCCTAGGTAGAAAAAGACCATATGCAACTGCTAAAAGTTCAGTCAAGGTAATTACAGATGCCCTACTATTTATCATTTTCTTATGAAACCAAGTATTCACAAATAAGTTATACAAAATAAATTAAAATTGGGATAAAAATCTTTCTTCTATCTAGAATGCCAACAGTACTTATAAAATTACCATCAAGTGTTTTCAAATACAAAGAAAAAATAGTTTAAAGAAACAAAAACTTAATATAGTGTCAAAATAAAGCATTTATGGAGGTAAACCATTAAAATTCTATTTCACTGATTCACAGTAAACATATAAAATTTTTCAGAATCTGGACATGTATCTCAGAATGGTGTAAGTATAAAGCAGACTTTACATATGATTTTCAAAAATAATTGTTTCTAGTTCACAAAATCTAAGTTTTCTCCATATAGGAATTATGTAATGGGAAGAATATATGAAGGTGACATAGATGAAGAAAAAAAGGCAGTATATATCATAAATTTTACAACATGACCCTCTTCCAGTAGGAAGTGAAACTGGAAAAAGCAGTTGCATCCCATGTTCCAGAGAGGGGAAAAAATTCATCAATTCTAGTACATTATGATACTACAAATGTTAATTAAAAGAGCCATGTAATGGTCCTTGTTCATTTCATCAGAGGTACAGAAGTGATTTCATGTGTAAACTTGACTTACTGTGGAAACATATATAATCTTCTGCAATTGGATGGAGATCCTCCATTTACTCTAGCAACACACCACCACCACCCACTTATATTTGATTCATGTAGAAATAGATAACATAGTCAAAAGAAGTCTCAGATGAACTGCTAGTGATTTTAAAGGGCTTATACTTATGGAAAGTGTGTCTTCTTCCTTTCAAAGCTATGTCTCTGGGACACTTAAAGAATTTTAGAACTTGTGAAGTGGAAAAGACTTCAGTGATCACTTGGTCCAACATTCGCTTTTCTCATTTTACAGACAAGAAAATTGAAGTTTAGAAATATAAAGTAATATGTTCTCTAATATATTTCTATTTTCATAAGTCATCAACCATAAAAAACACATTGTGTTCCTCAACACTATATATGGAGTCAACTGTTCACCTTGAAAATACAGTTTTACATTGCTTTGAAACCACAGATATGAGCATAACTAGAAAAATCCTAAAGCATATCTCCTGAAAACTGTTAGGCAAATTTTCCTAATAGTTAGATTTCAATTGGCCTGCATTTCATTTTCTAGATGCTAGATTAAAAGGTAGGAAAATTATTAGAGGTCATATACTCTACCAATTATATTAAACAGTTGAGAAAATTTATTCTAAGAAAGGTTAAATCTGTCATACAAGGTCATACAAAGAGTAAGTGTAAAAATTGGGATTTGAATCCCAGGTTTTCTTCCTCCCAATCTAGGACTTTTTCCTCTCCAGTGTTCTTACCTTAAAGAAAGTATATCAACTAAGGTTTAGTTAGAAGAATTTATTAGTTTGAGGTGAATGAGGATTTTCCCCCATATATATTTTATTGTTTCCAATTTGACAGGTTTGACAAAAGTAGATTATATAATTGACAAAGCACATTATTATAAAGTTGTGCTTTTATGTAGAATTCAAAATTAGGTCTCTTCAGGGAACATTTACCACCTGTGCCCCTGTGTATGTCAGCAGATATAAAAATTGAAACCAGAAATCTTTGAAAGAAGCTTAAGAATTCATTTTACTACCAAAAATGACTAGTTTTTTTTGCAGTCTAAAAGGATCTGAAGTTTCACTCCTCCCAGCAGTAGGAGATTGTATTGTTCCTTTTGGAAGCATAGAAACCTTTAATTAGGATCTGTCCCCAGTTAAAGCTGCTAGAGCACTTTTTTTTTTTTTGTGGGGATGAATGGTTGCTGGTAAATCTGGAAGAATGGCTGCATTAGAAAGTCAACAGTTGCCTACATAGACTATTTCAAAAAATGTGGTATATTTTGATACCCATAACTTAAGACATCTGAAAAAATGGATGACTCAATTTAGGAAGAATGTTTTTGGGTAGAAATTCATTAAAATGATCATAAATCCCAGAATTTAAGACCCAGGAGAAACTTTCATACCTATCTAGTCCATATTATACTCATAAAAGAACCACTATATTGTATTCAATCACTAATTGTCAATTTTCTCATTGAAAATTAGCAATAAGAAAGATGGGTGATCCACCCAATTTCAAGAGATGCTATTCTACTCACCAACAGCTCCATTTATTAGGGAAATTTTTCTGCTGTCAAGTCTAAAGTTGTACTTCTACCTATTGTTCTAGATTCTACTCTCTAGGATCAAAAGAGAAAATTTTCTTTTTTCTTCTTCTACATGGTTCTTCTTTAAATACTCAGACATAGTAATCATATCTGTGTCTCCACTCCCACTCAAGTCTTTTCTTTTCCAGACTAAATATTCTTAAGTTCTTTGACTGATATTCAAATGATATAAATTCAAGGCTCTTCACCATTCTGCCAAGTCTTTACTGGACACTGTACTTGTTAATCAATGTGCTTTCTAAACTGTGGCACCAAAAACTAAACGTATTCTAGATGTAGTCTGACCAAGGCAGAGAAAAAGGAAATTATAACCTTCATAAAAATATATTTTCCTTAATGTAGCTTAAAAATGAATTAATAATTTTGGCTGCCCCATCACTAATTTGTATTGAGCTTGCAATCCATTAAAGCCCCCAGATTTTTCCCAGAAAAAATATGTCTAAACATGCCATAAAGGACAGTTAGGAGAACAAGTGAATATATTGACTGCTGGGCTTGGAGTCAGGAAGCCCTGAGTTCAAATCTGACGTCAGACACCACTTCTGTGATTTGGGACAAGCCATTTAACCTGTTTATCTCAGTTTCTTTACCTATAAAATGAATTGAAGATGAGCAAACTATTCCATTATCTTTGCCAAGATAATTCCAAATGAATACATGGATGGTCAGACAAGCCTGACAAATAGCTAAACAAACAAACAAAACCCCAACAATCATATCTACTTCATCCAATATATGTGAAATTGATTTTTTGAACTCCAGTATAAAACTTTTTTATTGTTCTCTATCAGATTTTTTTTTATATTCATCCCATCAATTTTTGGCCTCCAGACTGTGTGACAGAGTATATTAATTATCTTTCTCAACTTTGATTCATCTGCAAATATGATAAGAAAGGGATGTACACTGTCATCCAAGTCATTAACTAAAATAGTTTCAACACAGGGATATGCACAGATGTTAAGGGATGTTCACTGGATACCTCCTGCCTAGTTAATGCTTAAGCCATTAATGAGTAATGTTTGAGTATAGATATTCATCCATTTTCAAATCCAATAGTATTATCATCCAGTCCATTTTCTTTTTTTATAAGAATAATTTGAGATACTTTATCAAATTTGCTTAAATATGTATATATGAATGTATATATGTATAAATGAGTATATATACATGTTTTGTGTGTGTATATATATATATATATATATAGTGTGTACATATCTTATATATTTTACAATTTTTATATCACATAACCATAAAACACTGACATAAAACAAAATTAGTTTAGTTTGTTGTCACTTTTATATGACTTTTTTATAACCTCTACTTCCTTTTCTAGACTGCATCTCTAATAATGAATTCTAGCTCTTTTCCCCAGGATCAAAGTTAAGATCACCAAGTCTATAGTCTGCAGATTCTTTCCTCCCCCTTCTAAAAACCTATATTCTCCCCCATTTCTGTGGTAACGAGGTAATTCCTCACTCTTTCAATCATGAGGGACAGTGACTCAGGTAATCACATCTACCATTTCTTTTAGTTCCTTGAGAGTATAATTGATCTGGTCAGGAGCATCATTACTATTTCCTTGTTTTCTTGGTTATCAGCTCTGTACTAGTCATTTTGTTTTGTCCTTTGCCATCCAACGTTCATTCTCTTGGTCTGAGGAAAAGAAATAAAATGGTAATTTAGCAGGTGTTATCATCACATTCACACCAACCAGTGATCACATGCCTCCTTTACTCTTTGTATTTTCCACAATATGATTGACCCCATCTTTCTGAACCTTTACTTCCCTCACTATAACCCTGGTGTTATTTTTATCAGACTATGCCATGTAATTCTCTTTTTCTGGGTTCCTTTGTGTATAACTTAAAATTGTTAGTTGTTTTAAAATCTTCATACAACTTCTATGATTTCTTCTCCAAAATGATTATTTTCTTTTTTTGTATCTTAAAAATGTTATTCTTAAAATCCTTCTTCCCTCTGAATTCCATATATATCACAAGGTCTTTTTTTGTGTGTTTTTGTTGTGTTTTGTTTTTTCTTTAGGCAATTGGAATTAAGTGACTTGCTCAAGATCACATAGCTAGTAAGTATCTAGTGTTTCAGGCTGGATTTGAACTCAGGTTCTCCTATTCTATGGCCATCGCTCTTTCCACTGCATTATCTAGCTGCTCACAAAACTTTTTAAGATGAAATTTATGATTGGAACAAAAAGAAATGTCCAAAAAAATCTAAGAAATGGGAGAAAAGCATTGTTAAGAGGGTATATTCCTCTATGAACATGTACAACTTGGTTGAAAATTATAAGTGATATAATTCTTTGGGAGAACCAGTTCAGTTCAACACACATACACACACACATACACATACATACACAAACACTGAGCACCTGCTATGTGCAGAGTAATCTATAAGAGGGGGAAACATACACTAATAATATATGAAGAATCACAGAAACACACAAGTGATATTTATTTACATGACACTTTACAATGGGAAGGGATCACTTCTGCCTGTGGGGTAGGGGTAGGGAACATATAGCCTGTGGGCTATATAAAGCCTACAAAATAACATGGAATGGCCTTGCTAAGGCAACCACAGTTGACAATGATTTCCTACTGCTTGAGTTAAGTTGATAATTTTGAATGTCCTACAAATGATGTTATAAATATTCAAATGGCCCTTGGCAGAATAAAAGGTTTCCCATCCCTGGTCTAGGGTGAATAAGAAAGGTTGGGTTGAAGAAATCATCTTTGTGTTTTGAACTCAAAGCATAGATAGGATTTTAATTCATAATAATGAGGTCAAACACTCCAGTCACTGGAGACTTGAGTAAAACAGAGGAGACTATATAGTTTGCAAGGGGAGAAAGCACTTCTAGTTTGGCCACTTAATGTACTTACTCTGAGTTAAATCTGAAATGGGAGATTAGAAGTAAATTTTAGAGGGCTAAGTGGGATAGGACTTGATTAAATTTTAAATAAAAATAAGACATCCAAACTTTACTTTGATATCCTCTATCCTTCCAAACTTGGTTCTTCTCTATTTGATCAAACCATCTTTCTCCCAGTCACCCATCCTTAAAACCTCAGAGTCATTTTGGACTCCTCTCTCCTTTCATATCCACTCAGTAGACATCCTGTCAATGCTACCTCTGCTATATATCTCACATCTGCCTCTGTGCCTTTGCACAAGCTAGCTTCCATGCCTGGAATGGTGTCCTTTTCTCTGCCTTATGAAATCCTTTTCTTCCTTCATGTCCCAGCTCAGGTGCTACATTCTCCATAGATGCCTTTCTTTATCCCAATATATATCATGAGTAATCTTTCCTTTCTTGAATCTTTCAGACCATTCTGACTTTTCCTATGCTTTAAAAAAAAGCATATTTTATGATATCTTTTTGTTTATCTTATACCCCTATTAGGAATTAAACCTCCTAAAAGAAGAGTATTTATTGTTTAACTTTTATATCTTCAATGCTTATGAACATTACAAGCACTTAATAAATATTATGTTTAATTATCAGTCCTGGGAATTATGGTGATTAATTGGTCATTGGTATGTTATGTGGACAAAGGAACAAAAGTCTAGGGAAACTAATTAGGAGATAATTACAATATTTCATACAAGAAATAATGAGAATTTACATTAAAGTGGTAGTAGTGAAATTCAAAAGGAGGAGGCAGATATAATAAATGTTTCAAATATTTTACAGATATACAGGAAACAGTATATAGTGATAGGTAATGTTTATGGGAGCCAGAAGAAGGGACAGTTCAAAAAAGACTGATTGTATTAGCTTTATTGCTTGTGAGAATGTAGTTAAATAGAAAAATTAGGTGAATTAATAGGTTTGGAGGAGAAAGATGGTGAATTCATTTTGGAAAAGTTAACTTTAAAGAACCTTTATAAAAGGTTCTTTATAAAAGATTTTTCAAATAAAAATATATAGTAGCTATTTGATAATTTGAGTTTAAAGTGCAGAAGAAAGTGATTTAGGTTAGAAATATATTCTTGCTATCTTTTGCATAGAGATGACAGGTAAACGGTGAAAATAGATGATATAAACAAAAAGAAAGTAGACACAGAACAGAAGTTGGTCAAAGATAGAATATTGTGAAATAATTACATTAAGGAGAAAAAGGAGAAACTCAAAGTTAGGATGAATATGAGGAAAATATAGCATCAAAAAAGTTAAGAAAAAAGTATCAGTAAGAAAGTATTGAAGAAGGGTCAAAGAGAAAGAACACTAAGGGAAAAATAATTAATTTGGAAAATGAGGTCACTGATTCTTTAAGATACTGGAATTCTGAGATACATTTCTAGTTCACTATAAGAATTGGTAGAATAATGGTAGGATAATAAATGGAGGGTTAAGAAAGTAGAAGCAGGGGCAGCTAAGTGGCACAGTGGACAGAGCACCAGTCCTGAAGTCAGAAGGACTTGAGCTCAAATCTGGCCTCAGACCTTCACACTTCCAAGCTGTGTGACTCTGGGCAAGTCACTTAACCCCAACTGCCTCAACAACAACAAAACAAAGCAGACATGATTAGGTTATGTGAAATTACTTGCAATATCATAAACCTAGCACAGAAAAAAGAGTTCTAGTAGACATAATGGGCGGGATTTTAATTATTTGGATGTCAATTAAAATTTTTACATGTTCTCAAATAGTACTTTTACAAGTTAACTACTTTCCTCTCTGTAACTCATCTCTTTCAAGGATTAATTAGTGGAACTTCTTTTGAAGGCATCATGACCAATGTGGAAGAACAATTTAATGAAATGGAAGTCATGAGAACTTTAAGAGAAAATGGCTATGTCATTTCAGAGGTCATGAGAGTCTAAGAAGTGAAGGACAGACATAATCAAATATCCAAATCAAAACTTTGGGAATTAGGAAATTAAATTCCAAAACGTTCAGAGAAAATATAATCATGATTCACTGGACAATGTCTCTAAAAGCAGAAGATACCTTGTAATTGATTGAAAATTCTAAACAGCAGTAGTGATTTCAGAATCATAAAAGAACCCAGCAAAGAGAGAAAAGGGACAAGGTATTTAAGTGCGCATAAAAATGCACAGCTTTTAAACAGTACAAAAGATAAAAATATATTATATTATAAAGGGCAAATGTAAATGTTATATATATTCATATGGATAGTTTTATCCTCAAGTTGAGAATGAGCTACAATTTGAATTATTGAAATAATTTTATTTGCAAATTTTAGACCAAAAATGTTTAATCACAAATCAGATTTGACAACTCACATAGAATATTTTTAAGACATTCCTCTCTTTATCTCCTATCAACAATCAATATCTGCAGAGAGTACAAAACTGAAAGTTACTGAGGAAAAGTGAGATTTTTTTTCTTTGAGATTATGTATAGGATCAACAGCATTTCTTCAATTATAGATTTGTTTGGATTCACAGGGATAGACTAGATTAGTTGTTGAAGTCATCCCCACGACTATGTTGAAATGGTAAAAATAAAGTATTTTAAAACACAAAGAAAACACAGGTATGTGTGTGTGTATATATACACACAGTAATGTATGTGAATACATAAATACTTGTATGTGTACAAATATATATATATTTGTATATTATGCATATGTGTCTATGTCTGTGTGTGTATACACACACACACACACACACACACACACACACACACAAGATTTCCCTTTACTGGGTTTGGTTGCAAAGCAGACATTTTATGCACTTATAATCTCACTATCATCTAAAGATTTAAGAAGTCTCTCCATCCCCTCAGTCTTTTCCAGGACTGAATAGGGTCTGTTTTATAATCTCACAGTAAAACTTTTCTAAAGAGATTAATATTGTAAAACACTCTCAATCATAAAACATTTAACAAAAATGACCTATTATCATATCATCAGTTCATGTGATATCTCCTGGGTGTTACTTGTATCATTTAAAGTATCACTTAAGTATAACCTCTTTCAAAATAAATACTACACGATGTTAATAAATACTGTATACTACACTGTTATGGGCGCAATGTGCTAGTGGCTGCTGGGTATTATGGGAGCCATCTACTAATGGCTGCTGAGGACCTAATTCTGATTAGCAGAATAGATCCCTTCATGTGAGAGGAGGGTGATATAAGGAGACTGAGAGGCAGTTGTATTCTCTGACCTCTCTCCTCTCTGCCTCCAATTTATTTCATTCCCAATCCACAAGCAACATCTGAATCAGTTAATACTGATTTGCAATTCCTTCAAGTGTGTTATGATTCACAGTTGTGAGGGCTTTCAGAGAATTGACCTGTCCCTTCACACTTAGGTATGATCCTTAACACTATACCTACTCCCTCCTAATACTATAATTGACATCTTATTAATGGTGAAATTAGGTTCAAAATGATTTTAAATCTCTATAATGCTCTTGGCTTCCTAACACAAGTTCTAATTGATATTCAGAAGGAAAACATATATTATTGATTTTAATTTTTTTAAAGTTCAATATAAGGGACCAAATCTTCAACATCACTATATGCAGCTGAAGTAGCTATGTGTGAAATTGACCTGATGAAGTTCAGAATTTATGGATAGTCTAACAGTCTTCTTGATGAGGTTTAATACCGACTCTTCGAATTGGATGAGCCATTCAAAGTGAAATTTGCCTTCATTAGAAAACATGAATATAATTTAAAAAGCAATCCCAATGCAAGTAGAAATGGTTAATTGGAACTTGATGCTCTCATTGCAACTTCTTCACAATATGGATTCCCCCCCAAAGTAGAATATGAATTTTGCCTCCATCATTTGTATCTAGAGAATTTCAAAAGGTTATAATTGTTGTCTAACAGAATTGATAACAACTACTTTTATTGGTGAAAAACTTGAAGGATATTTTGTGTACTGTATTAAAGAAGCTATGTTAAAAATGGATTCTGTGACTAAATTGGTTTGAGTTCAGAGTACACAAATATTAAGGGTTAAGCCAAAGGGCTTTTCTCCCTTCCCTATCCATTTCTGTATTGGAGTAGCTAAAATAATGCTTTGTACCTAACTTGAGAGATACCTAATTCTTTCTTCCCTTATGCCCCACCCTCTTCTTCTTCCCTTCCCTTACCTCCATGACTCTTACTTTCAGTTTTACTTATATACTTTGACATAAACTTTGAAATGTTCTTCAAACCATATCCACATAGTGATACAATTCACCTCATTTTTAATACAAAGGGTCCCTGTCCATGGTGCTGAAGTGTCCATTTCTTCACTGGGAGAAGGGATTGCTGTAAAATACTTAATATGTAAATTTGTTTTGTGTTCCCCCTCCCCCATTAATTTCTATATGACTCAATTGATTTTAAAATGCTTATTTTGTATATGAACTGGATAATACTCTGGATAGTATAATATATAAACTAGAATTCTGTTTTGTATTCTGTACAAAGTGTTTTATATTCTATAGTAGCTAAGTAAATTGCACTATTGTATATGCAATGCAGCTTTTTTTAGGTTATTCAAGAAAATCTTGGGAATGTAGTTAAATGCAATAATATTTTTTTCAATAAAAAGCTTAATGGTATGAGTGTCAGTCACGTATTTTTAATGTAAAGCATACCAAAATATAAACACAAAGTCAAATGCAAAATGGTGTGGAAGTATTCTGTATTTTAATCTGAAGAATTGAAAATTCATTTAATTTATTACTGTATATATTTATATTACATATATAATATTAAAATTGAATTTTCTTAGACTTTCTTAAAATTTTAGTGTTAAAATTGGGTTGTTTCATGGGATCAAAAATAAAAAAAAAATTACTTAAAAATTCTATGGATGTTTTCCTTAATGAGACATTTTGTGCACACATGTGTAGACTTGCTGATTTTTCCATAACACATGATCAATTGCTTTAAAATCACTCTTAACTGTCTCCTCTAAATCATTTGGAACAAATTTTTTTTCCAACTCTAATGTAGACATGGAAGATTTCAACATCCTCACAGTTTTTTCTTTCTTTCATTTATTTGTTTTTAAACTAAATACAACTTTTTAAATACTTGAGTGAACCATACACCCAGGAACTACTGCTCCTGGAAGAAATCAACTCAGAGTTACTATCTGAAATTAAGAATGATAGACAGGATAGAAAGACAGAATGACTTCTGAACAGACTGGAAAAATAAATGGTAGTTCCATACTATTGCAGTGAAACCCTTTTATTCATGGAAGGATTAATTGAATTCACAAATGTGACTTGTTTATGCTTTGATTCATTGAGAAGAAAGACAGCAGCACTTATTGCAGTTACATAGCAATAAATAAACCAGAGCCACTCAGCAGAACTGGCACATTAATAATAAGGCTGGGCTTTTTATAGGATCCTCATGGGCGCATCTCACAAACAAATTAAGCATTGTCTCATAGCTTTCATTTTTCTGAAAGGAAGATTTAAAGAGTGCAAGGTTAAGTTCTTTACCCTTGGTTGTAGTACTGAAGCTTCAGAATTGAGAATGAAATCCTACCATCTCATTAATTAATTACCTCTTTACTCACTACAGAGAAATTTTAGGAATTCCATTCATTATTCTTTTTCCCATCTGTTCTACTCTGTCAGTTCTCTCAGTATTTTCTTAGAAATTAAAGTGATAAAGTCAAATATTTATACATACTTTGTGTGGAGAAAAATGAAATATATTTTTGCTTAAAAATCAGCAATTGTTTGCATAATTGTCTTGGAGGATAGAGTAAGAAATTCAAACACTGATAAAGCAGAGTGGTAGATTTAGAATCATTCAGTGCCAGCTCTCCACTAGATATTTTGCTCAATTGGATAACTACTTTCTGAGAGAAATTTAACTTTAATAATTTAATAGTGACTTGAAAATACTAGAGTAAGGCAGAGTGGATTGAGTAGGACAGAAATAAATAGGACCAAAGGTAAGAGGTAAAAGAGGTTCATACACAGAGAAAGAGCATTGGTGACAGATGTGCATGTTTCAACTTTCACCAAACAAATTTCTCAGGAGACAGAGCAGAACAATAAAACCACCTTCCCTAAACTCTTGTTGGATTTTTCTCACCGGGATATATTGAAATTCTTTGCTATGCTGAAGAATAAGAGAATTGCTAAATCTTCCAATTCTCAGAAACAGTGAGCAAGCAAGCCAAACATTTTCAGAGAATGTAAGTTCCATTGATCTTTTTTCTGAGCACATCCCCAAGACATAATGCTGTAAAGCATCCTTCTCAAGCAAAAATCTTGCCTTTATTCTCTGGGTTATTTGGGGGTGGGGAAAAGGTGGATATGTATGAGTGTGTATATAAGCATAAAATATACATTATATACATATATTCTATTCTATATGTATATTCTATATACATATTCTAGATGTATATTTATGTGTGTATGTACACATACATATACTCATACATTCAAACTTTAAAACCTTTAGTATTACTGACATTCTTATTTTCTCATCGTAATGATGTATATGATAGTCTTTTTTTTTCTAGAATATCTTTGTGATTTTTACATTTGGATTAAAAGATAAATTCATATCTAGAAGACAGCAAGACCTGGCTAGCCAACAATACACATGAAAGAGATCTGGAGGTTTTGTGTATTGTCACCTCAATTTGAGCCCCAAACTTAATATTGCAGCCCAAGTAGCTAAATTGAGAATAGAGTTCCCAGATTAAAGCAGAGGATTATCTTGCTGTTTTCCAAGTTTGACCCACATCTGGATTGTGATGTTTTGTAGTACATTTTAGTGAAGACCACTGGCAATTTGCCAGGCTTCTGGAAAGCAACCAGGAAGGTGAAGAGTGACAAGATTATGGCATATAAAGATCAGTTGAAATAATTGTGATGATTTATCTGAGAGAAGAGAATATTTTATGAGTATATGATAGTTTTCCTTAAATACTTGAAGAGATAAAATTGGATTAGATGGAAACTTCAGAGAGGAAACTTGAAGCTTTAGATAAAAAAAATATTATCCCAAAGTCACAAGATAGGAGTTCCACTCATGTAAAGTATACATGCCAAGATTAGACAATTATTTTGAAGGTTAAAACCATAAAAGCATATATCTACAGCTAAAAGAAATCAAAGAGGTCATCTAATTCTTATAATCAAGCATATTCTTGGTGATATATGGCTGCTCTCATAACATAAGCCCCTAGATCATCAATTGTAGATTTAGATCTGGGAGGGTACTTAGAAATCATCCAGGCCAAATCCTTCATTTTACAGGTGAAGAAACTGAGACCCAGAGAAGATAAATGACTTATTCAAATTCATACAGATAATAAGTAGCAAAGCCAACAATCAATATCAAGCTCTTTAAGGCCAAATTCAATGTTTTCTAGGGTACCACATTGCTACTCTCTACATAAAATGCCACAGAATGAATTTAAATTTATGAGATTAATACCTTGACTATTTTCCTTATATCTTTAAGATTCTGTCATTATTTAACAATCTGTTGAGGAACTTTGGACTCTGGCCAGTCAGTCATTCAATAATCCATTTGTTAAGTTCATTCTATATGCCAAGTACTGTGTTAAACACCTACAGTACAAAGAAAGGCCAAAGGAAGTTGCAGCTCTCATTCTAGGAACTTACTGTCCAATTTGAAAGACAACATGTAAACAACCATATACAAACAAGGTAGAGATAGGAAAAAGTTGAGATTATTTAATAGATAGAAGAAACCATAATTAAAGAGGATCAGAAAGACATTTCAGAAGCTAAGATTTCACCTGGAACTCAAAGGAATCTGGGACACAAGGAAAGAAAAAAATTACAGGCATGGGGAATGATCAGTGAAAATGCCCACAGTAAAAAGATAGGAATATTTTTCACAAGAAACCACCAATATTCCAATATCATGGTATATGTAAGAAAGAAGCATCAAGTTTAAGAAGAATGAAAAGGTAAGAAAAGACCAGGTTATAAAGAGCTTCAAAGGTCGGAATATTTCATATTTGATCCTGAAGTGAAAAGGAACTACTGGAATTTATTAAAAAGATTTTATTAGTTTAGATGTGAAGTGATAAAATCCTACATCAGAGTGATGGTAATGCCTCAGGAGAGAAGAAGGAATATACGGGAGATGTGCCAAAAATAGAATCTTTTTCCAAATCACATCCAGTAATGTTGAATGTCTCAGTAGCCCTGTCCTGGGACCTCTTTCTCCTTCAAATTTTCTCATTTGGTAACCTTTGATTCACTTATCATTTATATGATGATAATCCTTAAATCTGCTACTAATCATTTTTATGCTGATAGATTTTAAATATATCTATCTCCAACTGTCTATTGGCTATTTCAACCTACTTGTCTTCTGGTCATCTTAAACATAACATCTAAAACTCAACTCATTATCTTTCGTCCTCAAATCTTTCTCTAGTCCTAAAGTTTTTATGATTGTCAAGGGAACCACCCAATCTGTTGCCAAGTCCTATTGAATGGTGGATGGAGTTTCAATCCCCACCAGGGATTCTTCAGACTGACAAAAGCACATGTTGCTCTTCCCCTCTACAATACACAAAATAAAACTTTGTCATTGTATGACTTCCTGTTCTTTTCCAACTCTTTGGGTTGATGCCATTATCAAAAATCACTCTTTTGGGGAGGATTCTGGGAAGATGATAGAA
Organism: Sarcophilus harrisii; assembly: GCF_902635505.1. Lineage (NCBI taxonomy): Eukaryota > Metazoa > Chordata > Mammalia > Dasyuromorphia > Dasyuridae > Sarcophilus > Sarcophilus harrisii. The sequence goes on from NC_045430.1 coordinate 241,502,534, forward strand.
TAAGATGATAACTTTCAAGTTTTCCTGATTTCCCCCATAAATAGAACAAATTTGCATCTAAGAGCCAACATAGACTGGTGAAAAATCAAGAAGATTTGGGGCAGAACAAGAGTCTTCCTGATACAACCCAAGAAGATGGGAAGAAAGACTGGAGGCTGGGGATTAACCTGTCTGAAATGCCCATACCTTCAAGCTAGCTCCAAAGAAACATTAAGTGGTGACCTCTCAGGCTAGTTGTGGATGGAGCCTGAGCAGGAATTATAGAGACTTACCTCTCAGATTGTTGAGTGAGGGTTCAAGTCTGGAAAGATTGAGTGAATATCGACGGATTGGGTATGTCAGACCCAGCTGTACTGGTGAGATGAGGGGAGGCACACTCTGTCCAAGAAGGAACCAGCACCTGCTGCATGCAGAGGCAATGGGTAAGGACGCCGCTGACTGTGGGCATTTGCAGGAAGGTAGAACTCATTGTTTGGGGTTCCTGATCAGAGAAGAGAGCTGAGGCACAATCCCCACACACCATGATTAAATATGCTTTCACTAATACCTCCTGTTAAAAAAAATGAATCAGCAAAGAAGAAAGAACCCCACAATTAAAACATATTATGGGAATAGGGAAGACCATCTTAAGAGGAGGACACTTTAGTTAAAAAAAAAAACCTTCTACCCCAAAGAGTAAAATGAAATGACTCCCTGCAACAGAGAAAATTTATAGAAGTCAAAAAAGAATTCAAAAATCAAATGAGAGACACTGAGGAAAAACTAAAAAACAACAACAATAACAACAACAACAAAAACAAAATAAAAACCATCCAAGAAAAACAAGAAGCTTATGAAAAAAATTTAACAATTAGAAAAGGAGGTACAGAGCCTCAAAGATGAAAATAACTCTTTGAAAATTAGAATTGGGAAAGAAGAAGTCAATGAAGCTGTGAGGCACGAAGAAAGAGCAAAACAAATCA